>NC_024316.1:11586698-11643651 GCF_000523025.1 Cynoglossus semilaevis | reverse complement strand
TTTCTCTTTCACCACAGAGCTGCATCCCGTTATCTGGGCGGAGAGAGGGGGAGAGAAAGAGAGATAGAGATTGATCAGACTCTCTCTTCTCTCACCCATTCGCTTGAGCCCGAGTCAGTCAATGTCAACGAGACGGAGTCTGCGAGAAGAGGACACATGAGAACAAAGCGGAATTATTTATAAATTTATTCTACAAAGAACAATATTATTTTATACATTTTATTTTCTGCAGTTTTCGGACTCTCCTTGCTTCCTGCTTCCTTGTCCTGTTGCACCACCGCAGGAGGAGCTGTTTTTGTGGAGGAGCTGAGGAGGAACGGCTCCCTTTTGTTGTGTCGCTCTGCACTTGCTTATTATTATTCACACTCAACTTCTGCTTCCTCCTCGTTCTCCAACCTAGGAGGGTTCGTTTCTCCGTTTGCCTTGTTGGGGCTTAAATGGAATGAATGACAAAAACAAAGGAGGTTGATGTCCATAACTCCCCGTCTCACCTCTTCTTCGCCTCGCCCAAGGAAAGGAGACTCCATCTCCGACAGAAGATGGAAAGCGGAGGCGGGACAGAGGGTTCGGACAGCGGGCACGCGGTGTCTGAGAGCGCGGCGCTCTCCACGGTGCTCCCTGCTCACCCTCCCGGGGAGAAGAAAAAGGTGCACCGGGCTCCATCTCCGGCCAGACCGAAGGATGTGCCCGGTTGGTCTCTGTCGAAGATCCGCTCAGGAATAGGGACGCCGACGCTGAGCGTAAAGCCGGGAGGCATCCACCTGGGAAGCCGCATTTCCAGGCGCAGCCCGGTGGGAAGCCTTGCAGGGAAGGACGGAAAAGCGGAGAGGAGTGGGGGCGGTAAACCGGCCGGTAAATCCTCCTTCTCACACTCGCCTTTGTCCAAGTCCTCGGCGGCGAAAGCGAGCAAAAGCAGCGCAGTGCGAAGAAAAGTGTCGGACGCAAGTATTGGATCTGACGATTTATCCAAAGACTCTGGCTGCGCTGCAGGCAAGCTGTCCCCGACCGACAGCAGCTCCGAGCTGTCGGACTGCGCCTCTGAGGAAAACAAGCTCTCCACGGACGCTGTGAGCAGCGACGCCGAATCCAGGAGCAGCCGTGGCGGCGGGCTGGACGGAGAAAAGTCGCTCAGGAACGGCTCTTTGTCGGACAGAGTTAGCCAACAAACCGCCACCAAGGCCACATGCTCCTCTGGGGAGAGGGAAGACAAGGACCGTCTGTCTCTTGAAGTGGAGACCGGGGAAGGGAGCGTGTCCCCGGCTGAGGAGCGCTCGGCCACGTCGTTTGACAGCCGGGTGCCGGCGAGCACATCTCTGGCTTTCTCAGACCTGACGGAAGAATTCATGGACGGGATGCATGAAGAGTTTGTGAGAGAGATTGAAGAGCTGAGGTCTGAGAATGATTACCTCAAAGTAAGTGTTATTCAGCTGCAGGCTTTTCTGCACATTGTTTTCTGACAACACTATAAAATAAACATTTGCACAATGCAAACTTTCTCAACTTTGTTTTATAAACTTGATTGATAAAAATAAAACGTTGCAAGACATTAAGGCCACTATAAATAAATAATAAATCCTACAGACATTAATATAACTCTTAGTCAGAGAAAGTAAATGGTTCTGTGTTCATCAGTTGGGATGTTGCCCTGTGCATGTATTTTCTATTTTAGAAGAATCTGTTTTATTGGTTAACCCATCCCTGGCACAGTGGGTGCTTTCAACAGTGCCCTGGGGAATAAAGGAATCTCTGGTTCACCACAGCCAGGGTGGGATTCATATCTTCTGGTTAAAAGTCAGATCATGGTCATGATATTGTTAGTGCAGAAAAGTGAAATAAAAAACCAAGAAGAATTAGATGTGTTTAGCTAAGACTCGTCTTACGAAACTCACTTTTTTAGGAGTTGTTGTGACATTTCATTTAACTCAAGGACCAATGCATTCAAATGTGTTGTTGCAAAGTGATGCACAAGAAGCTCTGTGTTGAGCACATTTTGGAAATTTGGTATTAAGGTCAAACTGCTTCACATAAAGCAGAGAAACACAAACAGAGAAAGTCTGTTTTAGAGAATTCCTTGGATGTCATTCAGAGCTACTCACTACTGCCACAGATACTCACTCTGTACCACATGAGCACAACACATACAGCAGTGCTGTAAAATACACAAAAGACCTTGTTATGAAGCCTCACTCTGGGCAGACGGCTGCCCATCACTGTTGTTGTTTTTGTCACACGTCACCTTTTCACATGATGGAGATGGTCTGCAATCTCATACAGGCGCCTGAGGGCTTGTCAGTCCACACTGTGCCACATTCTGCCTAGCTGCAAATTTCCTGAGGTAATTGGCTGTCAGTAATTTAAGAGGCAGTTCTTGCTGTAGCCTGGTGTAATAATATGTATCGCTCAAGCGTTTTGGTTTCTCTTTCGTTTGCTTTACAATACTTTCTCATTCGGAAATTTTCCGAAAATGGAACTATTTCCTACACACTCAGCAGAACAGTTCTGTGTCTACGGTTATTGCATCACCATCAATTTCTGCTCTGTCTGTGGGATTATACTGTAGGTCGTCAAGTGTCCATACGAAAAACATTAGTCATTGTCATCGCACTGTCAGATCGGCGGTGAAATGTTATATGGATCATTTGGTGGGGCAGATCCACTCTGCCCAGAGAGTGATTGATTAGGAGTGAGATCAATTACATTAGCATGCACCAAAGCAGGAACTGGCACTGACCAGACAAGCCAATAAGCTTCTGAGATTGACTGGGGAGGGCGATTGATTGATTAACAGCCGATGTCCGAAAGGGAAGACCACCTCGTCAATTCCTCGTGAATTATATCTCCAACAGTAAAGATTCACCGTTAGTCACTAATGAGCTGTATATTACTCACCTACCACAAAGAAGGTAATGTAAATAAGTGGTCTGATGTAGAGTTTGGAGATGTATAGACATTTTAGACATATCTAAAAAAAAGGAGGCTGAGCCACTGACCTTCCTGCTGCCTTTTCCTATTCCTGTTGATCATGTATACCACAAGTTGGATATTTCTTATTGTCACCCTCCAAATGTAAGACAAATGCACATACTGTGCTAAAAATATGTGAGGGGGCTGTGTGTGGCTGTTATCTGGTTTTATGTTTACAACAAACTGAATTAGATATGAGGAGAGCAGAGTTCAGGATGAAGAGGTGGAAGAAGTTTTGACTTGAGGAAAGATGGTGGAAGTAGAGATTTAACTTAGGGATGTTAAAGATAGAAACCTTAGGAATACACTTAGAAAGATTCATGTGTGGATGAAGTAAAGGAGGATGTTGGGAATGGGACAGCTTTGAATGGTGGCATATAATCTTAAAGTGGAACCTCTGAAGGTGACAGCTGACAAAATAAGAAGTTGACATGACCACACTGGTCTGTGGCTCTTGTAAAAACACACATGAAATCAGCATTCTCTGTCTGTGTCCCATAAAGGATTTACAGTACACATATGTACTGTATAATTATGCCTGAGGCAGAGGGTTATGTTCTTGAGTATACAGTAAGTCAGGATACACCAGAGCTGCAATAATTATTAGACCACCCCAAAGCCTGATGGGAGGACCCTGCACTAAAGTAAGGCCATTGGTGTCCGTTGTTGCAGCTGTGAGGGACACCTGGTTGGTAAACAGAAGATCAGAAGATCCAAGCGACACGCTGCGGACTGAGGTGTCACACTCTCAGTCTCACCCTTGCATGCACAAAGTAATTCTCACCCCCTCGTTAGACCTTATTGTTCTGGCCCCAGTACTTATGTGCCTACAGTAATCAGCTTAGTCTATCTGTCTTGCACTATATATAGGCTCTCTGAGATTCAGCTGCTGTCTGCTGGTTAAAACTAGCATCTGCTAAAGTCCTGTTAATGATGACCTTTGATTTATGGTTTCTGCCGGAATGAAGTGAAATCACAGTAGAATGTTGCACCTTGAGTCACACCCAATAATACCTACAGAGTCTCTCCTCTTCCCTAAACGCTGTCCTACAACCAGACTCATTTTGGAATCAGTAAATGGTCACCATGGAAATGAAATTTGACAAACAGTGCTGATGTAAGAGATGATACTGATGCAATCTAAGAGGTTAAAGACTCTACGTCTGGATTTCATTTGTAAGGAATGTGTTTGTGATGACCACACTTTAGTCTACAACTGCTAAGGATCAATGCAGCTCATACGAATGGTTATTTTTAAGCCAATTTCAGATTTATTTTTCACTTTTACTTATGTAAATAAATTAAAAACAGGGTCTGCAGTGAGGTGATATATTTGCTTTATTAAATAGACAGTAAGCTTGTTATCTTGCATTTGATACTAAACTATTTTTAAAAATTGATTTATTGGCTAAAACATACACAAACTCTTGCAGTACCTGACCCCCTGTTTTTTAGAGTCATCATTGCATGTTTTTAATAATATTTATTAAAAATTGAACAGAATGTTTAAAATTAGGCTAAAATTACTAAAACCACTAGAATAAGTAGTTTAATAACTTCTAACAGTTAGACTAATTACATGTTTAATTTTTCAGAGAAGTTACTATATACTGTCATTGTGAAACAAAAACAAACAAAAAAACCCACGGTGGTAGTTAGAGGCCGTTACATTCTTTGGTTTTGACAGTTGCTATTGATGTAACTGTGAAAATCCATAGTGAATGGTTTAGATTCATTGCTGTAAAAACTAGTGCCTTCTGCTCAGGGCAGTTATTTTCTGACATGAACTCATCTGACTGATCAAACTGTGACATCAGGCTGATGGTGTCTTCTGACTGTCTGGCTGTTCACATGATACAAATCTTGTTTCTTTCTTGGCTGTGAAAGCAGGTCAGTAGGGCAGCTCTATGTTTCCTGGTCTCCTACAACATTAACTTGTGATTTCCCCATCTTGTGTCCCCACATTCACATGCTTCTCTGTTTTTGTGTTTCATTGTTTCTGCATTAAATTCCTCTATTTACCCATGCTGTATGCATTTACTATTTTTTGCTTTTATTTTCCAGAGAAATGTTTTTGGATTAGGGATGCATAATACTCAATACCCACAACTGATAATAACTGGTCCCTACCAATAATATAACACATATAACATATACTGAGTGGTAACAATAAAAACCCCAAAATGATACAATGACTCCTTTCAACAATCTATTTATAAATAGATTTCATGCATTTAAAAAAATGTGCTGAATTAGGATATAATTTTAAATAAGATCAAAATTAATACAAATTTAAAACAAATGAAACCCAACTTCATCTAAAGCTTTACAGAAACAAAGCCTATCATAAAAAAGCAGGAAGGGAAATACTTGAGAAGTAGCACCAACTTGTGTTGTTTGTGCAATTTAGTTTGGAAAATTCCAAATGTCTAAACCTTCACCTGTCCCAACAGTTCAGACTGTGATGTAGGTATCTTAAGAATAAAGTAGTTTAAGACCAACATATAGTTTGATGTTGATCAGTTGTGTTGTGTAATAAACAATGTTCAATGTTCAAGTACATCATCAAACTAATATTTTGCAGGTTTCTTAAACAAACACATGCTCACCATGATCCATATTCTCACAAAGTTTGAGCCTGGAGGTGGAACACTGACACACCCTAACTCACTGTTGTCCCCTGTCTCACTCTCACACACTAACTCACACACACACACACACCTCTGAAGCTGCTGCCTATGTTGACCCGTATTTCCTCTCAAAGTACTTCGTCTTTTGATAATGTAATGAGATTTCAGCCTACGTTCACCTGTCTCTCTCCTGCAGCCCTCTGATCCAGACTTTTCCTCCTATTTATAATGTTAGTCAGATTCCTGATGTATAATATGTTGTAGCCACAGCTGATGATGCAACTCATGGCATCAAATTGAAAATAATAATTTATCTCCCTGTGTCTAATCTAGAAAAATTAATGACCCTTCTTAAATGAATTAATTTCCTTCACTGACTAATTCACAAGTGTGTTTTTCTCTGACCTCAGCCTTGACTGTTGGAATCTGTGATCCTTTTAATGCTTATCTCAAACAACCTGCATCTCTCCGCGGTTGTTTGTTTCCTCGAAGGTAATCTAATCTCCTCCAATAGCCTGACACCTGACCTTATGGCAGTCAAATCAATAGAGTGTCATTTTGTCTTACTGGAATGGATATACCATGCTGCTGCCTTTAACATATAGATTTACATTCCTGATAATCCGTTCATCTGACCAGGAGCATTGTGGTTGCTGTAATTCATCTTCATAGCACGAACGATGAAGGCACAAATCTTTAGTCGGCTTAAATATCACGCTCTTTGTTATGACTGTCAGCTTGATAATGGAGATAATGGTGGGAGCCAAATGGCAAGAAGCACTGATTAATGGGAATGATGTTACATTATAATCACTGTCTATATATATACAGTATGTATATATATATATATATATAAATTTAAATAAATATTAAATGATTCCACAGATGACACAGTGATGTGGAAATTATTCACTCAATACTTTGAGACACAGGCAGAATTTCTCAACAGTTCATCGTCTCTGTGTGTCCCCTAATCACACTGTCTTTCTTCCTGTGTCCAGGATGAGATGGAGGAGCTGCGGTCTGAGATGCTGGAGATGAGGGACATGTACATGGAAGAGGATGTCTATCAGCTACAGGACTTACGTCAGCAGCTGGAGCAGGTTTGTTTGTAAAAAAAAAAAAAAAATATCCATCTGTGTTGTGTTATGATAATTGTGTCCTGGGCAGCAGTTACTGTACTGTATGTATAATTCAGACAAACAGCGTGGAGTAATGAAGTTACAGCAGTGTAAACTTTCACTAGTGGTGATTTTACTGTAGTGTTATAACAAAAAGACTTGACACATTTTTTCCAGTGTGGAACACTGGCTTGTTTGACCAAAGCCTGGTTAGATATAGATTTACTGAATGTATGCTGTTGTTGTTGTGATTGAGTGGGTATGAATTTTAATTAATACAACAGGAGGGTGCAGCACTTGCCGGCATGTAAAACCAAGGTCAACTTTTATCACTACCACTTATTCAGGATGCCAAAATCTTTAGTAAGACACTATTTGAAAACCTATGTAGAAACAGTTCATAATAGGGAAAATTAAATCCGATGAAATGCAGTTCTATGTATATGTTTTTACACACCATATTCTGTCATTCCATATAGTAAAGTTCTACTAAAACTGAATCTGGAGTCTTTTTCTTTTCAGGCAAATAAGACATGCCGTATCCTGCAGTACCGGCTAAGGAAGGCAGAGCGGCGCTCCCTCCGGGTAGCCCAAACAGGGCAGGTGGATGGAGAACTGATACGAACGCTGGAGCAAGATGTTAAGGTAAGTTTGAAATGAACTAAGGCACAGGGGAAGTTTCCTAAATTCAAAGTGTACATAAACACACTGATAGAAACCCTGACCTGCGTTTCCAACTCCATGAGAGCAAACAGTCTTGTTCTACAGCTCTGGTTTGGAGGATGTTTATACATTTTGACTTGACCCAGATTCTTCACCATGTTGAAGTCATGAGACTGTGGAAAGGCTAAACTTCCTGTGCTCTCTTTATGGAATTCCCCTGTATTAAATATACAATATGGACTGATTGACACAGATTTGACTTACAAATACTCAGTAGTGTCAGAAAGTATCACACGTACTGTATATACAAATACTGCAGCTGTGCATATCTTTGTACTGTGCACACATTTTGTCAAATTCACAATGTTCCTCCAACATTTTTTCCACGTGATGGTGGACACAATGCAGCCTTTATAATCTCACACAGAGAGAGAGAGAGAGAGAGGCAGTGGCAGAGAGATGTGATGTCACTCCTGCCTGCTGTTGCTGTCTGTCTCTCTGCCGCTGTCTCACCATCTGGAAGTTTCAGAAAGGAAAAGGATGGAAGGAGGGACGTAAGGAGGGAGGGAGGGAGGGGAGGAGGATGAACATACTCCTTCTGTGTTCCCCTGAGAATGAAAGGAAAAAAGAGAGGGTTGTCACTATTTGAAAATTTAAAAAGAGCCAATCAG
Organism: Cynoglossus semilaevis; assembly: GCF_000523025.1. NCBI lineage: Eukaryota > Metazoa > Chordata > Actinopteri > Pleuronectiformes > Cynoglossidae > Cynoglossus > Cynoglossus semilaevis. The sequence continues at coordinate 11,635,602 of NC_024316.1, read as the reverse complement.
AGCAGGCGGTGGGGGGTGAGGAGGGGGAGGAAAACAGGAAAGGAGATGGGAAGAGGTATTCTAAAAAAGAAAAAGAAATAAAGCAGAAAGGTAGTGAAAAAAAGAGTCGGAAAATTAAAGACGTCTGAAGGAGTGGAAGGTGAGGTCAGACATGAGGTTAGGTCTGCATCTGTTGCATTAGCACAGACTTACTACAACAGTAATCGGAATAAAGAGAAATCAAGAAAAAAACCTGAAACGACAGAAACACAGAGCCGACCACGGCTGCCTCTATCTCTCCTCACACACCATGGCCCATTGTGTCTGCTTGCCAACAGGGTCAAACACTCAGATGGCAGTTCAGGTTACAGAGTGTGTATGCATTTGTGTGTGTGTGTATGCGTGCGTGTGTGTGCGCTTGGGTGTTAGAGCATACGCTGAGCTGGTCTGTTGTCAGTCCCCCACAGTCATTCTTCTGTTTATTCCTGCAGTGTTTGAGCTTTGTAAAAGCTGCCACCTACGCCCGTGACTCAACGCTGATTCATCTACGTTGGAAAATAAAAATCCTTATAATAGCTTTTTAGAAAGCCAATAATACTGAGGGCTTCACTGCTTCCCTTGGCATAGGGTGTCAAATATTTAGAATAAAATGTATTGGTGAACACACACCCTGTCTATTTTTAAAATATTAATATATTCCTAAGATACTGAAAGCAAGGCAACCTTTAACAATTACTCTCTATAAAAAGTTATTTTTTTTATTTTTAAAACAATAATTAAAAAAACAATTTACTACTAGTCTTGTTGAATATTAGTCAGTAAGTAATAAAATACTGATTACAACTAGTGCAGACATACAGTTCTTCAGCTTCTTCTGCAACAAGCTCAAACAAACGGTGGCTTCATGTGACAGTGGGACGAGTGACTTCACTTATGTTGTCATGTGAAACCAATGTCAATGCTTTGTAAACGCATCTCTTGGATCTTAAAAGGTTCATTTCCACTAGTGCTTCAGAGTCATGTGACCATTATTCCTTGGTGTTTTTCTGTGTCAAGTTTTAGTGGCTGATCAAAGCATCTAGTTATACAAATCAGGACGAGGTCACACGTGTTTTATTCTTGTTTCAGTCCATTTATTTTGTCATAAATATCTCTGTTCCTATCATCACATGACTCTACTTCACGTATGTGTGTGTGTTTGTGTCGAGGTCTATGTCATAGAGTGCATATATCTGTGAGAATTCTTGACATCATTTCCTGTCCCACTCACACACTGCTCTCATTCCCACAGGCTGCAAACATCTGGAAACAAACACGAATACACATACACACACTCACACACAGGAAATAGTTGTTAGTCTTCTCATGATGTCGGCACCACAGAAGAGCGTTGTTTGAAGTTGCCCATTATAAATGGTCTGACCTCTTCTTTTAGCTTCTTTTACCTTTGCAAAATAAACCGTAAACCTTTTCCATAAATGCTTTCATACAGTTCAGTACATCAAACTCATGGCTGTCTGTAGTATAGAGTCCACGCTAATGTTTACTGGAAGGGTTAAATGCATTGGTTGAATTCCCTGTGTTGGTTCATTAGTAAGAAATGAAAACCCTGGAAAGGGGTTGGAGTTAAAAAACATTAAAATATTAAATGTTAAAATACATAATGGTTTGTATTGTGTTTAAAATTCCTTAAACCCCCTTAGAACAACACTACTCTCTTGTTTAAGTCAGATTTAAAGTTTTCCTATAACCTTTTTCACTCCATTATTTAACTGTTGCTCAGCATGTGGTTAAAGACAGTGGAAAATAGTGGGCACTTGGGATTAATCATTCTGGTTGCTCGTTGCCCTAATAAGGAGTGACCACCAACCACAGCTGAAAGCTTTACAGTGCTGTGCGCAGTATTTATACTACATACTGTTTGCCACTTGTGTGTACTGCCATTGTTAATATAAACATTACAATCTGCAGCCATTCTCTCTTTCAGATAAACAGCGTACGCTGTTGTAAGATCTCTTGCTCAGATAGTACTATCTAACAATAACAGTATAAGTGCACGTGTAATTTAAGTACTTCTAACCTCAGGTCACGGGGTCATTTGATAAGAAACACAACCTGTATAAAAATAAACAGAAAAAGAAAGAAGGAGAGAGGGGGGACAGAGGAGGGACGGAGGGGGAGAGCACAACATTATCTTCCATTCTTCTTTTCGACACTTCCAGGTTCTTCTGTTTCACTTTAGTTCCATGCACATTATAAACTAGTCTCCTAGTGTGTTTATGTGTGGAGACGCTGATCATATTGCGTACTTTCTGAAGTATTTGGTACAGCTCGGCTTATTTCTTTGTTAGTCGTCGAACAAAGAGTCGTTGAAACCTTTTTATTGATTTCCTGAGGTCCAGATAATTCCTGCTTTACGGTGATGTCTGACAGTTCTTGAAAAATGACTTTAACATCATTGAGTCATCAAACTGTCTGCAAGGATGAATGAAAGGATTGATGGATTGAATGGTATGTATAGGATTATGAGAATTCATCACATCCCCTGTCACTGTCTTCCCTCCATCCCTAACTATACAGAACTATCAGTCAGTACTGGAACAGCTTTTGCTTGTTGCCACAGTCTATAAATACTCTACCATTAAAGACAAAGCTGACCTACAAAAAACCAAAATATTTACATGGCATTTTTGTAAAACGGGCAATTTAAGCTACATTGTCTACAAACTTGACTTGTTCCTAATGTTTTAAAATAAAAGCAATCTAAGAAACTTCACACATACACACACATACACACATACACAAGCAATTTCCATAACGGTGGCCTCACTAATGACTTCTCTTCCTGTTGATTTTATCAGAGATCCAACGCTCTGGCTGTTGTGCGTGTGCGTGTGTGTGTGTGTGTGTGTGTGTGTGTGTGAGAGAGAGAGAGAGAGAGAGAGTGTGTGTTCTGAGGGCAGACAGACTGAATAACAGGAAGAACAAGACTCTGTTTGTTGGCGCAATCAAACACACAACCACACAGTGTGCACATTAAACTGGTCCTTGTGGCGACTAACTGCCACTTACTGAAGGATATTTCTGTTTGGCCCGTGGCAGATAGATAAAGAGAGAGAGAGAGAAAGAGAGAGGGTGAGTGAGAGAGAGAGAGAGTGAGAGAGAGAGAATTAGGGATTCCCTCTGTCACATTTACATACCGTCTTCTTAAGACAAACACACGTGCAAACATGTACACACTTTTTACACACTCTCTCAGTTCGACAGTACACAGCGTGAATGCTAATGCCATGCTATAGCTCTGTTTCTGGGTGAGAAAACAGGAGGCAGCGTCAATGGCAGTGAATTTCTGAACATTTGTTTGAACACTAATGAACAATTGAGCATTTGTTACGAGTCAAAATCTGTGAGTAGGATGTTATAGAAGAGAGAAAAGGAGGAGAAAGAGAAATTACACCAGAGCTACAAATGGGCCTGGTAGAAGACACCATTAATGAGACTGTTTCCCTCTTACTACATTGATGAAGCTCAGCGTTTACACAGTGTGGATTAACGACATTTTCTGTCTGATTCAATTACCATAATGGTGTTCTATGTTGAACATCATCTGTTTATTGATGTGCAATTTCCTCCCGATTGATCAACTGATATTTTAAGTCATTTGAGTTACAGTGTAGCGATAATAGCGTAGCATTTACATGTCAGACTGGGAACAGTTTCTGAGAATTGAAACTCTTTTCACTGCAGAAGTCTACAGTCATTACTACAGTGGAACAGGTTACATTATCCTAAAGGTTCAGGTAAGCTGAGTTAACCCTGCAGCTCAGTTAACCCTGCTAATACTCTATACTTCACCTGGCCTTTAAGTATAATTTTCAATTGCTAATGCTAATGCTGCCCCCTTCATTTTTATTTATGATGCCATAATAGAAAATGAATGGATGGATGGATGTCCCAAACATTTAAAAAATAATAATCAGAGAGAAACGTCTCTGCATCCCATATACCAGGAGTCACTGTTAAAAACACACACACCCACACACACACAACCACATATTAATGCATGAATTAGAGCGTGGTGGATCTCAGTGAGTGACTGAATAGAATGAGAGTGGGCTGTACAGAAGGGCATTGTGGGACCGGACTGGCTGCACAGTTTCAAACACATGCATTCGCTCATGCTCACAAACACATACACACATATTGATGTGTGTGTGTGCAGAGATTCTGCTGATGCTAAGAGGCACGAGTTGTACTAATGTAAATGCAACAGATGCCACACAATACACAGATTAACAGGCAAAAACAATGGCGTGTTAGTGTCAGTCGTGTACGTGTTGTTACTGTGTTTTTACCAGAGCTTCAGTTATTATCCCACAAACAAAAACAATAGAGTGTATATGCATATTAAAAGGTGATTATCTTTTTATCTTTTTTCCTTTTGGCCCTGTCATCGACTGGCCAACTGTCCAGGGTGAACCCCATCCTCGTCTGAGAACTGATGAACTGATGAACTGATGAAATTCGTACTGCACAGAGACTCATTCACTTTTGACTCATTCACTCATTCTCCCAGCAAAAATAATAAGACAAATGTTTTTAATCCAGGTGGCGAAAGACGTGTCCATCCGCCTCCACAGCCAGCTGGACAGTATAGAGAAGAAAAGGAGTCGCCTTGAGAGGGAGAACGAGGAGCTCAGGGTCCAACTCCAAGACCTGGAGGTCGCCAAGCAGGTCCTGCAGCAGGAGATAGACAAGGTAGGACTGGAATATGATGGAGCCTGTAGCAATACAGTTCTGAGGTTCTGAAGATGTGGAGACTCGTCATTATGATGTTTTCATTTATTTATTTTGGTGTGGAGCTTTTAGTGAAAATTTCACCTTAACACACACGTCCTCTGGTGCTTCTGTTGCTTTGGTAAAAGCAGTGTGTTGACTGTGCTCATGTTGGCTTTCCGCCTCAGATAGAAGTCGGCTGTTTCTCATTTGCTGGTGATTTTGTTTCCGCCGCTCAGCAGCCACTCCAGGGACTTTTTTTGTTATTTCTAGGACATGTAGCCAATAAAGTGCTGCATTGGAAGTCTATAAAATAAATAAATTGATCTTGCACTAACTCCACACTCCACAAAGCCAGAGTGACCTTTTGAGTGTGTCCTGCAGGCTTCTGCATCAGTGGCGTAATCAGGAATTACCGTAGAGGTTCAGTTTGTTCATCTGTGTCTCGGTCTTCTTCTGTGTCTTATTTGAACTCAGACAGAATTTTACATCAGTGAGATAAGAAGAAATGTTGTTACTGCTACTGCAGAAATAGGGTTGGTTAAAATGAATGCAATACAAAGAAATAACAAGTGAATGTGACAGTCACGACCACATAATGAGGTTGGAGACAGACAGCCAGCCCAAATGCCTGTTTAGGCTGGCTGAGACTGAGTCGGAAAAATGATTTCCAACAGAAGCTTAATTAAACATTTGGATTCAGCTTGAATGGAAACTCATCTTAACTATGCATGTAAATTGACCATAATATCTCGTGGTTCGAAGCCCAGGCCTGTCTCACAGACGAGGCCAGAGTGGATGGTTTGGTGTCTGGCAGGAGATCTGAGTCTGTTAGCTCTGGCCTGGCTGAACTCTGTTCGTGCTGTACAAATGTTTACTGCATACACACACTACATTTACTGCAACAGATAAGAGGCTGATTTGTAAGAGGTAAGTGGATGAGTGAAGAAGTGAGGGCAAATCGTTCAGTTGCCTCCTCTTGTTTATAAGTGTGTGTGTTTATTTGTTGTGGTAGATGATGTCTCCACAGTGATATGCTCTCTGTGACTCTGTGGTTTTGACAAACCTCGTTTGTAGTAATGAGTTCTGTGTAATGAATGTTAAATGGGATTGTAGATTCATGCTAATTAGCTGTGGTCTTCAAATGTGTTGTTGTTTACCTCATCACCGTGGTTCTCCTGCGAAAGGTAAAAGGAGTTTGAAATGTTGAGAAATGCGTTTGCTGATCATCACTGATTAATATGTTTTATGTGAGTTTTGGGTGTATTTTGAACTTAGATTGAAATTCATGTTCATGGTCAACGTAGTTCAAGTTTTACTCTTTGTAAGTGGCATTACATTTTCCACATGCAGTAAAATTCGATATAAACGTTAAATTAATCAGTGATCTGTACATATGTTCTTTACATATTTATCCTCTCAACTGATATTATTGAATTCCACACTCTGAGTTTCACTGTCTAGCAGCCTGGTTTCATCAGCTGTGTTTGGGTCTGTTGTTTTCTGTTACGCTAACTCTGCACAGAAGGGAATTCTTCACATAGCTGATAAGATTCAGGGAACTGTGTGCGCGTGTGTATATCTATGAATATCTGTCTGGATGTGTGCCCATCCACACATGTATATTTTACTCATCTGTTTGACTTTCTTACTGTAAAACTGAAGAATAACTCAATGAGTTAGACGGTCTTTTCATCAAGTAAAATAAATGTCTTTTATTTTAAACTAAACGTTCATGCTAGAAAATCTGACCAGACTGGGCATTAATGTACAGGAGCTTATGGACAACAGAGCCTGTGATGATTCAAAAGTGTGGAGGTTTGTGAATTATTGATTGCCTACCATTGTAGTGTCTGCAACCTCCAGTCTGCACTGGTATCGATGTTCTTTTAAAAGCAGTGTTATCTAGAGCACTGGCTGAAACCCTCACTGTGCTGCTGCAGCCTTTCAGTATTTTACTGCAACCTGGAGAGGAATCAGACAATTTATTAAGACATATATATATATATATAGACATTAGAGTCCAGGCTTAATATTAGGACTGAAAAGATCTGTAATAACAGAACTGTGTACTTTAGGCCCAATATCAAGGTTATATTCTAAATAGTGTCAAAGGTGAAAAGTTGTGTAAATAAAATCTGCATCTTTGCATAATGATTTACCCCTTCTCTGTATTAAAACTGTATTTGTACAGTACACTATTAATAGCACTATTGTTTACTTTGCTCTGGTTCAAAAACACAATCATTGGAATCAAGTTTATAATAAAAGGAAATGTTCCCTCACCCTCTCATTTTCACACGCCTACTCCTTAAATGTTACCTTTCTCCCACGTGTCCCACCCTGGCAGACTGACGCCACCTCCCCTCCCTCCAGCCTCTCTTCTTACCACCATGTTTTTCTCACTATTTATTGTCACCTCCCAGTCCTTTTCTCTCCCCCACCTCCATCTCCTGCTGTTCTCACAGACATTCAGGAATGCTGATGTAGGATATTTTTCCCTCACTCCTCTCTTGCTGTGTCTCTCCCTGGTTGTCTCCACCTCCTCCCACCATCCAGCACCCTCTGTGTGTCTTTTGTCTCTCGCCAACCCCCATATCAAAGTCATTACTCCTCCTCTCATTCATTCCCTCCATCTTTGAATCATTTTCACCTCTTCCTAATCTCCCTCAGACTCCACAACCACTGCTACACTCCAGCTCTTTGACCTCTGAAGGTCAGGTATGATGAAGGCAGGAACAGATGATAGTAACGTATGTGTTTAGGTTAGGAGGCATAGGAGGAGGCGTGGTGAGCTGAAGGGGCCTCAGGAGGTTTATGGGAAGGTGGCTGTATCAGGGTGATGTTTCCAGGTGTTTTTTCATCTGAAGGTGAGGACGAGGAATGGATGGATTAAAGTGACTGAGAATAAATGGAAGGGTGCATAATTGAAACCAGGGTTGAAGGAAAATCATTTTGCCGAGTGTCACAGAGTGTTGCAAAAGTGCACCACTGTCATGTTTTATGTGTTACAACAGCGTGCTTCAAGCCTTCACCTTTTAACCTGTATTGTATTTATATAGGTCACCAGAGACATAGAGCAACAATATATCTGTGGAACGAAGCAGTGTGATTATCTAGGTAAAGTTCAAGTAGGGCTGTCACTATAGTGCAAACTACATTATGCAATTACGCAAAAGACTTTATTTAGTATTTCACAAGGAAAGGCAATTTCTGAACCTATATCTTTGTGCACTAGCCTCTCCTGGTCAGCAGTGGTACTGCAATCAAAACAGCATTTCCAGATTGATTTGAAAAATCAGACACAGACTGCTAATATTGTCTGTTTATTAAATTAAGGCTATAATTTTTTTCCATGAGATTCAACACATGCCCATCTGATCTATCAGTGTGACCTTATTTGCTGTGTTTCAACACACTCTGCACAACATTGTGACAGCTGAGTAGATTGAGACCTATTTTTATATAACAATAAAACTATTGCAGAATAATTAAAATATTAAATATTTAAATGAATTGAAAACCTATTTCCTGAATATATTCAAAGGATTACAGCCAGTCAAAACAATGTCCTTTGTTTGTTGTTCCCTGTGCGTCTGGCTGCAGGGCAGGTTGTTCATCCAATGCAGCAGAGGTTGAAGAGAAAAACCTTCTATTTTAGCTTGGGCCACGTTGCCCGGAGGTGAGTGAGCACAAAGGACTCATGCAGTCATGGGGAGGTTAAAATAAGGAGACTGTGGGAGATGAAATGGAAAAAGTATAAAGAAAAGATGGTTGAGTGAACAGAAACAAAATCACCAAGAAGAAGAAAAATGTAAAATCACAAGATGAAAACAAAGAAATTGAACAAAGGAGACGTGAAGAGACAGAGAGGGGAGAGAGAGAGAGAGAGAGAGAGAGAGAGAGAGAGAAAGACAGAGAGAGATGGGAATTAACCAGTGGAGGACTGAGCGAGCAGAGAAGAGATATTGAGAGGGGATTGAACCATGTGGGCTCTCAGAAGGTAGGCATGAAGACAAGGGGAAAAAAATTAACTCAATTAGATTAGAAGTCTTGAGTGGCTGCAGGCAGTAAGGCAAATTGCAAAATAATTTTGCCCTAATGATTTCTTTTATTACATATCTATTCTAGCAGTCTGTTGTTCTCCCCTTGGTTGGTGCATCCATCATTCTTTTTGTTACTTTTCCCATGGAGGCAATAAAGACAGTGTCGTACCTCCATTTAAGATTTCTCTCTCTTTCTCTCTCTCTCTCTCTCTCTCACTCACTCTCTCCGTGATGAAGGGAGGAAGAGTGGGGGAAGAGGACATGTTTATTTAGTAGTGTTCATGAGAGTACATGATAATTTAGAGTTAGTACATCTCGGAAGATAAGGTCACTCTCTCTGCTTGGTCACATGGACATATATAAAAGTGACACATTTATGGTCACCTTCTCTCTCTTTCTCTCGTTTTCCCATGAAGCTGGTGAAAAAACACAACATTCCTCCATCGCCTTATGCTTAATTCACAAACAGGTTTAATTTACATAACCATAAAACAAAATAATTTCTTATGGACTAAATCAAATGCTGAAACGTTTAGACACAGTTGCTGTAGAGTAAACAAACAAAGATACGTTGTTCCTTCTCCTCTGCTGTGAGTGAACTGCCTTTTTACTCCCCCTCTGTCACATGTCTTCACCCTCGGTGCTGAAGGAAACTGTTCCCGTTGTTTTTTACTTACAGGAAGTGCTGCCCATTGTTTGTAGCGGAGGGATGTGGAGCCGGAGTTGCTCTAGTTTCTGCAGTGTGCTCTGTATATATATGTTTGTGCGTGTTTTACAGGTAGGGCGTCGACCTGCAGTGTGCTCATTTTCATTTCCACACTGACCTTCAATGTGGACTAAGATACGTTCAGTCCTAATGGAGGGATTAACCATTGGACCGCACGCCTCTCTCCCTACTGTCCTGACCTGATTCATTTACTAGCTTAGCATAATGTCTGACCATCAGAGTCAGAGTCAAGTTTACAAATATTACAACGATTTCTGGCTGTTTTTCATCAAACTTATTTCCTAATAGTTTCTTTCTTGAATTATGAATTCTTCGGTCTGACTAACGCCATCATCTTGCTCAGTGGTTCTTAACCTGGGTTTGATCGAACCCCAGGGATTCGGCGGAGGAAAAGACACACACCCGACTCTTATGATTCGTGATGACATCCAGGGATTCGGCGGAGGAAAAGACACAAACCCGACTCTTATGATTCGTGATGACACGCCCCTTGCTTGGCCATCTCGTATGGTTCGGTGAATCCGCATATGAAACTGATGTGGTTCAGTACCTCCAACAAGGTTAAGAACCACTGATCTAGCTTAAAGAAAACTTCTGCAAATCATTAACCTGAAACACATGCTGGTGTTATGAACATGTTAGCACATCTCCAAGGAGAAACATAGGACCCTAATCAGGTTAGTGCCTCCACCGCTGCTTCTGTGCTGTAAAATTATACGAGCAGATGACGAGGGAAGTTATAAGACCTTTACATCATCTCACTTAAATAATCTCTGTAGTGCAATTCAGCTAAACAGCCCGGAATCGTTTGCGCTCCTCTGCAGATGCAGGTCGTGACACTTGTGTTATTTCCCCAAAGGTCGTCCTGACAGACACAGTAAAATCCATAAGTTTTTCTATTGGGACAGGACTGTTGTTAAATGGGTCAGCACTTCAAAGCTGCCCGGGTTTAAACCTAATTCTATCTGGGTCAGTGTGATTGATTGGAATGAAGATGGTGTTAGAAGAACACAGAGATGGAAGTCAGTCTCGAAACACTCACCAGAGACAGCAGACGGTGACATGTGTATCTGAGAGGACAGCCGGATAAGAAAAAGTTGTTTATGTTCTGTGGTATGAGAGGAGAAAGGAACATAAAGGAGAAGAGACAGAAGACGTCAGAGGGTGCCAGTCAGTGCTGTAGAACCGCTAATAATCATCTAAATAACCATCATTTATTAAAAACACTGTTACCTCCTCCACTTTTGTGGGAGCATTTTATGATGTGTAAAACAGCGCCCCCTCTAAATGTTACATGGTAAATGAGTATACTCGGAAATTTCCCCCTTGTTTGGGCATGCAAGACTGCATGCCCAAACAAGATTGTGGTGATCCACCACATTCTCTCTTTTTCATTCATGGAAAACACTGGAAGTGTCACACCTTTATTGGCTGTTTTATAAAGGTGTGGTCACCCTGCCAATATTGCAGAAACGATTTATGCAGTTCCAAATTCATGACAGCAGTGTAGGCTAAATAAAAAGTTACATCTTCATCTCTAGGTTGGTTGAAGCTGTAGAATGATGCAGAATTTACAATATACAATGTCCAACATAATGACTGGACTCTTTTGATTATTTAATAATTATTTGATAGCAGAGTTTTACACCTACACTTTCTTACTTTGCTGATAGCGTCGAAGCAGGAGGTACTGAGCCACAGAGATGGAAAATGTCAGATGTAATTGCTCCTACATTTTTCTCAGCATCAGGTGGATAGGTGCAAGTGTTTCCTGGTTTTCCAGACTAGACAGTAAAAATTGCAGCTTTTTTAAGGGTTAGTATAGCTGTGTGTTTGAAGATAAGGTGAACATTTTTATTTGATGAACAGGAAGCTTCAAGGCCATACATCTCTAACTGTGCACAGAAAGAAGAAGCAGGACTAAGGTGAGAACGATGGGGAAGATATGATATTAAAAAAAAAGCAGCAGGTACAATGAAACCTTTGAAAAGGTGTTGTTGAAAGACATCACAGTGGGACTGGAGACAGCAGCTGGGCCTGTGGACGCTGTCCCCCACACATTTAAAAGGTTTATAGCTCTTGAGAGCAGACAGGAGATCAGATTATCTCAGCGATGTCAGTCTTTAGGGTCTGCTATAAAAGCTGTGGTCTGGTCTCTGCTGGGAGATGAACACACGTGTACACACGCATACAGCACACACACGCGCATGAAAGAGGATCTGCAGACACAATAGTGATCTATAGAGCAATACGATTAGAGGGCTTTTCTTCCCTCCATTGGTAAAATGCTGAAGTTTCCTGTTGCTCTTCGAGAACATTTGCAATTTATTTTATTGTGTTATGTTTGTGTTGCAGTGCAGCTCTCAGCTCATGAGTTATACATGAGTGAAGCAATCCGTTCATCAGGACGTTTTCAAAGCATTTTCAGCAAAAGCTTTTCCACATGTGAGATAATTTACCAATCCACCGTGATGGTTGAAGTGTTGCTCATTTGTCTGATTGATCTGAATTTGGAGATTCAAATATTTGTGAATTGATCCTCTTCACAGTGACATTTATTAAACTTTCCTTCTCATCTATCAGAATAATTGCAGTCTGCTCAGCGTTTGTCTGTCTCTGGCTGCTCCACTAGTTTCTCAGTACTGAGCAGGACTAAGCTGAGCTCACCCCCCGGCAGAATCAATACAGGCATTTAAATTTTTCACACACTTAGAGAGCCTTTGAGCTTAATGGTTTCACACTCACGCTAAGTTAAAGGCCACACTTTCCAAGCAGAACCTCTAATGGGCCATGGGCACAAAGGGGAAAAAAAATCATCACAAATTGGTTTAGTTATGGAACTATGAAATGAGAAATTAGTCTCACCATGTCAAATTTCCTGATTAGAAGAGACATATTAAATTTAATCTTAGTTCTTTTGGTTTTTAATATTTTCAATAGCTTCTCCATTTGATCATATCAACGATCTTAGACCCAGCATGTGAGCTGAAAGTTCATCAGGCCGTGTGTCGTCCCACTGTTTGGTTATTAGTTCTACATTAATACATCACAGCTACCGTTTCCCCTGTGATTAAATCAGAGAAAAGCCAGATATTGCATTGATTTATGATGCAGAGACCTTGGTGCTGTAAGGGTTGACCGATGGTTGGACTCTACATGGCTCTTCATTGGTATTCCATTTCAGTACCTGCAGCGCTAACTATATTACAGGTGAACTGTATTAAACTGTAGTTACAGACAGTCCAAAGAATCCCAATGTTTCCTCTCCGTCTGCTCTGATATGTCAGAAGCATATTAACCTTTATCTGACCTCTCAACTGTAAAACAAATATGGCACTCGAATGGTCTTTCTACAATACTTTGAAGCACTGCAAAATTACTAATATATCATTAAAAACATACTTATCTCATAGAGAGGACATGTTTTGTTGTCCCATTCATACTTATAGTAAAGTAAATTGGATTTGGTCCATTTGGCACTTAAAATAGAAATATTTTACGGTAATATTGTCTTCATGATTATGGTGAAATAGTTCAGTGGTAGTTTAGTTGATATTGAGTGCCAAAATTTCCCTGCATTCAGCATATAAAACTTTTTTTTTTACCTGTACAGATACTATTAAAATAAAAAAAGACAAAAAGGACAATGTCAAGTAGAGATCTAGGAAGATGTTCTAGGAATAATGAGTGTTGAAGGTTATTGAAGGCTGCAGTAGGAGCAGTACTCAGCAGCAGGAAAACGCAAATGAGGAATTAATAAAACACACATTGAGGCCAGGTCCCTTGTGTGTCTATCTCAGATTTCTCTTCCATATATATTTTTCTGACCCCTCCATGACTCATCTCTACTTCCATTATTTGCCTTCTCTCTGGGTCCAAAGTGTGGATCCGTGACATCATCACCATGCTGCCGGTTCTTGTTGTGATGTGGAAGTGGAGACGTGTAAAATGCGTAGCTGGCCCCTCCCACCGATGCTTGTCTGTCTGCAGCTTAGTTACTATGGCTACAGTGGCGGTGTGGGGCGTTGCTGTGGCAACACTGTACTGTGATGTTCCACAGCAGTCGTGAGTCTGGAGGAGAAACGGAGTAGAAGCGGTGTTCGCACACTGCATTTGAAGAGAAGTATATTTCAGGCCGTAGAGTTCTACAGAACCTGATAAATAACCCTTCTGTGTTAAGGTGTTTGTTTTTATGGCCTCTGTGCCTTGGAAACCGGGGCAAAACTTATGGCTCTGCTTTTTCTCTCTCAACACATGCTTTAGCAGTCACCCTCTCTGAACCATGGAAAAGACCCTTAAGTATAAATAACCTGTACTGAAGCTCCTGCAGTACCTTCTGTGGTTTATGGGGATTGATATGTTACACATTCAGTTGATAAAGATAGTAAAAATAAATAAATAAAAAGTCAAGCTGCAGGTGCTTTAGCAACATACCTGCAAACTGAGATAAATCATGGCTGCTGTTACATTTTTAAGATTCCTAAATGTGGACCAGATGATTGTTGAACCAGTGGTTTTCAAAGTCTGCACTAGGTGGACCAGGGGGCGCTTGGAGGGCCTTGGAAAATTGGAGGGAAGATTAAAAATAAACAAACGAAAATAATAAAATAATAATAATATATTGTGTAGACCTCGTGGTTTGCACCTCTTATCAAGCTGCTCAGCTAGCACATAGCTTGCTGAATAAAAGTACGAAAATACATTTTTAAAATGTTATGTTTCTTTACTAGCTTGCTGAATAAAAGTACGAAAATATATTTTTTTATGTGAAGTAATATGTATATTTTGTACATTGTAGCATTGTTTGTGGGTTTGCAAAAGGGGTCTGCAGCCAGAAGCTAAGGCTGTTTGGGGGGCCGTGGTGTAGAAAAGGAATTGGTTTAAACTTCCTTATCCTGCAATTTATATATATTTTTTAATTTTCTTGTGTTGTTGTTTTCTACACTTCATAACCTCATGACTCAACAGTGGATATTTTCACCTCACATCTTCACCACTGATTTTCTTATAGCAGAGCTCTTGTGCTGGTGCCTCAGGCCTTTTGTTGAGAGAAGAGTTACAAGATGATGATTATCTTCCTACATGAATATTCACAGCACTTCATTGTCACTACTTCAGTAGTTGTACGTCTTTGTTGCATAATTCAGAGTCCCACACTTCCACAGTACAGTGCTCATTAGTATGGATCAGTGCTCTGATTGTCTTCTACTGCCCTTTTATCTTCCTTTGTCCTTCTTGTTTATATTATATTATATTCTCATTTATTTTATTTTAGATCTTATACGTACTAATTGTGTCACAGATGGGTTTTTTTTTTAGATCAAAATAATCCTCTGTAGTTGTATTATATTAATTATCTCTATTCACATCACAGCTTTCCTTTCAGAGGTTTATTTTTAACAGTTGATATTGTTAATTATTAAGTGTGTATTATGGACTGAACTGAATGACATCATCAAGTCGGTGTCAGACACACAAAAACAAATGTTAAAGACAGGTCAGCCACCAAAACTAAACTTCCCTAAGTCCTCCTAGGAAATAAAATCAACATTGATTTTTTACTTTTTCTTTCTAATTAACATTAACAACAATTACAGGTGGTAATATGTAAGTAGTTGTACTACATCACTTGATTGCTGATTTCCTCAGAAGACACAAGACATTGAGAAAAATGTGATGATCACACCAGGTGGAGGAAAATGAAAATGTTCTTCTCTTTTTGACTTAGTCTTCAAGGTCAATGGACTGAATGAATTGCCTTTGGTTTAATCACACAAATGCCCTAAATAACAGAGCAAGTTGAAACAAAGAAGGAAGAAACTGCTGACCCCAATGGACTGTAGTTGCTTGTCAGCCATAAAAAGCTGTGGACAGTGTACAAAACAGGTGAACATGAAGATACAGACAGGACGATGTTGGCTGTCAGAACTGATGTGTGACAGCAGTGAGAGTGAAAAGAAGTTTAGGATGACAGTACTGACACCTGTCAAGATGCCAGACAGTTGGACCAACTCACTGACTGACTGACTGACTGACTGACTGACAGCAGGCTGAGCTGAAGATAAGAAGCTGAGACTTTTTTTGGAGTGACCTGGATGAACAGAATTAGAAATCAGCAGAGGGACCGAGACGGACGAGCTGCAGGTAGATGAAGTCAGACAGGCAGAGATCAGACACTTTGGTGGTGTAGCCATGACATTGGGAATATATGGAACAGAGGTTTTTTGACATAGGGCTATGCAGATATGTATGAGATGGTGGTGAATAGGCTATGCAGATATGTATGAGATGGTGGATGGATCTGCTAAATATCATTCAGAATGGAAATCATTCAAAAACAATTAAAACATAATACATTTCCAAAGTTGTAATGAAATCTATTGCAGTTCCAATGTATCATAGAACATAACACAGAATGAAGGCCAAACCTCCTCAGTGGAGCAAGTGCTCCTCCATTAAAAAGATACAGCTTGAGTTGTCTATAGACAACTGTATAAACCTCTGTAACTATAATGAGTATGAACCACATTTGGGTATTTTCACACACATTACTTTATTCTCTGTAAAATGTGATACTTTAATCACTTAGAAAACAGCTTTCCCGACTCATCATCATCCGCTTTATACATGATCAGCTTTTCTGTTTCTCAGATTATGTAAGTGAAAAGATGGACAGAAACAGAAGAGCATGAACTCTCTGAACTCCTCTGACCACTGTGTTATGTAAAGATGTTGGAACAGTTTCACCTCCTCTGACAGCAGGAAAAAACAGGTGCATTTGTAGCTCGATTAAAACATATTTACATGCAGGATGAAGTATTTCACTACTTTCCAAAAACAAATTGAAATGCTTTGTTGGTGATTAATTACTTATGTTGAATTAATTAATTCCCTTAAATAGAATATTACACTAGTAACAGTAACAGTTGCAGCAGAACTTAAACAGAAACGGATAGAGCCCAAGGCTTCTTTCGACGGTTACATTTAAGAATTCTGATAGTGGCATCTGGTTCCCACAGCTGGTCATGTTTTATGGCTCAGATAATCCGTCGCGACACAAATATGACGCCGCAAATTGATTTCTTTTGACACGCCTGTAGTTTTTTCTCATCTGGCTGTTGTCCATTTGACAGTTTCTCAGTCATTCAACAGACTTCAGCAGTAAAAAGAATGTTTTCCTTAGACAAATAAAATTACAGTTGAACAAAATTGTAGCTAAGAACCTCTGTCTTGACATTTTGAAACATAAGGTTATATCTCTATATATGAATGCATATTTCAAGATAATGAATCAGTTATTTAAATATTTACGGCGAGAGACTATTGGCAACTGTATAATGTTTTTATGTGGCATTTTTAGATTTACCAAAACTCCAGTCTCAGTCTCCCAGTCATTCAATGCAGAAACCAATTCTTGCTGGTTAATGGGTCAGAATGGAGTAGTGGTTTTTCTATTACTTGACTGAGCAGAGAAAAGAGAGGCTCAAATGTAATCACACCCTCTCTGATGGCTGGGAGAGATAAAGAGTGAGGGATTATTATGTGATGTGCTCACGTGTTGGTAATGATAGTGGAACTGCCTAGAACACCTTGGAAATTGGCTTTGAGGGACACAACTAAAGAGGCAGAAGTTACTCCAAAGAAAATTCAATTTAAATCTTGTAAAACAGGAAGTAGAAGGTTATAAACACCTTTAAAGGCTTCGAGAGGCTGCGGTGAAAATACTGGTGGAAAAGTCATGGCATTACATTAGGCATTTAAAGTTATTGGTTTGCATTTGTTGGCTAACAATTAAAACATGATTAAATATCTCTTAATGTTTTGCAGTGTAATGGTATCAAGTCCCCCTGTTCATGTTGTCTCCAGCATTGCTGCCTTTTTCCTTCCATGAAAACCCAACATTTCCAATTAGCTGAAGTACCTGTGGTGGATTCTGGGCATTGATTTCTTTCCACTTGTGCCAATATTTACAATGAAACAAAACAAATGGAAAAACAGAGCCAAGCAGGATGAAGATGTAGAGGGAAAATAAATTAGGACAGGAAGGATATAAGAAAAACCAGGGAGGTGTGTTCAGTGTGGGTGGGTGGACGTGCTCAGTGGCCTGGATGACTGGACGGTAATTCTTGACTGAGGTTGATTTATCTCCATCCTTCAGAACAGTGGTAGAGGACGGCAGTGGACCACTGTAGAGACCACAGCTACGTTAGAAAGTCTGTAGACCACGATGTTCTTAGCAGAGCTGAGAGAAATGTTCCTGTTGTTTTCGTTGAACTATCTGAAGACCTGTCACACTCTAGTTGCCTGATTAGCTCGCCCATCCATCTCTAACAAAGCACTTCTAGGAAACCAAGGTCATCATTCATCCTATCAAGGCTCCCTTTCCATTCTGAATCTCCATGTCGTTAGCAAAGCAGTCCATACTCCTGCCAGTAGAGCTGAACCAGCTGTAAAAAAAGGACCAACTTGGACATTTTTACAAGATATAATAATATGACTAATACGGGGAAGTGAATAAATATCTCCTGCAGAAGAATTGATTCATCACATAAACTCAACTCTGTAGAAGGAAGTCTGTGGGTATTGTCATAACATTGGTACATCAAACTTCCACTGTCAAACATAGTTTACTAGATTACCATGAGCTTATTCCCTATGTTTATTTATATCTTATATGTGTAAAAAAAAATTCTATTTTTTTTTCATTTTTAATGAATCTATTTGTTTAATTTTGTCATGTGATTTGTTTTCGTTATTGCAATTTATATTTGCTGTAAATTTATTTATGCTTGTCAAAAAAGGAGAATAAAGCAAATAATTATTAAGGTGGAAAGCCACATGGGTGTCTTATAAGGAAGGAGGTCATGTTACATTGCACTTGTAATATTATTCTGAGCATGTTTTGAGGTTAGAAACGTTTACTTTTTTATTTAATTTAATGCCATTTCCTGACATATGGAAATGTCTGCAGCAACATTATTTACACATATCCTACATCCAGGGTCAAAAGATATTTTTTCTTCAGCTCCTACAGATCTTGCTCATGGACAGTGAGTTTCTGCTGCTATCACCAACTGTTCTGTTCACTCAGCACAATGTCATGGGGGTCAGCCATTAGAACAGATATTATTGGGAATTATAACATCACTGCTGTGCACAAGGCCACGCCATCAGTAATTGAATGGTCAATAATGTCCACAGTGTTACAGATCATTAACTTTAACATGTTTCTAATCTGTTGGAAAAAAAGAAGAGAGACGTTTTCACTGTGAGACACGGCTATTCAATGTTCTAGCTGTGGTAATAACAGCACCGCGTTCCTGCAGTTGTTAATCACCAAAAACCAGCAGGAAAAAAAACCCTGGAACATTGTCTGACTGTTCGTAATGACTGTGTTGATGAACAAAATATCTGCAGGTTCTTCCATTGAACAGGCTTTCTTGTAATTGGTACAAACATAACCCCAGGCGGCTTTGACAGCACTGGACATAAACCATGAATGCTGATATTCTTAAGTGAAGTCAATGCTAACAAACACCTGGTGGTGTTTTTTTTTTTTTTTTTTGTCACCGCTACCTACTGCGTTAATGGGATTTCATCTAATTGATTAATCTGTAAGATAGAAAACAAGTGACGTAATAAAATATTTACGATGCATTTTAATCATGATTATAAACAAAAACACCACCAAAAAACCACAAATGAAGGTGAAGTTTGTATTTCTGGCTTAAGGATCTCAGTATGTTTGTTATGTAACAGCAATACTGCTGGATTACAGGATTAGCATCTCTGAGACTGTGATGTCACATCACAGCCATCTTATTAATTTAGTGAAATCTATCAACACATGTGAACGATAAGAAGAGAGAAGAGGTAATATTATTAATATAATATAATTTGTCCAACTTTTCAGTGAATTCTCCAATTAAAATTAGCACAAGCTAAAACTACTTTATTTAAACGGTGTGAAGCAGCATTGTTTCATCTGGTAATGATTCAGATCAAGTGCTCTCAGGATAATGTTGGCTGCTTTCCCTAGTTATAAATGTACTTTTAAAAGATTAACCAACAGAAACAGGTCATCAGACTGACAGTTGGCTGCCTGTTTAATTGGTTTTAAGTTCAGGACTGTTGCAGTCAGGATTGACAAACAGTTGGTGGTAATTCCCCAACCTGACTTATCTTTGTGTACTTAGAACATTCTGGTGGTTCCCACTCGCTGTTCTCAAAGGAGTTTGTGGTTTGACTGTCAAACTGAGGTCAAAAATTAATGGCTACCTACGTGTTGGTACCAGCACTGATTGGATCAGAGCAGTGAAGCAGAGCAGAATGAAAGTGTGTGTGTGTTTGAGTGTGTGTGTGTGTTTCCTTACCAGGGTTGAATCTCTGCCAGGGGCTTCAATAGAGTAATTTATTACAACAGAGACAGAGACAGAGACACACTGGCCTTTAAGTATAAACAGTGAGAAGAGAGATGTGGGTTTCACTGCTGCAGGAATGTAAGATTGCAACAATCTTTTTTGCTTAGGGTGAAGACAGAAAATCTATTTTTACTGTTTTTTAATGAATTAAACCTGAACCTGTATCATCTTGTATTTGTCAGGTCAGGAATTATGCTGATTTAACTATTCGAACATACAGGCTTTACAAACAAGGGCTAATGAAACTGGGGCCCTCATTGACCTAACAGTGGCAAATGGGCTGTTTTCAATCTATATAAAAATGTTCTATTCACATTTTAGATTCTTTTCTAATGTACATTCTTGCTGTGAGTTAGTCCAGAAAACAATAGAGAAGCAGATACTGCAACTATTGGACAAATGGCATTTTAAACATTGCTAGCAAGAAGAGTCATTTTTTCAGAGACTATAACTCCATGGCAGATTGTTTCATTTGCGAGCAGTCTGCTGTTGTACTGGTAAAGCACCACATTTTTCTGCACAATGACACTTTTGGTCATCTGTCATAATGAAAGTTGGTCCTTTATTGGAAAAATATAGATATATAAATATAAACAACAACAACAATAAGCTGCTGGGTTTACACACATGTATCACTGTCAAGTATCACAGATTTGTACATTGTTGGAAATATTAACGTGTAGTATGTGGAAAGATAGTTTATCTATCGTTAAACTAACTATATTTCCTCAGTCTTACTGAATATTGTGACTGTGTGTTGTCATTGTGATGGTGGTGCAAAGTCATATTAGTAAGGGTAAATGAACAGAAGGTTCCAGAACCCTGCCATCTGACTTACGTACTGTATGTAATTCTATTTTAGGAATACTGCATAATGTCTAGTACTTCACCACTTGAAGTATAAGCTCAGCTTATTGGTCAGCAGTTACTAATAAGCGGACCACAGTCTGGATCCAAAGCCACACATTGTCCAACACAGTCTCATTTGAACATTACACTATGCTTCTACTTTTACTGTTGAATCTCTGCCAGTTGGTGAGTCACTGTACTGGAGTCCATGAGACTCCATCAGCATGTCATGTGGTGTCAAGTGACCAATTACATGAGTGAAATCCTCTGGCATGTGTAATGGAAGATAAGAACAGAGAAGAATATATGAAACGCCAGAGACGATGGAAGCTTCAGAGAAATGAATGAACAGATTTTGGCAATTCAAAATCAGCAGTTAAAACAAAAGTATTAAAAAAGCAGTTTCAACTAAGGGAAAGTAAGTAATTAAGATTTATTTTGTATTTTAAAAGCTTTTAAAAGCTTAATTAAATCAGTCTTTATGTTTTCTAAACTCTTCCGTCCCAGGGGGAAATCTGCATTGCAGACAGCACCAGCCCCAGTGTAAAAAACACACGGTGTTCTCCTTCATTAGAGTTGTTTATCAGCCATCAGGGATGTTTTCTCTCTCAGTGGACACCTTCGTGACGGCTTCATCCAGACTGGGGTCAATAAACCCACCCGTTAAATGAACATTAAGGCCATCCTGCAACACACGGCTAATATACAAGCTAACATACGAGCATGCCTCTGCTGCTTTCATTTATTTGTGTTCGTTTTGCATTCAGTTGGTCACTTTCTCCAGTAATCATAAAATGGGATTTAATAAGAAAATGTCTCAGTATGTCACCCAAAGTGCCAAGTGGTTTAACCACTTTGCATTTTGTATTATGTATTTATATATATATATTTTTTTTTAACTACCATAGAAAAGGTGTTCTTCAGTCCTAATATTATAGACATCTGCACTAATGCTTGTGGGTGGAGCCCATATTTGATCTCTGTCAGGGTGTTTGAACTGTCAGCATCACCTAAGGGTCATCAGACCCTGTCTTGTAGTGAAAATAATTTTGGTTTCACTGTATTTGCAGTGTGAATTAATTCTGCACGCTCACCCACTGTAATTGATGCGCTTCCCATCACCAATTACTGTGCGTCATATATGCTCCAGTTCACTTGTGATTGCACACACACACACACACTCACCACCCGTACACTCGTACACACAGAGATGAAGGCATGCTACAAGACTGTTATGTTCTAGAAGCTGTTATTAAAAGACGCTTAGTTTCTGCTTGTGTGTGTGTGCGTGTGTGGGAGTGAGTGTGTTCCAGGTGTCAAATCACACATGACAAGTTATCCCACTAATTAAATATATGGTGCTGGTTTATAAAAAGCCACAGGCCATAAGGAGGTCATATGGAAATGTGTGTGGGTGTGTTTGTAACCATATGTCTGAGAGGAGATCTCCAGAGATTCTAGAATGCTTTCTTGTAGGTCACCGGCGTTCTTTGTAATTCATTCATTCTTTTCTTGTTAGAATAAAATGTGTCATCGAATGTCAATCATAGGTGTAGCATAAAGGTTAAAATAAAAGTTCTTGGTACACTCACGGGTCTAGGGTTGAACTCTAGGGTTGTTGTGACATTATTGAACTCTCAGATACCAAGTACCAGCTCTGGCACTTCTTTAGATGGTGTCAATAAATACTGTATGCTGCGGACTGGAAGGCAGCGTTGTACATTTTGTAGGTAACACAGCTGTGTGGCTAATAAGGTGAAATGCAGTGGAGAACAGAAAGATAACACTGTTCTATAGATGATGCTCTCTATTAATAGGAATCTAACAGGGTGGTGGCTGTGTTGTGGTTGGCTGAGACACCCGGTGTTTTACAGACAACAGATGGAGTGTGTGTCTGTGTCTGTGTGTGCGCGTGTGTGTCTGTGGTTTCTCTCTGGGATTTTCTGGGAAGTTGACAAGTTGCACATCAGCTGCAGCCAAATCAGAAAAAGGAAGTGAAACTTGTGTTTATCAGACATGATTAAAAATCTACTGTTATAAACATAAGCACAACACATACATGTGTAAAGTCAATGTCACTATGACATCATCTTCTGTCTTCAGGATCCCACAGCTCTGCTAAAAAAAAAGTCCCACAAAGTACATGTAATGAAATATAATGACCCTCTAATTGTAATTCACTCACTATCTTCTTACTCAGTAAGAAACTCTGGTGTGTTTATTTGAAGACAACCCTGACATTCTATCACGAGGATAGAAGAAGAAAGACACTCAAAAGACCTGCAACGGCCCATATATTTCAGACATATCACTCCATTCTGTCGAAACAGAGAACCTATTCAGTCTCAGTTCAAACGATAAAAACGTTTTTGTTTTAAGCTTCACAAACATTAAATATCTATTTTATGGAGCGTTAACGTTCCTGTTGCTTGAATTTCAAGGATAATTTCAGACGCTATTTTGCCCAGATCTATTACTAATTCCTGCCACAGCGACACACCATAAATCCAAAGAGGAGACCGTGTCCACATTAATGCAATTCGAGCAGTAAAGTTAAACAACCACAGGGTGTAAATTACATTTTCTTGAAAAAAAGTCCTTTATTTTTTTGTGTAGTCCTCATCCTGTGTTCCAGATTTAAACTCTCTTCTGTGCTCATCAGTAAAACGTTAAAACAAAACGCTGTGAGGAGAAACAGGAGAACTATTCTTATGTTTACAAGCGATATTAAAGTAGTTCATCACGTCTTTGGCACATTCACTGTGTTTTGCCTGAGAAAACAATCTACACGTTATTACTGTAACAGATATGATGTGTTAGTGTGATTCTGTGGTGGATTAAATGCCTACAAGAATTTGGGGGGGAAATAATAAGGCTTGAAAATAATGTTTGGTCAAATAAGATTCTGACAGTTTGGTTATTGCTCTCTTGCTGGGATGGATTTTGCAGGAATACAGCAGTTATTACATTTGCATATGACAGGCATGCCTAATTATTAGCTTGTGAAGTATTCCTAGTGTTTAGTACTCTATCTAAAGTGCAGAACTTGAGTTGAAAGACATGGATCTGGGTTATGTCATCATTTGAATTTGGTTATGAAGACGTGAAGCTACCCTGGATTAACTGGCTTTTGAGACAGTCTTACTGCATCATTTTCGGTGTTTTTGTTTTCTCCTTCACTTCCACCTCCCCCTCTGCCTCCTTTGTCACACTTTCCCTCCCCCTCTGTATCCACGTATCCTATCATTCACTGTTAACTTAACCCCTTCTCCCTCCTCCTCCTTTTAATTACACCTCCCTCCCTTCCTCCTCCTTTTTCCGCCTCTTCCTTTTTCCTGTCATTACCATAATGTGGTGCCAACATGGTGCCAGCACGGCGACAGGCGACACAGGCTGGGGCCATAGCAACACATTGTAACCTGTGGTTGTCAAGGCATTTTGCTGGGAGGCAGGTTGACAGTCGAGGGTAGCGTGTGGGTCAGGCTTAAGTGGATACTTCATTTTTGCCTAAATGACAAATATAAAATTTGTAGAATATACTGCTGAGATGGAATGGCTTTTATATCAAAGAGCTTTGTTTTACAGGTGTCCTGTTTTTTTCTATCTCCTTGAAATACAGTAGTAGATGGTCAAGCTTGACTGCAGGGTGAGGTAGTGGGCAGTTACAATAAAATGGTCAGTGGTTTGAAACAGATATGTTTTTTGATGAATGGGCATTTAAAATAATACATTTGCTAGTGTGTGGCCTACCTGCCATGTTATTTTTATTTACATTACAGTTATGAATTTGTATGCATTTATTCATCAGACACATTTGGTTCTTCTAGGAATCAAACCCAGGACCCTGCTTCTGAGGCAGGCGTGCTAACCGCTACACTATGGAACCCTTAGTTGGTTGAACTGACTATCTGTGTCTTTCCTCTGTGTAAACACTCATACATAATGTTTTCAGACCTGACTCCAAAAATCACACCTACTCATTGGGGTTGGAACAAAGTGTAGTACCTACTAAAAGCATACTGTATATAAAATTAAAAAAATTCAGTATGACCTGATAATGTCAATCAACGATTAACACATACGTAACAATACCTATGCACGCACACACACACACACATGAATTATTCAGATCAATACACTGCATTAGTGCTGTACTTCAGTGTGGTGTTCATTTGTTCAAGGTCACCCACTGACACACTGCCTTAAAAACACTGCCTCCTCTTTCCTACTTTCCTCTTCTCTCTCCTTCTCTTCTCTCTTTCATGCTTTCTTAAAAATTAAATTTTGGTTTGCTGTCTTTCACAGTGTATTGTCTTTTCACATTTGTGTGTGTAGAGCCAAATGAAGAGACGACACAAGAGGAGGAGACAGGATTTTCCTTTGTTTTGACTCTGGTCTGTTGTTGTCTTGATTACTAACAGAGGCTAAACTCACGCACAGACAGAAGGAGCGCCTGCTTTCCCTTCAGATGTCATAGCCACCGTATATCAGTGACAATGTGCTCCCTGGCTATGCTAATACTATGCTAATGTTATGATAATTCTCCATTCACTCCCTGGTCTTTGGCCAAGCACACAATGTAAACGTGTGCAGCATAAATGTTTGGTGTTTGTTTGCATCGTGTCGCTGTTGATTTGCAGAATTCAAAGTAGGGCAACAGCCCCGATGGAGACTCGATGAAGGTCAGAACGGGTCTTTTAATAATCACATCCAAACGAGCAAAAAAGACAAAAGAAAACACCCTTATGAGCTGGACAGTCGCTGTAGGAATATAATGTCTCCCTGCTGGATGCAAACCACTGTGTTTTCAGGTGATTTAGCAGGAAACAGTGGGAGACTCGCAGCAGTGCTCAGGATCATTAAAACTGCCACCACTATGGATTTTTATTTAGCCTGTGGCATACAGACCAGCACTAGTTTAAACGAGAAAGTCCAGCTCAGGAGAAGTGACAAAAATAAATGTGCATTCACCTGTGGTGGACCTAAAAACAGGAAATCCACTTGACATTAGATAATGTTAAATGATGTGATTTAGAAAGTCACTTCAAAACCACTCGTATTTAAAGATTTCACAATATCTGGCATATATATATATATACATATATATATATATATCTTAATGCATTTTACTTACATGTTGTAGTACTCCTTGTACTTGTACTGTTTGGGACAATATTTTATCTTTTGTGGTTTATGTTGTTTTCTCATACAGTGTTTCAGTGTGGACTGCCTCTTTACGTTTCTTTACAGACCCTTCCTGGGTAATTAAAAAGAAACTCTTCCTTTAATTGGTATATTTTGGATTTTATTTGAGCTTTTCCTTGGCCCTGAGCCAACTTTCTCTAATATTCTAACTCTATTTAGCAATTCTTTGGCAAAAGTTTTAGCTTTGTGATTTTTTTTATCCCTTAGCTTTAATTGGAAGCTAATCCTTTCCTCACCTCTCTCCCTCAGCAGTAGAGCACCAGCAGCCTACATCATGAGAATTAAGGTCCAAGTGAAAATATTTTAAGAACATTACGTCTCACGGCACCACTCATCTCCATCCATTGAAGGAGAATTTGAAAAAGGAGAGGGGAAATATATTGCACAACATATTGTTAAAGAAAATGTTTAAAGCAACTTTATGAGAAAAAGATGGAAGTACACATCAGGCAAAACTACTACAGTACATGACCCAAAGGAAAGGCTGTACAAGGGGTTATCAAGCTCCTGTGGACACAATCCACTGACAGAAGAATGAGGTTTTTCCCTTCATAATCAGCCAGGGGTCCAGTGGTGGGAAATAATGTTCAATGTTCCACAGCTTTCACACCAGGGAGAAACACTCAATATGTACGGTATGGTTCTGCTGCAGAGGTCACAGTCTGATGTCACCAACAGCCAAACTGAACAGAAAAAAGTAATTCCTTTCAGTCAGTTCAGAGCAGAATGATAATATCATAGTTTCCCTTGGTTTGTTTTTATTTTTACCATTTCTCATCTACTTCAATTTGACAATGAGATTTTGCATCAACTTTGTGTGATTTGTCTCTCAAATCCACCTCTGTAGCGCATTTGACCATAAAGTCCAAGATGACATGAGCTCATTTCCTCATTTGGGAGTGGAAACACTTCCACTGCTCCACTTGTTCCATTTAAGAGATTTTCCCAACCTACTTTTCTGATGGTTGTGTACCGTGACCTCATGCAAGGAGAAGTTCATTAGTGTTTCTGTTGTCAATAAGCCAGACAGCTGGAGAACTTTGGAAAACCCCTTCATCCCAAACAGAACTGACTTTAACACAAAACTCTTATTCATTCGTCGTTTCTGCTTCATTTTCTCATGTGCTGCTGCGTGATCCTTGGTAAAGTTTTGGGAGGGCTGGAGTCATCCAGGTTCACCCTGGACAGGTCACCAGTCCATCACAGGTTCAAATACAGCTGATTTAGGGAGGACATAAATACCTGTGCCAGTTCACACACTGTATGCTGAATATCCAAAGTGTTGACCCCTAAAGAGACAGAAGCAGCCACTGACAAGGCTACAGTACACAGAATCATTACTGGAATACTTTTTATTAACTGCAGTGAAGAGCTGTGAGTCATTTTGATTCTTTCAATGTCTTGAGTATGAGTTTATGCTCATGGCTTCACCATGAAGTAGCTGTTTATGTCCTTACTCAGCAGAGCTGCTGCTGTTTATGACGTTTCCACAGACTGTGTTAAAGAGCGAGTCCGTCTGAAGCTGTGGGAACTCACTTTGAATATGAATCTGAGCTGCAGCCTCCCTCCACCTGATGATAAAAGCTAATGCTGACTTTACAGCGAGCGGTTTCCGTCCAAGCGAGTTAAAATGAAATGAGTCGAGTCGTGATATTGCAGGCGTCTATTCGTATTTTGTCATTATCATAAAAACGTTTTAAATCTAACTGGCTGTCAGCTCTGACATATTGTGTTGTTTTTTTCTGATTTCATTACCTTCTGAAGTCATGATTTTTTTTTCTCTCTCTCGTTTTTCTTCTCATGCAAACCATTTTGTGCAGCGGTGTCGACCATTCTCTGGCCAAACCATTTTGTGCAGCGGTGTCGACCGTTCTCTCACCGTTCCAGTTTGTGTTGTGGTGATAATGAGTGTCTTGTTCCTTCAGATACAGACTTGCCCTTCGCCATGGGGACAGCGAGGGTGTGAGCTAGTGTTGAAGTAATTTCTCTTAGGATTCATACCACTTTTATATCTGTCAGATAAAACAAGTCAACAGCCTAGAAATTCACTCGCTAACAGATTTTAATCAGACAACACCTAGTTGAAGCCGTACGGTGGTGCAGGGATACAGTATGGTGGATGAAGTCACTCAGACAAACCTCACTTACAGAGCGCTTTCTGTTTTCTGTTATTATTTTCAGCAGGGGGCTTTAGTAACTCCAATACCAATTCTGATTTTTTTTTTTGGATAGTGTAATGTACCATTTTCGATTTTTGCCATTTCAAAATTCCTTCAATTGACACCATATACAAAAAGTAAAGTTTTTCTTCACAAGTAATTAAGATTAACATTTCCCACAAACTGCGGTTTACTGTGGGTTACTAATTCATAAATTCACAAATGTATTCTTAGTGAGATGTGAGAACTGCTGTCCCAGTGTTCAAAGGTGACATCCATTCAGGGCCAGTTCACTTTGTGTCTTTATGCAGGGATAAAAGGCAGAACACAGTGTAAAACCTGTGACTGGAGTGAAGTCAAGTGTAACACTGAGTCATTTAAACAGATTTTTGGTTTTGCTTTAATCAGGATGGAATATTGTGATGGAGGCTCCGTTGTCACCCTGCTGCTCTTTGACTTGAGTCAACTTTGTAATTACTGGTTTGTGCTGTGGAGGATATGTTTTGTTGTTGTACCAAGGGTAATTATTGACTTTGTATTTTCATACACAGGCTGTTATTTTCTCAGACGACTTCTGCTTCTATAAACCCTCAAACCCGGAGCAAAAGATGTTATTGATGCCGCATTTGATTTGAGACAAAAGCAAGAAGGGAATTATACAACATAATAAAAGGTTATATACTTGTGAAGATGGTCAAATATTTAGTATTGGTATTGTGATCGTCAAGGTTGATGAGCAGCAGATCAGATTGATCTGTGAAGAAGAGGAGGAGGTAGAGAAGGAGTAGTAGAGGAGAGGAGTGCCTACTGCTGTGCCTCATCATCCATGCAGGAATGACAACATCTCTCACTCTCTATCACTTTTCATTTTTTTCCACACTCACTGTGGTTAGCTGTCTCGCTCTTTCATTCTCACTGTCAGTGACAGTCTCACTTCCATCTTTGGAAATCCATCTGCCTCTGTGCTCAGGCGTCTCCTCTTGTCTTTTTATCCCGACTCTAACCCCATTCATCTTCCCCTTTTGCATCAGTATGTCTTCCGTCTGCAGTCAGCTGTATTGTTATTTTCACTGTGAAATGTCGCCTGACAAAAGCTGCTGGAAACGCAGAGGACGCAGCCTGAGGCTGTAGAATTATCAGATAACATGGAAGTCAACCTGCGATCCTATATCTGCGGTGTAACCATAGACCGTAGAAACCTGAGGTCCAGGGATGACCTCTCTCTCTGTGTATGTGTGTGTGTGTTGGTTTTGTACGACATACTTACACAGTAGATTGTCAGTAGTTGGTTTTTGGTGTGGTTTAAGGAACCAGCAAATAATAAATAAGAAAAATCTGCATTTTTGGCCGGCCAGTGTTTGTATGTCTTTTCACATAATTTTAAACAATATATAATAATATATAATAATACAATACTATTGTACTGAACTCAGCTGTGCACATTTCAGATTATATTTTTATAAATCTACTACCTCCCTCCAGAGCACAGCATCAATAGAATAGAAGAGAATAGAATAGAATAGAATAGGCATTCTCCTATTCATTTATTTTAGTATGAAATTATCATATAATTTCCATTGAATTTCACCTGGAACTAATCTCTGCACCGATCCATTAGGCCTGAAACCTGTTCGACATCCTGTCAGAAATCGTTCTGCAGGCAGAACTATTGATCAATGAGTTTATATCAATTTACAGGCTCAATGTGCCCTGATAAATTTGCAGACGTGTAAGTGAGGAGAGATAGAAAAGAGGGAGGGGCAGAAAGGAGTAAAGGTGGGAAGGAAAGGACCGCAGGAGGTAAAAAAACCAAAAAGGATAACATACCAAAGACCGATGAAGGGAGACGGGGGCATGAAAAGAGGAGGTCGGAGTAGATGAGTGAAAAAAAATGTGCATTTTAGCTAATACCATTTCTGCTGATGCTGCACAGGAGCTCCATCTGGAAATGAGACGAGTCATTTAGAAAAACCCACACTGCTGTAGGCTGCAGGATTTTAGCAACTCATTTCAAATATACGCCCTTCATATACAGTGAGCATCAGACACTGATGGTAAACATGACCCCAGTTATATTTGTTTATATTTTTCTGCTAAGTCCTCTTTCCTTCCTCTTCTTCTGGAAGTCCTTTGCAGAGAGAAACTAGTTTCCATGGAAACTGTCTGAGTCTGATAAGCTTCACTATACTGCAGCGTCTGTTTGGTGTGTGTGTGTGTGTGAGAGAGAGAGAGAGAGAGAGTATGTTTTAGTGAAGAAAAGGGGTGATAGTGGCTGAAGTGAGACTGATGATAAAGCATACACTAGAATATGCAAAAGAGGCTGTGCGCGTGTGTGTGTATGCTTGTGTTTTATGTTTGTATGTCAGTCATAAGACTTTTTTATTTTTTTTTTTTGCATATACCTTAGATAGACATGTGAGCTGTTTTACTACTTTAGAAATATCACCAGCTGCTGTAGGTCGTTTTAATTTCCACTTCTTTGAAATCACTTCACTGCCAGTGTGGCGTCAGTGTCAGTTTCTAATCAGACTGTTTTCTCTGTGTTTGCTGCAGAACTCCCAGAAGAAACGAGGAGCGAGGCCTAACAACAAACCTGACAAGAAGCTGGTTTCACAGGTATGTTGTTCAAAAACAGGCCTGAGGTTCAAATATCCTCTTACATCTTAGTTTAACAGATAGGAGAACAGGGAGGAGGGCCTGGGGGAGAGGGTGTGACTCCCACAGTCCTTGGTGGAATTCATTCATCACCTACAGATTTAGTTTTTGCCTTTATTTCTTAGATAGGACTATCGTCTCATCCCCACATTTCCCCTTGCACCCCCCCCCCACACACACACACACATTGGCAGCTGCTGCTTCAAAACTCCACTCAATATTATTTCAAACACTGTAATTGTATAAAATTAAATATGATTACAAATAAGTGAATTCTTCACACAAATAAAAATAAATTAAAAATTAAATAGTTTGACCTGCTGCACTCCAGGTCCCTGCAATATGTCCATGCCCCCCCCAAAGGGGCCTGCCATACATTTTAGGAACCACTGTCTCACGGAGGAAAGACTGTTTTATTCAAATATCTTTAATGTAGAAAGACAGTGTCAAAACAAAACATTTTATATAAATATAAAGAGGAATTTGAAGAAACCTGATCAAATAATCCAAACCCCTAACGACCCTGATTATTTAACCAAGTCGTTACATATATAGAAACTGTAGACTGAAGTAGCACTAGGTGAGATTGATAGCAGACAGATTGATTCAGAGCAATAAACTCCAGGGAACAGAAAAAGGATGAGTGGAGATAAAAAAACAACCTGCATCAATATTACAGCCGATCCAGAGGTTAGTGTGTATAATCGATTATCCAGTTTAGGGTATTTGTTTTTTTCACCCTTAAGTGCAAGAGCAGCAGAAAATCCACTCTGATGTTGTTACATAAAATAACACTGAATCTTTGGAGCTGCAGGCAGCTGTCACCTCTCACTGCAGCTGTGACTGATGTTCTTTCCTATGTTTCAACACTTCCCTCTGCGTTTATTCTGATCTTCATAGAAATGCTTTTAAAATCTTTAAGTAATCATAAAGTTTTATTCTTCCTCGGTCATGGTCACTTTTTTCCCCTTAGGAAAAACACAGACAACACAAATGAATAATAAATATGTTTTGAATCTGTTCTCATCCAAATAATCTCCCTCTTAAAAATAATTATTACAGTCTCTGTGGTAAGTTGTGTACTCCAGTCTCAGTGTCAGACTCCTCCAGTGTTTTTCTCTCTGGGCCACACACACACCATAAATGGTTGTAAATGTGTTTGGCCTGGCGTCTCTTAATGTGGTTGGAAATGCTCCACAGACCATAAAAAAACACAGAGCTGCTTATGAGGAACAGCTCACCTCAGGTCACAAGAGTTTGTGTGTATTTCAGGAAGCACTGCACTAAAAACTATATGGTGACATAACCTCGGAAATGTTACAGTTGCATCTTAATTGCCTGAAATATTTTATTTTCCTTTTTTTATTTATTGTTTCTTGCAGGAGGACAGTTCTGACCTGAAATGTCAGCTTCATTTTGCCAAAGAGGAGTCAGCTCTGATGTGCAAGAAACTGACCAAACTGGTGAAGGACAGTGAGGCCATGAAGGAGGAGTTGGCCAAGTACAGGTCACTGTACGGCGATGTGGACGCCTCGATAACAGTGGAGGAGGTGAGGAGCGGTGACAGGGGATGAAGTGATCAAATAAAACACGCCATTTCGATTTTGCCTTAGATTACTATAACGGTTTCTGCTCTTGTCTTTTCCTTTAGGTTGCAGACTCTCCACACACCCGTGAAGCAGAAGTGAGAGTTCATCTGAAGCTGGTGGAGGAGGAAGCCAACCTGCTGAGTCGACGCATCGTGGAGCTGGAGGTGGAGAACAGGGGGCTCCGAGCAGAGATGGACGACATGAAGGGGCCACAAGGTTGTTTTGTTTTTATCAGTTTTCCTCCTCTGAATGTTGTATAAAAACTTGTTATTTTGTTCAGGCTGTTAATGCAGTGATATCAGCGGTGGCAGCTGAAAAACTAAATCTCTTTATTATAGAACAGCAACACAACCATCATCTGAGCTGAGTCAGCATCTCTTTAATGCAGGGCCAATAAAACCTGACATTATGGGATTAAACTTGGGATGTTCTGTGATACTGCCAAACGACCAGTTGGGGGAGCTGACAAAAACCACCATTATCAAGTTCAAGGATTTAAGGATTTACATAAAATGGTGCAAAATTGTGAATTTCAATCACCTGCATATTAATAAAAAGGCAAACTATACAGGAGTAATAAATAAACCAAATTAGAATGTAGTTTGAACACACAATAAAAAATGAGAAGGGGGGCATTGTGCTTGATGGGTGGGTGGTGTCTGGCCTGATACACCCACTGTGTCATTTATTGTTTTTTTTTTGTAAATATTTCTTTATCTGTGTCTCTCAGATGGACCTCAGGAACTCACTGGTGCCAGCTCTGGTCTAGGGGCAGGTCTTGGTATGGCAGGAGCAGCCACATTGCATGGAGGAGGAGCTTCATCTGAAAATGTAATGGAGCTCCAAAGACACCTTCAGTTTGTGGAGGAGGAGGCGGAGCTCCTGAGGAGGTCTCTGATTGAAATGGAAGAACAGAACAAGCTCCTGATGAACGAAATCAACCGATACAAGTCGGAACTTCCTCCTCTGGTGTCCACGCTGTCGTCCAACTCGCTCTCGTCGTTGGCGGAAGGGCTGCTTAACGACAGCCCCGTACACACCATCCAGGAGGGGGCGGTGCTTATCAGCACAGATCCTCCTTCTCAGGAGGAGGAGGAGCTCAGACTAGCGAAGCTTCAGATTGGAGAGCTGAGCGGGAAGGTGAAGAAGCTGCAGTATGAGAACCGGGTCCTTCTGTCCAACCTGCAGAGATGTGACCTGGCCTCTTACCACGCTCCTTCCTCCTCGTCCTCCTCTTCTTCATTACGTCTAACGTTCGACACTGACGCAGAGGCTGGAGATTCAGCCGAGTGCCTTCCTACTAGGTATGGTAACATATTAGCATTAGCTAATTTGCATTAGCATATTAGCCAAATATACAGTTAATGAATGTGGACGTGAGTCTAAAAGTAAATCCAAACAGTAGACTAGAAATCACATATTTAAGCTTGAAGTTGATGAGAAAATGCCTCTACTTTGGACTCAATTTATAGTATATTTTTTCTAGAGAATGTAATAATTATGAGTGTTTGTTTTAAGTCTTTTTAATTAGGACGTGATTCTAGTTATTATTAAATTTGAAATCCCATTTAGAGGAAAACTGGATGTGATTGAAAATTGGAGTGGACAATATTAGGGATAAGTGTTTTCCTTGAACATCCAGGTTCAACGTGGCACTGACTTTAGGTTCTAATCCAGTGGCTTTCTTTTCTAGGCAATTATATGGTTTAAATCATCAAAATGTTCCATATCTTAAGATCAATAATTACGAACAGAATCACAGCTGTTCTTTTAATTTAAATGGTAATGACTATTTGATGTTGTTAGATTTAATGATATTACAAATGCTAATGACTAATGGGATAACCAGGTTTTATATTGCATTACATAACTATAGTTTAATGTGATATTTGATCATTTAGTTTAATGTTTTGCACTTTTTCTTCTTGCTCAGCAGATGAAGTTTAGCCTCAGCTTTTTAATATCTATACTTTGCAGCGTTATTACCTTAATAAATCAAATTAAATCTTTTAAAATCTAAATGAACAAGAAGTCCTCAAGGTGCCCTCTGTTTTTCGATCAGCCCGCCCCATCGCAAAGAGCCAGTAGGGGGCGAGAATGACGCCCTTGAGATCAAGGAACGGAAAGTAAAGCTCGGGGACAACGCTGACGCAGCGCCCTCACTTCCTGGTTGCCCGGGGCAAAGGGACCATGACGCTCTGCTGGCCATGAGAGACCAGGCTCGCTTGGTTTCCACAGCTATACAGCTCCTGACCTCCCCTGAGTCCAACTGCCTCTCGTCGTCTTCCTCCTCCCCATCCATCTATCACAAGGTCTGCAGCAACGATGCAGCAGAGCCGTGTGACCCGGAGAAACCTCAGCCTCAGAGTCAGGTACACGTCCTCTGCGCGGTGGAAACCTCCTTTGATATCCCATTAGGTTTCATGAGATCTAGTAAAACGTATGTGTAGAGGGATGAAGCAGTGCAGTGGTCACATGCTATTCAGTTAGCACACTTACTTCTGTTGCTCCGGACAACAAAAACACCTTGACTTATCTCGTATGTCTTTCTCCCAGATCTCCGAGCTGTCTGACCTGGCAGACCGACCTCTGGTTGGTGCCCTGACCAGCAGGCTCCAGGCTTTACATTCCCAGCTACAAGCCTTTGTAGAGCAGGTGGACAACTTGGGTAAACCTCCAGCAGATGGGAGGGAGCTTCAGGTGGAAGGAGTGTCTCCTCCAGCTTCAGCTCACACCTCCTTCATACATTCTGGAGATGATCAGAATGGATTTCATGTGACTTATGAGAAGGTAAATGACCAGAGAACAAACACCACTTCATTTTTCTTCACTCCTTATCACATTTTCTTACATTTCTCATGAGTCTTTTTAGCTTTGCGTTGTTCCTCCATTTTTCACTTGATCCTTTCATCTTCCTGTAAGTGTGTGTAGTGCCTTTCCATTTATTTGGCTGACTTGCTCACCTGATCCCATTTGAACGCACTGCTTTAGCTTCTCCTCACATTTACCTGGCATCAGACAGGAAGCTCAAATCTGACAGACCACCATCATCGTCGTCCTGACAACAGATAACCAACACCATGAGATAAACAAAGACAAATGAGAGACAGAACATCAGTGACTGTCGTTCAAAACCTTCACCTGAATCCTGTTGACATTCAATTTTCACACAGCCTTCGTCGTCAGATTTGAGTTGTCCGTGTAAAAAGCTCTGTCCTTGCATGGCAACATTAATGTTCGTACCTGTGCTCTCTGGTTTTGATTTGAGATGACATTTAAGGCCTCAAATGGAGATCCATTCTTGGATATTTTGAACGAAGAGCATGAAATGCCATTTATGTTTGTTTGTCATTAAACCAGTTTATTTTACAGCCTGGGTTTCTCTCAGACAGACAATAATATTAACACCAGGCACATCAGAACATTTTACTCTTAACACTGGAGGCTGACTGTTGTCTACCTGTTAAGTGGAAGATGCTCTACCTCACAGGTCCTTTCATAAGTCAAGTCCTTAATATCATTTTGAAAATTGTAATTTATTTCCATCTTTTAAGCTCCATTAGAGGCCCTTCCTGAGTCCCAACACCCCACCGATCTCTCCTCTCTTTTTTTCCTCCCCCGTTCCTTTTCCTTTGTCCCTTCCTTCCTCTGCACGGGCACAATAACTTTACTTTCTGCACCGTATTTCCATCTTCCTGCTACATAAAAACTCCTGTTCTAATCCCATTCACTTCCATCGTGTCCTTCACTGCTTCCTGTTTGTCCCCTCTCCTTTGCATCTCTACTCTCCCTGGACATTTCCTCTTAACTGCCTTACTCCTTCTTTTGCCCTCCCCTCCCCCTTATTCCCGCTTTCTTCTCCTTCCTGTTTCCCATTGCTGTAACCTTTACTTTTCTTTTGTTGTTCCTTTCTGCTGTTCCCTCTCCTCAGCCCTTCGTTCTGCCCTCTATCCTCCTCTTCTTTCTTTTCTCCACTCTCTCCTTTTCGTCCCTGACCAAACTCTTCTTCCTCTACATCCTTTTCTTTGTCCTGTGACCTCAATCAATCATTTCTGTTGGTTTTTTTTTTTTTGGTTTTTTTTGTAAATGTTGTCATGTAAATGTACGCCATTACACATGTATTGTTTCCTTATTTTACTTTATTTCATTTCCTCTGTCTTAAATGATCAACGACCCTCCTCTCGTCTCTCCCTCTGTTTCTCTCTCTTTTCTCTTCTTTATTTTATTTTTGTGTTGATTTTACTTTTTTGTTCCGTCATTAACGTGCCCATGCATGCATGCAGCAGCCTGATTATAGGGACCAATCAGAATCAGAGGTTAAAGAGCAAGCTGAAGAAAACAGCCAATCAGAGAGTAACAAGGTGCAGAAGCAGGGAACCAGCCAGAATGAGTCGCAAGAGGAGCAGACGAATGAGGAGCTGGTGAGACATTCACTGACATTTAAGGGGAAACACACTCTAACACACACATGTATGCATATGTCTATATGTCTATATGTTTTAAGACTAACGTAGCACAAGGGATTCATGATGATAACAGGCCTCCTCCCTGAGTTGACCCCACCTCTCCCCCCTGCACCAATAATTATTGGTTGAAAGAACAACTGGAATTGTGTTGTTTTTAGATCTACAGCTACATTCATTTCATTATCCATATTTCTTAATCCAGAACGTTTCGATCCACTGCTCTGTTGAGGTCCTTTACAGATGTTGGGAAACACTCCATAAAACTGTGACATGCTGTTAGTGATGTGACACAGTGGTTGCACACCCCTGCCCGGCAGCTCAGAGCCAGAAACAGTGACTTCATCGTCAGCTGTGGAGCTGACAGGAAGAAGAGACCTTTGTTTTGTTGACCTTCCATAAGTGTTTGTCTCCGTGGCAACAACGACTTTGTTTACCATCATCCTTTTCCATGAATAGGCCTGGGGTGGAGGAGATTGTAGTGCACTGATACAGAGGAATAATGAGGTCTCAGATATTTTTAATAAAGATACTTGTGTCTGCAGCAGAGATGAAGGTTTTACTGTATGATAAACCATGGAATCAAGGATGTTATTTGCTAAGTTTGAGGTCTGTCTGGCCAGTGTTTATTCTTAACTAGACTGACCATGTCATCACAAAGGGGCATTTAGTGAATTATATGTTTCGTTAGTTAAGGGTTAGAAGAGGTTTCACTAACATCAACTTTAAGGTCTAAATATAGTTATAGAGCAAAAGGAAGAAGGAAGAAAAATGGCTCATTGACTCAAGATTCCAAAAGTTGTTTTTTTTTTTGTAACATCAGCATTTCCAACATTAAGGCTCTGTGATGAGTATAAGGTGTCCTGATTCACACCTGATATTTAAAGAAAAATATTTTTTGAAGCTATTGTAGTTATTACACATTAGCAGCTAATTTATTTAGCAAAGGCTAAGGCTCTTTTACAAGCTGGCAGCATTGAGCATCAGTGGCCGGAGTGAAGGTCAGGGTCTGAGCCCAGTGGAGAGTGGAAGAAAACATTAATGGTGCACCGGCGGTATGATGGAATCACACTCACTGAGCTGCCAAATCAGGCGTAAGAGGTTTGGGTGTGAAGATGTACAGTAAGGAGGGGTGATTTAATGGGTGTTGAATTTTTACTTTTTCTTAACGCTCTAGCTGCCTTGTCACATTTGCTCTCTTGCTTTCTCACTCTGTTATTAGCCTTTGTTACACACATCTTAACTAATATGTCTTATTTTTTTGCAGACATCCCAGTTCAGTCACTTAAAAGTGTCTGAAGAACAAAATACTCAGGACGATATGCAGGAAGACAAGTCCACTCAAGAAGAGACCACTGTTAGAGTCACACAGGTTTGTTTACTGATTGTTTTCTGGAAGCAACTGAGCACAGTAAAGCACCTTGTTATACCAAAGAAACATTTTTGAACTAAAATGCGGGATGTTTCACAATGAAAAGAGGCGTTGCATATTATTGTGAAGAAATATGGCTTTTAACATTTGAACTTTCTTTCAAACACAATGACACACTGACCCTCCCATTTAATTAATGACTGCATCATACTGAATGTCCTTTTCCACTCCACCTCCAGGAGGAGCATCAGAAGGCTCTTCTCCGTCGGGACTTCCAGCTGCAGAGTTTGGGTCTCCAGGCACGGCTGCAGCAGAAGTTATGGAGCCAGGAGAGGACTCTGCTGGTCCAGGAGTCTCAGCACCTCAAACAAACTCTGTTGGTGCTTAGCCTCAAACTACGCTGCTTCCTCAAACAGTGGCGACTGGGCTGCAAGAAAGACACTGAGTGGAAAGATGTCTTTGAGGTATGAGGGAATTACAAGGACAAAGGCTTCAGACAAGGTCTGCGTTGTTATTGGAATACAATTTCTCCTGAAGGTGACCTGAACTGAATATTGTATTTACATTACTGTTAGTTCTCTCGGCACTGAAGCCGGTTTTGAAGTTAACTCTAAACTGCAGGGCACAGTTCCCCTCACATTTAAAAGTCAACAGTGTAATTATTTATCAATCAAGTTGATATAGTAACTGGAAAGTGAGTCTTGAAAGTGCTTGAAAATCTCAGAAAATCTCATCAACAAGCTACTGATGATATTTTTCTACATTATAATTTGGTTCTCAGATGAACAGCCTGAAGGATCTCTACCTGCTGCTAGAAGAAGAAAACCTGACCAGTCCCACCCACCAAACTGACAAGAGGTCTTCTGCTGCAGCTGAGCTTCCCCTGAGTCCAACTATCAAGGTATCCAGAGTGACACAAAGATGCACTCACGCACACCCACCCGCAGATGAAGACTAACCTTATCTTTCCTTTATCCATAGTCAAGTGCTGTGAGCAGTACTCTGGCAGACCTGAAGGTAGCGCTGCAGGATATGAGTGGTGAGCTGCGGCAGGAAAGACAAGGCTCACAGGAGCTCACACAGCAGTTTGCAAAGGCCAAGGCATCATGGGAGGTGGAGAGGACAGAACTACAGAGCCTTATCACACAGGTGGGTAGGAAGTAAGAAGTGGAGCAGGAGTTTCTTCTTGGTTCTGAAATAAATCTGTACAAAGAAATCTATTCACCCGTTCACCTGTCTATCACTCCAGTCCACTTTAACACAGTGTAGCAGTGATGTCATTTTGTCTATAGGACAGAAAAAAGGTGATGGTAAAAGCTGCTGCTGGAAGATAATTGAATTTCTCGTCTAGACAAAGACTTGGCCTCTGTCCTATACTCTGTCCTATATTCTCTAACGCTGCCAAAAGGTTCCATTTTTGTTTAAGTGTTAATTTACATTTAACCTTGCAACTTCTCCTGACTCAGAAAGCCCTCTGGTTGCCAAATCTTAAAACCTTGACCTTCACTAGACTGCTTTATATTTTGATTGACATATAGAAACGCAGTGCAGTCTGGCCGGCAGTTTATTTTGCATTCCAATTATATTTTGTAGTCAGCTGTGCACCCAGCCAGGACAATAGTCATTAAAAGCAACGGGTGATGTAGCGTTTACGCATCTTGTTGTTAGTGCATGGCCGAGCGCCCATGTCTGAGAGAATACAGAACACCAGAACACCCCCTCCCCCCCGCTCTTTCCCCCGCCCACACAGACTGTCGATCCATTCACAGCTTTTGCTCCACTGAACTTTGTTTAAAAAACTGTAATTTCTCAAACTTACTTTTCCCACAGAACATTACAAATCGGAACATTAACACATTAAAGTCTCTGGTGAAATCAAATGATCTTAATTTATAGAAAAGTTAAACAAATAACTCAACTAAAAATTATTCATCACCATCAGAGAAATCTTGCACTTGCATGGAGTCAGTGATTTGATTGATTGGGCAGTTAAACTCACAACCAAAGGGCAGTGCAAACACCACGAGACATGGCGTTTTTGTTTTTTTGATTTTTTATTATGACTCAGCTGCAGATGTTTCTGAGATTAAATTTAAGGATTAACATCGGGGGATCATGCAGCTGTGCAAATATGATGTCTGTCACAGTGACTTAGATTCCACAGCTGCAATCCACATCTGATGTGCTACCAGTGCACACTGTAAAGTATGCCATCATTTTGGCCCAGTTGTATATCTGTGTGTGTTTGATCACACCCTGCAGCTGTTGCCTGGCTGAACATCACTGTCCTCTACATCACAGAGAAGGTCATGAAATTATCTTTCAAGATACTTTCTTGCTCTGCCTGAATAAACAAGTAAACTGGTACATATAAATTACCCAGGAAGGCCTAAAAACATGCAGTTTTTCCTCCCGCCATCATCAGTCATAAACACTGAGAGCAGGACATGTGACAAACACCTGCTGTCGCTTCACTGACAGAGGAGCAGCTGGAGGCTGTGAGAGCTCATCCATCACGTCTGTTTGTCCTGCAGCACTAATGCCAGTGTGTCTTAATATTCAACGACAGCTCTCACAGAAATGATGATAATGACAAACACGGATTGTGTTTTACTGGGGAACAACACAAGAGTGTTTTCAGATCTGTCGTCTACATTTTTTTATTACAATTTAGTGGTTTGAATGAAATGTTTGAGCCACTGTTTCTGCTGCAGATTTGTCAGACAGATGTTTCTGCAACATCTGTGAGCTGAATATGAAGCTCCTTTCAAGTTTTATCAAATGTTAGACAGAGATCAAACCCAACGTGATACAGGTGCAAGGTAACCAGAGTGTGGTTTTAAACAGAAATGACCTGAGTTCAGGTAGGTGTCTAATCTAGATAGAGGTAAAAAAAAAAAAAACACAAATTAAAGGTCAAATAAAAACTTATGTTTGATGTCAGGTACATTTGCGATTTTGTTTTTTGTTTTTTGTTTTTTTGCCTTAAAGCAGTTGGTTTTCACCTCTTAACAACAGACAAGGCTAGCCTATTTATTCATATATGGCTGCATTGCTCCAAACTTACTTTTTTCCTAAGACAGTAAAGGCATCATTGGCCCTACTTTTACTGAGGATGAATACTTTATTGGACCAGTGCAACACATCACATCAAGGCTGCTGGTTCAATTGCCAGCATTTAGACTGTGAGCTACAGGAAAGTGCTGCAGGGATAGATATTACTGCAACTTCTTATTATGGTGGCGGCTGAATAAAATGGATCTGTAGCTGATTTGGTGCTTGTAGATTTACATATATCACAAGTTCACTTGTGTGTGTTTTTTTATCACTTACATAAAGTAAAATTTCAGCATTTTTAGCTAAAGCTGATTTTATGCATCTGTTTTTTATTATTCTTAAATATTTATGTATTAAAAACTAAAGTAAATATTACTAGGAAACCCAGTACTCTGAGTTTTTCTTTCATTTGAACATCCGTTTTAACAGTACTTTAGTGTATCATGTGTTAGTGATCAATAAGTACTGATGTTGCCAAAGATTTTGTGAACACTTTTAGCACTCCAGCAGTAAACCTTGTTAATGTGTCAGGCCCATTGGGTCGTGTTCATTACTAAGAAGAAACGCTCAGTTAATGTTGGTGACCAGAGCTGGGCTAAATGTGCGTTTGTTACGCTGTGATTGGCTGGCTGACAATTCCATTAGTACTTTATAAGGAATTCACTGCCACAGAGCCAGACTTAGGGAGAGGCAGTGACAGGATTGATGGGTCTGGGTGTGTGGCTCTGTTGGCGTGTGTGTGTGTGTATGTGTGTGTTTGGGAGTGAGTTCTTGTTTTTTAAATTGACAGCCACATAGTGTGTGAACTATGAGGCTCAGACAGAGGCAGAGTGAAAAAGCCAAGCTCCTCATGAAAATTTCAAGTCATCCCACCTAGAGGCTTTGTGACAACAAGAGCAATTTATGACGGTGAGAAACGGGGGGAGTGAGCTGGAAATAGAGAGTGAGCGAGCGCTGTTAAGGGAGGCTGTAGGAGGTGTAAGGCGGTAGAGAAGGATGGAAGGAAGGAATTCATGAGGAGGAATGAAAGAATTCCCTTTTAATGCTAATGAAAACACAAAGGCAGCAGACGTAGGTGATCAAGAAGAAATAGTGAGGTTTCTGTGGAAAGACACAAAATATAATTCTGAATATTACTTTATTTTTGAACAGATTGTCATCTTAATAAAAGGAGATAGAGAAAGAAAAAAACTCAATTGTAGCTCTTTGTTAAGAGCCTGATTGCAGGTGTTCATGTCTAGCTTTATTGGCTATTTTCTTTAAATGCGATTTAGAAATGTAAAATGTATTTGACCTAGTATTTGTAAAGGAAACTCTAGAGGAAAACTCTAGGAAAAACATCTATTTATGTAAATGTAGCCATTGTTTCCTGTAGCGTTTGTCATTTGAGTGACAGCCCTAAAATTCAGCCGGTCCTGGTGTAAATTTCCACTTTGTATCTTTAATGCACAACCATCTTAGATCCAATCTGTGATCAGAACACCGTCTTTTCTGTTGAATAAAATGTATTTAATTTATTTAATAACTCTTTGCATTCTTCCTTTCAGCTGGAGAACAAGGCAGGCAAAGCTCCATCAGCCATGTCAACCACAGATGCTGTGGAACCTCCAGACCTGAAGGTGGCGCTGAAGAGGGAACGTGAAGAACACCAACATCTGCTGGCTGAATCCTATGCAGCTGTGATGGATCTAACTAAACAGGTGCTTTACCTGACATGAGGTCAAGGCCTATTTTCACAAACTGGGTTGTGCAGCAGGATCGTGAACTTAGTTCATGCTCCAAATAGCTCTGCTGCCTGTTTCTGGAACAGCTCAAGAGAATACACATCAATAATCACAGCTAACTTGTGCAACGTTAAAGTTTTTCTCCTTGAGTGTCCTTGATTTGCATCTAAATCAGTCTGCTTCTCCTCCTCCTGCGGTGTTGACCTCCTCTTGTTGTTACTCCCTGCTGTGCCTGGCGAATCCACCAATCAGCTTCAGATTGGAGAGAGGAACTGGGGCAGGGAGAAGCTGGAGATGCTGGAGAGGTTCAGCCAGGAGAGAGCTCAGTGGGAGCAGAAGCTGAGAGAGGCCACCGCACAACAGGGCAAGGTATGAAAAGAAATATCATGTCAGAAAAAATATTAAAATTAAAAAATTATAAATTAATAGACAAAGTAACAACTGGAGCGT
The DNA here is from genome assembly GCF_000523025.1 of Cynoglossus semilaevis. NCBI lineage: Eukaryota > Metazoa > Chordata > Actinopteri > Pleuronectiformes > Cynoglossidae > Cynoglossus > Cynoglossus semilaevis. The sequence continues at coordinate 11,592,130 of NC_024316.1, read as the reverse complement.
GGATAAAATAATATTTATCTGTGTTAAGGATAAAGTCATTTTTTCTACCTTTGAGGTGAAATATCGTTATGGTCTGGAATTACCACATAACAGTAAAACAGGCTGACTCAGAATTTCCTTTTAAGTGTGTGTGTGTGTATGTTCATGCATTGCTGGTATGGCTATCCAGGAACTTGGGAAATATTCTAATATTTCATACTGTTGTCAAGGGAACACTTTGTCCTTGTGGGAACATTTTAAAGGACCCCACTCAGTGAGACGGTATGTTGGGGTTATGTTAGAATTAGGGTCAGATTAGAGAGTGTAGTAGAGATAAGAGGGATTAGAGAGTGTAGTATATATATATATATAATTAGAGGGAGAGAGACAACAACATTGTTAATGTACAGTATATTACTGAAACATATGCAAAAGTCAAATTCAACAAACAAACACATGCTGTGTAGGCTCTGGAAGGTATTTAAAGCTTCTTCATTGCATGTAAATGACTGCAGAGCTGGTCCTCTAAACACACTGACTGTTATTTTGGATACAATGTGTGTTTTGTTTTGTTCTGTAATATGTGTGTGATGGAAATGGAAATGCAGGTCTGTAGAGAGTGAACGTCTGTCAGGTTGAGTGAAGCTTTTGAAGATGACAGGACATTAAGGATGCTACAGGAGTTCCTGTATCAGCGCAGATAACTGCAGGTCGTTTAACGGCCTAACAGTCTGGAAAAGCAGATTTCTATTTTTCTCTGACAGCCTGCACTTTTTTTTATTTTCACAGTCAAAGTCATCAAGTCATGGTGAACTGTCTGCAGACACAGTGGTTTTAAATGGGACAGGATCACCAAGGTAAAACAAATGGAAACATATTTTATTCCTTTTGCCAAACAGTCTTGTGTCTAATGTTTTTTTTTTAACTCAATGTGTTTCTTTCTTGTGAAGGACAAAGTCCACATCAGAGCTGGATGCACCAGAATTTAACGGAGCAGTGAACCAGGAACAGAAAATCCAGCTCCCACTTTTGATTCGCCCAGAGCTACGTGACCTCACTGGGAAAAATTGGATTTATCTGAACAATGAGGTGACCAATCTTCTGTCTGGAATTAAAAACAGTCACAAACTGGACGCTAACCTCAAAATTGAGAAACCTTCCACAGCTATTCCAACTGCTGTTTTCTTGTCCCCTAGACCCCTGACATTGTGGACACCTGTAAAACCTGGGACGGTCCCAGCGGCTCCTGCAGCAGCCTGGTGGGACCGGAGCTGGAGCTGGAGTCTGTTCAGAGGAGCTACACCGCTCCAGACCGCACCGGCATTCGTATCTACTACAGCCCTCCTGCTGTGCGACGCATCGAGCAACAGAAGAAGGACCAAAACACACAGCTGATTCAGATCAGGAGTTCGTCTGTGGGACCAAATCCCTGGAATCCCAGTGTGCCTGGGTTGGAAACATCCGATCTTCAACAACAACCTTTAACCTCCTCCTCCTCCTCTTTTCCGTCCTCCTATGAGCAGTGGTTGAGCTCACTGTCCAAGCAGCACAGGGAGCTGCTGGAGAGCAGAAGCAGCTGCATCTCTGACCCCATCCCCAGTGCAGTCAGCAACGGTGTTGGCAGCAGCTCTACCAACGGTGTGGTCGATGGAATCTCGTCCGCTTCTGCGTTCCATGGGCTGGAGATCGGAGAGATTTCAGCCAACCTGAGTGATGACATGAAGGAGATGACCAACTGCGTACGTCAGGCAATACGATCCTCATCATTGGAGAGGAAATCCAGCAAGGAAGCTGGAAATCAGGTTTGTTGGTTTTCCAGCTACAGACAGGGTTTTTCCTGTTTTTTAGTATATAACTATTAACCTACTTAATATTCAAAGTTTTGGGTAATTTTGCCACAAAAACAATTTTCAGACATCTAAAATGAATGGCCGACTTGCAAAAATGTGCATTGTCATGAAAATCTTGAGAGTGACTCTATTTAGAGTTTGTTCTTTAAGGAAACAATACTCATAAGAAAAATGTTTTTGCAAAAAAAATGTTTTAAAACTTTAAAATCAATGCTTTGGAAGTTGTTTTCTTCCTGAATTATAAAGCCTTTCTTGTCTCATGTTTTCTTCCTGAATTATAAAGCCTTTTTCTATCTCCTACATTTCTCCACACAGATGGTTGGCATGTCCACCAGGTCCACGCAGACTGCTGCCCAGTATGTGAGCATTGGGCTTCAAACTGACAACCTTCCCAGCAGCAGAGCGTCAGGGTTACACACCAAAACCTGGTCTCCTCGGCCCTCGTCAGTGTCCACCTCCTCACTGGTGTCTGCTCGGACCCGGCAGATTTCAACATCACTGGATAAAGTTCACAGCCGCATCGAGCGTCCGTGCTGTTCGCCTAAATATGGATCACCAAAACTTCAGCGCAGAGTCTCTTCTGGTAACTTCCTACTCGGTATCTTGCATTTTCATAATTTTTCTTCTATAGTTTCTTGATGATTTAAATATTCATATCTGTCTTTAGGCTCCACCTCCCGACTGGACGGATCTTCTTCTTCCTCAAGAGATCGCAGCCTTTGGAACATACCCCAGAGAACCTTGGGTGGAGGCGGAGGCTCAGCCTGGGCTCGTTCCACCACCACCCGGGACAGCCCCGTTCTCAGCGGCCTCACAGACGGCCTCTCCAGCCTCTTCAGTGTGGTAGAACACGCGGGGAGCACCGAGTCTCTCTGGAGGAGCGACGGAGGTACGAGTGTGCTCACGTGATTGGACAAAAGTCTGACTGTTGTTGTGGTTGAAACAGTAGTGTCTTTGGGAAACACATGTACATCAAGGATAATGAAGCATTGGCCTTTAGGCCATATATTCCCTAATAGAATAGCAGTTTCTTTTTGAAAGTGAGTTCCTCAGTTTATGACTTTCTTTGTATGTTTGTGTAAATCGAGTATTTCCAAAATGTTTACTTTGCTAAATTAAATATATATATGTGCCCTTTTAAATGATGTTAACTTTAACTTTAAAATCTACTTATAAAAATGATCTCACCAAGTCTCCAAACACTAGTCATGGACATAATCTCAAACTGTTGAGGTTGTGTTTCAGTGAAATAATCGCAACAGTTTCAATCTAAGTTTCATATCTGTGTGTTAGAGTCTGAACATATTTCTTGTGTCTTCATTAATGTGTTGATGTTTGGTTTTATGGCCTCGATAAATCTCGTCCAATCCCTCTTCAACATTAGGAGCCAGTCAAACTGCCAGTCCAGCCCGACAACAACCTGCAGGAAAACCTTCTGGTCTGGCAGCATGTGTTTCTGACTCTTGCTCCCAGCGTTACGGAGGTCTGGTACAGGAGTTCTTCAGGAATGTGTGCGGTGGCCGCAGCCAAGGAGGAGTCGCCGCCCTACAGGGGGAGAGAGCGCAGAGAGACTCCCAGGGCAGCCTCCGTGGTCTGGGCATCATGGATGAGCCCAAACCAGAATGTTTTTCCACTGGGGCTGGAGCGCTGACCGTGCTGGGCGGAGGCAACGACAGTGTGACCAGGATTGTTAATAAGAGGTTCATGAGGCAAACGGTCGGAGAAGAGATGGTCACACTCAAGGGAGGAGGAAAGGAAACGATGAGCAACGGTGCAGCTGCAGTGACGGAGGTAAGATCTCTGGGGATACAATTTCATTTCTGAAAGGGATGATATATAATCATTTATGTCAGATTTATATTATTATTTTCGGAAGAATCTATTGTCGCTGATCACAGGTCGACAGTTCAGCCTTGCCCCGTAGCACTGTCATTGCTGTTACGAATGTGGTAAATTTCTTGAACCTCTGCACATTGGTGAAGGTCAGCGACAGTGCAACATGATCAGTCTGCGTTTGGAGGATCCAGCTGTCAATCATATGCAGTGACCAACCACATTCACCCTCCCAGCTCTTCCTCCCACTTCTGTTTTCTCTCTCTTTCTGGCCTGGTTCATTTGTAACACAAAAAACTGACCTTGTGTTCTATTGAAAGAGGATCATGGGTAACACAATTAGCAACATTATAAACTATATATACTGCGACAGAAGAGCAGCCATGTCTGACAACTGAAGTGTCTACTTACATGTACATCTTTGGCTAACCTGTAGCTTCTACTTCCCAGGATGCACCCTGTGACTGCGCCAGCCAATCCCCCTGCCTCACCCGACCGTCGCGAGCTCGCCACTCGCATGGGCAGTGCAAGCATCGCCATCAAGAGCCTCCGGCTGCAGCTGAGGAGAAGAGGGACAGCTTCAGCGAGTGACGACGACTCCGCTTCAACATTTGAATAAAGACACAGACACACAAACACACACCACCGCACATGCAATAATGCACAATACACTCTGCTCACCACGTGTACATACAAACCTGCCACACGGGCACACTGCCAGATACAGCACACACTGCAAGCACGCTGCACTGTCTGTCCCAGGAGGCCACTGCCACACACACACACACGCAGTCACTCAATAACTCCTACATTCTAACACTTATTCTGACAGATAGGAAACATGGAGAAAACTCCAACCCAACCATTTGGACTGACCTAAAAACTACCAGCAGCATTAAAAGCAGAGAAACGTGTCATTTAAAAAGTAATGTACTGAATAAATTCCATTCACGACAAAAGAGTCTTAAAATTCTACCCCCACTACTGCGACCATGCAATAGACTCAGTTTTCTTTACGCCCACAGAAGAGACATACATCACATCTACAGCAGAACTCTCGTCAAGTTACTGACTTTTATCATCAACCTGGGACGTCTTCTAATGAGTCCGACCTTATTTACTGCTGTTTGTGCCGCTGAACGCGTCTCCGCCACAAAGAATGATCACCACAGTAAAAATGCAGCCAACATCTCCACTGGCACGTTGAGAAAACACACAATTCAGACGCAGCTCATCAGTTCAGACTGTGATCGTCTTTGAGATCTGACCAAACTGACCTCAGACTGGACCATGTTGTACAGTAGCAAATCATACACGACTCAAGACCTGACTCCAGGCTCATTGATAGGATCAACACTCCACCTATTTTCCCAGTAGTTAATGAATACAAGGACGTCATTGGCTTTAGAGCCACGGGTTTTTTACCCCCAGAATCTGTACTGTAGGCAGTAAAAGTGCCTCATTATTTGGAGATTTTTCACCAGTGATGTCAAGGTTCATACATAGAACTGGACTGCTGATCGGAATGACAAATGAGGCGCACAGTGCTGCACCAATAACTGAGGACTACTCTTGTGTCCACAGATCTGCTCTGCATTGACGAAACAGACAAGACATGAAAAATACAAGTCAGAACATGAATTCAATTCATTTTATTTTCACTTTGTAAAGAATTTGAGAAAAATATGTTTATTTTCATTGAACTTTTACATTGCTCTGCCACTTTTATAACCTGGTTTATGTATTTAGTCCAACTTTAACCAATCAGGT
>NC_024316.1:11563317-11586628 GCF_000523025.1 Cynoglossus semilaevis | reverse complement strand
CTAGTCAAACATGAATTTTTACCTTAATGTAGATAATAAACTTTAACTTTATAAATCTTTTAACTTATATAACATGTTGTGTTGTGTCTTCTGGCTAAGTCATAGCTAATTGTAGGCAGATTCTGGCATTTTTAATTTATTTGCTCACTTTAAGCTATTGTACTGTATTATTACATTATTTAGCTGCTTCTGCAACAGGAGATTTTAAACCGGATCATTCCTCAATTCTTCATTACTTTATTTCACAGATATAAGGCCGCGGCTTGTGTTACGTATTTTACGAACTGCGATTGCGTTAAATACCTGTCATCGTCGCAGAGAATAAATCTGCATTTTGTCAAATAAAAAGGTCAAGCCATACAGTTCCTAATAAAGGAGCACTTGTTACAGGGTAGCTGTGGATTAATTAAGTTTAATCATGATTAACTGTAATTGTAATTACTCTCAATTAATCATTATTAATTGAGAGTAATTAACATTCCTAAATATAGCTAAAAAAAATGTCTTTATTTTGCAGGAACAGAATGACAGCAGATAGATGTGTGTGCTTCTGCTGTTAAAACATGAAATTATTAATTGTATAGTTAAACTTTTATTCATAGACTTAGCTTGTATTGTACAAGGTACAGCTTTACCTCCATTTAATACAGTACTGTGTTTCAGCTGAATATTTTGCATTTCAATGACTAAATCCACCACCAATTGCTCTACTATGTTTTAGACCTTTTGACAGTCCTGCTTTGAAGGATGTAATATAACAGGGAGGCAGGAAAATAGTGACTCTGTGTCCAAACCTCTTCACCATCAACCAGAATAAAGAACATCAGTCATGACATTCCAGTTTTTACCCAAAGCTCTTCTTGTCCCTGTGACGTGTGTAAAGTTAATGTCTACATTCGACAGTTCATATTCCACTTTTCTGATGTTGCGGTTTGTCTTTTCTCCGTCCAGTAAACACAGAAACGGAAATTCCTCTTTCCCCCTTCCCTAAATGAAACTAGCCTTGTGTTTTAGAGCTACTGCGGTACAGTGAAAAAAAAATGTGGTGCTGTAACAAAATCACAACACTCCAAATCTTAACTCACTTAATAGTTATTTAAATGTTTTTTTATTATTACCTAAATGGAAAAGCTGGCAACAAGCTTTTTTTTTTTTCTTTAACAATTGTTTTCCTTTTTTATTTGTTTGCATGTTATTGTGTTACTGAACAACCTGCAAATCCTCAAAGTGCCTGTCAGACTGCCTGTTACTCAGCTCACACCAAAACTGGACTCCATACGAAAACAATCCCAGCAGGCCTTTATTTTTCTTTAGGTGATTACAATTGAATTGATGCACATGTTTTCTAATCAGGTTGAGTTCTATATCCAAGTACAGATAAAGGATAAAAAGGTTTACAGATTTTACAGAAAAAGGACTTTATTCCTTTTTCGTACCAGGGGTCGTCGTATTTTGGAGGGTAAATTATTTTTGTCGTTTTTTTTTTTTGTTTGTTTGTTTTTTTTTTTTGCTTTGAATATAAATGTTTTTACTGATTATTAGCCTTGGGTTAAGTTATCATGGTGCTACTGAGAGTGAGGCTTTCCATGACGCATCGACCGAACGGATACATTCATCCGTTTAAACGCACATTTGAATGACTTAGCAGTTTAAAATAGGGCATTAACGTAATAGTGCATGTATTTAAATAACACACTTAGGAAAACCCACAGTCCAAACACCACTCGCTGTCTCTCTCTCCCTCTCTCTTTCTCTCTCTCTCTCTTCCTGTCCTCACTGCTGGGACAAATCCAACTTCTGCTTCCAAAGCTACTGAAATAGTACGACTGATTTCTGACCACATTTCTGCTGCTTTTAAGCCTTTTCTTTCTTTCTTTATTCAAGCCAAGAAGTGGGATTGATTCAGACCACAGGAGTGAAATTAAACTCATTCAAATGTTTCAAGAGTTTTTTGAAAAGCACAGATAATGAGGTCAAGTCCACATCCGTTCCTTTATAGATTGGTTACTTTTATTTTTCTAACTTTCACGACCTCAATCGACGACCACTGCCTGTGTCGTCATGTGGTTCGCTGCATCTATGTCAGTGATTTGGCTAAATATTAAGAACCAACAAAATTCCTGGACTTTTGTGAACTGAAACTACATAACATCACTTGTCAGTTTAAATATAGTATAACGACAGATACGATTCAACATTTTAGGCACACAAATTTGAAGATGCCTACAATCTCAAATGTCAAGGTTTTCAATCAAAGACAATCAGTGATGTATGTTAGAGATGCAAAGTCATGAGCTTTGTTTGAGGAAATATTGGAAAATATATGTACAAATATAGAAATAAACCACTTTATATAGATAGAATAATTGGTGATAAAAGTGTTGCATACATTAGTTATCAATGTAAGCAGCAAAAAGAAGCAGGAAAGTTTGTCTGGCACTGCTTCTTTCATCTAAAATATGAGATATTTCGGTTGGGAAATAGAGCAAATATCTTTGTCACTCCTAAATAAAAGCACAGATGCCAAACAGTAACTGCAGCTAATGCAACATTGCTGTTTAATATTGAGAATAAGAGTTTGAAAAGCTCCAGTCTTTCTTTAAAGGTTATGTTCGTGCCTTTACTTTACTGCATGACAATTCCAACACAGGAAATTTGGAATTGTTCTCGTGGCCTTGGAGTACGTAGGTGCAGAATGATGTGTGATTGTGTGATTTACACAACGGAAACGTGTATTTTGTGGCAAAAAAACCAACAAAAACAATTTCCTGTCACTATTGTCAGCATGAACGGATCATTAATGAGTGTAAAATGAGACGTACACTTTAGTTAAATGTCTTCTTTCAGTGATCCTGTTAATTATCACATTTTATCTGTATAATATGTCACCTGATGTGAGTGACGTGTTGAGACCATGTCAAGGATGTTGAAACAAACTGCCAGTTTTCTGTTGATCTGCAGCATTAACATCAGCAGTACATGATTATAATCCCCATTTATCCCCACAGAAATGTTGCTTTTTTTACACCCCACGTTAAAGATTTTTTTAAATTTGTTCCTTGAGCAGAGAATCGAGTAAATCATAGATGTTGATTTTAGGAGCATTTTGAGATTTTCCAACTTTTCTGAATGTGGGGTTTGTAAATACTTAGCTTTTATGACTTTCCATCCCACCTTAACTTCAAGACTAATCCTTCACACTTGGACAACTTCAGCATCCATGGTGTCTCCTGATGTCACAGGTCTTTTCCATTTATTCGTCCGGAGCCACACGTGCTCATTCTCTCAGGTTATAAGCACCAGTCATCGCAGCCGACAGTCATTACAGGTCATTCAGAATCACCAGCCAATGACAGTTGAGTTCTTACAGGTCACATGGCACGAACCATGGGTCTCAAAAGTTCCCTGTGTTTCTGTCAATCTGTTTGTAAAGTGACACGAACCTTTTCAGTCTTTTAGTGTTTTTTCCATACGATTCATATGTTCTGGCAATATGTACATGAATTCCCAGCTGTGAATATATTATGAGCTACAGTGTGACTTCCACACAGCCTGTATATCTGCTCTATACCGTATGACAAATGGACCTTTTTTAAAATGAAGTCATGAATTAAATGAGAATGCAATGAAAGCTTAATTAAACAAATTCACTTCAAGACTGACTGAACAACGTATTGCAACTTGATAGAAGAAGGAAAAAAAAAACATTTTTACTCTTTTGTCCTTTTGTTTCTCTGAGAAAAGCTGAATGTCGGCAGCTGATCTGAAACCAGGTCGCTGCAGAAAATATGTAGCCCTCTCTGGAGCTTTTTATTCTGTACAGAAAAGTGCATTTTGAAATTGACAGGGGGCTGGGGGGAGGAGGGAAGGGACAAAAAGAGCAAATGTAAAGGAATGGTCCTTTATCCATGTGGACTTTTTAAAGGGACAGGGGATTTTTGTTTTTGCAACAATGTAGCAAACTAAGATATTACAAATGCCTTCTGTTTGTCATAGAATTCTCAAATAAAAATGTCTGTTGGAATCCAGCTTGGTTTGTCTTCATCTGGTGTTGAAAGATTATTCTGCTGCTGTAAACATCTTGCACTAACAATACCATTCCAATAGAAAATGACTGCTGGATTAGTAAGAAATAAAGATGTCTACCTGTGGTTATTTATGTTATAGTTAGTAAGATTTGTTATTAATCATGATTAATTGAGCTCAGTTATGTATTTGATAAATCATGATTGTGTACGCTAATCAACCACTCATTAGACTACAAGTATTGAGCAGTTACATATCTTTTTACACAGATATGTATCTAAAAACATTATTTAGCCATATATATATATATACTGTATATATATACTGTGTATGTATGTATGTATGTATGTGTGTGTGTGTATATATATATATATATATATATCATGTGTACATGACAAAACCATGACTATGTGAACAACGGAACACATCAGACCGTCATGTGACCTGGGCTGTCAAACGTCTTTGATCCCTTTACACACACCACAGATTCCGATTAGAGAGGCAGAAAAAAGTCTGCTTTGATGTAGAAGAAACTTTAATGTAAAAAGCACATCAAACTGCTTGGTATATAGGGGCTGAGACCTATACCCCTGACATTTGACTAGAATTGTTTTATCTGAAAACACTAACTAAGGAGGAGGTCAGGACAAAGCCCTGGAACCAGGAGGAAGCATTCAGTAAAAGGCAAGTATCACTCTTCTGGACCAGTTTGTGGTCCACATTGGTGATATTTTTACGTTTCATCCACAGTATTTTACTAATTAAACTCAATGTTTTTCCACAGATTGATAAGGAATCAACTTCAAGACAATGTCTGAGTACAGCCACACCATGTATTACAATATGTTTTCATCCATTATTGACCGGATGGATCCTGAAGAGCTTTTGGAAACATCCCATGCCATCTACAGGGAAGTGTATGGTGAAATGAGGCCTCCGCCAGTGGTAGACTTGACCAATGATAGTGATTGGAACGTTGTCATGGTACCAGGTCCATTCAGGTCTGATCAGAATTTTAGAGAAAGGACCACGGCAATGGGAACTCCCTTGATAAACGACCAGGAACAACTGCCCTGTGCCATGGACAGCCACATTAGACCACAGGTGAGGTTCCACTCTCTACTCTGTGAGGCTCCTCAATTTAGTCTAACCACGGTTTCTAGTTTCGAGCTCAAACTCCAACCTTTAGCTATGTTTGTGTCTCCAGGATCTGCCCTGTATGACCGTTCCTCAAGACCTGGAGGAGGAGAAAACATCTGGAATAGTGTAAGTAACAGACTCACCAGTTAGGACTTGGTTAATAACCTGGTAGGATTTCTTGGATCCTTCCTTATCAGGGGTATCAGTGGTTTTTAGACCAGTCACTGAGGCCCACAGATGTCTGGACTTGAAGACCTTCATGATGAATTGACTCTTTTGGAATTCTTACAACCAGTTTTTATATCAGTCCTGATAGTCTTCAAACTGACACTCATACAATAATGTTAACAAATGGTTAAAGGAACTTCTAAAAAGCCTGAGTCTTGAGCCTCTTTTTGGGTCCACGAGGGTTGATAAGATAAAGTAGGTCTGCTAAATAAGAACGTGACCCAAGAAAGTGAGCACAGCTTTTACATCAGTAAAACATTGGTGAACCACATTTCAATGGAAACATTTTTGGTAAAAAAATTAAATATTTAATGCTACAATAAACTAACACGACACACAATTATATTCCCTACTGTACCAGTTATATCTAGAAATAACTCAACGTGTTTTTAAACTTGTGTTTGGTTTCCATGGTGCATGAGTAGAGTGGAGTCGTGTCAGGCATCAGACCAGACTCCTGTGCAACCTTCTTCTCCAAGGCCAAGAAGGCAAGTCCCTAGTGCAGTTACAACAGATCAGCAGTTAGTTTGACAGTTAACATCATAAAAGGTCTCTAGAACTAATTTCATTCAATTCCACTAATTATAATTTTCTCTTTCATGTAGAATCTTAAGGAAGAGGCCTCTCGATGTTGGGTCTGATGTTAAACCTGCCACTGATCCCATCACTCCAGCAGAGTAAATCAGATGCATCATCAGCCAAGAACAGGATTTACACCTCTTCCTTCCTCACAGTTTCATAAGTCTGTCATCTTTCTATGTTCTTACAGAACTAAAAGGTTTAGGGGCGCACAGGATGAACGTCAGCCAGGTGCCAAAAAACCTCCAAATGCCTTCATGCTGTACGCAAAGGAGGAGAGGGCAAAGGTTGCGGCTGAACTTGGGTCAAGTCATGCTGCGTTGGTCAATAAAGCCCTCAGCCAAAAGGTGGGTGTCTTTGATATTGACCTTGTTATTTTTTTTTTTTTTTTTTGCACATAATTTTAAGTCAATGTGTGTGTGTTGACAGTATGTTTGTTGTTTCATCACAGTGGAGGTCTCTGTCAACCAAAAAACGGGCCAAATATGTTAGAGAAGCTGAGAAGCTGAAGAAGATTCATGTGAAGAATTAACCATGGTCTGAAAAACCCACCAGGTATGTTCAAGTTTACTCACACACACCTCACACATTTCCACATACACATGCAGGGAATGAGGACACAGGGTCACCACATTTTAATGTTTTCTTTTTGGTCAGGCCAGAACAAAAGAAGGCACTAATATAGAAGAAGAAGCCACTAACACAGAAAAGAATGCTCTAATACGGAAGAAGAAGGTAGCCTAAAACGCCCCCTGGTGGTGATGTCTCTATGACAGTTTCAAATTAATGTGAATGTAATAATGTATGAAAATGTATGTAAATAAAAAATTGGCAAAAAGAATGTTTGCTTCTCATTCCTTTGATTTTTTTTGTTGATCTCTTTTTTTTCCAATTCCTCAACATCTTTTTTGCTTTAAAGGCAGCAAGCTGTCTTTGATCCTTTCAAATCAAAATCAACTTACATTTTTAAAAAGTTGAAAGGTAGCAACCTCTGAGCCACTCTGTCTGAAACTTAAAAGAACTGGATAGCAGAAGACTCTCCTCTCCTCTCCTCTGAAAAGCAGAAGAATCAACAGAAGAAGGAACATTCTAAAAGAAGGAACCAAATGAGGAGGCCAACTGTTGTGGATCACTTCAACAGAATCAGTAAAATTACTTGAATGAATCCTGCAAAGGTATATAAATAAATAAATCAAAGATCAAACAAAACTTTAAACGATAGAAATTTTCAGTCTGGGATATTTTCAATAAAGGACCCCATACCTTCTGGAATACTTTCTGGAATACTGATGTAAGTATCTGATGTTATACAGTTTTCAGTGGGACATGATGTTTTCTAGCCATTGCTCATGAGTTGGAAAGGATTTATCTCTGCACCTCAGCAGAATTACTTATTTGAGCCACAAGAAAAGCAAAGGACAGAGACTTTGTTTTTTCTTTTTAGTTAGCATTTCCTCTTAAACAAATATTCTCCTATTTATTTAACTAAAAATTATTGTACATTTGTTAGCCAATTCCACATTTCTTTCTCACAAAAAAATGTAGCTTACAGTGAAATGGCAGTGTTCTTTATTATTATGAAACGTGTGTTATTAGACTGAAGGATACTGGGGTTAAAACTGTGTTGCCATAAGTTCTTAGCAACGTCATATTTAAAAACTGCTTATATTTATTTTCAGTCTTCTTACTCATAGACACTTGTGTTCCTGGACAGATACAGTCTGGCCTGCTAATGTATATGATGAGACTGGGAACTGTTTTTACCACCTGAAGGCTCAGAAACTGAACTTTCAGCCGAGGTGTTTACCTTTGACCTTCAGGCAGAAATTCTTCTTTTGATTTCCAGAATATTTGTGTGTGATATATATAAACTGGCATTTCTGAAAGTGTGGTTTGTCATGTTTTAATTCCCTGGTGTTTTTTATCTGATGATGTGGTGAAGTGTCATTATCTGTTGTACATTCACTTATCTCTCAGAATTTCAGGTGGAAATATTAGACAACATCATGAGAGGCTATAGGGACCGAGTCACAAACAATCGCTTCAGCATGGATCTGGACTCAGTCTTCCACAGGGTTATTGACCAGATGGATGAGAAGGACTTGCTGGACACAGCCCACGCCATCTACAATGAAGTGTTGGCTGCTGCCCCCAACCCTCCTCCTCATTTTCCTCTGCCTCGGCGTTTTCTGCCACCTCTTTTTCCTCCTCATCTTCCAGCACACCCTCCTCCTCTGACTTATGCTCATGCTGCCCATGCTGTTGGGTATGGGTGTGACCCCCACCCTCCACCAGTGAGAGGCTGGAATGATGGCTATGATGGATATGTACCGGAAAATGTTCCCTTTGGCTTGGGACACTCATTAATGGCTGATCAAATGCTGACTGTTGAGAGGCCAGCTACAGACAGTTATTATGCGGATGACATTTCAGATGACACTGACGCCTGCCAGGGACAGGTGAGATAAATAACAAGTGGAGGATGTGGTCACGTTTAAAGGTACAGGTGTATATTTAGACACAAATAGACAATAAAATATATTTATTGCCGTAGAATCACCTTAAAGTTCAACTTTCCTAATGTTGACCTGTAAACAACCTTTGCTCACGTTAGGCATACGATTTGTGGAAGCTCCTTGATTACCCAAGCCTGTGACCTGTTGACCTTTCTTTTAAATGTTCATATAGGTTTCGGTTAAACATGGGTTCGAGTGAATTACTAAAAATACGTTCATTGTTCAGTCATATAACTAAAATTTAAAATTTAAATGTAAATTGTTAAATTGTAAATTGTTTGTGTATTGTTTTTACAAGGACGTGCAATTGATGACACTCCCTCAGAACCTGGGGCAGAACCTGGGGCATCATTTGACACCTACTGAAAAAGTGTAAGTGAAATACAGTTTACCCAGATGCAAACCCATTCTTTACACTTGCCAACGTGTGTCTTATTCCATTGGTGTAACAGCAGAGGTGAGCCCATTGTGATCTCTGATGAAGATACTGAAACTGAAGAAACACCATTTCTTAAAACAAAACCTCCGTCGTCGGAAGAATTATTCACATTGGGGTAAGTCAGATGTAAGATGTTTGTGGTGGTGGTCTGTAAACTTTGGTCTCTCACTGTCTTTCTATGTTCACCCAGACATGTCAGCGATGGGGATAAAAATCACCCGTATGTGAAGAAGCCTCCCAATGCTTTCATGCTGTACATGAAGGACCAGAGGGCAAGCATTGTGGCTCAACTGGACTCCTGTGATAACGCATTGGTGAACACAGTTCTTGGGAAGAGAGTGAGTGTCTTTGCTATGTGTTTGACTTGTGATCCTCAGCTCAGTTTGATGATGGGTTCACGAGTTTTCACTGAGTGGTGTCGAAGACTACATTTCTAAAACTACAGCGTGTCTGGAGACAGATCTCACATCTCACAGAAGTTGTTGTTCCTGTGAAGAGTGGGAAAAGCTTTCGGTCGTTTAATGTGGTAACAGAAGAAAAAACTAAATGCTGTGTGAAGCATAAAATTAGCATTTTGTCCAATTAAATTCTGATCCGTTTGTGGCTGTTTACACGTGTGCTGACAGTGTGCTTGCTTTGTGTCCAGTGGAGGTCGCTGTCGGACAGCGAACAAGCCAGGTACCATGACATGGCTGAAAATCTAAAGAAGCTCCACGCTGAGAAATACCCGTGGTGGTCATCACGTCAGAACTATGTATGTTTCACTTTAAATACAAGTCACATCTGACATCGATCCAGGACTTACGTGGTTTATAGTCTGTGCTAACATGCTGCTGTCGAAAGTCTTGTAGTCCTGGAGACCACAGCACACTGTTTTACATTTCAGTAAATTCACCTTTCACAGCCATTTTCACTCTGACCCAGTACAAATAAATAGTGTCTTGAATCAATGTCCCAATGTTGATAATAAAGGATAAGATACGTTACTGACAGATATACAGCTACCAAATTATGAGGCATACATTGAAATAATTTTCTGGCTTTTTTTTTTTTTTTTGGCTTTGTTCAGGGCAAAAAGAGGAAACGGATTAGGAGGAGGAACTATCCCATCCGGTCTAATGAGCCCCCCAGTCCACCATTCATTGATCGTTCTTACTCGCCATCTACCTCCCAGACAAAATAATTTCTTTACCTGCAACTGCTGGAGTCAGTCCCACCTACCTCCAGGTTAAAGACCAGAGTACATCCTGGACAAATTAGTAGTCCTGGGCAGGTCTATGTTTAAAGACCAGCAACCATTCATGTTCAAATGTACTCCAAATGTCAATTAAGGGTGTAAATCTACGGCCCTCTGTGAGAGATGTGATGTTCACCGGTGACCTTCCGTCACTGTATCCACAACTCAATAAATGAGCCAATACATATTAAAGTGATTCCTGTGGCTTTGTTCACACTGACCAGTTTACCTCACATTTTGTTAAATGTATATGTGCTTACAGCTGCAAATGGAGACTAAACTAAACATTTAATAAAGATAAGTTAAAAGAAGGGCTTAAGTAGGGAATACTCCTACACTTGAGTCATTCACTTGGCTAATGTATTGATGGCTAAGGTATCAATATGAACTACAAAGTACAAACCTCTCAGAGAAAACACAATTACCTCAACTGTCATGCAGTGCTGAGCTGACTGAATCCATTTATGGTGGTAGGTGGGGAAAAATGTTAACATTAAAGGCAGTGTTGTCCCTTTAATGGCATTACTTGTTGCAAGACATCAGGTCTATTGGAAGTAACTGGAAGTTAAGAGTTTTACATTTTGCCATGCTTGCATTTCTTTTTAAGATTACTAAGTAAGTTGCCTTTATCTGAGTGTGAAATCATACTGCATACAGTACAATGTATATCAATTTAAATTATTTTTACTGACTTGCAGTGCAGTAATTTCTCCAGTGATGTACCCTACAGCACAAAACATGCTAGAAATGATGAAGACAGATGAGGGTTAGGGTTAGGGTTAGATGTAGGAACATCTGTTCTCAAACTCTGTAGACAGGAAGCAAATGAGCACACATGAAATTTGAGCCGACAATACGTAACAGTGTTTGCCAGTTTGTCAGCAAAAAGCTTTTCTTTTGCACTGTATGCCACAGATAGAAAGAAACATTTCGAAAAAAAGATTTTATACAATATAACTAAATAAATAAACGGCCCAGGTATTGCCAAAAGGTAAAAACTCACTGATAAATGGGTGAAATGTGCTTCCCTCTTGTGGTGAACAATTAAATCTGTAGTTTAGTATGTCAAGCAAAGAGAAGCACAAAAGTAATTTCATAAAACAAAATTTGAAAGACAAGGCAGTGATTTAAGGTTTTATGTAAAAGGGCAGTTTTAAGCCTCGTACCAAATAAGGAGATCAGTTATTTACTGTAAATATTTCAATATTTCTAATGCAAAGACTTAATGTATATTTAAGTTGTGTGTGCTTTAAATGAATTGGTTAACATCATAATTGTTTCATGTGCCAGGTCTTCTTCATCTGTTGCTGTGTCATGTCCTCTCTATTTGGGTCATAACAAATGAAAACATAAACGAGACTTAGCCTTTATATCTCCAGCTGACTCAGAAAAAAAAGAATGTGCCCAGACAATGCAGCCCTATTCAAACATTTGTCTAATAGACAACACCACTAGCCCATTATTACATGTTTGTACGACAGTGTGATCAGCTGTATGTACAGTGCTCGACTTTGTTTGTGCATGCGTGTGTGTTCAAACAGTACGTCCCACGCTGAGTGTGAATAAAAACCAGTCTGTCTTCCGTCCGGCTAGTCTCTGCCTCCACCTCTCCTGCCTTTTCTCTTCCCACTCTCTGTTCACTTCTCTTCTCTTCTCATTGCAACACCCAACTGTTATGTAATGGTGGCAAAAGGAAGAGCAATGCTTGTCCGTCGGTTACAGCCAACAACAAATGACAAATCATTGCTAAAGAGGTTCTACAAATGAATACATGTACTTGTGATAATTGTGGCAAACAGTGTGTAAGTCAATGTTATTTATTAAAACTATATACAGTAAAGGAAAATAAATATATATGACAGGCAACATCACAGGAACCCCCTAACAAAACACATTGATGCAGCATTTGGCAAGGGTCGAGAAATAACTCCTTTCCAAGAGGAAATAATCTCTGGCTCCTCTGGACTCAAGTGACCAGCCATCTGTCCAGGCAGATAAGGGGCAGATAAGGGGACAGTTGACAGTTGACTTGACAGTACATTAGAAGTAGTTTTTGGTTTACCGTTAAATGCAGAATTACCAGTTGTCTCTAGTAGTCTAGGTCAAACTATAAATCCTATGAAAACATATGGTTTTTAAACTCTAATGATAGCCAAAGAGTGTGTTCACCATTTGAACCAACACTGGTCACTGGTTTGACAGTAGAGGAACAATGCTCATTGTCATTAATTGTAGTCTAATAATCCACACCCTGTGCAAACAACAAATAGACAATCTGCTTTTTAGAGAAGCAGACATTATGTTTTTCAAATGACAAGGGTCTTGGTCATAAAACTTCATATGGAAGATAGGAATTCTATTAATATTAATTCATATGTAAGGGCACACTGAATTTGTGTTGGGCTTATGATGTTGACCCTATGCATGACTGTGTGTCAGCTGGCAAGAAGGGAAGACAAACATATCAGTGACTAACTGGCTACATAATTAATGAGAGAGATGATATTCTCTAGACAGGCTGATGTTGCATGAACTCATCTTACAGTAAACAAACTATCCAAAGGGTCAAATGGAAACTGTTATACTGTATTATTTATTTATTTTGTTATAATTTGACAAGTTCAGGGTGTGATTTTCAGGGGCCACATACATGGCATCTTATACAATATTTTTGAACTTGTGTGTAGAACTAATAAATGATTACAAAATATTAGTGAATAACAAAAAACGAAACTAAGACATGCGATTGAGCATTGTTTATGCTGTAATGTATTTAACAAATAGTTATTTGACCAATTATATTTTCACGCTAAAACCCGACTCCATAAATGTTAGCTAAAAATTATAAGAACAAATAATATGGTGAAATCACAACTAAAACCTAAACAAAAATGGGGGCATTATAGTTCCTTATATCTTCTCTTCTATTGGTGAAATATCCCCTCTTCGATAAACAATTGGGCTTTGGTGACGTCAATCAAATTTCAACCACGCCCCTTCAACTAGCCACTTCCGCTTCTGTGTCAACCGAAAGACTAAATAGTAAATTCCTGTTCATCTGTCTGATTAGACTCTACATTCTACTAGCACACGTGCCTTTGAGGTAAGTTGTTTGACGTTCTACTACCCAGCATTCAGTCTTCTGTTTAGTTTTCACTCACAAAATGTTACCATTTTATTATTTATCCAAAACAGTTTAGTAGCTGCGCCAGATAGCCACCTAACTAGCCCGCCCGCTAACATCAAAGCTAGCTGTCAAAGGACTCCCGTGACGTTCTCTCTGAGTTGGAAACGGTCATGTTAGCGAGAGTTGTTTCGATTCAAAAGTATTTCCGTTAGCTTGTTTAGCTGTACTACTTGTGTTTAAAATAGTCAGTAATGTGGTCATCCGCCTTTAAATCCACGACTGAATACGCTAATGTTAGCAAGCCAATAGTGGCATTGTCATTGATACTCAGCTAAGTTGTTAAGAAAGTATAGTAATACGTACTCCTTGGATTTTCTAAGGAGTTAATTAGGGAGCCCTGTTAACAATCTTTCTGTTATGAAAGCGATAAGTGTCTGTTTTATAAGGTGACAATAAAAGGTAAAATGTAGAGTAAATAAATGGCTGAAAGAAAAATACTATGTCAAACCGTTACGACTTACAAATGTAATATAACGTATTGTCACTTTAACCTCTACTTAAATACAGTATTTATAGGTCCAATATAGTTGCTGTTTTTAGACTATTGTACTTTTTTCTGATAAACAGCGGAAGATGAAACAAAAACTGTTTAGGGCGTTTTTGTTAGCACTAGGTCATTGACACTTTTGAAGCATGCTCTGTTATTCAACCAAACGCTAACCCTCGATGAAGTAAAATAAAGTTCTTACACAAAGGCAGGGAGTTTGTGTTGAGGTAAACCTTTGTCTTATTTTTAGTGTGCCAAAACTTTACTATTAACAGAATCATTTTAGCTTGGAACTTAACTTGGAATTTAAAAATCTAACTTCGTCTCAAAATTAAGCTTAAAAGTATAATCAAGGATTGTTGTTTTTTTCATTAGTAGCTCAGGGTCTTTGTAATTTTATTGTTTTGCCACACTGTATTGTTTGTGTTTGATGCATACATCTTTACATTACCCAAATATAGAGCAGACAAAATATGTAACCTCTTAACCTCCAAAAATCAAGTTAGATAGTAAAATACATATAAAACAATTTTGTGACACCAGTAGGAATTTATAGCATCTGCAGAAGCAAAGGCAAGCTAGACACATTTGTTGATAAGCTTAGAATACTAATATCCACACTAGATTGCAGACTGTCTTCTTGTTATCTTGTCATCATATGGTTTCCACATAGGATGCTTGTGAGATTCAATACTTGAGACATCCTACATTATGCTCTTACGTTATCTATCTTCCTCCCGAAGGCATTTTAATTGGCCCCCTAGGCAGTTGCTATGCTGATGATCGCCATTAACAAAGTAGCATTGTACTGCGTGGTAGGTCAGCTCTCTTTCATAGAAAACATGGCTGTGAAGATGTTTTACATGGGAAAGTTCTGCATTCACACAAAGTAGATAGTTTCTGCTTCTGTTAAGTTTAAGGGAACAGGAAGTACATTTCACAATGCATGGCCTAGAGTGCATTTCAACACAACATAACCTAATGTTGCTGCTGTGGCCCAAACAATAGATAGTAAAAAGAAAACCTGAAACCCAGAGTGTACAATTTAGTATTTTTCTTTTTTGGCTCAACCATCATTGGTTGTTAAACCAGCTTAGGTCAAGAAAATGTTAAAAAAATAAATTAAAAAGCACTTTATGCAGTTTATAAAAGACAAGTGATGTTACCTTACTTTGCATCTAATATCTGCTGTGTGTTGGTTGCCACCTGGGATAAGCAAAGTTTGAGCTTGCACTCATCCAGGCAACCAGCCAGGCAACAGTGAAACAATACTCTATGTATAATTTATGACAGGGATCAGATAACCCAGTCATGAGTCAATGCAGAGCTATTGTAGTCATTTTGTCAGTTTTGATGCATTTTGGCAAGGCATGGTGGTGATGACAGCAGTGCCTTCTCCAGATACCACCAGTATGATGTTGATAGATACTGGTGATGTACTTTATATAGGTATTTCTCAAATGATCAAGCCTGGGAACCCATACTTTAATTAATTACCTATTTTTATCACTTAATTTTACACATAAATGTGTTACATGAAGAATCACTTCAAAACAAGCTGAGCTGTCTGATCATAAAACAAATTTTGATGCACTTTTAGAGAGTGTAACAGCTTTGGACGCTCAGTATAAAAAATAATAATCCAATTTCTACAAGTGTTCTGTTAAGCAGGACCAAATCCAAAGATGAAACATGTAATGTGAATCCAGCAAAACCAGATTTCAGCTAAAACAGCACCAAACCATGTGGATAGACTTGCTCTTAATGCATGTCTTTTTGTGTCCTAATTAGGCTGGACGTGCCAAAAAATTGAGATGTGCTGCTGAGTTTCTGTCTACAAACCTGATGTGTACTAGCATTGGTTGAAACTGTACTGAATTGAAGGTTTGTTTTCCAGTGGGTTTGTACATTTCTGTAGCAGGAGGGTCACTAAAGAAGTCAAAAAAGAAAGATCTCTTTTCCCTCTTTTATCTTTGCACAGAGAAAATGTGTTTTTGAATGTAACAAAAAAATCATTCATACACAACTCTCTTAAAATCCAGATTTAATTTTCTTTCTCTAATTTTTCTTTCTAACTTTTAACCTTGTATTACTGTCTGTTTTTAAGGATTTTCTTAGGATTTCTTCCTAAGACTGTGCCTGAAACTAGGCTGAATGCCCAATTAATGCTGGGTTTTGCAGACTCTCAGTGGAGCTCATGATATCAAATATCATATTGTTTTTATTGGTAAACCTTTTTACTTGATCAGACTTGTGTCAAGGTTAGTTTAGCAACAAAGGCAGGGTTACTGTTCTTTCTACATTCAGTTTTACTCCAGTTAAACAATATCTGTGAGGTGATGACTTTGATTGTACTCCATTATTGTCTTGTTATATAATATGTATTTCTGTTTCCCTACCCTCAGGTACAGACTGTATTTAGCAGGTTGTGTGACCAACTTGCAAATTCCAGTGATTCAGTTTAGACACACATGGTTGTGCCATTATAGATCAAATTTAATAAAAAAAAAAAACCCAGCTTGCATCCTGGGCATAAAATGAATTCTTAATGAGTTTGGAGTTATGGCTGCTCTGAAAATAATGTGTAATTAGAATTCAGTCATTCTATCAACCAAATTCAATTTCTGAAATAATTTACGTCTTGCCTCCTTCATTGAATCTCACAGGGTACGTCTTCCCTCCAATCATTACTTAAATCTTAGGTGTAACCTTGTCAAAGTTCAGGCTCAAAAGACAAATGGTTGAAAAGGATCAGTTGTTAACTTTGACATCACACTTTTTATTCACCAGGGACTTAAAGTTCTTTCTTAGCTCCACCAAGCCTGCTAGGCATTAGTTGTATTTCTGTTAATAAAACACTCCCATCTTTCCTTTGTATTTTTGTCTGTGTTACATGTTAGAACATTCTGTCTGTATGTATCTTACAGTAGGTTTGTGAAATTATCATGTGGTAGATTTTAAAGGCCTGCAAAGGTGTGGCACCTATTGAGAAAAGTGTGTGTGAAATAAAAAAGAAAGAGGTGTGTGTTTGGTTATAGCATTTGCAGGTGTGCTGCTCATTGCTCAGGAATGGGCTTCATCTCACATAGAAACAGCTCTCATCTCTGTCTTTCAGTGGGCAGCTTATAAGCACCCGGGGAGCAGTGTATAGGGACGGTGCCATCAGAGCGCCTCAGTGGTAACTTGGCAGCTGGTGGACTCGAACCAGGAGCCTTTTGGACCCAAGTTCATTTTCATTTATCATGTGATCGATGGATTTATTGATTATCAGCCCAGGCCTAGCCACATGACTTGGTTTTTAGAGTTAATATAAAAGAATCATTTGCCAATGTCTGGGTCATTATGCTAAGTATATGTCTAATCAACCAAAAATGTAACCATGCACCACCACTCACCCCTAACAATTATCCTTCTCTGAATGGGGTAATATCCCAAGTAGGAGGTGTGTGTTAGTGGAGTGTACATGGTGCCATGACTGTCATGACTACGTAACGGCTCATAGGCTTCTGAGGCAAAGAGAGCAGTATGATCTGAGAGGGTGCTACAGCCAATCAGAAGGCTTCATTTTCTCTCCCTCTCATCTCACTCTCTCTCTCTCACTCTCTCTCTCCTTCCCTCCCCCTTCTTTTTCCTCTGTCTGTCTTTCTGTGTTTCTCTGTCTTGCTTAGTTTCTCTCTTCTATGTGGACTGAATAGCTCTTTCAACGGCGTGTAAAGCATTGCCCTGAGTGATGAGCAATATAAATACTGTAATTACTTATGCAAATTGAGTTCAGCCATGGGTGGTAGGTGTTCACAAACAAGAAGTTAAGCAAACGAGCATATTCACGCAAGTGTGAATATTTTGCGAAAGTTTGTAAATTGCTAAATATTTTATATATGTATTTTAATTAAATGAACCTGAGCGGAAAGGACAAAACAACACAACATGGAAATGCTAGAGTTTGTGTAATTGTAAGGACTTTTTTTTTACATACATGTTAAGTTGATCTCTTGACTAGATATCCTTTGCTGATAAGCAGGGAACATCTTATTCCACTGGCATTTTTGTTGACTTCTGTTAAATTTGTTTATAATGAAAACTTGCAAAACTTTACCATTTGAAAAATCTGTACCTAAAGAGGGTCATTCGAGTCAAACAAACTTGTCACCACAAAAAAGTTCAAAGTTGATTATTGAATACGCTTTTAGAATGTTGTGCTCCATTCTTACCTTATCAAAAGTGAACATGCCGTACAAAGTTCAATGTTGTGCTGAAGGCGTTACCTACACTATGTCTGGCAAAGGTAAAACCTTACCACAGTTCAAAAAAGTGAGAGAGAGGAAAGGGAAAAGGAGATGTGTGTCTTCAAATGCAGCCAAATGCTTTAAGAAAAGTTAGCTGCAGCCATTGGGCTAGAATACAGGTATGTAAAGATAAATGAAACTCTGCAATTTTTACAAATTGAAAGATAAACTAATAATGACTATTTGTGCCAATTGCTTCTGTGAAGAACTAGAAGGCGGTGTCTCAAAAAACTTAGAAAAACAGATGTTTCCTCTAAACCCTGTATCCTTGTTATGTTGCTTGTAATTCTTAAAGCTCTGGAAAAAACAAACTGCATTCAGCTAGGTATACGGTACAAAAGAAGCTTGTTGCTCATGCAGAGTTTTATATGGAAGATTTAATGCCTCAAGATTAGTGACTATGAATTGGGTATTTAATAAGAGTGTTGTACTAAACCTAAAAATGAATAACTTTTAAACTAACATTTATAAAAATCAACTTGGATTCACAAGTGATAGATTTTGCAGAAATGAGAAATCTCCACAAATTTTTCTTCTCTTTGTATTTGGACTGATTTGCACTGAAATGAGAAGAGCAGGTGTCAAGGAACAACTTTTAATTAATAGTTCAATTAAAGCTAATCAGTTAATTAAAACTCAAGACTAACCAGTTTTTACTGTTGCCACTTCTACAGGTTACTCATTTTCCTCATGCCACAGAGAACAGAACATTGAACCGTCTGGTCTGTCAGACGTCTACTTTGTCCACCATAATTATCATCAGACTGTCAGGCCCCTTCTCTGAACATTGACCTGTGGACAATCTACTGTGGCAGTTGGTGAACCTGCAAAGACTCGAACTGACTGGTCTCCCTCGAGAGCAAATTGTGAGGGGGTACCATCAAGACCATGTACTAGACGTTCAACATCTTTCAGGAACAACTAGTCTACCCTGACTGTAGAAGATGAGCAATGAGGATGAGTTCTTTGATGCCGTCACAGGTATGTTTATCACTTCCAATTGCATTTTTTTTGAAGGTTTAGTCATTGGTTTTGGCTTGTAAAAAAAGTCAAAAGACATTGATCTTCACATTCTTTGTGGGGACTCTTAAAATAATTAAATTTATAATACTTAAACCTTATTCTATGGGGTATTTTTAGATAAGTTACCTACATTTTTATTCCATTATTAGATTATTGCGTTTCTTCAAAAGTCTGATTGAATTAATTCCTAATAATTTAAAATCTCCCTAGGATGAGACATGCATAGTTTTTCCACCAACTGGAAAATGATAAACCATCTGTTTTTTAGTCAAATGATTTTGTTGTGTCTGCATTAGTAAGCTACCCATGTGTAAACCAACACCAGCCAGCAGGTTTACTGACGGTGTTTACAACAAATACAAGAGTACTGTCACTAATACAAATACATGTTTGAGTAGCAACCTGTTGTTTAGTATAATTGCTAGTACATTGTGTCATTAAATCTATTGCTACTTTTATAATTGCAAAGGAAAGGCAGTTCTTTAACATGAGCATTTATAATGTTAAGGTATACAATGCTCTGGCTATTTATAGATTTACAGTTAATTTAATACACACCTGCGATTTTCTATTCATACTATACTTAACTCTGTTATCTTAGAAATGAAAATAAAACTGTAAAACCTTATTTAAATGGTAAGTATTGTACATGTTAAAAATGTTAATAGCAAAACCATATTCAGATCTACTGGACTAACTTGGCATTAAAACCGCTCCCTGCACACACATGCACACATGGGAACAGAAATAGAAGAGCAGCAGTAGTGAGAGATGATTATCTGGTGTCTGTCTTTTTTGCCTCATCAGTTGTTGCCATCAGCTATTTGTTTGAGTTGTCCGCCAAAACATTCTGCTGGCTGCAATCATATGAAACTGTAATGTTGGCAATTTACCTGCACAACCTATATGAGATTTACCTATTAATCAGTTGTACACAGCTCTGACTATTTTGTTCTTGTTTTCTCTCTTTACTTCTAGTGATTTCTCTAATAAAATTGTTTAAATATTGCTAAACACAGAGCTCCCTCCTTTCATAAAAAGTCGGTTATACTTATTGTCAAAATAATCTATCAGACAATCTGGCAATTTTTCCTGTCATTCCTATACAGGGCTGCATAAGGGCTGCATTTTAGCCCTGGTTTTTAAAGAAAACACTTACTGAACCTTTGCTCAACTGCAAAAGTCATTGTCCTTTTCAGTTTATTCTAACTTCCAACATCTATCACTTTTGTTTCCTAAAGGCCTTGATTCTGACGAGTCTTATGAAGGGGTGTCAGAGGCCAGTTTCAAAGATGCACTGGTGTTTGACAGCAGTCGTCAGAAAAACAATGGATCGGTGCCTCAGGAGAATGGCATCAAGAAACACAGGTACTGCTTGTTCCTGCACCGCATACTTTCTGCAGAGCATGTTTTCGTCTGTTGGTAGCTGCAATACTGCATAATGTTTTGTCTAGAGATTATAATTAAAGCTGTGGGCAGGGACATGGCCTTTACACAACTAGACATGTGAAACATACATGGTCGGTGGAATATAATTTGTTGTTGATAACAGACATTAAATTGTGTTTTTTGACATTCACACAAACTGAAAAAAAGCAAACTGAGACATGAGCATTAAAATAACATAGCTGCAGGCGAACTGGCACATCATAAGTTCAACTTAAAGGCATGGTAGGAATTTTAAAACCTCTTTTCTGTGGTTTATAGAAAGAGCTGAAGAAGCGTCAATTATATGTTGTTTCTTCTTTTGCAAAGTCTGTTTTATCTGGGTTTTTTAAGAACTTGAGAAAAGATCTTGTTTCAATTCTGTTAATTTTGTTAATGCAAATACTGTAAGTGTACAACATCTTGGGTCTACAGCTTGGTTGTGTACCAGTCCAACTGGGGTCAAATTTCAAACTTGTCAATATAAACTTAACAATGCATGTCTGTTATGCTTATCAAAATAGGCTGTTATAATTGCTGCAGTTGTCTTACCAGTTTTGGTTGTATTCTAACAGTGGACCTGCCAAGTGTACATACTATCTTGCCTAACAGAGTGCATAACAAAGTTATGGATCAAAATGTGGTTTTTCATTGTAAAAATCTGTATGTTGTTCTCTTTGTTTTCTTTGTAAGATATGTTATATACTGTATGTGTATGTTCTGTCTTGCTTTTCTTGAAAGACCTCATCTTTGTTATTTCAGGACGTCGCTACCGGCACCCATGTTTTCCCGAAACACCATCAGCATCTGGGGTATTCTAAAAAAATGCATCGGACTGGTAAGAACTGAGAGATGCTATGCTACTTGGGTGTTACTCAAATGTACAACTACAAAATTTGAGTTTAGGGGAAATACTAAAAATGTCAATTGTAAAAATATTTAACTGACAGGTTAACTGACTGGTGTCTTGTTTTCTGGAATACAGCACTGAAGTTGTGTTTTCCCTCAGGAACTGTCCAAGATCACAATGCCCATTGTCTTTAATGAGCCCCTGAGCTTTCTCCAGAGAATCACAGAATACATGGAACACACATACCTCATCAACAGAGCATGCTCTATGTCTGACTCCATAGAGCGCATGCAGGTCTCAACCCTTTTACCTCATTCTCACACACACACTTACTCACTCCTGCCCAGACACCAAAAATAATGATATTTGTATTTGTGTTCAGGCAGTAGCTGCTTTTGCTGTGTCAGCAGTTGCATCTCAGTGGGACCGAACTGGAAAACCCTTCAACCCTTTGCTGGGAGAGACCTATGAGCTCATTAGGTAATTACACACAGACACAGGTGTGTGTGTGTGTGTGTGTGAGATTAAAGTAACAGGTTTGAAGGTTTTGTTTCTTCTATTTATTTTTCCTTTAGAGAAGAGCAGGGTTTCCGATGGGTTTCAGAGCAGGTATCCCATCATCCTCCTGTGAGTGCCTTCCATGCAGAGAACCTGGCTGGAGACTTTGTCTTCCATGGCTCCATCTACCCTAAGTTGAAGTTCTGGGGCAAAAGTGTTGAGGCTGAGCCTAAAGGAACCATCACACTAGAGCTACTCAAGTAAGTAAAGAGGGGAGTTTATATGAAGATCACTGTGATCTCAACCCTTTTGTTATTTTTTTTTTAGTTTTTTTGTCAGTATTCGTTCTCTTTCTTTTACCATTTTTAGCCATTCCACTTCATCACCGTATCTGCTCCTCTCCTCTAGGCACAATGAGGCATACACATGGAGTAATCCTTACTGTTGTGTACACAACATTATACTAGGTAAACTGTGGATAGAGCAGTATGGTACAGTGGAAATAGTCAACCACAGGTAAGTAAATAAAACATTATGCAATCAGCATGCTCAGATCATATTACACCACAAAAGAGATCGTTGTAATGCCACTACCATTTTCACACATGACACATATTACATATTTCTTCTGCAGACATTTTACATAAAAAATATATATATATATATAAATTATGAACTTCATGCATAGTTACATATGTTAAATCTAATTTCCACTTATGTTATATTACAGCTCTAAGTCACCACAGCTTATAAATCATTAAAGCTCTAGAGCACAAACATATTTTTCTTTCTCACCTGCAGCACGGGAGACAAGTGTGTGTTAAATTTCAAATCTTGTGGAATGTTTGGTAAAGACTTGCACAAAGTGGAGGGATACATCCAGGACAAGAGGTACAACATCAACAACATTTCTGTTTTTTTCTTGATTGTTTTTTTCTAATCCTAATATTTTTTCTTTTGGAACCGTGCTTTATCTCCTTACCTTTTCTCTTTGTCTAGTAAAAAGAAGCGTTGTATCATTTATGGAAAGTGGACTGAGTGCATGTGGAGTGTGGACCCACATACTTATGAAACTCACAAGAAGTCAGAGAAGAAAGGAGACAGCAAAAAGCACAAAAATGTGAGAACAAGATAAATGTCCACCATCCATTCTAGGAATAGTAGTTTGAAAATATGTATGGGGGTCTTTTTTTGTAATTTTTTGAGGAAACAAACAAACAAACAAACAGACAGACTTAGACTTTCTTTCTTTATTGTCATTGCACAGAAACACAAAACAACAGTGAGTCTGGCAACGAAATGTCGGTCATTGAGTATTGAGTACACAGTACAACAACTTGTAGGCCATGAGTAATTACGTGTGATGTGTCTATATATATATATATATATA
>NC_024316.1:11509300-11563279 GCF_000523025.1 Cynoglossus semilaevis | reverse complement strand
ATATACATATAGAGGACAAGTTAAATCAATAGCCTTGTGCAGGTTCAGGTAAACGCTAATAGGCATCTGGTTATTTGTTTTGTTGCTGCAAAATGTTTGCTTTGCTCTATGACTAATGATTAAGAAATATATATTCCTGATCAAGATTAGAAAGTGAAATATGCTTTTTTTTCAGGAGGAGCAACAAGGAGCAGAGAATGATGATGCTGATGACATGCCTGAAGTCCAGGAGACTGTGTCAGTCATTCCAGGAAGCACTCTGCTGTGGAGAATAGACTCCAGACCTGCTCACTCTGCTACAGTACGGATATTCATCTTATTCTGTGTGATCACCTTGCTTTTAGAAATATCAATCAATTTTCTTATCTTAATAATGGTTATATCAACATATTAAACATGATTTTAACTGCATAAAATTACCCCCTACACAGATGTACAATTTCACCAACTTTGCAATGTCTCTCAACGAGCTGGTGCCAGGCATGGAGGCCATATTGCCTTCCACTGACTGTCGCTTTAGGCCTGACATCAAGGCCATGGAGAATGGCAACATGGGTAAGTAAATTTCTTTTCTTTCATATAAATCCATCAAGTTTTAATTTATATACTTTCCACTTTGCTTTACTTTGATTACTGCTGCATTTTTTTAAGTAATAAAGGTTTAATTGCCTTAGGTCAATGTTTTTTAGGTGATGTACTCCAAAACTGATGGAGCAGGCACCCCGCACTATATATACATTAATACATACATTGTATAAATTTGTGTTTGCAGTAAACTTAATTTATAGGTTACCAAGATATGTTGGATTAATATAAATGTGTTGAGAAGACAAGCTAAGAAAAAAACATCTTTACTCTGGTAAAACATCTTTAAAAATAATTAGATAGTCAACTGAAGTACCTTTGCAGACCTTCAGGGTCAGCGTCCCCCTGTGAGAAACGTCTACCACATTATATGTAATATTAACACCATGCTTCCACCTAGTGGATTCCTGTACGAATGGCAGAAAATCCTGATTTTGACATGATGTGTTTGTGCAGATGATGCCAGTAAAGACAAGGAAAGGCTGGAGGAGAAACAAAGAGCTGCAAGAAAAGAGAGGGCCAGGAATCAAGAGGAATGGTCCACCAGGTGGGTTATGTGCAAACATGAGCTTATGAGCAAAGTGTCTGTAGTTACATTTTGCCTTGGTTGGACGAGATGCCTAGGGAAACACTGAACCTAACCAAACAGATGGTTTATCCTAAAAGAATCGTCAAACATATTTTGAATAGCCCTCGTAGACCTCCACAGACCGTAATGTGTATCTTTCTCATTCAGGTGGTTTCAGATGGGCACCAACCCATACACAGGCAACCAGGACTGGATCTACACTGGTGGCTACTTCAATAGGAACTACCAAGATCTGCCTGACATCTACTGATATATCTTAGTCTCTAAGATATCCCTTAGTTGTAACCTGCAATGACCTGCCCCTCATGACTTACAACAAGATGTTATGAATCCACATACCAGCCTTTACTTTTGTCTTCATCTCACTCCATCACCATCATCTTCATCCTGACTGCCACTCCCAGCTCACAGGGGGAAAACCTACACAGGAACTAGATCTCCACTCTGTAATCTTCTTGATGTCTATGGAAAACCACAGACACAACACCATTCAGTTGTGTTTTTTTCCACTATCGTCAAACAACCAGCAAACCTTTCCAAGTCTCTACTTCGACAATATCTGCAGCACAACAAATCCCAGCGGCAGAGAGTTGGAACACGCGATTCAAAACACAGCCCACAGACTCGCATGTTTCATCCGGATGTGAAAAAAAACTTCACTTCTAAACTGAAACTTCTACAAACATTCTGTCGTATTTCATTAATGAGCAAAAGTAACGTGAAGTAAGTTGGAGGAAGCATTAATGTGTTATCTGATGGAAACTCGGTCACTGGGGGAATCAGGGATGTGAATGCTCCTATGACTGCAGATGGACTCTTGAGAAGGATCTTTTTTAATGTTTTAAAAACTTTTAGGCTTAAAGATTAAGAACAAGTACATAGGATGAAATAATAATAAAAAAAATGTAATCGGTCACAACTAATTCAATGTAAGCGTGAGCTCATAACTACCCCAGTCTCCCCTGTCTAACCAGTAACCACTATTATTTTCTTGTGAACCCTCTACATAAGGTTTATGCGTTAATATGATGAACTAAATAAGAAAGCTAGTGTGACGACCCTCGGTGGCCTGGTGGAATGTTCTGCATAAATGGAACCCACTTGGCTCGGAATAAAAAATACCAAATGTGAATACATGAAAATAGCAGACTGCCACTGATGAAAAAAAAATCTAGGCAGACATAAATGGATATCTAGCTAAATATATGTTAACTCAAAGTGACATTGTTTGTGCAATGTGTCATTCCAGGTTTTAAATTGTTAAAATAATTTACACACAATAATACAGTAGTTGATTTACAAACAGTTGGTGACTTCATGTTGCTCCCAGCCATAATTTACGTCTAAGCTGCTATTTTAATTCTATCTAGATAATACTAATATGTGACTTTTCTGATTGTTGATTGTCAGTGTTTATTGCCTTTCATTCCACCTGAACATCACATACACAAATGCAGTCCAGATCTGATTCTGAACAGAAACACCTGATGACCTCAAGTATTTTCCTTATTTAGGATGGATGGAAACCAACCTGTTAAACTGCAACAGTTGGCATCCTCTGTTAAATTTGAGAATTGTGAGAATAAAAGAAAGCGGATGTGACCCTGTGGTAAACTATGCGGTGTCACAACGGATAAATTTCCAAAGTAGTTTATGTTTAACTAAGGGAGTGAATGGTAAATTATTTTGTCCTAATTGATCTCATTGACTTGATAAATAATGATTTGGGTGCATAGAAAAGTACAGGTTTTAGTTTTAAATGCATTTTTATCAAGTGTTCACAATCTTCTGTAAGCAGCGTTAGTAGACCCAGACATGAATAACAATATCTTATCCTAAAGCTTTCACTATTTAAACCAGACTGAAATAGTTGTGACTGTAACCATTGTTTTTATACACAACCCTGTTTCTTCTTGTTGTCAGGTCCTCTACTTGAACTTTCTACTTGATGTAAGCTCAATTAATTTCTGTACTAACAATGGTGGAGAATGTAACTCCCATGTTAAAGTATATATATTTATATATATTTAAGTCAACCCAAAGTTGATCCAACTCAGCTGAGTGTACATGTTCCCCTACATTACACTCAAGCACACTTCCTTTAAACATTGTTAATGACGTTCCTGCAAGTAGTCTCCTAAATAGTCTGAAAGCAACAGTCACACAGCTCCGTGCAACTGTCGCCGCTAAACATGTACAACACAATAGATCCAATGGGTCTTTGTAGAGTGACCTAACTCTACCTAACACTTGATAACAGATGCTTAGATTATTGTCCTAGCCATAGTCTTAAAACCTTATTCCAGTTAAAGTTATTCTGTCGTTTCTAACCTTGGGTCAATTTAAATCCTTGCCCCTTCATGTTACTCTTCATGAATGTTGTTTCTTCATTTCATTGTTCCATACTGTTTTTCTCTCTCTCCATGCATTTTATTTGTGATATTAGAGGTTTTATGAATTACTTCTTTTGTCAAGCATCTTTTCTCTTGCTCTATATTCTTTTTACTATAACGCAAAGGTGAGCTGTTGTTTCAGAGAGTCCAGATGCAAACCAATGACCAGACCAGTTTGGACAGTGTAAAAGTAGTCAGACACTGAGCTTCAAATATTCTGGCTACTTACTGTAAATCCTGTTGTTAATTTTCCCATTTTTTGTTTTGTTTTTGTATTTTGTTAGTTGTGTCATTAAAATTGAACTTTTCAAACACTACTCACGGTGCACTGTCACATGCTGTACCAACACAACACTGGTCAAGACAATGTAGAAATGTACCTACACAAGAACAAGAGACTTTATTAGGAGTATTTGGTCCATGCATTTTGTGAAGATTAAGACTATAGCATTCATTTCTTGTATGTGGACTGTACATGTTACCCAACTAATGCTCTTGTTGTTAAACAACCTCTAAGTTTTTGTGTTGCTTTGAATGTTCCATTGAGATTATTCTGTAATGACTTTTAGTCTCCTTCTCTTGAACTGTATGATGTGATTGTTGATGTAAGTGTTACACAGAGGTAATCATGAGCAAAATGGCATATTATTTTGTGCAATTGATTTATTTTTATAGTATTTAAGCATTTTTAGGTGGGAACATTGCAGACAACTTGCTAGGTTCACAAATGGGGAAATATAAACTAATAAAATCAATTGTCTTTTGACAATTTGTCATTCCTTTTAAATATTAAAACAATATTCTCACAGCAGTCTGAGCTGGATATTTATTCATGTATTTTTATTTAATTTCTCTGATATACATTTATATCAACAATTTGAATACTTAAATGTGTGGTTATGGGAAACTTGCTAACACACTCGTAGTAATAATCCTACTCAAGTATTATTAAAACAGTTAAATACATGAGCACGAAAATTGTAAAGATAATTGTATTTGTATTTCAATGAACACAAAATTGAACAATGTTGCAACACAATATTTCAATCATATATATATATGTAACGGAATAAACACAAATATATATATACATTTGTGTGTGTTTATTCCATTATTTTTTTGTGATCTTTAATGAAGGCGGCTGAATTTCAAACCTGTTGTAATTTCACTGTCTAAATCGTTAACAGAGTATGTGATAAAGTGCGAGTGAAGCTGTATGCAAACAAAATACTGTGATTGGTGGAGACGGGTAGCAGCCGTTGGTAATGGAGTGCCAATCGAGTCACCTTCGAGAACAGATTCGAAGATGGCCGCTGATAGCCGTCAAACTTTCAGACCCTGGAGTGGAATTGAATTGCAGTTTTCTTACTATAGAAGGTAAGTGCTTCGTTCTTAATATTTGGTAACATAAATAAGTATATTGTTATATCGACCTTTTCCATTTTGAAATATATAAAAAACAGTCCCAAAACAAACAAAATTGTTTAATTAATTAAATTAAATCAAAATTAAACAAAACAAACCACTTTTATTGCCCCTACAAATTGACAGATTATCCTGTATCCTGGATTAAAATTTCAGGCCGATATTTTTTCTCCGGGTCTTGGCGAATCTACGGTTTCACGTGTGCTTGCATTTGTCCGTTCAGGTTGAAGCATACAATCTGTTTAAATGCACTAAATGGAAATAGTGGTGGAAAACACCGTGGCTCGTACGCGTTGATTGCTGTGTTGCCAGATCTTGTTAAAGAAAAACGCACCCAGGTCTACAAATCGGGGTCAAAAGACGCGCACAATTTTTATACGTTTTATACCCCTAAGAGAACGCAGTTAAGGCTAGGGCCAATTGGGGTTACTTTCAATCTGAGGGGGTCCCCGCTACCAGTTCCATCTGCGCCTATTGCAGTAGTAGTCGTGGTTCCAAAGAGCAAAAATAAGTTTACACACAAGCTTTGTTTTCTGTATATTTATTATTTATTCATTTATTTATTTTTTCCTGATTGAAATGTATGTAAGGTCATAATTTGTCATTCATCACATTACATGGCATGATGCACCAGTTCTACTACACCCATTTACAGGAAGAATACACGTAAACATACACAAGGTTTTACAATAGGGTAACAGGGAATTTTAGCTCATTGCACTTACAACAGTGAATGGAACATCATTTATAGACTCTCAAGCTTTTATATTATATTTTTCTCTCTCTCTTTGTCATTCATTGAGTTATTTATTATTTTTTTATACATATCTCTAGCGACCAATTCTTACCTCTCTCCATCTCCCCATAAATATATCTGTCCGTCTCATAAAATTACACGGTAACCAGAATATTTTTTCCCAAATTCTTTTTGGATATCGTCTCATTTTACAAACACAACATGTATAGAAACTCTACACAGACCAATATTTTTTCTTTTTTTTCTTCTTTTTTTAAATGTCCAAATACAACTTGAATTAATGAGATTGAAACAGTCTGCACGAGCCAGCCAGACACATACACAACTCAATATTGTAATTTTATTATTCAAGTCAACCACTGCTCAGTTGTTATGTAGTGTGTAGTTGCATTTCAACACACAGAAAACAAAGGTTTGGGAAGTGAGGCTTTCATGCCCATGTGCATGTGTTTGTGTGTGTAATGTGAGATTTATACATGTTGTACAGAACATGTCTGTCGGAACATTTGCACTTTGTTTTTAAAGCAGACTTTTATCAGCTTTGTGTGTGTGTGGTTTTTTCTTCTAGTATTTACACAGAAATCATGGCAGCCTGTGGGGTGGGAAGTCAAAAGGCTGAGATGGTTAAGGGGTGGGTTTGTTGTCGGGTCATGCACTTGTAGTTTTACAATCACAAGTCATGAAGAAAGGATGCGTTTACAGTGTAAAAAGTGGGAGTGTGAGATTTTCTGTCATCTTTCCTCTCTCTCCCTCCAGATCTCTTTTTTGTATATATTTATAGGTATAGATAGATAGATATGTTTTCTGCAAGTATATATAAATATATATGTTAAATTTCTCTTCATTCTCTGGATCTTCTTCTTCTTACTTCTACCTGTATGGCCAACAGCAAGAGCAGCGGCGACATTTATAACACTACTGTACAAGCCTTGTATGCTATGCTACCTTTTGGTTTAGGAAGTCTCACATGCACACAGTCTGGATTTCCCAAAGAATTCTGAGGTGCAGAGGTCAATGCAAAACAACTGTCAGCCCTAAATGTATGTAAGTTTTAGCCTACAGTGTCCCATTGTTGCTATTCCAAAGAGTCAAATACTGGTTTGGCTGTTTGATTTTATATATCCATCCTTATTGCTAATATTCTTGAGCCTGGAATAATTCAACAATTTCACATTTATATACATTTTGGGTGTTGCTCAACTGTTGTTTTATTGCAAGGCAGGGCAGGGATTTTAAAATGTCATTTTGAATTAAGAGTAGGTGGAACATTAATGACAAACTATTGTCTTTCTTGGGGAGATTTGGACAAGGGCACACATTGGACCTACATGCCTCAGACACCTTATGAAAAAACAGACTGTGGCTTGCCAGTTTTGCCCACTGTTGATTGCTGTGGTCTGACCTGAAGTCCATTGTGTTTCTGGAAATAGACAGATACCTCGCACGGTATAAACAGAGACCACGACTGGCTAGAGGGCAGTAACAGGATGGCTTTCTTTAGTACCTAGTATTGTAGAAAAAGCCCTTGCTGCTATGCATATTTATGTCACATCTTCAGTGGCTGCATAAAGACCAGGGCAAAAAACAAGAGTGATGTTTTCACACATTTTGACCCAGACATTAATCATGTATTAATCAACCTGTCGTTCAAATATTTGGAGTGAATTTGGTCAGGTCTGTGTCAAAGTGCTAAAAAATCAGCTTTAGTGTCCCAGCATTGATACAGCCATTGATCTCTATTATCTCTGATGCTGCAGTGTGTGCTTTCCTGAGGCAAAGGTGATTGAAGATTATTCTTTACAAACATTTCAAAACATTTGATTTACTACCAAGGATGTTTAGAATTATTTAGCTCATGAGGACACTGTCTTTCATAGTCATTCTTGCTTGTGTTGGAGCCACTGACAGCTGTGTCAGTTCAACTGTACAGATTGTACAGAACATCCACCATATATATAATCCAGGGGAAGTCAATTGCTTAAAAGAATTCTGGTTGATTTTAAAATGTAATCCTGATGTTGTATACTTGTATCTGTAATGTATAACCAGAGCTGTTAGCAAATTTCCGGGATTTTGATTTCCACAATAAAAAACCTTGTTGAAATATTATTACGAGTACAATGCAACATGAATGGTTTTCTTACAAGAAACCACTGGGTATAACTGAATAATTAGGAGAAACGGCAAGTTCCAGGAGTTCAATGTTTCATTTTAGGTAAATAGTCCTGAACATGGTTATAGTAATCTTCTACTAAAATACTATATCATTTATATTTGAAAATAAATTTTATGATTTAAAAAAAGCATAAACACGTGTAAATCCCTGGTTTTACACATCTTTTCAAAAATAAATGAGTTATAAAGGATTGGTGGGTAGTTATGCTTCTTTTCTTTTTTACAGTCAAAAAGCATGTTCTACCAACAGACCCAAAATCTTTGTCCCCAACCAGCATGGCAACTGAGGTGTTGAGTCAATTAATGATTTATAAGAAGTTAGGAACAATACTTGTAGATCTCTAACAACAGAGCTACATGCAAAATTGACCAGAATTCAGCTTCAGGTATTGACCTGTAGTTTTGATAGTGATCTAGGGAGAGTGATTTTGGTCAAGTCATTTAACAGAACACTTGCCTTTATCTGTTGAAGTAGATATGAGACAATGTTTTTTTTAAAACGTATAAGTGAGTTGAGTTCTGAAGTTAACTCAACAAGTTAACATATTTCAAATAACAATAACAAAAAATTAACTTGTTCTGTTTTTGGCCATTGATATTGTCCATGCACATATCGCTGATATAAGTAAAACATCTAAATAAATAATCCTTGCTGTTGGTGTCTATAGGTTTTTAACCTTAAACTCTCCACTTCATATTTTCAATCATTCTGTTCCATAAGAAAAAAATAATAAATTCTGACATAAATAAATTATCCAGTTAAATACAACAAAATATAATATATATATAAACAAACTAACTCTTTTACACAGTTGCATTTATGGTTTGTTTCAATTAATATATTGATGTTGAAATTATTCTATGTTGTCATTCTGAACAAACCACTCTTTAAATCTGAATTTTCTTTTACTGTTTTCTATATTTACGTCTTTACGTCTCTTGGTCTATTGATAAGAACGGTTTGCTTTTCAAGGTACATTGCACAGTGTATTTAGCTTATGAACGTTGTGGCATTGCACCTTTGAATACAATTGACTCAGTTTAGGAATGCCTTAATAAAATCTGGGTCCGTTTGGCTGTTTTGTTTTTCGTAGAAAGTCTGGCCTCTTAGTAAAACAAAAACAAATACAACCTAAGCTCAGTCTTACCTGTTTTCTTTGACAAACATATCATCCATTATATATATTCATAGAATTATATTGCTGTCTATATTTATCAAGTGTATTCGTTTGACTGTGCATCATAATATTTTGCATTGATTGTTTGACTCATTTCAGTTTCTGTAACTACTGATTATTTTAATGGTTGGGAAACGCTGTGTCTGAAATGGCAGTTTCATCAAATTTTTCTGTTAAAATAAATGGACTGACTCGGATTCTGTTTTGTCGACCAATGAAACTGGATTCAGAAAACCGCCATTGCATACATTTATAACCCAACCACATATCTGCACACAGCCCTGTAACCTGTAATGGAGAGGAAATCCAAAACATTCCAGTTGTAAACAATACACATATCTCTCCTCTATTTATATCACTTGTGTTGTTATGTTCTAACTTACTGGTGACCTATCACAAATAAATGTTTATAGTTTTTATGTGGATCTATGACTGATGCCAAGAATGACTGATGGTGAATATTTTCATTTTCCCATGTTCCCACCTTTCCCTCATTTTTCTGTTTTTGCAAATATGATAGATTGCATAGAACGACTGGAGATGAGAGGTCGCCTCTTCTGCCCACCATATTTGTTGTGTGTACATTTGATTTTTTTTTTTCTTTCTTTTCCGCGTTGGGTGATGGTCATTTAAATACACGCATACTGACCCCTACATACATACATACATACATACATACATACAAACATTAGGAACAGAACAATATAGAGATGACCTTGAGGTTTTCTGCGCTGGGTGACATGCGTTTCCCAGCGAGCGTTCACACAGACAATATACAGCAGAAGTTGGTTGGTTTGTTGGTTTGTTGCTGAAGGCCTTGCAATGTTTGTCCCGACAGAGTGTTTTTGAGGACTGAACAGTAGATTCCCACAATGCACTGCAGGAACAACAGCAGGGAGGAACACTGACCTGAGAAGATTCCAAGACAACTGACAGTCTGGGAGATTGGTTACAGGCCAGGACGCCACCATGATAGAAAACGAAACGTTAAAAAAAAGGCAAGTGACTTTGTGACACAATCAGATGTGTGTTGTTTTTGGTTCCTCAGTCACACCAGTGCTGACTATATATGTATATTTGTTGTTTTTGCTTTTTTGACACCACAGCGAGTGTGCTTCCCATATTTTCACAGACATGCTGAAACACTCTGATGGAGCAAAGAGCTTTGTGGGGGTTTTTTTCCCCTCTTTTTTTGCTGCAGACTCCAGTCCATCTTGGAGGGTGAGAGGAATCGCATTATACCCAAACCCTCATCCAGTGATGATCACGTGTCCAGTTCTGCTGTGATGTGTTTACTGGTTTACTTTTCAGTGCCTACTTCAGTGTCTACTCTCTGCTGCCCTGCAGTGCGTTCACGTTAGGCTCCAGCAGCTCATCACTCTGATGGACCGACTGTTTGATAACATCAGTGTATCACTGTTGGTCAGAGGAAAAGTTTCGAAGGTGAGCTCCTGCTTCCTTATGTATTATTTTAGCAGTAGTACAACATTTCTGTAGGATTCATAGTACATCAGTGGTAAGTTAGACAAACAGGCAACTTATTTTTGTTTCCACCAACTTCTGAAATGACACGTGATTGTGCTCTTTACTTCTCTTATCTCTTAATCTATTGCTTTTATTAATTTTTTTGATCATAAATAAGAGCCAGAAAGTTAAAATGGGACTTCATAAGAATTGGAATCTTAAAAAATTACAAAACATAAATAAATTAATCATTGATAAATAATATCAAATTTTTTATCAAAATAAAAATAATGACAGTATGTATATGTGTATATAAAGTAATCTCCCTGTGGCCACTGCTTCAGCTGATATTATGACAAAAACAAAACAAGTATGTATTTCACATAAAAATATCCCAGTGTTACTTAAAAAATAAAACATATAATCATTAAGGCGATGCTGGTAACCTGCAACAAAATAAAAAAAAATAGGAATAACAATGATAATAAATGACCAAAGCAAGTGCTGAGGTGTATATATCAGGGCCTAATCTTGCAAAATATTTTAAAAAAAAGCTCCCACAATGAGAAAAGCAGGTAAATGTTGTTTCAATGGCTTTATAGTGGCTGAAAAAACCAACCAAACAACATACGACTTTACTCAGATAAACAATAAATTTATAATTTTGCAGAGAAAAGGTGCCAAAACATCGGCTCGCCCTCGTTTGCTGAGGCCACGTCCCTCTGTCTTCTTTGATCTCTCTTTTTTAGGACTCCTGGCTTGGATTGGTTTCCCAATGTCTTTATGGCATCGGTTATGGGATGATGAACAGTGTAAGGTCTTGGATATAAAGTTTCATGCATTCCAAATTCTTCCTTTTTTTTAAATCCACTGTACACTTTTTCTTAAAGACATGGCATTTTGAGGATTATCAGGTGGGATTAGAAAGAAGAATCAGCATTCAGGAAACACAGGGAGGTGAAGAGGAGGAGGAGGGGGAGGAGCATCAGGTTCATTTCCCAACTGGAATGTAAATAGAAACAGAGCAACCGTGGAAAAGAAATGCTGCCAACGTGCTCTCGTCTGTTGGCTGCATTATTATTATATTCATTGACAATGACATCATTGCTCAGTATTCTTCTTCTCGGGAGATGAAACAAGAGGTCTCCAGTACCAGAAAAAAATGGTTATTACCTCCTTTTGAGTTTCCTTTTTCTTGAACAATATAGAAAAAAAGAGAGTGGTGGTCTGAGTGTTGTTACGACTTCCTTGAGCATAAACTGTAGCATCATGATGTGGCTTTTGTGAAAATGCTGGAGTTTCCTGTGGTTTCCTTCATTGGATCCGCAGAGCAAATCCTCATGGAAGTTGGTCGAAGCCTCCAGTGGTTCTTCTTATCCTCACCACCGTAACCACAGGTCTACGGTGAAGCAAGGGGAGATCATCTCTCAACTTTTTGGAGAAAAAGTGGTGAAAATAAAAAGAGGCTTCTTTAGATTTTGGGCACACTTTTGAACACCAATGGCTCTTTGATGTGGGAGGTGTATGGATGTGCCCAACAGCCACAATATGGATCTGGAAAAGAAGCAAAAGGAGTCAAATGTGAACAGAACCTATATCTGAAGCAATAATAAGCGACTTTGTTGGTTTCTAGAAGACTCTTGTCTAATATCCTTATTTGGTTCCAACTGTGGAAGAAGTTCTCACCGAAAAGGGAATGTACATATTCTTGTCATAGAAGACAAATGGTTTTAAAGAGTGAAGGAAGAAATCTACATCTAACTGGAGAAACCATTTCACCTCTAGTGCAGGCAGACATTCAGTCCACACGAAGCAGGGGAGCAATCTTTAAACATTGACCAGAACTGACCACAACAACAGAAACATGTCCCCAACATGGAGTTTTTACAGGGAGCAGATGCCATGAAAACAGTTAACAAGATTAACAGGATAATAACTATGTTAACAGCATAACATAACATACCAAAATTTCGAATTTGAACCTTGATCAATCATCTGATAATTTAACATTTGAATGCATGTCCAAAATAAGTATTTTCAAAATGCATTTTTAGAACTTAGAACTTAGTTTAGTTTTTAGTTTGGAAAATACAAAAGAAGTTCTTTACAAGAGGAATCAGTTTCAGCGATTTAGTGTTCTTTACCAATCCTCAGCCAGCATATTTACTTGCATTCCACATTTAGTTAGTGGGGCTGCGTGAGCCAATGGAAAGTTAACAGATGCACTATTGTGTGAATTTCTGTGTGATGCCAAGGTAGGTGCAAAGCGAACACTGTAGCCTTTAAGCAGACTACTAGTAGATAAACGCTTGTTAGGTCTGTGATCAGTGTTAGATTAAAGTTGGCCACTAGATGGTGTTAATGCCTCAGGAAAAGATGACGGTGGATAAACCGTACAGTATTCTGGCTCATCAGAGCTTTGCTAACCATAGTTTTTTTTTTTTTGATTGAAAATTTAAAAGAAGTCTTTTGATAATGAAGAACTTATTACTATATTATTGTTACCCTCTATAACTACAATGCTATTTTTAATAATTTTCAGAAAAGGAATAGTTCTCTTTAGTGCTTATACCAAACATGCAGTAGTCCTCATTTTTTTCTACATCAAATTAAATGGAAACCTAAACAAACCTTCCAATCCAAACTGTACTAAGAAGTATATGTAAAGTATTACTTTACATTAGCAGAACAGCTGCCAGTTTAATAACACGTCACATGGTTTACAGTCTTAGAGACTGTAACATTGGATTTGCTTTAATGTTGTTGAGTGTTTTTAACTTATTGTTGTCACGTATTAATTACCTTTCATAATTTAAGATAGAATTGTTTCAGCCAGACTGACCAGTGATGGTCAAAATTGGGTGAGGGCCTATTCATGGAGGATTTTTTGAAAAGGTAAATACTTTTATAAAAGTGTCATTCTGGGTTAAAATGCACTAAAATGGTGTGTACTGTTTGTATTTGTTACTTTTGGCAGTCTGACAGAATAAGTACAAACATATGAAGGAGGGTGAAGCAGAGGAAAACATTTATAGTCTGGGGAAATAAAGGTGGGATGAGCAGAGACAAGACAAAATATGGAGGGTTTGTTACAGTTGCGGAAGACGGAAATGATAAATGAGCACAAGGAAGAAACTAAATTTTTATAATATAAAAAATATAATATAAAAATATAATATTTTTAAGTCATCTTCTCACGAGAAGATGACTTAAAAATGAAATGACAAAAAAGAAAAAAAAATGGAAGAGGAACAAATCTGTGATGTTTGACAGCAGGTGTCGAGTGTGGGAGGAGAGAGGAAGCGAGAGATCTGTGCAGCAGTCAGAGGAGGCCGTCATCCGGCACATGAACACAAACAAACACCTCAGGCTCTGAAGTACAAGCGTGTGACATGATCGTCTGTTAACCCCCTGGTGAATCAGAGTCTTCAAAAAGCCACTGCACGGAGGTAAAAGACTGTACTTCAACTGTCAACTGTGTTGTTTGGTTTTGTTTTATTTTACTGTGTCACTTCTATTTTAAGAGCACACACAACACAAACTTGAAGTTCTTTTTTTCAATGTCACATACTGTTACATGAAGTATTATTCTGAATAGTTATAGTTACAGCCAATTTGAACTAGTAAACGTGTTGTTTCCTTCAAACAGTAACGTGAAAACAGTCCATTCAAGGTCTGTTAACAAACAAAATTTTTTTCTTCACTTTTTTGCTTTCACTTACACAGCGATAGAAATGTGTGGGCAAACTGCCCAGTTCTTAATGAGAGTTATTGGTAATTACAAGTCTGTGTTTGTCATTAGTGTTGATGTAAAGATCCAGTGATTACAGCTGAGATATTAAACAAATAGATTTTCTGATAGATTGGACTTAATGATCTCTGACAGTTGAACAAACAGTGTTGAGCTCATGAAACGTCGCTGCCATTCAAACTGCAGTTCTGTTAAATGTTGTATTGTCAGTAGAATATGATTTAAACTTTAATACAAATAGACAAACAAGCGTTCCAAATATCAAAACATTAGCTGTAAGCTCTTTTTTAAAACTAAATCTGTTAATTTTACTATTTAAATAATGCTGATTATTCAAACAGTATCCGCAGACTTATTGACTGGTGGATCGTTGTTTGGATGAATCTTACCATTATGCTCAGCTCTGCTCTCTGTTTCCCAGACTCCACCGTCTCCTTTCTTTCTTTTTCAGTGAAACAAAATAGGGACAACTTTACAAGTTTTTCTGGTACAAGGCCTCAAGACTTCATCTGTTCACATTTACGTCATCCTGCAAATGTATAGATGGACATGGAGACACAAAGTTTTATCATAGAGGAGACAGGACAATAAGACTACAGAAACATTTATGCCACAGATGTGTGGATTGTTTTGTAGCTTGGAAATTATGTCAGTCACAGCCCAGTCAAAGCACATCAATACTTAATGTTTAAAGAGCCGTGTCTCATATTCTATCTTCTGAGAGTCTGAGTTCTTACCTTAGTCCTGGCACCTTAGAAGAAAGAGGTGAACTTCTTGCCAAAACCGGAGATTGCTGAATAGAGACAGAGAAGTTTAGTTTAGTTATATATATTAATTCATATTTATATATTTGTCAAAATCAAAATTTGGGAATTAAAAAAATGTAGTGAATGAGTGAACGAGAACATTTCATTCACTCATCTTATACCACTTGATCCTCTTTAACTTCTTTTAGTCATTTGATTGTGATTAGTGGAATTTCTCTGTGGTTCAGTCATTGAGAGTGTCATGTCCTGCTTTTACCTTCTCCCAGTTTCCCGGCCTGCTCAGCGGCCCCTCCAGGCAGGATCTTGGAGAATACGTTGTCTCCCTCCATGCCAGGCTGACCTGCTGCAGCACTGCCAATACCTCCAGGCCTAGGAACTGCCTTGGATCCTGGAGAAAAAACAGTGAGTTTAAAAAGACAGTGAACATTGTGGAAACTCCCTCCAAAAGCAAACATCAAGATGCAAAAAATGATAAAAAAAGTGCA
Organism: Cynoglossus semilaevis; assembly: GCF_000523025.1. Taxonomy (NCBI): domain Eukaryota; kingdom Metazoa; phylum Chordata; class Actinopteri; order Pleuronectiformes; family Cynoglossidae; genus Cynoglossus; species Cynoglossus semilaevis. The sequence goes on along the minus strand of NC_024316.1, from coordinate 11,547,710 downwards.
TCAATGAGGAAATACAGGCACAGAAACATAATATTTATTAGTCTTTGAAGTATGAGTATAGGTAAAGGTTTAGAAAAAATTTAGCATCATTGGTGTAAATAAATAGTTCTGACAAAAAAGATGGATTTTCTCATCCACAAGGTCAGGTCCAGAATTTTAGGGCAGACACCCAAATAAAACGAAATAAAAATCTCATTTTGTCTAACATTATTATTTGATGTGAATTTTGAAATTTAGTCGTGAGCTGGGTTGGATGGTTTGGCAGTCCAGTTAATGAATGTTAAAGAGCTTGTGATGCACATTTCAGCCTGAACGTGATACCACTAGATGGCTGTGTTGTGCAAGAATCTCCGCATTGGGTGCACAAGAAAAGAGCATATTTTTTTTTGTAATGAAAGTTGACCGAAAGGAGTGGGCAAGATGGCTAAAGACCACATTTACATGTTGAAATTCTGAGGGTGGCAGGGCCATTTTTGATGATATTGTACCTATTCCTGTGAGTGGAGGCTGAGCAACTTTGGAGGCCATGACAGGTGGTGCCTTTGCTCCAATAGCTGTAGCAGGAGGTGTGTCTATCTTTGCCTGCAGAGAAAGATAAAGAACAGTCAAAATATAATCTATAAGAAAAAGGAGATACTTGAAAAAGCTTGTCAAAGAGAACTTTTATTTTTTATTCCCCAAAAGTACATTACTTAGAAATTAAGGACAGTGGAATGTGATTTACCCATGTTGTTTACCGTCTCCACCCTAGTTAAGAAGTCTGACTTTACTAAATAGCAGTCTCCTTTCATAAGTTCCTCTATGTAGCTTTTTTTTTTTTTTTAAACCAGTGTGACTGTGTCATTTCCTTTTGGTCTGGTCTGCAAAACAAAGGTGGTGCATTGAGATGCACAGTGCAGTGTTTGACATTTTACAATTTATAGCCACTTAATCAATTACACAATGGACCCAACATCAGAGTGAAAATGAAAGTGCATTAATTGGAAAATTAATCATAGGAATTCTGTTTAGTGTTTTCACTCTGACACTCCACAACCAAGCTTTTAGAGTCAGTTTCAAATTATTTTACATTTTTACATTTTTTATGAATTCAGTAGACACTTTTATCCAAAGCGATCTACAGAGGAGTTGTGGTTGTTCCTCTGGGAACCATTATACCAAATAATAATAATAAAACTTAATATCTGTCCTTATACATTTTTTGTGCCATTCAGTAGAATCTCTTTCAGACTTGAGTTTGTGTGTTCTTCCCCTGAGTTTGTGGGTTTTTGGGGATTTGCTCCGACAGTATTATGTGTCATCTTTTTTACCAGCTCTTTAGCATGTTACTCTTTAGCAACACTCTACAATGTGTTGTTAAACAATATAGTTATCTTTGATAGGTTTAAAATTGTAAAAAAAAGTGTTGTATCATCTCTTTATTATAAAAAAAAAAGACATTTGACAGGGTCCTCCATTCTGCCTCCTTTTTTTTGTATTTTTGTTTTGTACGTACCATGGTCACTGGTGTAGTTCCTGCCAGACTTGTCTGCCTGGTCTGTCCCATGGGTCCACCTGCTGGTCCCATCTGCCCCGGTTTGGTCTGGCCCTGTCCTATGCCCATGCCCTGACTCTGAGTCGGGGTCTGCTGCTGAGGGCCAGTGGCTGGTGTAGCGCCAGGTTGACCTGGCCTGGCAGCTGATGTCTGAGCTTGTTGTTGGAGCTGAGCCCTCTGTCCTGGTCCCCCATCTGTTTGAGAGCCAGGGCCACCCTGTCGCCCTGGACCACCGAGCCCACCAGAGGGGCCTTGTACACGTGAAGAGCTGCTGCCAGACCTGGAGGAACCTAAATGGAGAAAGTGCTGATGAAACATGCTCTAGAGTAGATTTGTCTTGGTATAAATATACCAGTACAAGGAGTATAGTCAGTACAAAAGAAGAACTAGCTAAACACAATAAAGCTATAGCAGCATTTGGCAGGGAGGAAAATAATAAAGGAAAAAAATTCAGACAAAAATGTCATGAGCAAAGATCAAACCAGTTGTAAAATACGTACCAAAATCACAGTCATGGTGCTGCCCCGAGAGAAACATTTTCTTTGAAACGTTACGCATGATATGCTTAATTAAAAAACTGTTGATCCCTAAGGGGACAGTTGATCTAAAAGAGCAGCAGACTCTTTCTGAACAACAAGAAATATTTAACAAGACTGGCTTAGACCTATAAAAGTCTTGGTAATACATCACAACTCAGGTAAAATGACCAAAATATTTCTTCCCTGTGCAGTAAGACGATTATCTGTTCACTTTTTTTACAGTGCACCACACTGGATAATGTGATTTGATTTTTCTTTTTATACCTATGGTCTGGTTGGCTATCCAACCAGACCATAGGTATCAAAACCATATATATCATTATATCAAAACTGGACTAAGTGGGCACACTGACTTCACATCAAGAGAAGGATTTACAGACATTTTCACAAACTTAGTGTTCATCATTTCTGACCTCTAATGGATAATTCAGCTGTCAATCATATGGGCCCACACATTCTTCTCCATCCTCCCTTTATTTCCACTATCTTTTGTCTCTTATTTTTTCTTAATGTTTTTGATAATGTAATGTAAAGCCATCACCAACAGATTTTCAAAATGAACTGAGCATTTCTTGTCTTTTACTAGGACTGTAGAGAACAACCATGAAATTAACAGATTTTTTATATGGTCTGTGCCTCCTAGGAGTTGTGGTTGTCTTGGATTGGTTGTGACTGGATGTATTTTTTCACACTTCACACACTTATGACCTTTCCCCCCTCTATCAGCTGTATGGTGATCTCCATTTACCTGGTGGTTGAACCTGCATGTCTGCGGGTTGTTGAGATTTGCTGCGTGAGGATCTGTGTGGGTCTCCCTGCCTGGAGGACCTCTGTCCATGATGGTGCCCAGATGGATCCCGCAAGTAGTCGGAAGAATGGTAGCTCCCTGACCTTGATTCTCCACGTCTACCTGTGGAAGAAGATCTTCCTGAAGGGTCATGTCTAACTGATGGGTCTTTTGGGTGTCCCTTAGATGACCTTGAGGACCTTGGCTCATCAGAATGGCGTGATGAAGAGGAGTGACGGCTAGTGCTGCCATGGTGACGGTGATCACGGGATGAAGAGTGCCGTCCTGCATGGCCATAGTCATCCTGAGGCCACAAGTCTTCTTCAGGGGGCTCATCATAATCATGGTAAGTGTGTTTTACGTTGTGCCGACTTCTTCCAGATGAGTGACCGCTGCCGTAGTGCCGAGAACTGGATCGTGGCTTTTCGAACCAGTCGGTTTCTTCCTGTCCCAGATGGTAGGCTTTGGAAACCGAGAGCAGATCACAGTCAATCTCCATGTCGTTTGGAGACAGCGGCATGCAGGCTAAGAGAGGAAAGGAGACAGAAAGAAGACCACCCGCATGCAAAAAAAAAGAAAGGAAGGAAAAGACAGAAAGAAAGGAAGGAAAAAGTTTCACATCCATGCAAAAGACACATCACAGCGCCTTCACATATATATAGACAATGTAAACAGGATAACACAAACACTGCAGAACTTTCCATTTTGGCAAGCATTGTTGGTGGCTAAATATTTTTCATTTGCAATTTATGCTTATCCTGCACACCTGAGCAAGTCTCTGCAAAAAGAGCGGCTAAATTCTTAAAGCTTGAAGTACAACTGTGCTGCAGTTATACAATAATGCCCTTTTTGTTTCCAAGCGGCGGAGCAGTTTTGCAGTATAGACAAAGTTAACATATATACATATATACTGTATATATTATAATATACAATATATATATTGTATAATTAGGTATACCGAAGCCTATTTGAATGTAAAACCCTTTAAAGACATCACAATGCATTTGTGTCGTGCAAAGAAGACCTTTCGAGAATCAGTGCAGCGAATGAAGACAACGACCACGCTGAAGAACCATGCGAGTAGTGGACAGACAGACGGTTGGACGAACAGGCGGAAGAACGGACAGGCAGGCAGACAGACAGACAGCAGTCCACTGATAAGAGAATAGCTCCAAGTGACTCAGGAAGAAGAAAAACATCAGCATGCAAAGGCAATCTCTGTCTTTCTTTTCTTTCATTTTGCTACTAAGCCTAGCTTTTGGGTGGGTGGGGGCGCTTAGATAAACGATGGGGGCAGTAGTAAGTGGGCGTTCAGCTCCCACATTTACCTTCACTGTCTGACACAGCACAATAATAATCGTCTATAATGTATGTATCATCCGATTTGTAGACGTGTGTCCTGGGAAGGTCCCGTATGTGGTCTTGAACATCTGGCAGCGAGTGACTGGAACCATATTGGCCATAATAGTAATGATATTTATTGCTGCGACTATCGTACGGGTGGGGACCTAAGCTTGATGATCGACCAGACCCCATGAACCGGCTCAACGGACTGACTGGACTCTCTTCTTCAGAGTATTGTCGAACTGGATGGCGTCCTTGCGTGAAGCCAGAGCGGTAGGGGCGATCATCCCTCTCATATGATCGACTGCGATAACCGGCGTAATCTCTGGCTGAGATCTTGTCCATGCCATAGCCCGTGGAACGTGAACGACCAGTGGAGGTATAGTAAATGCGATCATCGTCCTCCACCATTGAACCATAGTACCGACTGCCATGTGTGGCTCCAATGCCGCCCTCATAAGTATTCCTTTTAAACCCGTAGTCCTCGATCAGCTGGCGCCCTCGAATTTGAGAAGAAGAGTATGCTCCACCTGCGGCTGAGGAATAGGAGGCCAGGTCTGCCTCCACATCACGAGCCTCCTCAATGGGAGAAAACTTGGAGATTTTTTGCTCCATACTGCCCAGTTTTCTGTGCTTGCTGCGCTTGGTCATGACAGCAGGAGCCAAAAGGCTTCTGGAGGATGGCGAAGGTTTTCTGATGCTGCCATGTTTATAGTCGTAGTCATAGAAATAGGAGGATCCCCCACCCATGCTAGAGCTCACGCTGCTGCTGCTGCCCCCTAGATGTCCGTGCCTGTAGCTGCTCTTACCCCTGCCATGATGGTCGTACAGCTCTTCCTGCATCGCTGCTTCTTCCTCAGGTGGCCTGCCATACGTAGAGCTGCTAGTTCCACCCCGCGCCGTGCTGCTGTGGCTGTGAATGTCGCCCGGGTATCGCCCACTGCTGCCATGATGCATCATGTCAACTGTTGTCGTGCCCAGCCCATCTTTTGCCGTCAGCTCGCTTACATCTTCTATCATCATATAGTTCCTTGGAATACTTTGTTCTAAGCCAGGTGCACCATACATCCCCTCTGCTGTGCTGTAGGTTGAAGGACTGTCTACAGAATGCCCGTAAGCATTAGAGACAGTAGATGTGTATTGTCCATAAGAACTGGCTGTAGTGGTAGTATAGCCATAAGTATTGGCAGTGGTGGTGGTATACTGGCCATATGAACTTAGCGATGGGGAAGTATATTGTCCGTAGGTGCTGGATGGCATCGTACCATATGCACCATAGCTGCTGGAGACAGGGGCTGACCCATATGGCCCATAGGAACTTGCCATGGTTGTTGTTCCAGTGTATTGTCCATAAGAGGGGGCTGCACTAGAATAATTAGCATCCTGTGCTGTCGTTGTGACCACAACTGTGGGGTTGCTGATAGTTTCATAGTTGGTGGGCATCTTGTGTTCAAGATCAGCTAATGAAGTCTGCCTGGGTCTTCCAGGATGAACTGTCAGGATGTCTGCCTGGGAATGTCCAGGGTACGGGGTGGTCTGGCTGGGGTAGGACACAGCACTGGGATATGGTGAGCTGTGGGTGGGGTATGGAGGCTGACCCGGGGGTGCAGGCCCAAATCCTGTCTGCCCTGGCTGAGGCTGAGGAGCAGCAGGTAGCCCTATTTCTGTCTGGGGGTATGGTGGCTGTGTTTGAGGATAAGTATGGGAAGGATAAGAGGTCTGAGGTTGGTAGGATGGTCCCTGAGGAGGCATATGGCTCTGAAGAGGAGTAGGCTGAGGCAATGCCTGGGACTGAGACACTGTTGGATAGGGAGGCTGACTGAATGTTGACGACTGGTATGGCACACTTGATTGAGCTGGTGGTGCAGGTTGGCTCTGAGGATACTGACAAGACAGGAAGTTTGGTGGATACTGGGCTGCTGTGTTGAGTTCACCAGTAAACTGGCTAAGAGGGGCAGTGCTTGGTCTTGTTGTCAGCAACCCGTTAGAATCATGTGATGCAGCAGCGGCTGCTAATCGTAGATTATTTAACTCACTATCAGACATATAGTCCCTTGTGTCCCCCATACACCTCAAGTAGGCAATATCTCTCCTCTCCCTCTCCTTGACCAATGTCTCTTTTCTTTGGTGGATCCCCAGCTCTAGGTATCTTAATTTAGCATCAATCTCCTTCTCCTCTTCCTCTAATTCAGCTTGTTGCTTTCTTAGCTTAGTGGACTCTTGCTCCACAGCCTTCAGTTCGTGGGTTAGGTCTTTAAGGAGGCTGGCTTTAGCTGCCAGTCCAGACCGAGAGCTGGGCTTGAGGCTGGGCACGGAGGGCAGGTAGACCTGTTGAAGGGAATGCGTCATCATAGGCATATGACCCGATGCAGTTGTTTCCTCTGGCGGAGGGCTGGGCAGGGTTCGCTTCACCTTACGGAGCAGCGAGCTCTGCTGTAGGGCTGCCAGCTGGAGACAGAGACAGGCAGGGAAATAGGGAGGGAATGATGGGAGTACAGACAAAGAAGCGTAGAAAAAAATAGATTGGAGCACAAAGCAGTGTTGTATGATTAATGTAATGATAGTAAGCCAATTGAATGAAGACAGATAGCAGAGGTAAAACCAAAACAAAATGTAGTCCAGATTTAATAAAAACATGTAAACCAAATGATGACATGGGTAACAATAAAAGGGAGTAAGAAGGAGTCAATTACAGGTGAGTTTAAAGTGAGAATAAGATGGAATGATGAGGTGGTTGAGATGAGCAGAGTATGAAAGAGAAGAGAGGAAAAACTCAAAGAGAGAAAAAAGGTCAAAAAACAGAAAACAAAAAGAGAACACAAGGGTAGTGATATATAAGGGAGACAAAGGACACACAAAGACACACAGACAAGGACAATATGGAAACATGTGGAATTTGTTAGAAGAAAAGTTAGAAAAATTGTATCACCAGTACCCTCTGTGGGTAGGTTTTTCAGTCTTGTGCCATCAACATGCACAGAGATTTTATTTTTAATTTTTTACATTTTATAATATATCACTATGAATTCAAGAATTCTGTAATTTCCATTAATCAAATTGCAAGTCTCTTCAATTTAAATTCCCACAGCATTTTTGGTCTAAACATTTATTTTGTTTACATCATACACTTGAAAATTTTAAGTTTACTAAAATTCAGTCACTGTCTAAAATGTAACATTAATAACCAAAACATAACATAACATTTAACTAAATTTGTTATATGTTAATTATATAGGCATCAACACATTTATAAAATTTTGTCGTTCTGTGTCGTTCTGTGTTGAAGACCATATTACACATTTGCAGTATTCTAGTCTGTGTTAATGCATTTCTTCAATTGATGGACTTTCAAAAGATACACAATCGTGCTGCTGTCTCAAAATATTCATTTAGCACACACCTTTTTGCTCACTAACACTCATTATGCCTTTTTCCGTGAAATGTAAATGTTTTATCAATTTATTTTATCATTTTTTAATATATTCAATTTTCGCTAGTGACCACAAATTATAACAGATTACAATAATAATGGTCAAGTTTGGTGGTGGTGTAAATAATCATTGAATAGACTGATGACACCTATACAGTTGTTACTCTGATGAAACAACATGTGTCACTGTTGATACCATCTGAATTATGTTATGTGCTTGAAATACATGTCTGCAATTTTTATATTCAAGTATTATTTGAATATTGTAAATTATTTCTCAATCGATCTTTTTGTGTTGCTCAACTTCATAATGGACTGAGAGACTTTACCTGGTTCTGGAGTGCTTGTTGCTGGTACAGGGACAGCCTGGCCTTGGTGTGTTCATCTGCAGTGGGACTGAGGGGCTTAGGGTCCGACATGGATCGCTGTGTGCTCTTGATGGGTCGAGGCATAGATGGATGTCGCTGTGGGGACTCAGCTGTGTAGGACTTCTGCTGTGGTGTAACATGGGCCTTGTTCAGCCTCTCACTGGACAGGGAGGTTTCCAGTAGGCGGTGAGGTGACACAGGAGAGACCGGAGAGTAGAGGACTTGTGCAGATTTGGAAGTTGTCTGCTGCTGTCGTATGATGCTGGAGATGGACTCATTGTGAAGGTGATTGTGAGGCTGGTAATTAATGTCAAGAGGGTCAGGGCGACGTCGCTCGAACTTGGCTGCATTTGCTGCGATGTGCTGCTGCTGGCGCTGCTGGGTCATAATGTCAGCAGAACTGGATTGTTGTGTTCCAGTACTCGTAGAGGATGAATATGGGCTGACTGTTGTCGGTACACTGAGTTGTGGGGCTACAACACCCTGAGACAGGGCTTCTGGGTCAGTTTGGCATGCTAAAGATTGCCCTTTCTGTGTTCGCTCAGGTCCAGAGATGTAGTGTACAATTTCCACTTTGTTTGGGTCTGGTACGGTCACATGGATTGCAGGGGAGACTCTTCCTAGGTGCTCAATTTCTGTCTGGCAAGACATTTCTCTTATGGTCTGGACAGCAATACTGGAAGATACTGTCTTGGATGTGTCTGTTTTTGTGTCAGAGGCTATGCTGGTAGCAGTAGTGGTGCTACTGGCAGGGCCACTGCACTCGGTGTGCCGGGAGAAACGGGAACGTCTTCGGCGAACTGGGTGTTCTGTCTCAGCTTTGTCTTCATCATCATCTGTCTGGACAGAGCAGTCCACACTGCGACCACGTCTTCTTGGACGGTGGCGCATCATGTACCTGGTCAAGAGCAGATTGACATTATGTACCAAAGATTTTATGCTTTAAACTGCATTAAAATGTCTTGCTCTGTTATTATTTCTTCATTTGCTTCTGTAACTGAGCCAACAAATAACTTGTATCAGAAGGAAATTGTTTTGTTCAGAAAAGACTTGGTCTGAGATGATTACAAAATATTTTCTTGTCACCAGCAAACAGAAACACAAAAACACATACACAAACACACAGAAGACAGATTAATTTGTCTATTCCTTGCACCTCAATTAGCAGCACACACGCCCTTACCTCTCCTCCCCATCTTCGTCATCTGTCTGCACACAGCTGTCGACTATCCTTCGGGGGGAGCCATACATGACCATTCCATCACCATCCAAGCTGTCCCTGTTCAGCCTGGTCATGGAGCTATGCTTTCTCATGTTACTCTTGGTGTCAATGTTGTCTTCATGGGTCCTGAGACATAGCTCTGATGTGGAGTTTGGAAGGGGACGGGAGCCAATCTGGGAGTCGAAGTAGGGATGCAGTGGCTGTCCACCATCCAGCTTTAAAAAAAAAAGTATCAACCCCACTGGTCCACAGTTCTAATCCCATTAAACTCTCCAACCACAACAAAAATAAAATTATTCATATTAAATGAATTATTTATATTAAAATGATCATCCTTATGACTTCACCGTGCACCACTTATCAAAAGGTTCTGGTATATTTCTCATTTCAGAACCGTATTTTGAACAGGTTCACACCTCCATAATTTGAGAGGAATGTGGTGATTTCTATGGGTTACAAAAAATCTTTTTTGTTTTTGTCTGTGAACCAGGACCTTCTAGGTAGGCATGTAAAGTTAAGTTGTGGGCCATAAGGAACAACATGTACAAACTATAAAACATTGTTATGAGTATTTGCTTGACTGTGGATAAAACATGTGGCCTTTAGAGTTAAAGTAAGACTCCCTCTAAAATACATATGAAACTATAATATTCATTGTCATGCACTGAGAAAGGCTATCAACATAGGTGCTAGTTGTCAAGGGAGCTTTTTTAATGTGTACTCTGGCAAACATAAATGTCTGCCAGGATTCAAAAAAGGCAAATGTGTCTAGACAACGCCAGTGTTTATGTACAAAAGGTGGACAAGAGGGCAAAGAAACCGCAGAGAGTTTGTTGTGTATTGCACACACTCTCCTGGGAGAAAGAGGATGCCACAACACTTACTGTATACGTTCTTTAGCTTTCTCACCTGCATGCTCTGTGCTGCAGCTGTTTTCTGCCTCTTTTGTTCTTCCAGCTGTTGCTGGAGTTGGTGCTGTAGAGACTGGATCTGGTCTAACTGTGACTTTTGCTGGGCCAGCTGCTCCCGCTGGATGACAAGTTGTTTCTCTCGCTCCTGCTGCTGTTGCTGTAGAACCTAAAATATTTTGTAGAAAGGAAGAACAGGAAGCACATATGGGCAAAACAAGGAGAAAAAAAGGAACAGGACAGGAGAGTGTAGGAGCATGGTGTGAAAAAGATGAATGAATGCTGAATTTTCTTTCTCTAATTTTACATAAAATTATGCTTTTTTTTATATGCAATATAAGTTTTTAAGGTTAATGTGGCATGATGTTATTCTTATGCTGATGCATTTGTTTTACAAACCTATCCCAGTTAGTGGAAATTGATTGCATTGCAATACATTTAAGCAAGAATGGTATTAAAACATAAATGAAGCGCAGTATGTGCTGCCATTTCTGTTTGTTTTATGATGCTAATTAGCACATTTTTATTACATTGTCTGAGGTGCTTTAATGGCAGCCTGCAGCAGAAAGGAATTGGGGATTTGGCCAATACAACACATATAAGTATTAAACAGGGTAACCAAAATTACTGGCTGTGGTTGCAGGGTGAGGCCTGAAAAAACACTGGATGCACTGACTTCCTAAGTAACTCTGCGTATATTAAAATCTATGAAAAATGAGACCTCTCCTTAAATTTCTAACAATATTAAACATCCCCATAATTTGTTCATCTCATTTATTTTGTGAATTACAATTACATTTAAAGAGAGAAAACAAAAACATAAACTGAAGATATTGTTGTGAAAATGTTTACTGATAGTATAAATAATTAAAGCCTCATTTCACATAGTTAATTTGCAAACATTTTACTCTTGAAATCAGCAGTGTTTTTCCATGGCCTCACCAATGGCTTTCCTGTGTTGTTATTATATATGTTCTATTGTTTGGCCTGTACTGTTGGATGTGGGATGCATTTTGAGCATTCAGCCTCTGGTTCATTCTCATTCAAGAAGGCTTCCACACCTGTTTAACAGAGTTAACTTGGAAGATTTTCAACTGCTTGTTCTATTGAAAAACAAAAACATTCCCATGTTAGCTCTTTTGATTTCTTTTAAAATATCCAAAAATGGCATTTATGAGCTGAGGTGAAAAAAGGTTAAATGGTTGAACCATTAGGTGTTAAACATATTTCATGTCAGATAAACTCAACTAAAGGACCATTCAAACACTTTACAGCTAAGGTTACTCCTTGTAAGTCTTCCTAGGTCATATGTTACAAAATACACACACACATACATACATACATGCATAATTGACATACAGCAAACCTCCAGTAAAACACCCAACATTACATGCTTACAACAAGGTTGTTTATGCATATAGTTTATAATCAAACCTGATGGAAATACTAAAAATAAACAAGCCATAACATCACATTATATAACTAGCATTTTAATAACTACAGAATTTTAACACTGTGCTATTAAGGAACTTCTTGTTATTTTAATGTTACAGCACTGTTTATAAGAAACACTGAGCATGCTTTAAAAGACATTGGCCACAACCACATTAACAAAACAACACAAGAAAGGTATACACCTGACCATAAAACAAGCTCATAAACATTAACTGACAATAGAACACGTACTGTAATATGTGAAAAACTTAATTGTCGTCTTGATTCTTCCTCTACCTGTTCTTTGATACTCTGCAGCTCCTGCAGTTCCCGATGCACCAGTATCTGCTCCTTCTCCCTATGTAACTTCAACTCCATCCTTTCCCGCTCCAGCTCCTCATGCAGACGCATTTGTCGAATTTTTTCTAGCTCCACACGTTCCCTCTCCATTTGTAAGAGCTGTTCTTGCTGACGATGTAACCTCTCTGCCTCAGTTTCACCCTCCTTGTGTATGGCACCTGGTGGAGGGAAGGGAGGAAGACCTCCAGTAATAGGCAGGCCACTTATGGGTGCAGTTGGACCGACAGGGGGTTGAATGTAGCCATGACTCTGTGATGTACCTGAGAATGGATAGGCTTGGCCTGCTGTGGGAGGCTGTTGTTGTTTTTGATTGTTTATGTGTGCCTGAGACAGGTTAATTGGCTGTTGTTGTGGCTCTGTTGGTAACATTAATTCTGTAGAGGTGATGTCAGTTGATGAGGTTACAGTGGCACCTTTTCCAAGGTAAACTGGTTCATCCTGGAATGTGGAACTAGCTGTTGTCATTGGAACAGACGCTGGGGCACTTGTTGGTACTGAAGTAGTTGCAATAATATCAGTAGTGGCAGTTGCTGATGTTGTTTGGTGAAGACCTGGTGTGGGGTAGCGAACTGGATGTTGTCCAGATAAAGGCATTCTGGGGCTCATAGGTAACCTGCTAAGGCTGGATAGGGGCACAGGTGTCATACTGGCAGACGGGTATGGCCTGTAGACCCCTCTTAGTAATGGGTGAAGAACAGGACCTGGCTGGGTTGTTATGGGGAGTGTAGAAGCAATGGGAGTCTGAATGGTAGAGTAGATCATTCCATCAGAAGATCTGATAGCAGCAGGGTACATTGCTCTAAGACTGGCCTGTTTAGCATTAATTAGGTTGGTTAGTGCTTGACTGTGAGAAATTGGCTTTCCATCAAGCCCAATAAGGAGGTTTTGTCGTATGCCAAGGCCTGCTGCAAGCCTAGAGGATCCAGGCCCGGTTCCTCTGCCCAAACTGCCAAAATGCATCAAGTCAGGGTTACTACCATATCGATCCATAGAGTTGAGTGCTGCACACATACGGCTGATCTCCCTTGCTGTTGTAGCACTATACTGAGCCAAGTTAGCTTCTTGAAAGTTAGCAATGTCACGGGGCGAGTAACCATAGTCTGAATTGATGTTAGACAAAGAATTATATCTCCTTATAGGCAGTGTTTGGGCTGCAATATCTCCTCCATGGCGTAGGTCTGTATATGAGCCGTACTGCATTCCTATATACCCTCCATAACCCTGTTTTATCGCAGTGAAATCCATACCAAGATCCCCAGAGACCTGAAAGTGTGGATCCATTTTAGAGTGGTATGATTGAAGCCCTGCTTCAGCTAGGTTTGTATCAGACATTGATGGCTGAAGTTTTCCAGGAAAAGGTAACGTGTAAGCCTTGTGCTCATCCATCGGATACTCATGATACCTTCCAGGTTGCATTTCTTGGTCAGACTCATAGGACAGAGGGGGTGCAGAAGGTGGCCTTATGCCTTCTTTCTCAGAGGCACCAACACAGCTTGCACCAAACGGAAGTCGGTATACATCACAGCAAGCTGCTTGATTATCAGATTTTATTTGGCCCACTGTTGGATCTAAGACATCCTGTCCTTCTTCTATCTTCACAATCTGAGTTACTGCCCTAGCTTGGTCTGGTCCTCCGTCCATCTGTACAAACATACTGTGTGGTGATTTACCACCTGCCATTAAACCGGGAGGACTGGGCTTCCCTTTTATCTCAATGGGTCCAGTGCCATATGCTTCAGGATTTATGGATGGTGATACAGCACTGACCACAGCTGAAGAAGAGCTTGTCTGGCTCACAACCAAGTCCTTTTTCAGTAAAGGTGAAACTTGACCCGTGATGTTGTACCTGGCCAGAGCAGAAGCTTGTTGCTGCTGGTGTTGCATCTGATGGTGCTGCTGCAACTGATGTTCAAGTAGTTCTTGTTGCTTTTGCAACTTCTCTTGTTGTTTTTGCAACTCTCTCTGCTGGACACTGAGGTCTTCCAGTTTGGCATCAATTTTTGGGATTGATGGGTCCATTTGTGTAGGAATAGCTTGTTTGTTCTGTGAAAGACACACAGCTGTACCCATGCTTTGGCCAAGATCAATCCGGTTTTGATATGGATCGCTGTAGATTGCAGGCTGCCTTGGTTGGGTCATAAACATTGAGGCAGCTACAGTGACACTAACAGTGGTGGGTGTTGCGGTCTCCTGAGTGTTTAAGTTCATAATCAGTGGTTGTATTATTGTAGCATGTCTGCCAACATCTGATCCACTATGGTATTTCCTGCTTTCAGTGGCCAAAGAAGTAAGATCTACTCCTTGGTCAGTCATAATAATAGGGGCTGACTTGTTGGCTGCTCTGAGGTCCACAACACTTCCACCGTGGATCATATGACCTTGCTCTACCCTTGAAGTACCTGGAATTGTAGATATTCTACAGAGGGAGATGTTATCCATCGACACTGACCCTCTGGTATAAGTGGTGGTCGTGGTTGCCATACTAGTGCCCACATTTACCTTTTCCACTCTTTGAGTTCGGTAAAAGCTGCGAGTTGGAGAATGCTGATAAGGTGGTGTATCAGGTGGACTGTTACATGGGGAGTAAGTGTCAAAAGTCGATTGACGGCTAAATCGAGTTGGTGAAGACAGTGGGGATGTAGCAGTGTTGACTGTCATTGGTCTAGCTGGACTTGAAGGAGGAGAATATGGGGCATCCTGTGAAGACTGCTGTCTATACAACCGGGGGGAAACAGATCGGTGTGATGTTTGGGTTCCTTGCGCCATCACAGGAGAAGTTGGCCCAGAGCCACCTGCCTCTGTACGCAAAGCTGAACTAAATGTCTGTGTTGAAAATTCGGCTGTTGCTCTTCTAGAAGGTGATCGGGTAGGACTTTGTGGAGGTGGCGGTGATGGAGAAAGAGGAGGGCTAGTGCTCCTGTAATACGTTGTATATTTGGGTGAACGCGGTTCAATAATTCTTTCAGCAGATGATGATGAGCTGTCTCGTACTTGGACACCCCTGGTCTCTCCAACCCTCCTGGTGATAACTTCTCTTTGACTGTATGCCTGGGTGATTTCTGCAATCTTGCTACATACGCTTGAAACGGTAGCTGAGGAAGTAGCGGGGCTTCCTGTGTGTCGACCATATATTGCGGACTGAGAAGAGGTAACAGTGTGGCTTGAACTAGTTTGTGAAAGAGTAACTGCATCTCTGGAGTAAACTCCATAAGCTGCGATTGTGGTCGCAGCTACAGCAGGTGTTATTCCATTTTTTCCTGCTTGGCTTTTGATCCTATCTTTGTGTCCATCCTTTGCAGAGAAATGTTGTGTTACATGTACATCAGGGATCCGTCCCCCAGTTTCAGCAAAGGAAACTGGAGCAGAGATCTGGGTGGGACTGGTGCCCGGAGTCAGAAGAGCATTGCTCTGTTCAAGGAGCTTAGCAAAAGCTGAGCCTGTATCTAAAAGCTGTTTGTCTGGAAGTGAGCTCTCAATCTCAATATCAACTTGCTCATTGGTGGCCTGCTGCATTTTGGTAATGTTTTGGGATGTTTGGCGAATCTCCTCATAAATGTCTGTCTCTGTTTCCGCTGCCTCGTTGTCATATTCTGTTTGATCTTCTTCATATTCATACTCATCATCATAACCTTCCCCATTAATATCCTCCTCGTAGTAATGCCCATGTCTTCCATGTTGTTGCTGAGTTTGCTGCTGTTGTTTTTGCTGTTTTTGAAGCAACTCAGCCTTTCTCATCATTTCTTCATATACTTCCTCAGCACTCTTTAGTGGTTTGGAAGTTGATGATGGTGCAATGGTAGTTGTTGTTGTTGATGATTTCTCTATTGGTGAATACAGAGACATAAAGGTAGGCAGGTTATACTCACTGCCTGACTTGTAAAGTTTGGATTCATATCCCTCGGCCTCTGAATCAAGACTCTGAGGAGAATATTCAGATGCAGAAGACCGATGAAGTTCTTCCATTTCTGCAGCTTGTCTCAACTCCTCTGTTGGGGAAGCATCTTCAATAGGTGATAGATTGCTCGGTGGGGTCTTGGACCTTTCTCTGCGCCTTTGAGCTCTCAGCTCCTCTTTATCTCTTTTCGTCTTTCTTGCTGTACTCCTTATTCTTTGTTGTTCTACCTCCCTCATCTTTTCCTGTTCTCTCAAGAGTTCTTCCTCCTCTCTTAGTTCATCTTCCTCCGAGGAGTCTTCAATTGTAGGAAGGAGAGGACCGTGCGAACGATGCCGAGCTTTTCTTTGTTGCTTAGCCTCTTCCAAGCGTTGTCTTCTGCTAGGGCTACTATCACTGTCCTCCTCCATTGATGAGATTGAAGTAGGAGACTGACCAGAACCATATGAGGATGAAGTAGGTGGTAGAGTGGAGGAGTAGCCCTGAGAACGCTCCTCAGGTGATCCTGTCAGGCTCTCCATCTCTAACTCTGGTTCCCTATCTAGGCTCAGATCATTTTCACCGCTTAACTCCATATCTCTGCTGTAGCTATTTGTATTATTAAGTTCAATAGTTTTGAACCGCCTTAGACCTCCTTGTGATGCCATCACATCTTCCTCACCCTCTTCCACTGAGCCTTTATAAACATCAGTAGTGCTCTTTGTTTCCTCCTCAAAACTGCTGGAGTGATGATGAAGGCGCCTTTTTTCTTTTCCTAAGTCTGAGATCACATGTTTATGGTGGCTTTTCTTGGGTTTGGGATAGCCATATCCTTCGTCTTCCTCATCCTCTTCTTCCTCCATCTCCTCTTCTTCCTCCTCTTCCTCATTCTCTTCATCAGCACTCATTTCCATTATTTGTCGCCTCATGAATTCTTCATCAGTCATCTCTGTGGGCTCCACCTCTTTTTCCTTCTTTTTCTTTTCCTTTTTCTCTTCCTTGCCTTCTTTTCTTTTACCCTCCCAGTCTCCTCCATCTTCTTCCTCTTCCATTATGTCTTCTAGTTCCTCATCAGAGTCATATGCATCTGGTGGGATGGACAGGGAGCGTGGACGCTGCTTTCCCCTGTCGTCTAGATCCCTGTCTCTGTGTTTTCTGGCTCTTCTGTCAGGCTTCTCTTCTGAGAGGCTCTTCTCCAGCAAGGGCCTCATAGAACTTTCTAGCTTGGTGATTTCAGATGGACTCGGAGGGGAGCCCCTTCCAATTATACCTCTCTCACTTAATTTCATCTCTTCTTCTTGAATCAGTCCTGTAATTTCACTATGGGAGCTGGATATGCCATCTGAGGAGTAGCCAGTGTCACTAAGGCTCTGAGGACTGCGGGACAAATCATGGGTACTGCTGCTTTTAGTATCCTAAAAGAGAAGAGAGAAGGGAATGTGCATCAGAACTAAGCAACGCTAATGTTCTTTATTAATGTCTTCCAGAATTTATATATCTATTGTATACAGTGTATAAGCATACAATATACAGTGTTACATATATAATTTATGCCCATTTAAAGATGCTCACTGGTCTAATTGACCAAAACAACATACCCTGAAATATGTTTCAATAGTTACAAATATGCTACCATTAGATACAATTTAAAAACCATCTTTCTTATTCAAAAAGATGCCTACTCGAGAAATGAAACCACTCCATATACAGTAAAGACCCCATATCTAGCATCACCTGGTATAGGGGTTAGAAACATCACCGTGTAACAAGTGCTACGTGTAATTACTGTAAGTGCCAACCACCCTCCATGAACTTACCATCAAAAGGGTGTTGGTCATATGATGCAGTCAGATTCACATAGAACTATCTTGTAGTTCTTTTTTCTGTCAGCAATAACAGCCAGAGCAAGGTGAGGTTATGGAAATCAACGCAGATTCCTGAACTTGATAAAGGCGCCCTCTCTAGACCAAGTTCCTGACTTGTCTAGGGAGTTGACTGTTCCTCAATTGAATTGTCTTCTTCTTTGCCCTTCCCTTTTAGAAGATCTCATGCTCCATGTGTTGGTTTCATGCCATAAAAAGCCTTGCTCTTTATCCACACTACACACCATGTAAGCTCACAGACCACTTTGTTATTGTTTGGGTAATTAAGGTCTAGGTATAAGGTGGGCTACTATAACAAAAATATAATTGAGCATGTTGACGTCAAAGCTTTTTTGATGACATTTTAACAATGTGCTCTTTTATGCTACTCTCTGTAAGGACAGTTAATGCTCTTTGCTTATAAAAATTGACACAGAATTCCTGCAAGTTTCTCAATATGTTCAACATATATACAGTTGATTATGATAATGACACAAATAAAGTGACTTACATCATAATGTCTGGACTTCTTAATTTCCTTTATTGGTGTAATTGGCTCTCCTTTTTTCTGGGATGGTTTACTGTCTTTTGGACCTTGGTCCTCAGGCTCTATCTTCGGTTTTGTCTCCGTAGGTTTTGGTTGTTTTTGAGTGTCGGTGGTTGTTACTGATGCTGTAGCTGGTGTCACTGTCTTGGTGTCTTTGACAGCAGTTGGCTGAAACGGTCCACTACTGCTGGTAACTGGTTGTAGTTTTTGGGCCTGACTTGGTTTAGGCCCCTGCTGAGTAGCTGGTTTGTGAAGTGGGCTTTGCTGGCTAGTGGGCACCGGATGACGAGGTGAGCCCATTGGTTGGTGCTTTGGAGAAGGATGTGGAACAGGAAGGGGAGGCTCATCAAGAGGTCCTCCTGACATTAGCCGCTGGGTCTGGCAGTTAAGACATAACCACTCCTTTTTCTGAAAAAAAAAAAAAAGAAAAAAAATAATCACAAAGATTACTTTGTCATTTCCTGAGAGAGAGTTTTTCATTTTGCAGTCAAAGAAATTGTAAGAAATATTTTTATTACATCATCAAAAAACAATCTCATTCAATAGATATGTCAAAATGTCAATTTGAATTTATCTTTAAGCATAAATAATAAGTAAAGTATACATAAGTAATAATTGGTACATTTATAAGTATCTTGAATTGATTTATGGGAATTATTAATGACTAAGTTTTTTCTTTTACAGTATAAGTCTTTATTTTATATTTTCCGGTTTTATGGCTTTCTCTTCTTCTTTTACCAGGGAAGAAGCTTTTGTGGAGAAATAAAAAAAAGATGCTCAACCACTCATGCTATGACTAACTGAGAATTGCAGCTGTAGCTTCCATCTCTGCTCTTTTCCACCCACTCACTGAATTTTGTTTGTCTCTGTTACTCCACAATTAGTCTTTTCTGCCTCTCCTTTCTTTGGCCTTCCTATTTTTTCTGAATCCCCTGAGTGTTTTTTTAGTACTTACAATGAACAGCCAAATATAAAACCAAGATAAATAAAGATTTTTTGAGATAAAGTAAAAAATAAATTAGGAGGAAATTTCGGTATTTAAAATATGTCATAGGAATTAATCTGTATGGTGTACGATGGCCAACCTTTTCAGTGACCACGGCTAGTTGTGGTCCATTTATTTGCCAGTTGTTTTTTTGTTCTTAAAAGCCCGGATGAGGGATTGACATTTTTGAAACATTGACTTCTTCTGGACTTTTCTATAGTATTGAACACAAATCTAATGGCTGACACTAGAAATGCAGAGCAAAAGTGTAGGAGTTTGGCAGTAACGATAAATGTCTGGCTGCAAAATTATTCTCCCAGAGAGGACAACTTGGTTAGTTTGAGTGGTTCTGTAAAAAAGGAAAATCTTCTCACTCTGCGTAGGCTTAGCACTTTTACATTAGATTTAGAGTAATAGAAATAAAAAATACCTGCAAAACAGGCAAATGTACTAAATGTATTTCATAAAAATCTTTAAATGGATATATCTTTTGCATATATACTACAGTATACATGATATGTACAGTGTATATATATATATATACATGTATATATTCATATATGCCTATTCACATATATGTGTCCATAATGTGTTTATATATACACACAGACATATATGCGTATGTTACAGTACAAACACTGTAATATCCTCACTTGTATATACAGTACAGTGAAGTCTTTCACGTCACTCTATCACTTAGGCCACATTGCACAAACACACAAACACGCTTCTCTCTCCCTTTCTCCTCCTTCCTCTCTCCCCTGCAGCGCATGCCGATGTTGCACCACTTAACCTACATAGCACTGACAGTCTGTATCCTACTCCTTCTGTCAATACCGCTCATTAAAATACTCCATCAGTCCTATTTCTATGTGAAAAGAACTTCTCTTTTCTGCTACCTCTTTTGATTTGCACAACGCTATTCTATACGGCCCCTCTTGTCTTTTCTACTCATTTTTAAATGCCCCCCTTTGGACACCGCTGAGTGTGTAGTATTGGATTTTAGTTCTTCTTCATGCAGCTGTGATTCTTCCTATGTTTCTCTTTGTGTTCACTTTTTCATTTTCATGGATCTCAAATAAATGGATTTGTGACAGAATGAACTTAAGCCATATGTTACTATTCTGCAGCATTTGTTTACTTTCATCATTAACAAATATAGGATTCTTCTGTCAGGCAGGCCTGGTAGAAATCTCCTAGACTGAATACAAATGATTGATGTAGCGAGCTACTCTTAAGAGAGCGTGGGTTTGTGGTCGAATGTCTTAGTATTAGGGTCTTTATAATAGTTGATAACATCAATTTGGAGAATTACGACTTAGTTTAGAGGTAGAAGTAATTGGACAGCTGGTAATGGCACTGGAGCTTGAGCATTGTATTTGGATGTGCAATTGAAGGTCGGTTGATAAATGGGAAAATGACAATTAGCATGTTGTGTAATTTGAGCACTATGTACATAATGGATATGTCCACCACTTATACAGGGTGTCCACACTTTTTTGGCTCAGGAGATACTTTTTTTAAAAGACTAGGCTAAAATTATATATATGTATGTATATATTCATATATATACATATATGTATATATGTATATATGTATATATTAATTTTTACTAAAATAATTTAGTCCTGGAGATTTCATCTAAAAATTGACAGTCCTGTAATAACACAGACTGTACTTCCATTTACCGTCCATTTGTTTTGCCATGTTGAAATGGAAAGTATTGTCAGTATTGTTTTATTTACTGTAATGAAGTTAATTACAGGTAATGATGAACAATATGCCTGTGATTAAATATTAAATATTAAACCATGGTCCACATTATGGAGTGGAAAGCTTATGTGAACTTCCCTGTTCTGTCTGTTCCACTTTACTTCCACTGAGTCACTCTCCACAGTTTTCCCCCACTTCTCAGACGTTAGCTCCTGTAGTTCCTCTCTCTTTTGTCTCTTCACCACACGACCGAGAAACATGTTCCCCTTCCTTTTAGCTTTCTTCTTTCTCCCCCATCCATCTTCCCTTCACTCTGTCCAACAGCGAAAGGGCTATTTTTACTCAGAGTGCCATTGTTCAGCTTGAACGAACCCTTACTTGGCACTAGCTGCTGCTTGGGGCTGCACTCTACTGCAGTGCATACTCACACACACACATATATAGTACACTCACTAACACACTACTTCACATCACTTCAAAATGGAGCAGGCTAGTGCAGCTAAGAGCTAAGCAGAATGCTAGAGAGATAACAGGCAAGAGGAAGAGGAGGAGAAATGTTAGCGAGTGACACCACAGTAATCTAGCTTAGCCTCTAGTGATTTGTGTGTAAGTGCGATTATGGAGAGTAAGGGGAGACACGGCAGCAAAATGAAGTACACAGCAGTTGATGATTACCATGGCAATGCTGACAGATGGTACAGGAACTAATTATCTAATGATTACAAATGGTAAAGAACTGCTTTAGGTAGTCAGGTGATGTTTGTAAGGAGCTAAGTAATAATATGGAGATGAGAAAGTGTAAATAAAGAAGGGGGATATTTAGAGAAGTAATTGAAGAAGTAGGTGTTGGTATTGTAGGTAAGAAACACTATAGATTGGTAGATAGACTGGTGATTGCAGTGTGAGGTGGTGTATGTTTTTTGTAGACAACAGCTTTGGTCTAGAGAGGCTTAATTTTCCTATGATCTAATGTCACCCCTAATGACAAACACGACCTCTGATCCGTCGTCCCTCTCAGTGGATCATCAGCATGATGGTCAGAGTGAATCAAGATGGTGTGATACGCTGACTGAAACACTGATAGAACATCCAACAAAGGGGACGATTGATGGTTGATGGGACCATTTTAGTTGAATTGTAGCCACAATATCTGTTGAGCTGTGCACTTTGTCTGAAATAAAGCAGACAGTAAAAGCAGAACACTCATCGACACATGAAAGAATGAGCTCTGCGTTTTCCTACCGCAGCAACACCGGCTCCTGCTTCAGCCTTTAATCATAGAGCACATCGATAAACAGATTCAAGTATTACATGACAATAACTGCACTTTTATTTGAACATTACATATTTTTCAGCCTTTTTTTGATTTTTCATTTGAATTATATTTGTTAATAGACATTTTTTTTGGTTAGGATGACAAGCACTGGTTAAGGTAATGACAAAATAAAGTATTAATACCACGTTTTTGTCTTACTTTTGTCTTATTCTGAGAAGAATTGAAGTCAAGGATAGAGAGAGAAAAGAAAAAAAAAAGGTAAAACCAATAAAAGCAGGAATAACGAGTTTAGAAGAGAGTGACACCAGGCAGAGAGGGGGGGGGGAGGGGAGAGGATGGAGGGAGACATGATGCTGGAGGAGGAAGGGATTATTTCAAGGTGTAGAAGGAGAAAGAAAATAGAGGAATAAATTAGAAAAGGGAGGAGTTCCGAGGGTGGGCGTTAGAGTAGGAGAGACAGGGGAGTTAAATTATAGGTGTAGAAAACAAGTGAGCGAGAGAATTGGCAAGAGATAAATTAGAAGTGGAGGCAAAATGGAGGAGAGACACAAATGAAAGAAATGGAATAATAAAGAGGAGGAAGTGAAGGTGAAGGCAGAGTAAAGAAAAACACAAAGTAGTGCACAAAATACAGTAGATATTCATGTGGTGTTTTTGAGTTAATGTTTACACAATATTGTACAAAATTCCCAGACCAGATTGTACACTTTCTAAAAATGTACCAAAATTATGACTGCGATTACATCATTTTCACTCCCTCGTCAAACTAAACACCAAGAAATTACCCATCTGGTTTTGGTCTTCAATAATAGTAATTAAAAAGGAATATACAGAAAATGTGTTTTATCATATAAAAATATTTAGAGAGCTATTCTCATATACATATGTATACATATTTATGTTTTTATATATGTGTACTGTATATATATATGATATATTTATAATGGAATGTTGATTAATCTTGATTAGGCAGCATTAATCATGATTAATTAACAGCTGGCCTCTTATTAATTTAATTTTAAATTGTGTGATAGTAATAAGTCTTAAAGTTGGTGGAGACTTTACTCACAAGTAATAAACAGCTTTAATATTGTTGGTGGAAAACTACCTGACAATGACCTCTGGTGGCCTTATGAGTTATGACTGCTGTCTGTCAGGGATGTGAGTGTATAACTTTGACAAACAGCATGATTGCTGCCACTGAAGCTCCGAACTTAGATGAGAAGAGTTAGTGCACACTGTTGGTTTAAAGAATCATCTGTCATGGCGACAGGTGGAAAGACAGAGACAAAACAGTACACATAGATTCATGTTTTTATAAAAAGGAAGGCCAGATGTCCTTGTTACACATTTCCCACTGACCTTTGGTAACGTATTGGTGGAAACATCTGTGAGTAGTGATTTGGTGACTGCAAGAGCAATTTATGGTCACTTTTTGGCCACATGAGAGGAAATGCAAGACCTCCAGCTGTTTGCAGTCAGGTGGGCCACGGGTGACTCTTTATTGGAGGATAAAAATTGACTCACTAATTGTTACTGTATCTACTGTCATGTTTTCTTTAATAAGTTGAAGTGTGTCAAACGCTCTCTCAGTCAACTATTGATGACACTTGAATGGCATGGTGACCTCTGTGGATGTTGCAGGGAATCCAAATGCTTCATTATGGAATTCAAAGTTTCTTAGTCCTAACTTGGTTGTGGCACACCATAGTTAATAACTTTACTGCCTTTGTTTTTATAAGGAATAAAGTATTGCTATAGTTTTTGAGGGCTGTCCATGTTGGCCTGTAATGTCCAATTTTATAAATAAATGCTCTACTAATGGTCACACGTCTCTGGTTTCCTCCCACAGTCAAACTGTTAGACTACAGGTATGAATGGGAATGTTTTGTCTATAATTGGCCCTGTCCACCTGGACAGTGACCAGCCCATCTGGTCACTGTCCAGGACGTACCGCACCCTCACCTAATAACTGCTGGGATTAGCTCCAGGTCCCAAAAAAAAAGGATTAGGTGGTGGAACATGAATGAATGAATATTCAGCTAATCTTCCTCCTGCTGCCAGAGATGCTCCTCTCGTTTCATCAAGCCTTCTTTTTTTATATATATTTAGCCACCATGGATTGTTTAACTTTTTTTTAACATTTTTGGATTTGTGTTATTACACTGGAAAACAGCCGTTTTGGGTTTTTGTTTTCTCGTTCTTGAACGTCTTGTTTATTATATTTATCACCATTTCTATGGAGCACCAAATGAATCCAAATGGAGTGAATCACTGCAAACTGATTCATGAAAACTATGTTTTAAAGACCAGACAGCAGGAGGCAGGGAATTTAGGTACCAGCTGTGATGCTGCATTTCTGTTGCTTTCACACATAAGAACAAATACACACAGAGCAACACATCAACATGACAAAGAGAGATCTGAGGATTTTGACTCCTGCAGTAATATGATATGGCAGCAGAGTTACTGAGGTTCATGTCAATTTAGCAGCGGGTGAACACGGAGCTGGGGGGCAGACAAGTCAGCCAACCTTGTGATGTTAGTTTGAACAAGTACAAAAATGTAAATCAAAAATTCAAATGAACAAATATATTGACTACGGATGTCACGCTGCATCGTGAATTTGTTAAGAATCCATACAAATGTGAGACAATTTGAATTGGTTGAAATAACAAATCAAGAATCAAGGTGTAAAGAAAAAAGGCTGAGTTATCTCAAAAAGTCACTAGTCATACCGTGAGACTACAGGTGCACGAGACCATTTCAGTTGGTAATAGTATTTTGTGCTGCTTTCACATTATCTGAATGCAGCATACAGCACATGCCGGTAAAACTCGGCCAAATATTATGGCTCTACCAAGGTGTTTTGTTTCAGTTAAAAGAAATGTTTATCCTCATTGACAACTTAACGTCATTATTTCTAACCTCTTTAACCCTTTAACTTCGATTTAATACCCATTGCTATTCTTCCACCTGAGGGTTAAGAGTTTTGCTAAATAACACATCAGCATGTCAACTCACAGAGCATGTAATAGAACCTCTGACCCTGTGGTTTGAAGATCCTACCCACTGATCCACAGCCACCCCAAAACTATTAGGACTGAATTGATCTGGCCTTGGTTTTAGTAGAAGAGAAACCACAGCCTTTGAAGTGTAGAAGACACTTCTGTACTGGACGGAAGCGTGTCCTGCAGGGCGGAGGAAAAAGACATGATCTGACAGGTCTTTTTCCAGAGAAAGTTAGAGGGAAAAAAAGTTTATCCGAAGACCAAAGGAAGGAGAGGAAGTGAGTGAATTAGACCAACATTTTACATCATTTTTCTCTGTCAGACTACTGTTATGTTATTTACTGTTTAAAGGAATCAAATATTTGCACTTCAGACTACTGCAGCTTCTCCCCATATGCATCACATTTATGATTATATTCCTCCATGTTTAGATGTTAGGAGCGTTTATTTTCTGTGCTGTCTTGTGGAGAAAATAATTGAATGGAGACAGAGAGAATGTGAAGTAATCAAAGAGTGATCTGAGGTGAAGGCGAGAGAGGAAGATGGAAGGTAGAGGGGAAGATAATGATACAAGTTTATTAGAAGGAGAGGTGAGAAGAGGATGAGAGGAGAGAGCAAATAAGACGAGGTGAAGATTTCACTAACGTACAGTGAATTAGTTCGGCCTCATGGAACTGGCAGTTTTGTCTAAGAACTGTTTGCAGTGAGGGTTTCTCCCAGTCTCTGTGTAATCTCTGGGTAACTTTGTGTATGTTTGCCATTTCACCGTTGTGTTTTTGTGGCTTCAGTCATCATTTGTGTAAACTCTGTGCGTTTCTAATTGTACTGGATTGGGCTCCTTTTTCTCTCCATCCCTTCTTGTGTTTCTCTTTCATGCCTGTGTGTGCGTATTTGCAAAGAGCATCACTGCCTCCCCAGAACAGAGCTGATGTTGTGTTGACATTTAAACAAAAACAAAAGTTCAGTCCTTTGAAAGAGCAACTCCAAGAGAAAAGCTTGCATAGAAACGACAGAGTCAGACACGAGCACTCGTGTCGTATAAAACAACAATTCCTATCTCTGAATCTTATGGAAAAAAACCCTTAGTACTCCATGAGGCATTGGGAGCACCATCATGGTGTTCTGCACCATCATCACATGCTTCTCTGCCGCTCCCAATGCCTCATGGAGTGCTAAGGGTTTTTTTTTCATGTTTATTCATCTTGTGTAGTTTGATAATGTGTAGCAAAGAGTCCAATTTCCTTCTAAAGACAAGTGTGAGCTGAAAATGAAAATATAAACTATATCTTTGGTTGGTCTCTGCACATGCATGAATTCTATTGGGCATGTCATGTTAAATGTCTACGTTAAATACATTTCTGGGCCTTTGTTCTGTGGCAATATTTGTGATCTCTTGTCATTTTGATAGGAAAAACAGTGTTTCTTTACCTGGGGGAGTAAGACTACGTAAACAGCAGCTGTAGCTCTGCAGGTAGAGCATGTGACTAATGGCTCCACTAATCTTCATGCTGACTAAATTGCTAATCACTGTTGTGCCACCAGCATATATAGTTGCCTAATGAATGTCTGCCTAATGTCATTTATTTTTGGTTCACAAATAGCAGTTGAAAAAGTGCTGTAAAATTGAAATAACTTTGTATTTGTATTTACAATGTTTACATATTCTAAAGTGGGCGTGGCTGAAGCTCAGTCCAGACTTGGTAGGGTATATGCCACGCCCCCTGGCAGCCTTCCATCACCAGGCAGATGGCAAGTCTGTGTTTTAAAGTACTGATGGTGGTCAACAGGACTAGAGCTCTATACCAGACAGTTGACATTTTACAACACAGCATACAGTATGTACAATGCCAACATAAATCACATAAAACTGAAGACGCCCTCATTAAAAACCTATTACTGCTTTGAGCTGCTCATAAACAGACTTTTATTCTCAAGCCTGGTCCGATTCCTCTGTTGGAACATACGCTCGCTGTGTAGATGAATTATCTGAAAGAGGTAGGGGGTCTCCAGTTAAATCATACAGCCCAAGAGCCAAATACCAAAGGGCAAAAGGCTGGTTTAACCATGTAGATATGGTTGTTTTATTTTACTGCTATCACACCTAGAAAATGTTAGTTTTGAGATTGTAAAAATAAAGATATAATGTTGTTCGTTTATTCTCTGCTTTTCTCTCTTCTCTGTTTTAATAGCACAGATATTCCTGGCAAGATATTTTCTAAATATGTGTAAATGTAGTAGCTCTTCTTCCCTGTGACTATTTGTTTGTCTGTGAATGCAGTGACTGGGTGAGACTCAGTGCAGCAGTAGCTGCAGGGACAACACAACCAGAACATGATGATTATATGTCATCTCTGGGCAGTGATGACATGATACTTGTCACTGCTGCTCAAATTGGTATAGATTAGGTGTCAGGGCTGAGGCGCTTCCTCCATCACGGTTTCCCAGAGCAGGACGGAGAGACCTGCTGTGTCTGTGCTGCAGGGAATTGGACACTCTTTAAATGAAAACTGCAGTTCCTCCGTATTAACAACCAATGCTGACAGTGGAACAGATAACCAGGTAGCATGTGCATTCACCTGGACACATCAGGTTAGATTATCATGAATTAGCCAATTAAGGTTTACTCGAAGATTAACTGACAAATACTCCTCAGCTTGTGCGAAGGTGTGCAGTTTGTTGCAGTTAGCTTATTTGTGTTTTGATTTGATCTAAAGAACTGTACGAAGGAGAAGCAGCAGTTAACAGATCGATTACCCATAACCAGTAATTCACACGTGACCTCTGACGAAACAATCGATCAGAAGGAAACAGGAAACAGAGGAGAACAGAGATTATCAACATAGCATGTAGCCTTAATGAGCTATAATCTAAAATTATTGTCTATTTTTCTCACAAAAGCCTAATTTTGAGGAGCAGGTTTGGCCTAGTTTATCTGTTAGGATGTTGTAATCTAACCTTAAAAAGCTTTCATTGTTGGCGACATCCAGACCTTTATTAATGTGGTCTGTGGAACATTTGCATTAATAAGTCAATTGTTGGAGATGTAGGCCTGTCTCAGTTAAATGTCACTCATTTTCATTTAAATTGGTGTTTTATCTATTTCCAAGGTAGAAAAGGGAAGGTGCTTCCAGTCCATTAATTAAATTGTCAAATTAAAAAGGCCATTAACTGTGTTATATTCTCTTCTTTCATACATGATACTGCAGCTTTTTATTCTAATATAGCATGTAATGTAATACTGTAGCAGAAAAGTCAAAAGGGAAAAGGAAAGGAAGCAAACTAAAGTAGGTTTTACCTCCAAAAACAATCAGATCATCAGATAAACACTACAAGCCTTAATCTTAGTACAAATCCAAATACTATGTAAAATATATAAAAAAAGTATTTAATTCACAAAAATAGTACCTCACAGTATAATAAATCACTATTTCATATTACTATTTGTTGTGATTGTAAAAAAAAAAAATTAAATCTATTAAGTCCTAGTACAGTATCCCAGTACACTGTAGACACTAAGAGAACGGTGCCAGATGTTAACACTGACAACAGCAGGAAAACAGCTGAGATCAGCACCATGGACAGAGATAATGACCAACAAGAGGACGTGGAGCTCTCTGTGATGTAAGAGCCGTGTCATGCTGGTACAAACTATACAGTGTAATGTGATGATGGTCAGTATTTAAAAGAGGAAATCTATTTGTATTTTAAAATCTTCAGGGAGAGAGGGAGGAGAAAGGAGTTAAATAAAGGGGACAAAGACGGAACACGTCGGTGGAGGAAGAGGAAAATACTGTAGAGGAGGAGGAAGCAGTGGAATACAAAACACAGAGCTGCTGGTTACAGCTGGATTTTTCTAGTTCCCCATGTTCACACACAAATGCACGTTTTTTTTCTTTCTTTCTTTCTTCCTCCCCCTCTCTCTTTCTTTCTCTCGCTCCACATGCTCTTGTGCCTCTGTACCTTCAGGGAGCATTATATTGACTTTAACCTTTAACCTTCTCTAAATTACACGTAAACTAAAATGACTGGGAATCTGTTCTGGATGTCATAAAATAAATGTAATGAAACAAGTAGATTTGACTTTGACTGTTATATCTGAACATGCAGTTGTTCTAGGACTGGTGCAACGGAAACTTCACCTTCATTGGTTCATTTAAGTGCATTTTAAACCCTGTCTCTGGACGTGTTCCCACCCCTATCTGGGAAATGGTACATTCCAATTCTAACCTTTTTACTCGTTCCCGTCTGATCCGGCTTGAGCCATCCATCACTCCCTCTCTCACTTTCACACTTGATGTGTGTTTCTAGCCCGCTCTCCCTCATGGTATTTCTAAGGACCATTATTTGTCACTATGAATGCAATAACTGCGCAAGCTTGTGTGTTTGTGCATCCAAGGATCTCTCTCTGCTGCTCTCCTTCCCTCTCTAAGAAACATTTTTGTCTGTCTTTGTACAAACCGAGAGAAAGAAAAGAGTTTTTCAGTGTGTGTGTGTGTGTGTGTGTGTGCATGAGCACAAGTGCTGAATGATTGCCAGGAGCCATCGTGAAACACTGCATGTACATAGGGACACATACACAGTCACCATTAGTCACTGTGGCTCCTGCTGTGTAGAGCAGATGAACAACATGCCTGTGATGGAGTTCATGCCGCAGCCCACGCCTGAGCTGCCGAACGCAGAAATCTTGTCGAGTGTGTGTGTGTGTATGTGTGTGTGTGTGTGTGTGTGTGTTTTCCTGAGTGTTACTCTACTCAGATATCCCCGGCCAGGGCTGTTACAACAGCATGTACTGTGGGTTTCTTCATCTTCTGGTTTGAAGGGAGAGACATAAGTGTCTTCAAATCACTCCTTGAATGAATATTCCAACAATAAGTACATTTTTATTTATTTTTTTGTATTTTTTATTGTTATTTTATTTATCTACTGCTATTCCAAAATTTCTTTTAAAAAAATCATTGCAGCTGGGAAATTACAGAATAAGCAAAAATAAATGAATGAATAGTAAATAGATCATAGTTTATAATAAGCAGAGGCAGAGGAAGGGAGAAAGAGGAGAAAAAAGGAGAAGATATGATATGTTGCAGAGGCACATCAGGCTTCAGCATCTGAGAAGAGAACAGCCTGTAGGAAGAACACCCCCACAAACTCAGACAGAATGGTGTAGCCCTCTTGGGCATCATCCATTCAGTGAATGCCACATTAGAGTGAGAAGAAAACACAGTAACTGCATCTGGGCCAGTCTGATGGCTCCTTTAAAGGAACTAATTCTCATTATTTTGTCATTTTGGCTGGACTGAAAGACTCAGTGACTGACTGACTAATAAGCTGACGGAGACTTCAGTGCTCGGCCGTCATACTCCATCACTGAAACTACATGCTCACATATGGAATTCTAACACTGTTCAACCATTAAATGGGTTCTTGCATGGTTTAGGGGGCAGAGAGTTTTTCTTTCAAATAGTGAACAACACTTACTGTGTCATCCATTCTTCTGCACCCACTATTTGTTTGGAAAGTGTGTGATATTTCATATTTATTTGTGCACA
The DNA here is from genome assembly GCF_000523025.1 of Cynoglossus semilaevis. Classification (NCBI taxonomy): domain Eukaryota; kingdom Metazoa; phylum Chordata; class Actinopteri; order Pleuronectiformes; family Cynoglossidae; genus Cynoglossus; species Cynoglossus semilaevis. The sequence goes on along the minus strand of NC_024316.1, from coordinate 11,516,973 downwards.
TATAAATATGCCTACACATAGTTCACATATTTTGATTTACCGTGTCTACATGCAGTTCTGGGGATTTCTCTCTAAAATCTGTTTTAAGACTTGACGTCTGTGACCTGATTGGCAGAACGTCTTCCCAAAATTCCTGCAAAACTGCAAATCAACTGTCATCCTGTAACTATTAACAGGTAATAGACAACGCTCTGCGCACAATAATGATTAGGAGTACTCTGTGGATGTGTGTGCATGTGTTTGTTTGTTTTAGTGAGATGTTAAGTATTGCCTTTCACTGCCTGATTACAAATACAGACACATGTTCATGTCAAATGCAGTTAATTAATACCCTAATCTCTTTTTTTGTTCCCCTCTCCGCAGACTAGTCGTGTCTGTGTGATCTCCAAATTCATTTTTTAGAATCGTTTAAAAAATGGTTTGCAAAGAGGCGATAACACATGAAAGGAGAGCAGATCAGTGTGTTTGGGTTTGATGTAAAAAAATCCAAATTCTGTTTGGAGAGGCAAAGCAAGATGAAAAAGCAGCTAAGATTTCTGCTTGGAAAGCTGGCATGTGGTTAAAATCGCATTGGAAAAACATTGATGTCAAAAAACTGGAAATAACATAAAACTGCTTTCAATAGAAGTACTTTTTGTAGCTCTCACAGATAGCAAAAAATCAGGAGTTTATTTTTAAACAATCTCTGGCTCTTAACTCAGTATGACTGAAAAACCAGTAGCAAGGAAAACAAATTATATTTTAAACAACCTGTTTTCTTTTTTACCTTTGTTGATGTTTTCCCACAGAGGACATGTCAATAAAATATATTAACCAGGTTTTGCTGTGCTGTAAAGTCTTCACTCAGGCCTTTTACTTAGATACAGTTATTGGTAATCACACAAGGCCCTCCAGACTCCATTTAAAACATTGAAGACTAACTGAATGTGATGCTGTTGGTGTAATTGTTAACAGCACTTTCTCTCCTCAGATGTAAAGGTTTGCAATCTGTTACAAAGTCAACACATCCCTCACAACAAAAGTGCATTTCTTTATCCTTACAACCTGAGGGCATGACCTACTACACCACACCTACACTATTTTAGTTTTTTTTAATGCTGGTATAAAATCACTTTTGTTTTCAACAGTTATTTAAAAAAACAGTTTTTCACTCAGTGGATCTGCCTAGTTTAAATCAATGTAATCCTAATTTGTTTTGTTTGTTTTCTTTAAAATTCCCATTTCTGTTTTCATATTTAAATTTCAGGGAACTTAAAAAATCAGCTACAGTTTCCCATTCCAAGTATTTTTGGAATAATCCTTTTTCATTTTTAATAACCATTTCATCAGACCTGCTGGTTCTTCTTGGTAGAGTGTGTGTCCCTGTTAATGTTTGAGCAGCACGTCTCTGTGACCCAGTTAAAGGTAGCATGGCTGTGAAAGTAGGACATGGACTTGAGGCACTGCTGCAACACAGTAGAACATATGCACCAGGCAGACCTGTAGTTACTGCAGAGAGCCACTGGTGTCTCTGTGTTTGGACATAATGATGTGACGTCAAACCCTCACTCACATTACTCTATTTTGGCATGTGTGGACCAAGACCACAAGCTACGAAATTCATCGAAAGTCATACCAGCCAACATTAGTATTTGACGTCTTCTCCTGGTAAATGTTCAGCTGACATGACATTAAAACAGTTTATTTATAGCCTGTACTGTAGTACTTTGAGTCAGTAGGAAAAAAAAGCGTTTGTTGTAAAAACTTCACCTCTGGTCTAAGAGAGGTTTATGTTGAAGAAGCAAAAAGATGATGAGTGAAAAAGAAAAGGACAGATGAGGAGATGAAGGTTAGCAGGACATAAAGAGATAGGATCTGAAGGACAGACTGAAGGACTGAAAGAGTCTAAAGAGAGAGAGAATGGAGGGAAAGACTGATGACAGAGTTGGAGGTGCAGTGATTGAAGGAGGACAAGTTGACGTAGAGAAAACCAATGCAAGGTTAGTCCAAGTGAAAAACGTCACTCAGCTGCATCATAAATAAAGAGCGGTGAGTGTGTGTTTGAAGTGGAGAAGAGATTCATGACGGTGCATAAATGAAGTGACCACAGATGACCCGCTGTGATCAGCCACAGGGACATAACAGTGGAGAGACGGGGGAATTCTTTCACATTTCAGGATCGTTTTTTCCTTCACTTTACTGAAGTTGGTCAATAGTTAATTTGTGTGTCTTCAACCAGAACTCTTTTCATTTGTAATGAACATTCAGACTCCATTTAGAATCCAGCCATCTTTTTTCTTCGACCAAAAATGCTGACAATAATAGTGTGTGTTTACTATAGACATGGATTAATAACGGCTGATAATCAAATTATATAGGATTTTGGTGGGAAAGAAAAAGTGGAAGTTTTCACTTTAACACTGAGCTATAAATAAAAGAAATCCCTGTTTGTTAAAGTTTTAGAACTGGCAAAAATAATTAAGAATAAAGTTCTTGGTCTAATCAAATGGAAGTACAGACTTAATTTAAGCCAGTTGTTCCGAGAGAGGAGCGGGGGTGGGGAGGTGCAGTCACACCAAAAATTTCAATCTCCATATTGTGCTTTTTTTGTGCCACAGAGGGAAAACTAAACTGGGGTGTATTTTTCAAAACTTATTTAATGAGAACTGCAGTTTTGTAGGAATTACAGTGTTTTCAATAAGTCCAGTCTATAGTCCAGTCTGTAGTCCAGTCTGTAGTCCATAGTCCAGTCTGCTATAGTGCAGTCTATAGTCCAGTCTGTAGTCCAGTCTATAGTCCAGTCTATAGTATGACAGTCATACTATAGACTTCAGTTTTATGTGGACCACGTAATAACGTTGCGGGCTGGTTTAGGGCCACAGGCCTTGATTTTGACGTATTCTAGACAATTGTTCATTACCTCATTATTTTTGTATATATTTTGTATAGTTTGTATATATGTGTATATATATATATATATATATATATATATATAAAATCCAATCTAAACCCAGTAATTGACTATAGAAAAAGAGTGAAGGTGGGCGAGGTAAGGGAAGGACAGAGGGCATCGTGAGGAGATAAGAGGATGAGGATGGTGAGGTTTTCTGAACTGGAGCATCATATCCACAGATGCAGTGCCAGCTGTCCGTCCATTAGGTCTGTTTTTCCTCCTGCTGTTCTCCATTCTGCGTTTTTTTATTTGTCATCGTTCTAAATACAGAAGCATGACTCAGTCCATCCTCGTTCTCTTCTTCCAGCTCCTGACTTTTTTTATCCTCTGTTTCCCTTATCCTGTTATCTTCCAAGTATTTCCTTTTCTTTACATTTTGTGTCTAATTGTCAAATACACTAAAGGTTCACAGGGTTGTTGGGTTATCTTGTTGTTGGGTGTGTGTGTGTGTGTGTGTGTGTGTGGCATGTTCCTGTGTCACTATGAAGACAATTGTATATAATTCGAACCGTTAACGTTAACGTACCAATGTCTTCTTGTGAGCGTAGAACTGTGACTGTGCCAAGATAATGTATGTAATCCAGTTTGCGTGTGTGTTGGTGTTAGTGTCTGTTGCAGGTTGTTTCTGCATGTGTGTACAGCTGTCTCCAGTCTTATCTACATAGGTGTGTGTGTGTGTGTTTTCTTCTGAATCTTAGTCAGACTACAAAGAAGCTTGAGTTTGTCTACAGTGAACTAAAAGTCACACACCTTATGAAATAATTATGCACTGTGTGTGTGTGTGTGTGTGTGTGTGTTGTTTCCTCCCTTCATTACCTTTTGCATGTGTGGGCGTCTCCCTGCACATCAGAGTGTTATTCTCTGATTTGTACCCTCTGGTGCAGTTACACAACCAGACATATGAATAACAAGTCCAGATAAGAGGCAGGAATTAGAGATGGAAATGAGAACAAAGGAACAAAGGGAATTTTGTAATAATGAAACTGTTACATAAAATACACAAAACACATCGCCATTAGCCCTGATGACACCCATAGTGCTCACTGCCCCCCCATCATTAGACACACACCATCATAATAAAGTCATACAGAGGAACAAATCTACTTATCAGTGCTAACCATTTGGCCAGTGTGGAACAGTCCTGAGGCTCAATTAGGAGAAATGACAATAAAGTGGTTAGCACAGCTACAGCTGTTAGAGCTGTTTAATTGTGACTGATGAGACAGTAGTATTTATTTGATGATAATGTCAATTTTGACTTTTTATTCCACTTACATTCTAGATTTGTACAGCAGCCTCATTCTGTTTTTTTATTACTAATAATAATGATAAAATCTGTCTCATTAGAATGATATAAACACACACATATACAGATGGTCTGGATGAAGCAAACGTACTAAACGATGACTAGACACCGAAAAGTCTCTTCTTCAGACAGTGGCGTTTCATAGGAAGGATGGATGCGTGTGTGTGTGTGTGTGTATCATGGTGCGCCATCAACCATCATCAGATGCAGGGTGGCTTTGTTGCCATCTCCCATGCATTTATAAAGAAAGTGAGAAGTGAGAAGATATACAGTGACTAGAAAAGAGGAAGTGATTCACACAGACCTGCAGGGGGCAGGAAGATAAACTGTGACTCTTAACGTCTCTATTCCAGGAGATTCAACCTCCTCTTTTCATATTTATTATATCTGAATCTATCTATACACGCCCAGAATATAAGGAAAAAGGAAAACATTTTCAAATATTAATAGTTAAGCCACTTTCTGCATGTGTTGTCCTTAAAAAAACAAAAAAAAACTAAACTTTACTTACTTACTGGCGAGTCTCACATTTTCAAACATTAACATTTAGAATGAATGCAGGATGAATGTCTCTCTCTCTCTCCCTCTCTCTCTGTCTGTCTGTGCAGTATGACAGTATGATGTATTTCTTACCTAATGTGTGTTGGTTTATCATGTACAAAGGTTCATAAACGTCTTACCTCCACCAGATGGGGTGTTGGGTTGAAGCCACACAGGTTACACACTTGGCTTTGACACTGTGTACAGGTGTTGTAGTTGGGTTGGTCTGTGCTGCCGATGTTAAGCTCCGTTTTGCAAAGAGGGCAGTTCACTTTGGGCTTCGCCGGAGTGGACACAAGAGCCGACACGGACTCCTGCTTCTGCAGTGCTTTCTGCCCCTGGGCAGGTGTTTTCTGCCCCTGCGTTTGCAGTTGTTGTTGTTGTTGTCCTTGCTGTCCTTTTTGATGGAGAGCCGGTGACTGCTGTTGCTGCACACCTTGTTGATGGGGCGTCATCTGTTGTTGTTGCTTCTGGGTCTGGACGTGTGGTCCACCCATTTGGTTACTACCGATTTGCCCTGGTGCATGAGAGCCGTTCATGTGGGTAGGTGCATGGTGGCCACCCATCTGACCTGGGGCATGAGGGCCCCCCATCTGACTTGGGGCATGAGGGCCCCCCATCTGACTTGGGGCATGAGGGCCCCCCATTTGAGTGGGAGCATGAGGGCCCCCCATCTGACTAGGGGTGTGAGGGCCCCCCATCTGACTTGGGGCATGAGGGCCCCCCATCTGACTTTGGGCATGAGGGCCCCCCACTTGAGTGGGAGCATGAGGGCCCCCCATGTCATATGGTTTACTTCCAGCAGGTCCTTGTTTTTGCTGTTGTCTGTTGTCAGGGGTTGCGTTGCTGAAGACCACTTTCCCTCGTGAGGGGCTTGGTTGGGTGGAGGCTGCAGGCAGAGGATCAACACTGATAAGCGTACTAGCCTGATTGAGCAGGGATGCTCCAAAGCCAAAGAGTTTGGTCAGGCCATCTTGGGCTGGAGGTGGTGCCTGACTCTGAGGTCTGTGTGCAGGTGAAGATCCAGCGCTTCTTGTCTGGTCGTGTTGCCGGGCCATCGAGTGGTGCATTGGAGACCCACGCCCTAAATCAGGCTGCGAGGGCGTCTTTGTTAAACCAGGCAGAGGCACAGCGCCAGGATGGGGAATTCGTGGACCTCCAGGCTGATTGAGACCTCCAGTTGGAGCGCCGATGGATCCTGTGACACTAGGACCTCTCTGAGAGTATGGATCAGACCTTACGCCATGCTGAGTTGGCCCTGTCTGTGTTTGGGTCTGCGGGCCACTAGGGCCTGGATGTCTCTGTAACCCCGGGGACGCTTGAGGCTGAGTCTGGGTCCCAGGCTGAGGAGTGTGGTAGGTCTGAGACTGAGGATACTGCTGCGTCTGGGAGTAGGGCTGAGACTGAGGCTGCTGTTGCTGCTGACGCTGCGTGGACTGACTCTTTGCTAGAGGTGTTGGCTGTGGTGCCGCTGCCGCTGCTGCCGGCGGTGTTGGCTGAGGCACGGTCCGCTGCGGCTGGACGATGGGTTTGGCCTGGTGGGACGGAGAGTGAATCTGCTGTTGGCTCTTAGAGCGAGGTGTGGTCATATCAATGCCAAGAGCTCTCTGCATTTGACAGTTCAGACACAACCACTCCTGGACCTGCAGACAGAGACAAACAGGTTCAGTGTTGCTAGTTTTATTGATTCAACGGTGGTACCAGCTGATCAGAAATGGTATTAAACTGAGTTTCTTCAGTATTGTCAACAGGATGTGTGTGCGTACGTGTGTGTGGCAGTACAGATATAGAACAATCTGTCATCCCTTTGGATCATTGAGTTTCCCTCTCAGAGCTGATGTCTGTTGATAATTCTTGCTGACTCAGACTCTATGATCCGTTGACCTCAATTGTCTAATAAGTCCTTTTTTTAAATGATTTCAACTTGATGGAGATAAAGCATGGTAGCTATCGCATTTGGGTGGTAAATTATCTGTGTTCCGTCTCTTTCAGTGCAGAGAAAAAAAATAGTTCCAATCAAGCAGCAAATGGAGGCAGCAAGAGATAAATCAAGCGCAAATTGTCTTCTACCCTGAGCGATTGAGTCAAACCCACGTCTCCTAACACACACAGACTTTCCATGCATGTACACAGTGATACATATGTAAACACAGAAATCTAGTGCAAGCACAAACACGTCAGATGAGGAGGCGACACCCTCCACATCTACAAATAAAGGTGAAACATTACCCTCCTCTTTTCCTCTTCCCTCCTCGTCTTCAGATGCCAGATGATACTCCCCTGTGTCTGGACCTTTCTTGGCTCTCTAATTTCTCCGACTGCTGAAACCACACGGCGTTTCTCTGAGCCGTGTCAGCCTGCTCTCGTCCTTTCTGTCCTTCTGTAGCTTTGCATGCACCACTGCAACCAAGCTGCCAACTGTGCTATTTTAGCTTCTCTGTAGCTACGGCAAAGATAGTAAATCTCTGCACGTTTCAAGGGTTTCTCCCAGCCCCTTTCCTCCCACAATGCAATGCACAGTACTGTATCACCCGACCGGCCATCTACTAATACACCTCCTTCTTATATCGTTGCAAGGTGCTTCAAGAGACAAGTCTTCTCCTTGAACTGAGGGAAAAGATGTGGAAAGCACGGGGGGATGGAGGTGGGCATCAATCACATAGCCTCACTGAGCAGTTTCCCAGCCTGCTTTGCTGTCTGGCGTTTTCTAGCATGACAGAATTACTGATCCCATGTTGTTAAATCATTGGCTACAGCCGCTGCCACAGCCTCACATCCGTCTTTCCTCCCCTACATTTTCCCTCTGCTCCTTGCTTCTCCTCTGTCCTTTTTTTTCACATTCCATCTTTACCCCATTTCTCCCCTCCTCCTCCGCTCCTTCTGTAAAAGTTGGGC
>NC_024316.1:11490030-11509288 GCF_000523025.1 Cynoglossus semilaevis | reverse complement strand
GGATCATGCTGAAAATGTAGGGCTCGTTCCCTGCACGGCTGAAGTGGAGAGATATTTGAAAGTATAATTACAGGCTCGTGCAGGCTCCTCCTACATGGTGCTGCTGTAATCACATTTGATGAAGATGACAGGTAAAAGATGAGAGGAGGAGAACGTAAAGACGTAAAGTAGGTCTTATTTTAATGAGCCTCTGTCTATCTTCTTCACACCGTAACCTGCATCATGAGTCGCAGAGGAGAGGAAAGATGGAGAGAGGGATGAACAGCAGTGAGAAAGCAGTCAGCAGTTTTTTTTAATCCAAGCAGCTCCTGGGCCCTCGCACGTTAGGAGTAATCAAAAGAAGAGCAGCAACGGAACGTCCACATCTGCTCTGTGAGCGCTTACATGAGATGTTGCTATCAGGTGGGAAAGGTGTAACTGAGGATAAAGGGTCAGGAGTTTCCCATCAATACAACCAATATGTGGAAAACCACAGACAGACAAGGCACAGCAGCTGACCATGAGACCATGAGAGATGTCAATCATTCAGGACATTCCTGATAATATTTAAACCGGCTCACAAAATGTCGTCTGATAACGTACAACTCTCGCTTGTGATTATTAGCCCAGGTTTGAACCTCGGCCCAGTCTGTTCTAACATGGGCTAAAGACCCATGCTATCTGTGTCAAATCATATTTTTTTATCTCAATTCTGGTGCAGAACGTCAGCCAACTCAGTCAGTTCTTATACACAGAAGCTATGTAGAAAATAAAAACAAAACAGTTTTTTGTTGATTGCATTAAACTTTTTTTGCATTAATCTGATGTTTATTGATTTTGCAGTCTTTCAATGTCCACCTATAGACATAACTCTATAGACTATAGGTCCGTGGGTGTTGAGGTGGACAGATTTGACATCAGTTAAAGTGTCTTTTATGTCACACTAATTCACTCACTACACTAAATAAGCCAAACTTTTGATTGTTTTGACTGTGGTTTTCAGACACATTTTCAATATAATAATAGAATAAATCTAATACGTAACTGACAGATGTCATTAGATGTTTGCTGTCAAACAAGTGGCCACTGTCTGTTTTCTACTGTCACCTTGTAACTAAATCACAGGGGGTTTACGACGTCTCCGACCTACGGTGTCTCGTAGTTACGGCGCCATCTTCCATAGATTTATTAAGAAAGTCATTTAACATTATTCCAATGAATGGCAGTCAAACAAATTTAACACAGGAAACAGTTGGCGAGTGGAGCTAACAAATCAGTTGTCCTACAATGCTATACGTGGAAGACATCTTTGTTTATAGTCACCAGTTGTACGCCGTCTATCGGATTGTGCTGCATTCGCTCTCTTTCATTGGTGTTGTTGTTTTTGGAACTTTTCATCCCTTCGTCATGGCTTCCACACAACAGTCAGACTCTTCTGATGTTTTTATGTCCTGGATTAGGACATAGATACCGATGGACAGTATGTGAGATCAGACTGAGTCAGGACCCACTGTATAGTTAATTTTGAATTCTCTAATGAAAGTCAGTATTTTCCAACAAGCACAGAATTCATTCTGGTCTCTGCTCTCCTCAAACCTGCCTTTTCTCCTCTTCTCTCTGTTTTTGTCACTTAAGTCTCGATATCTGTCTATTCACTTCCTCACACAGATAAGCGCACACATTGACACAGACACAGATCCCATAGACACACACACACACACACAGACCTACAATCTTTGCTCAGCAGTCATTCACCCGAGGTCATGCCTCACCTTTTAGACAGAGTCAATATTGCACACACTCACACCCAGTCACAGTTCAACAGAGACAGACACAACATACAAAATACTCATCACTTCCGCAGCTGCTCACAGTTGGTTTAATAAACGCAGATATGGTCTGTGTGTCATTCAGTTACAACAGTGCACACTGACACACCAGGACACAAGGATCACATGTCATGATTAAACATCATATCTCACACATCTCTTCCCTCAGAGCAGGTGTCGATGCTGCTTCTTAGAGCATTTTTGAGGTGTGATTCACAACATCTTGCTGTGAGAAAAAAAAGAAAAGAAATAGAAATTTCACCTCAATAATGTGCTCAAAAATCTCACTACTTCCAATCTGAACCCTTCAGTGTTTTCAGGGCTTTATATTTGGCCCTCATTGGACTTGACATCATTTGTTTTGTACGACATGAAACAACCATTCATACTGTACTGTACTATAACGTTGGACAGTCTCATATATAGGCTACACTCTCTGCCAGGCACAGCCAGCCCTTTGCTTGTAGCACATCCACAGTAGTGTTTGGATGATTAATGCCTTAGTCAGAGGTACCTCAGCAGATATAATGGCACCTCACACGTGTAGACAATCCCACCGTGGCTTCTTCATTCACCTGACGAGGAGCTCGAATCTCATAAAATTAGACTGGCAAATTGATTTCTGTGGCTCCCCTAAGCTGCAAGTAGGATTACTGCAGTAGGCACGCGTAGACACGCAGGATTTGTCACAGATACGACCGAGAACAAATAGAGGCTAAATACATAGTTTATATACGTGGATGTAACAACGTGTGATTTAAGAAGATATAGGGGAATTTTCTGTTCTTTGTTCGATCACATGTATGTAATATTGTGACAGAGATTTTGCAGGTGTTTATACTTTTTTTTCAGAATTAATTAATTAAATAAAGTTGTAGATTTATTTTATATTGCATATTTGATAAACAGTGCAATAAATGGAGGTTTTATTTGTTTTTTTGTTTTTTTTTTACCTAAACGTAAACATGTCAAACTTCCATGTTTAGGTGAGAAAATGAAAGCACCATGAACTGTAGGTTATATTCAGCAACTCTTAACATAAAAGGGACTTGGTGAGGTGTCAACTCCTTATTGCGTCATTATGAAGAGACAATAACAAATGTAGAGCTGAGGGTCGTTTGAGGTGTTTTCTTTAATTGGTCTCATCATAACCAAACAAATTTCCCAGTCACCCTTGCTCTTGCCTTTGTCCTTGATGTTAAATACCAGGCTCCACATCTGTGCCACATCTAAAGTTTTTCACTTTGACCATCGGACAGTATTCTATCGGTCATCAGCATATTGACAGTGTCATTTTTCTAACTCTGGCCCTAAAGCTGTCAGGCTGTCGTCTCCCTCAGAACACGTGTGAAGCAGCTTTAATGAAACTGCAGAGGCAAAGAACTCAGCAGGAGCAGAGCAGCTTCTTCTGAGGTTTCCAGTTTCACACACGATTGGAAAAACAGCAGTGGGTCTTTCATGTTACATGAAAGTGGGCTTGATTTAACCTGCCGTGTGTCGTAATTGGCTGAGAGTGGCTGAAAATGTCACACGTAATGTAAAGTAAATGAAGCTGTCACCGGCAGCAGCTGTCTGTGGTTCAGAGCCGGCAGCTGAGTTTGAGTCTGTAGTAACACAGCAACGCATGTTCACACACACACACACACACACACACACACACACTGTTAGAATGACCGCAGGTGAAACGCACAGCCTTGTGTGTATGTGTGTGTGTGTTTTTTTGAGAATCATATACATGCACCTCCAGTAGGGAGAGCTTTTAATAGACCTGTCCATCAACATGGTGTGTGGACTAAAAAAGCAAGAGAGGAAAAAAGGGAATGAGAGAGAGTGGAGCGATAACAAAGAGAAATGATTTTAAACCTTGTGCAAAAGCCAGAGAACAGGAAGTCGATTTACTATTAATTGTTTGATCTGAGTGGTTTTCATCAATAGCATAAATATTTGAAGAAATACCTTACAAATAAAGGATTATTGATTTCTTAAAGGTTTATAATTAATATAAATTTGTCTGAATTGTTTTCACTGGCAAAGAAATATAAAATAAAATAGCTGGTTTTATAATTAACTCTTTGGTTTATTTAGTTGACAAACAAACAGAGCTGGTTTGTCAAAGCTTGATCCTACCATGTGTTTTTATGTCATTTTAACATGGAAAATTATGATATTCCGTGGTTACAGTGAAGTTGTTGTTTTTGTAGCAGGGTGATAAACCTGTGGTTACTGTGAAGCACAAAAGCTGTCTGCTCATATGACTATAAAAAGATCATATTTTTTTCTCACAGGGTTAATATCCACTGCATTAACAGCACCCTGTGCCTCATAAAAACACAGCATGACATCATCACCACACCGTTACAGTCCTCAACACATTTTCCCACATGGTGTGCCATTTAGCTCCAAACACACATTTTTCATTCCTCTCACTATCTTCCATAATGCAGTTGGCTGTTTGAATTTGTACTTGGAGACATAACAGTGGATGACCTGCAGGGGGCACACGTGTGTTTTATGTGTTGTATTTTTTATTACTTCAGGTGGCTGAGTGGAGTGACTTGTGCAGAGTGACTGCAGTGTATAAACAGTTCATGTGGAGACTCACACTCGTGGCAGCACACTAATGCACTGATCAATATTCCTCACAGGGAGAGGATGTTCCAGGAAATATTCCCATGATGAGGTGCTGGGATTCTGCAGCTAATTATTGGTCACTCACAAGAATGTGCACGCACACTGCCCTTATGGGAAACATTCATTATTGACAGACATTTTCCAGCTTCTACCCCTCTCACTTGAGTGCCTAACCTTAAAGGTCACACATACAACATTTATGCCCGACCTGAAAATATAACAACCGCCTGGTGTAAATATATATACATATAAATATTTCAAATATTTTTACCGTCTAACCTCTTCACTCTTCTAACATGAATCTGTCAGTGTTGGTCTGTAAGTTTTGATGTCCACACACACACACACACACACGAACACACTGTAGACTGAACAGATGGACTACAGAGGAACAAAGGAACAGATGGAACCCTCCAAACTAGCCTCCCCTGGTATACCTCAAAATAAAACAATAATCTGTACTAAATTATCAATGTAGAATTAATGAACTAACTAACCTGGACAGAGAGTGGTCCACGTGGGCCTCAGGACCTTATCACTGTCCAATCAAATTATCTCCAGTACTCCGGTATGGAGTAGAGAGAAGTACTGTACCTCAAAACTATTTTTCTTTTTAAACTTCTGCTCCAACACGTTGTAGAAGAGAAGAGAACGTAACACCTGAAGACAAAGACCAAGACTGTCCACTCTGTCCAGACCTTACAGCTCTGTAGCCCACACTTTATTCTCTGCTTGTAGTGATAAACAAGTAGCTGTGTGTACTCACAAACACACATATACCTGTACAGTACACACAGCGGCCACACATTTCTCAGCTTGATTACCTTCAGCAGCCAGCAAGGAACAGCCACAACAGGCTCCCCAATTTAAAGAACCCAGTCTGTATCATTTCATCTCTCTCTCTCTCTCACACACACACACATCTTTCCAATTCATCCTCCTTTTCTTTTTCTTTTTTTTTTTTTTTTTACCTTAAATTGTATCGACCACTCTGGTCTGTAAAGGCTGCCTCTGAACTAAAGTCTAGCTCAGCACTTTCAGTCTCCTCCAGTTTGATCACAGATCACATGTGATCGCACAGGACGATGGTTTCGTGTCAGGTTGTGTGTGTTTGTGCACAGTTGTGGTTAAAGCTCTGGCTCTGGGCTGGTACGTCTAAATCAATAGCAGATTTGAAAAACAGCAGCATGGACTTTTGAAATTCAGGGTTGTTGGAAAGTTTAAAACTCATGAAGCATTTGTCACAAAGCTTAATAGAACAGCGAGGATAGTAAGATGTTGAATCGAAGGAGAAAGGCAGTCACAAGAGAAAAGGAAGTGAAAACAAACGATGAAAGTGAAGTGTCAAAAAGAAAAGGACACAGTTTTTGTTTGATATCTTTTTCACACCTGTGACGTCTACTACAAGGCTGTTTTTCTTTTGTGTGTTAGAGTTGTGCCACAGCTGACTCTGGGGTGTGGTCCCAAAAACACTGCCCCCAGCTGGATAGTAAGTGGAGGTGCAGCAAATTGTTTAAAATCGGCAGAAGGCAGACATGCTTGGCACTTCAGGTGTAACTTATCACTCGTACAATTGATGAGATGTAAATGTACAGTGTAAATAATTGTAAATATTTGTTTAAACAGGTTTATTTTATTTTATTTGTACAAATGTCCTCCCTGTGCCTCCACAACATTGCTCTGCAGTCTGTGTCTCATGTCTCTGCATGATCAGGCACTCGGCCAGCAGAACACAGGGACTGTGGATGTGCATATGTCTTCAGTGGCAAAGTCACACACGGGTTAGTTTAAGATAAAGGTCGGACATTTGGTCAGAAACATTTGGCAAATTTCATTAAAAGATAAAAGTTTTAAGAGCTGACAAAGATGGATTGATTTAGTTCAGCGTTTCCCTTTTCTGCTTTGATTACATTTATTTAATGATTGAACTGCAGACGTGACATTGAAGCTGCTGCACCAACAGACCGTCTGTGCCTGTGTTTCCAGCAGGAGAGAGAACGATTAGACATCAGTGCTGGAGGAGAGAAGACCAGTTCATATCACACATGGACAGAAACGAACCAGCTTCTTAAAAACATCCCACAGTCAGTCTCTCCATCGACCACTGACCTCCCTCACTTCACCCCCCCCCCCCCCCCCCCTTCTCTATTCTTTTTCAAATTCTTGCAGAAACACACATCCAGGCATGTGTGTATCTTTTACACATTTGTCACAAGCTGTCAGTACAGACACTAGTAGCTTTAGGGTCAAGTGTCTGCACCCAGGACACACCATCATGCTGAATTGCAATGCCAGGAATCTAACCCTTAACCTTTCCTTTGGAAGACGACCAGTAACAGCCACTTCTTATTAAACATCAGTGTCTAAAGCATGGATTTGTGTTTCTGACAGGACAGATATATACAGTGTCTTACTACTACTACTGTATGAGATACTACACATGAGACACACATGTGATAATAGCACCCCCTGCAGGTGAGGGAGCCCCCTGCTCTCATGCTTGTAAACTTCTTTTGACCTTTATCCTCAGAACAACGTTTAAACAATTTCAAGGACATTTTCAAACCTCAAAGGCAGCGTGACGTTACAGTTTTTCAATGATTCACAAAGCTGTGAAATTGGGTTCTGATGGTTTGTCCTTTTTTGTCTGCTAAATTAAAAAAGAAATCATGAAATTCTCTGAGAGACATCAACAGTGCTCATTCTAAAAAATAACACAAATATTATTCTGTCAAAATGAAATTAAATAGTTTGTCAAGGAGGAAAGTCACTTTTAGGTTTCCCTCAAAAGTAAAAAGAAGGTGAGGTTGTGGAGAATGAATTCATGCTGTACCAAAACTGATGTGTTGGATCTTTGAAGGTATTTTTATTTGGTCTGAAGGCTGTGTCTCTATCTGTCTCTGTTCGAGCAGCCTCGGTCTGATTGTAAGTCTGCAGTGTCTGTGAGAGCCTGCAAAGCACATTAATCATTTACAGCAAATCATTATAAATTCCTCTGCATCAATCCCTCCTGTTTGTGGCCCCTGGATAAAGTAGGATTAGGATGTAAGTTATATTCAAGTGAGAGCTGGGATTAGACATTAGACATCAATGGTTGGAGATTGGAGGAGCAGAGTTATGGCTCCTCGGTTTGTCTGTTCAAATGGAAGTGAATGTGCAGAGTAGAGACTCCTCTGTCATGGCTGCACGTGGTGGAAAAAGAAAACTTTTTTCTTCCTCCTTCCTCCTTCCAGCTCCTCCTCATTCAAAGGTGTAGCCCTGATTCTGAACATACATGAAGATAACTACGTGTCCTCCTTCATTTACAGTGAGAGCACGGCAGAGCTAGCAGGATAAGGGCGGGAAGATAAGAGGTGGTTCAAAATAGGGAGGGAGGTAATGATAAGGAGACCCGAGGCCATACATTAAAGGCGATGTAAATAGAAGGTATTAAAGGGGAGCAGACTTCAGGCTGTTTAAAGTATTATTTTCTACATGCATCATAAGAAGATGTTCTTTAGTTGTATATTAGTCTGATTCTGTAAAAGCTAAAAAAAGAATCAGTATATTTGGCAAATTATTCAAAGGCTGAAAAAACAAAACAAACCATATCACTGAACCAGTAAACACCTGTGGACTCAGGTTGTGTTTTCGTGGTCTATTTCTGTCCCTGCACTCATTCGCTCTGCCAAAAAAGCAGGGCTTTAAAGACTGCCAGGTTGAGGAGGCAGGATGACAGGAACCAAATGCAGCGTAGGTGTTCACAGCAGAGGAACAAAGGGTTTTATTCAAAGAGACTTACAGTACGGACCTCAAATAGGGACGACATGAATTTGAACGAGTGAGTCTGTCAAAGGAATGTTGGTTGTAATTATTTTTCTGTGAGAAATAACCACTGATAATGTAGTGTTGTTGTGTTAGTTAGTTACCTCATGATTGACTCAAATCTCTGCCTGTTTAGTTGAAGTTCATGCTGATATACTGGCAGGAATTGAAGAAAGACAATGATCTTCAACAGCTCTGATTATCTTTTTTTTAGTTTTCATAGCTGCTACCACCTAGCAGAAGAGTATTTAATTGTTCTGCCTTTCATGCTTTGACGAGCAAGGAAAGTTAGTTTTCAGGCCATTTAAGTGAAATTATATAATTTTCCAGTTGGGAACCACTGGCGTAGATAACTGTGTTCCAAATTGTGCTAACCAGATGTTAGGAATCTGACAACATTGTGTGTTTGCTGTTCTGACAGTTTTCCTACAGTAAAATGCTTTTAAAAAACTCAGTATATCATTATGTCTGCAATGGTGCAATATATTGCAATATACAGTATATGACATCGTTGTATTATGATACATATCACATCACCAGATTCTTGCCAATCAGTGCTGTGGTGTTTTCTCTGCTCCATGTCTCCGTTGGTCTGCTGATTTTATTGTGTTTTGTTTTTTATGGTACCATAAAAGAGTGTACTCAGTACTACATACGCCTTTAAAGGATGCAGTTATACTGTATTATTGTGGCTCTGTTCAGCCTCCTGTGGTGTTTTGCTCATGCATGTTTGTTTCTGAGATTGTGTGTTGGTCTTTGTCTCTTGGTGACCCTGTCGTCATAACAGTGTCTCCAAACACATTTCTGTGCCTCGCTCTGATCCACCTTACTGCAAATGCACATCTACAGCATCACCTCTTATCACGATGACCTTTAGTTTAGGTAACCTGGTTTCTGCAGCAACAGCAGTTCTGGTCTGTCAAAATGTTAAAAATAGGATGAAAATAATGTAGAATGAAGAGAGAGAGTGCCGTCTCAGTAAATGTACAGATATGAAAAAAAAAACCCAGAAGAAATAGATAAGAGCTCAGAGGAAATCTGAGGAAGACGAGGGGAAATGAAAGCAAAGGTGAAGGGTTTTTGAAGAACAACGTGTGATTCTGTGGGACTAATTGGACAGAACAAGACAGAAACAAAGACAGGGTTAGAGATGTCGTTCCCACTGAGAAAACTCTCGGTTTGAAGGATTCTACTTCAAATGAAATGACTGGTTTAAACCAGGCCATCGTCTAAAGCAGGAAAGTCCAGGGTCAAAGGTCAATGTCACATGGAATAGTAACATGGTCTGTAGTCCATTAACTAACATTTAAGATCTGGGCTATTTATCTATTAAGGTTTAAGAATTTATAGTACAATAATGAAGTTATGTTTTCATTTAAATTAATTTTATGTTAAATTTTAATTTTTAATTATTTTTTGTATAATTTCTGAGAAACAGTGTTTTTATGAGATGAGTAATGAAGAGATGTCAAGACTTTCTGACTGGACTTTTGCAGTTTTGGGGGGGGATTTACAGACTGGAACAGGCACAGGTGCAAACTGTATCAGACATTGAAAGTTAATTATCCATCCAATTAATTATTAATTATCCAAAAGAGCTCCAGTCCAGCACTGATGTGACATTTCCAAGATGCAAATCAACAGATTGATGGCTTTGTGGGTTCATGTGCCAAAGTGGCAGCTTTTTCATGGGGATAACTACTAACTAATTAATTAATTAGTTAATTAATTAAATAAAATAATGTCTCACTCACACCGCTGCGCTCATGGCTGTAACCTGTCTTTTCTCAAAGTCCTTCTCTGTCGAGTGACAAATTGATTGTGGTTTTGTGGCTGGAAACTCTGTGGGGAAATCTGTGTTCATTTAAACTCCATGTGTTGATACAGTGGGCGGTGTTTCATTAATGTGGTGTGTGTGTGTATTTGTGTGTGTGTGTTAAAACTAATTTGTGTTTTTTCTTGTTTTATTATTTCTTTTAAAACTCCTTGTGCATCACTGTAGTACTACTATTATTTTTTCTTGTGGCTAAAAAGGTCTCTTTATGTTGACACTTCTTCCTTTATGATACACAAAAGAATAAAAGAATCTATAATATAATATATAATATAATATAGTCATTAGAGAGAAAACGTTCAGTTCTCGGGGCCAGTGAGGGGCTGGTTCCAAACCTCTGGAATGAAACTGTCAGGGTGATAAATATATGGTATCAGGAGAGACAACTGTAAGAGGTCCAGTGACCTTTGACCTGAATCACTTGTATTATTGTTATTATTGGTAGTAGTACTATTGTCACTGTTTGGCCTTAAGAAGTGGGTCAGCCCTCTTCACATTCACATTACTGAGAGAGGGGAGGGGAGGAGAGGAGAGGAGAGGAGATGGGGGAAATGAGTGGAATATAAAGACAATTTAAAAAATGAAGAGACAAAAAAGCAAAGGAAAAGAAATCTCCTGTCAGTTAAAAAACTGTTGCAATTCTGGCTCAGTCACAGTCTGTGTCTCTTTTTACCTGCACAGAAGCTAAAATTAAAAGATATGTGGGTATTACATGTGTCAGTTGCATCAATTCTGATGTATACTGTATATGTATGGCAAGTACTCATAGTATTACTGTAACTCCTGTTCTAATGAGATAAATCTGTTAAGCCTCCAAAATAGATGAACAGATGACAAAGAGAAACACGTCGTGATAAAGTACAACACTGAACATGGTTAAACCTCCATCGTCCATGTCCAAACCTTCAAGACAAGTCATTGAAAACCTCAGTCATTTCTGAGTTTACAGTTTTCCCCATTTTCAAAAAACACCAACAAACTGAAGTTATTGATCTGCCTGTCACACACACACACACACACACTCACTGTACAGTCATTGGAAAAGGTTGTGTGACAGATGTGAGGATGTGAGAGAGAGGAACCGTGAAGCACAATCTGCAGATTTAACTGGAAAGTAATTAATCTCCCAGACTCACGCATACTGTACACACACAAACACACAAACACATGCTCAACAATTCCATCAACAGCTCTATGTGCACGCTGAGTCTGAAATTAGTCTGCAATCTGCTGAGCAACAAAGAGACTGCAGGAAGGAACACGAAGAAAACCACATGACGACACATGTTCAAGATCATTTAACATAAAAGTTCATTCCTGTCATGATTATCAGACAACCAAAATGTCTTAACTGCATGGTTTTAGATGCAGATACTTGGCTATTTTTATCAACGATACCCAGGCATGAAATGAAGGGAATTCTGATCATGTACAACTGCTGGAACTAATCATTTCTGTTGACACCAAGCTGCCCACTCAAAGCTCAGCCTTGAACACAAGCTCACATTAATCTGCCTGCATTACATCTCAGCGCCCACTCACTGTCTATGAAATATGTTTCAATTTGGTTTTTTAAATTTTGTTGTAAAAGAAGAAACAGTTGCTGCTGCCTGTTCAGACTCAACGTTTGTGGTTAAAGGTTGGTCAGAACGACACTGTTGGATTAATGTGGATCCTGCTGGACCCTCACCTGAGTGATGACGTCTGATCTGGGGGTCTGTCAGATTTAAAATACTAGACTTGAGGTCAAATAGGTTAGGGTTAGTTACAGTTAGTCACAGGAGTGGTTTTTACTCATTAAAGTTGCAGTTTGTTGTATGACAGGATTTTGATGAAGATGTAATTATTTTATTCCTCTTCAGTCTGTCAGGATTATAAACACCTCTGTCAACAGTGTTAATGAAACACCTGTTACCATAAGGTGATCTCTTTAGCCTAAGCAGACAATTGTGTTAAATTATCATTGATCTAACTTGAATCAGATGACAGATCGATGGATATGAAGCCTGCTGCTGTTTATTAGATTACCAGGACCAACTGTAAGTGGATTAACTGTGAGAATATTGAATAATATTTACGCTTTTCTTAGCCCGACCAGCAGACACACGATGTAAACCTCAGGGGGTTGGCTATTTGTTTTTTTATAATTACAACCTGGTGACATTTTTAATTAAGGAAAAGAGTAAAATAATACGCAAAGGAGTAATTGTTTTCTATAATGTATGTTAATATAATTATAATATATTGAATTATAGATGGCCTTGTATAATTATACTAGCTATAGTTTTATAGTACTAGCCACAGCTTTATAAACTGTGGTATATTACCAAGTATTATAAACTGCAGTTGTTCAAAATGAGTAAACATTGATGACCAAAGACTTAACACTGGAGAAGGTAGTTCGACCTCAACAGTCTTGGTGGATCTTGGTGTATTTGTGTGGAGAAACACAGTTAATTCATCAGTAAGTTTTCCTTTTAAACCAAAGGCACGATTGAGTTGATGCTGACTCGTTGTACTTTGAAATATGTTTTCCATTTTCCTTTCAGCTTTTTTAATTATCAGAATTTATTGCACAGCGCTTTCTTGCATGAACAGTTTGGGATTATTTTTGTGTGTGTGTGTTTGTGTGTATCCCGCTCTGAAGCTTATCATTTTGTCACCTTCTAAATTAGCATTTTTAACTTGCGGTCTAGTCTTTGGTGGACTCTGTGGTGTTGTTTATTATCCCACACGTTGGTTGGTGAAGTCCACATTGAGCATTAAGACCACTACCTCTGTTATCTTGCTCTAGGCCTGGTTCCATTGATTAATGTCCAGGAAATAAACCGTGGGCCATAAACTGTGGTCATTAAAACGGTTGCTTGCTGACCCCGGCTATTTCCTTTCAGTCCATTTTCATGTTTGAATAACAGCAGTAGTCACATTTACAAAATCGTGATTTCATGAAAGAGTGCAGAGGGAGACAAAAGACTGTCAATGCACTTTAACAGAGTTTGGTGTCAGTTATGCTACAGCTAACAGACAAGTACTTTTGTTTTTCTTTACAGAAGAATTCTAATTATTTGAACACCCAGCTCTGGTATTTAAAGTGTGAGGAAACAACAGAAGAAGGAAGAACAGAAAGCCCAGGTTGCTATGCGCCGGTGAACAGTGTAGTGTTGTTTCTGCTGTCTGCACAGTGAGGCTGAGGCCTGATGTCTGGCACCAGAGCCTGACACTCAGGCTGTTAGTTTGAACTCATCAACAAAGAGGGAGTGTCAGAGCGCTCTCCATCAAAAACCCTCTTAACCTTCTCTCCTCACCCCTGCGTTCAATAACTTTTCACTCACTCACACATACACACACACACACACACACACAGGATCTGCCTTTTCCATTCCACACTTTCTTCTCCCAGATTATCCTCTGCCGTCTTGAAATACTATTGAGAGCCTGATAACATGTATATTTTTATTTGTAAAAACCACTGTATGAGTTGCTGCCACCTAGTGACTGGAGGCTTGTAACCATTCAAGCATTACAGCAGTGGTACACTTTTGTCCACTGTTCCATATTCTATTGGAAACCCCTCACGCCCTCTCTGGCGCCTCACCGTGCCCCCGTAGGACCCCCGCCCCACTATTTGAGAAGCACTGGTTTAAATCCATAGATCAGACACATTGATTGTGTCGTTGATTATGTGTTCTTGTTGTTCACTATGCCCCCCCCCCACTCCCCCGTCTCTCTCGTCTCTTTAACTCAGACATCACCGTTTGTTGCTTTTATTTTTTTTGCTCAGTTCTGGGAATTGCTCTCATTTTCAGTTCTCTTTTACAGTCTTCATTTATCTCTCTCTCTTCCTCCCATCTCTGCCATGTGTCCCCCACATCCCCCTGTGTCCCATTTATTTTTTTCCACTCACTTTAATTGAATCTCATTCATGTCAAACGACTGTTATTGACACATGAAATGAAATCCTTCCACCCAGGAGAACCTCACTCCTCATGTTGGAGGTGTTCACCTGTTTGTCTCCTTTAATGCTGTAAATAGTTGTTTGTTTTTCTAAAATAAATGGACACATTTTCAGCACTTTTCTGTGAGGGATCGTAATTGGATCCAATTAAACAGTGGCACAGTGACAGACAGACGCTGACGAGCTCCGTCACCTACCTCAGTGAGGTGTGGGTTGGGGTTGAAGCCACACTGGTTACAGACGGTGGCCTTACACTGGGTGCAGGTGTTGTAATTGGGTACAGCCGGTGGGTTGGACAGCTCTGTGGTGGTGCACACCGGACACAGCTTGCTGCTGGGCATGGGAGCAATCTGGGGCACCGAGTAGGGTGAGGTGGGTGTCACGCTTCGGTCAGGAGAGACTGATGGAGACCGTCCCGTCCTGGAGCCACTGAAGTCAACTTGGAGGTTTCGACGGGACGCGTGCTGACCCGGGCTCTGACCTCCGTGACCTCCCATTCCAGATCCAGCCGGACTGTGACCCATCCCGTGGCCAGGGCCCTGACTGGACTGCATATGTCTGGGGGAGGTTGGAGTGTCGTGGGTGGCCAGGCGGTAGGGCTCGCCAGCTCTGGACCCTATACCTCCACCTGTGCCCATACCTGCTCCTATTCCTCCTCTTGTCATTCCGCCACCTCCCATCCCCATCATTCCTCCTCCACCCATTCCTCCCATTCCTCCCATGTCTCCTGCTCCATGTCCTCCTTGTTGCATGCCTGTCTTGGGGCTGCCCATTGGACCCCTGGAGAGAAAGAGACAAAACAAAAACAATACTTTTATTTTTACTGTAAACACAGAAAACTGTTTATAACAGTTATTATTACACACCACACACAGCGTTGGCAGAATCTTGATATTAAAACTTAGTGAAATAAATGAGGGCTCCATCAGCATCCAGAGACTAAAATAAGCCGTGATTGACAGTGGAGACACACACACACACACACACACACACACACACACAAACTCAGAGGTTGAGCCGCATTTAAATGACAAATAGAAATCTAATTGTTCACATCTTCTTGTTGATTTTCTCGACTCTTCTTTTCATTCCCTCACTCCATTATTTTTCACGTGACACAGACCACGGCTCTGACCCTCATGGTTTTCACTTCCTTTGTTAAATCTCTTGTTTTTGACATTTTTATTTCCGCTCTCTGGAGGCAAGTGAACCCTAAGCGACCCTGTGTGTCTTTCCCATACACCACGTGTGCCAGTCAGAGGAAACTTCTGGTAAATACTGAAGCAACAGCGACAAAAAAAGGATTCAGCGCAGCATTCAGAGACTGATCAAATCTGCCTGTTCACTGTGAAAGCTGTACATTTGTTTGTCTGGGATGTTTCAAAGTTTATTAGATGAAAATTTAATTTCAGAAATTTTCAAAACAGTAGACATTTCATTGTTTCTTCCCTTAAAAAACAAAAGGGTAAATTAAGCCATGGAAAAATAACTGTTAAAAAAACAACAAAGAAAAGGAGCTGTGGGTTTTTATTTTTGTTCTGGAGAAAAACACCATCACTAATTGTGTGAAAGTGAGGCTCACACAGGTGATGTTCAAGTGTTCCGTTCTGTATGTGTTTACAGTGTTTTTCTCAGTGTTTCACAGGGGACGTTTATCACTGTCACACCTGACTGAGAATGATTCACTGGACTGAAGACAATGTGATTCCACTCCCATTTAAATCTTTTATCTAAGGAGGAAAATGATGAGACTTGTTCAGTAGTCACGTGTGAGTGGCACTGAACTACGACGAGTGCTTCTGTACACACAGTAGACAGACTGTATTTCATCAGAACTCCAGACTAAGCCTTCTCTCAGCTGAGGTGAGGACATTAAGGCTTTGATTCTAAAACCTAAATATCTGGGCTCCAGCTCCGGCCTGTGACTGCACAGATTCCATCACCAGCAGCAGATGGCAGTGCAAGTATCCTGAATGTTGTAGGTTTAGCTTAGTACAGCAGCAGGAGGAGGAGAGGCACGGAAGATCATTAATCACTAGGACAGAGGAGGGGAAGAAAAATGTAAGATAAATATGGAGAGCATGTCTAATTAACCTCCATGGTTTTGACATAGAGTGCAGTTCTGTCAAAGTCTGAAAGACGCTGCAGGATGGGGGTCAGAGAAGTACTTCTCAGGTTCAGCTTGGTGTCGGAGTCAACTTTTGTTCGTCTACAACACATATAAGGCAACTAAGGCATGTTTCTTTTAGATAAGAACAATTAATTCTTTAAACCTTATAACCATTTCCTCTGTTTTACCTTATGACTTTATTATCATTGTAACTATCTAAAATCTAAGACTTGTAATCCAGTGATGCTCTCGAACCATTAGAGTGAACCAGGCTAGCTTGTTTTGCAGATGTTCTAATGGCTCTAGCGGCTCAGTAGTGTACAGACCATGTTTGCTTGATTTATTTTTTTATCTGTGAAACATAATAAGCTGATGGTTGTTTTCTATAAAACAAGCTAAAAATGGCTGACTCCAGTCCAAACCTCCATTGTCTTTCAGATCAATTCCCAACCAGTAACCAAGTGTTCAGCCACAATAGCACTTAGCGAGAGCGTCTCTGACCCTGATGTTCACAGAGTTGTTTTTGCAGTGGTTTTTCTGCACTTGGTCTCAGCTTGGACTTTTTTTTTTCAATCTTTTCACTATGTATATAATCGTAGATTTCTGAAGAAACATTGTTTCTAAATGGACAGTGCTTGTGTGGTTGACCTTTGGTTTATATCCAAAGTTGTTCATTCATCTGTTACCAGTTGTTTTTTAATCTTGTTAAATATATTTTGACTTATATCTGAATTTTTATCACTTGAATGCACCCGCCCACACTATGGATTCTTTGAGGTTTTTTGGGGGGGTGGGCAAGATTTTTTCAACTTTTCTGTGTGCAACAGATAGAATTCAAACTTTAAAACGATTTTATTTTGATTTTCCATCACATAGATTTTTAATCAACCTAAGGACAACTGTGTTTTATTTAATACATAAACCCAATATGGACACAAGACAAAGTATAGTTTGTGTGCTATCGTCTGATCCCGGTGCCTTTATGTGGCATATTCTTTCATCACCTGCAGCAAAACAAGTCTATTTAGGTTGTTGGTGGACCCAAACTAAACAGCTATTTTTCTTCTCCTCCATTCCTTCCCACACAGGGCTGTTGACAGAATTGCTTTTGTACGGCCCATTTATTCCCACCTGCTTCCTCCTCTCCCGTTTTTCCCTTTACTTTACCTCCCACTATTTTCTTTCCATCTGCTTTTCTTTGCTGTTCTCTTTCCATTTATCTTATTTTCTCCCTTGACTTTATACAGATTGATGAAAAATAAGTTTATTTCACATTTGAGCCCATATTTGTGAGACTTAAGGCCAGAGAAATAGGGACTGTTTTCCACCTGGGCTCTTTTTAAAATCTGTAGTGTCACATAATGAAAAAAAGTAGAATTTTTAATGGTCGAATTAATTCATAATTAAGTAAAATACACTGATTTTAATTCAACACAAATCCATCAGAACAGTTCTATAAACCTTACACCCTATGTCCTGTGTTTTGTCGCTTACACTTGTGATGCAGGAGAGTTTTTCTTCTCATTCATTCTTCACTCATCTCAGAAAAGCAGAGTCACTCCTCAGTTCAGACTGAAAACTCATCCTGTGAACGAGCAGTGTGTGAGGTCACCGTCTGAATCATATCTCCTCTCACTCATTTGTTTATTCTCGGCTCTTCTCTTTTGTAGTCACAAAAATAACTCCAGGCTACTGTTTCTGTTTGGGGATCTTGTTAATTTTAGCCTCATATTTGTGAACATGCAGCAGGAACAAGAAATAAAGACAAATATCAACATAAAATACTGGGTAAATATTAGGGATGGCTCCATACAAGTATTTCATGACCCTTAACAATACCGATACTGCAACTTGGAGTATCTGCCGAAAACGGATATCAGTCCGGTACCTTCTTTTCTCCTTGTTGTACATTGGTAGTACATGTTGATATTACATCACCTGCAGCCAGTCATGTTGCTAGTCCTGTTTCTACTACTGTTTCTAGTACTGTTATTTGCTTTACCATGTAAATCAACATGACACTTATAGCACTTCTATGTGCTATACACACATACATATACTAAACATATACACTAAACACACACATACACCACAGAGACGCTGAATTCCATAACCACTGATGACTGATTCATTCTGTGACTAATACTTGGCAACCCTGAATAATTGGAGCAGATCAGTTTGTCATGTCACTCTGATATTGGTGCATCTGTGATTGTCCACCGCAGCTTTAACGGCTGGGACATTTTCACCTAAACTGCCTGAAATGTATTGAAAAACATTCACCTCACGTCCATATAACCTGATTAATGTCCATATCATATTAGCTGAATTACAACTAAAACAGAGAAGAGTGGGAGCTCACACATGCTGTACTGTACTATCAACAACAGCACTAATGTTTGATGGTGCAATGAGCAGCTCAGTGTGGAGCTTTGCAGAAAATGGCTGTGTAATGATCCCACATGGCGCTGAGTAAAGGCTACAAACACTAAAGTAAATTTAAAGGAAAGTAGACCCGTAGACTGTGAGATGAGTTACACCAGCCGACACCTGCAGTCTCTAAATGGCTGCTGGCACTAAAACAGAGTCAGTGGTGGCAGGAACTTACTCTTCTATGTAATTGACCATCCCACTGCACAGACTGGGGCTGTGGGCAAATACTGTGTATAAGAGCAGTGGACAATTAGTCTGCCCCTCACCTTAGTTCCTCCATTATCTGTGGCACATTTACATGGTGAGTAGTCTCACTGATGAGAGTCTTAATCTTCAGCTGTGGGTTTTCTGTAGATTTTGATGTCATTAAAAGGACGTCATGGTTGATTCATATGAGTGGACAGAGTGTGTGATTCACACATCACCTTCTCCTGCTGCTGCATGGTCCAGCTGGCAATTAGACACAGTGTCCAATTAAATTAGCTCACTGCATACTCCAAGTCTCTACATCGACAAAATCAACAATTTAGTCCAAAACAAAAGTAATTACAGCAATTTAGGCTTTGGAAAAAATATTCAGTGATCAATCAGGTTATTGACTTCCACTACTGCTTCTACTGCAAGGGCTACGTCTACCTCTGATTTACAGAGTTCAGAATGAAGAGATGATACATTTACTGCCA
>NC_024316.1:11466819-11489996 GCF_000523025.1 Cynoglossus semilaevis | reverse complement strand
AGTGTAAAGAATGAAATGAAAGCAGAACCAGATGTTTTATTTACACTATTTATTTGTGGGACAACAATGGTGACATAAAAAAAGGCAATTACAGCAGACACCGAAGGCTTTCAGTGTCTCCACAGCTTCAATAAAATCTTTCATTTCTAAATCACATTTCGTTAAGTGCAGTACAGGCCCAACACACCAGGTGTCTGATGGGTGTTTTTTTTTTTTTATTCAGAGCCTCAGAGGCTGGAGACCAACAGTTAGAGCACTGACTCTATTACACAATTCCCAGGAGTGTCACAGGAGTGTGTCGGCCACATGTCCCCTGCACCTCTGCAGCTTGTTGTCTTTACAAGGTTCTAGATTTGGATCAAATTCTGAAGCTTTTTTTGAAAGCAGAGAGTTTCAAGAAATATGAAAATGTAACATGTCAACATGTGTGTGTTTAGGAGCAAAGATTTACAATTACTCTCTCTCTCTCTCTCTCTCTCTCTCTCTCTCTTTCACACACACACACATACACAGTGCAGACAGCGTGATATTTTTTTGACGTATTCTTTAATGTGCATGTACCGACTGTCGTCAGCCATGAAGCGTGTTCTAAATGTGTCACGGGCAGATGTGCTCCTCCATGTGATCTGAGTCATAAAGTGACAGTAACTAACGTGCACACACCTGTCTACATTTATCTCCCTGTACGAGAACAGGCTCGTGGTGTTTGCTGCAGCAACAGACGCCATTTACGCCACAGCCACACACATCTGTTTGTGAGGCAGAAGTACACACCTACACACACACACAGACACACACTCCTTTCTTTCACCAGATCTGCCCCTCAGTCCAAACCATGTCTGTAGCTAAGAAATGTGAATTTAAAGATGGTATCTGTTCTGGCTGAATGCTGCATGACTCACTAACCTGCAGCCTGAGGAGTGGAGTGAGTGGACTGCTGTGATAATGGCTCTGTGCTCTTTGGATTTTTCCATTCAGTTGGTTGATTAATTGGGTTTGTGCGATGATTGATGCATGAACCAGGTAATAGCTATAGTAACGAGAGAAACGCTGGTCCAGGTCGTTGCTTCCTGAGTCAAACACACGATCGTCTGTCTGTGACTGACTGAATCATCGACCCGCAAAAATGTTAGTTATTCAGAAACCACGCAAACAGGCAAACGGACAAATGGACTTTGAGTTCAACCGATGACAAACACCTGTATGTTTAATGTCATTCTCAACACACTACAGAAGCTTTGACTGATTTCTATCATTCACACATGTGAATGACTCAGTGTCTCCATAATAATCCTTTGATCACATGTGGACTCAAAGCTCTGCTCAGTGGCCACACATTCAGCAGCAGTTTCCACCTGTGTATCGTAACCTGTCTTGTGTCCAAATATTGTTGTTTTTTAAATTGACAGACAATTCTCTAAAATAGTCCATCAGTGGATGCTCCTTTTATACCTTACATCCAAACCTGCTCTGTCAGGTTACTACACAGAAACTCCCCTTTTATAACATTAACTACTTGATTTTTATTTCTCTCTGGGTTCTTTTTGGTCCATGAATGTTTAACTTGGTCTTTAACTGTGAGTAAAGACACCGTTCTTCAAGTAAGGGTTCTAGTATTGAGAGGTCACCTATAAGAGACCAGTGGAGTTACTGGTTTGCTAACTTGTTTGCACTATATCCACTGGCAACACTACATCGCTGACAGATTTACAGTATATAGTGAATAAATATATTTTCCATCCTGGTGAATGGCTGGCTGGCTGACAGACTGGATGTCTGAGTACTTTGATGCCTGGATGGCGATAGACACTGCCTTGGTCAGCTCAGGCTGGGAAGAGGAGAGCAGCCATATTCTGACAAATGGATGCTGGTAGGAAAGTAATCAAAGGGGAAGCAATGAGGTGAGAGAAGGGAGGGAGAGTAGAGAGGAAGAGCGAGGGCTGAACAGAGGAGTTACCCTGCTTAACATGCTGTACCATATGTCTGTTCTTCCTCTCTATACCTTCTTGCACACACACATACACACATACAGTATATATTTTTTAAACCTCCCCCTGAATATTCAGACCGCAGCGTGTCCCAGTCACAGCCATTTATACAGACACGTAAACAGAATGTATTTTTGGACCATTGATTGAGTTAATAGAAAGTAACTTCACCAATGAAACTCTGACAGAACAGGTGAACACTGACCACTGTGTGTGTGTCATTGTCCATATTTTGAAAAAATAACTTTATTCATTTAAGCTGCTGATGTTGCTATCATGTGTATCACAATGTGTATCCATTACTTTCTGGATTTAAACCAAATATATATATATATAAAAAAGAAAAAAAACAATAATATATAAATATGATAATAATCATAAATGTTGTTATTGTTAGTTATATTAACTGATTGGACTTCATACAAATATTTTAATCGTAATTATATTGGACTCCATAGTTCTGTAACCTGCACTGCTTTAAAGTTTTCCCAGGACGCGTCACACTTCAGCGCGGCACATCCCGCTCACCTTCACATCTGATATCACTCAATTATCGTTTCCCTCCGCTGTATTATTTCCTTGTTTCATCTTTTTTGCCATTTCCTGCAGCGACACAGGCAGCTTTTCATGCTGCATGTGTTGTAAAAGGATTAATTTGTGCTGCTCAAAGCCAGTTTGTGCAAGAACAGGACAAAGGGATATAAATAGAGTCAGCCTCATTCAACACTTTCTATTTCCTGACACAGATTAGTGCAAAACATGCAGAAAGTGTCGGCAAAAACAAGTCCTCTGTCGTCACAAAACCCACGGTCTCTGCACCAGTGACGGGCTTTCTGTGTTTTCACCTGTTCACAGAGTCGACACGTGGGAAACGGATAACATGATATGACGAGGACATGCTGAGTCAGCGATACACAGGGACAGAGAGTTGAAAGTGACATACGTTTTGGTCATTTTTAATTTTCAAGATTCCTTTATGAATTGTTATCAAACCTTTATGGCCTTTATGAACTAGATTAGATTATATTAGATTAGGTTTGATTGAATTAAATTAGGTTAGATAAAATTAGATTAGGTTTATTTAGATTAGATTAGATTAGATTAGATTAGATTAGATTAGATTAGATTAGATTAGATTAGATTAGATTAGATTAGATTAGATTAGATTAGATTAGATTAGATTAGATTAGATTAGATTAGATTAGATTAGATTAGATTAGATTAGATTAGATTAGATTAGATTAGATTAGATTAGATTAGATTAGATTGGATTAGGTTTAATTGGATTAGATTAGGTTAGATTAGATTAAATTAGGTTTGATTGGATTAGGTTAGGTTAGGTTAGATCAGATCAGATTAGATTAGATTAGATTAGATTAGATTAGATTAGATTAGATTAGATTAATTGACTTTGACTCATCAGACAGAAAACACACACAAAAAAAGAAAAACAGTCAGAACAACAACAGATCAAACTCATCACGTTGATGACTTTCCATCAGGTTGATCTTCGCACTAATAAGATTTCACCGCTCACACCAGCACAACAACAACCACATGGTGGTGTGAAATCCCTGAACGCCACAGGACAATGCATGTCGGAAACAAAATCCTGAGTTTACACAGGGCCACACAGGCCGGAAGGTCACGAAACTTAGTGAGCACACAGAGGACTGTGTCTCTGCAGTCAATACAAGGAGAACAAAATCAATACGCAGTTATGAGGTTGCTGTCTGACAGTGAGAATACACAGCCTGTCCTTCACAGAGCCTACATGTCCTACTCATCTCTCCCTCCGTCTGCCTGTCATTTACTGTCAAACAGGATGGTCAAACAATATCAGAGACAAGAAGACGCGCTGCCCTCAGATAGACAGGAGGCGCTGCAGAGCTGTAGGCAGAAAGTTCACCTCACTGCAGAAACACACACAGTCAATTTGCACCATTCAAAAACAATCAAATTTGGGCCATAACCTAGAGTCCCAGTTCAGGATGGAGGGTGTTGATGGAGTGACAGCAGCAGTCACTGAAGTGACAGTGAATAACACTGTGATCAGATTATTATCAGTGTAAGCTCCTAAAAAAAGTCTCATGTTTTCACTCTTTAATCCAGTCAGGGTTTTTTCCCACTACTCGTAGACAAACTGGATAAGGCCTGTGCAGGGTTGTTGACCTTTGACCACATGCTGCCATTCTTCTGGGCTCTGTGTAACAGGAATTAGTTGTGTAACGATGGATGTTTTGCAGGACTGTTGGAAAGAAATTAGATATTTTCACACTTCAAAATGTGTTGTTGTGTCAGCTGTGCTGATTCAACGCAGACGAAGAGATTATTACATAACTTTCAAGTCAGAGGCAAAAAACATGACAGAAATCATATATATATATACACACATATATGTGTATATATACAGTATATACATATATACACACATATACATATATATATATATATGTATATATATATAAAGGCGGACTTAATTATATGGATTTAAAAACTTAGTTTTATTTGCTTCCACTTTACAAAACAAAACACCAACCACAAAAGTATGAAAACATGGGAAATGGCTTTTGTGAATTGATAGATGGAAAATGCATAAACAGACTTAAATAGACAAGGTTGTGTGCATGAGTACTACTAGGTTTTAACAAGCACCACGCACACACACACACGGTGCATCAATACCAGTCACATTTACTGCCAGGTGGCGACAACATAATGAGAAAACACATCGTGACCTTCAGTGGAGCAGTTGCGAAAAATGGCAGAGCGCAGCATAATATTCTGTGACAAACAAATGAAAGTCAGAGGAAATGTATCCCCAACTGAATGAAGCAAAGCAAGAGAGTGCAAGGCACCGTTTACCCACGAGCATCGTCACAGTAAAAGAAATCCAAACATTCCCTTCAACAGTACCTGGGTAACCGAGAGAGAAATCCAATATGACACCGTTAGGAACGTTAGTTAAGGGTTTAATGTACCTTCATAACTTGGAAACTGTAATACTTTAGACATATATATCAGATAGTTGTAAAATATTCATTCAAATCTTAAATTCAAGGTGATTTGGAACATTTCAGTTTTACACAGGTCCACTTGTTTCAGGTTTTCAATCTTTCTCTGTTCTGTTTCTATGCTTTCAAATTCCTATTGTATCTAGTATCATGGCGGCCAAAGTGGAAAATCTAAATCTCTGGTTTGGGTTGAGTTTGTATCAGAGCTTGTTGCTTATACTGCTCATCACCCTACAACCACAGAGCTGGGCTAAATCCATTTAAGAAGTACTGTTCATAGTACTCGGTATCGCTAAGAATGCAAAAATAAAAAAAATATTTATATATTTTTAAAAATGATAAGATGGCAGTGCACAATACAGAATATTCAAAAGTCAAAGTGACATTTCATCACTTTGTGCTACTTTTTGTAATCCAGTAGAGGGCGACGGACCGCTCACAGATGAATGAACGCACATAAGAAGTGATTTAAATTGGTTTTAAAATGGTTTAGTTCTGCAGAAAGTAAAATGTTGGTTTTAAAATGGTTTAGTTCTGCAGAATGTTGGGGGATTCAGCATATAGACCAAGCGCTTCCACTGAATCTGAGACTAAAGAAAAATATAAACTGTAACAGGTCGACTGGTGAGAAGTTCTTCTCACTTCCACTAGTTTGTCCCCAAATATTCATTATTGACTTTTTTAAGGTGTCGAAGTCAAAATAAGCACTTTTTCCAGTGTGTGAACATCATTATTCATGGGCTGTAACAGGTCCTGCTAGTCTGTGTGTCTGGCAGCTGTCCAGTTCCTATAGCTGACCGGTCCAACTACTACTGGACACCAGGACGTCCAGCCTGCATTTGTATGTAGAACTCGTGCCGTTACAAATCCTACCTTGTGGGGGCAGCACCTGTTTACAGGTTTGTTCAGGTGTCTGTGTGTTTGTCTCCGTCTCAGTGTCTGGAGACGTCAGTGTCTGACCACACCTGCTGTATTAACGGTCTCCTGTCCTGCTGGTTTCTGGCACAGACAGAGGAGCAGTGTTTGGTGGCTTTGGTTGTTGACCCTGCAGATGTTCACCGCTCCTCCCTGGTCGCAGCTCGCCTCCTCAGCCAATCAATTTGTTCACAGCAGAGCTTTGCCCAAAAAGGAATTACTGCCCAAAGAGAGGGATCGTTCTAGTGTCCCAGTGGCCGATGCCACATTATATTAGCCCACGTAAAATCAATAGTTGTAAATTGTGCTGCGTAAATAGTGAAAAATGGTGGGGAAAAAAATGACATTAAATAGTCATTCTGGACTGAGTCCAAGGAGTGCAGATATAAAATTCCAGAAGTATATTATGTGACACAGAGCTCAGACTGTCACACACACACACACACACACACACACACACAGTACAGGCATGATTTACAGGTAGTGTGTTACTTTGACAATTTATGCTAAAACAAATTACCAACGTAGAAGACGTCGACCTCTCATCTCCAGGAAATTAGATTCACATTAGGAGAAGTGTATGTTTCATTATTTAAGGTCATGTGTGATAAATTAAAGTCTTATTTCGTCGTGATGTTGGACGGATGACTTTTGAACTTGAACCTGCAGGAACACGCGGCACTGGCTGACTTGGTTCCAGGTAAAAGCGCTGCTCTGCACTTTCGTCACTACATGAGGTCAGTGTTGATATTGGTGTCTCCTACAAATCCCTGCTGAGCCCTTGAAGGGGACACGGCGCTCAAAGACTGACGGCCCAGTCAGTGTTGGTCTTTGTAATCTGCACTCCTGATCCTTTCTCTCACGGATCTAAATGCTCTTAAATTGGGATTCTAATGTCTACAAACTCACTTGGACACAGCAGCTGCTTTGTCAGATTTCCTTCTGGCTGAGAGAATTCGCAGGATAATCCACTGCTCACCTGTTTCGTCTCTCCCTGCGATTCCACAGATTTCCTCTCCCCTTGTTCACTGTGGCATATCGCCTCTGTCCAATCTGTTTGTGAGTCTCACTCATAAGCCTCGGCGAGAGCGTGCTGTATTTGCCAAAAACTAATACTGTGGCTGTGATATTGTTCTTATTGCCACCTTATCTCCAGATGCAGCCACCCAAACACATTTAGTATTTGGAGGCTCCTGCAAACACAGCCTCCAGATAACGTGGTGTGTAAATATATAGAGCGCCTGTGTCTGACTCTGACTCTGTCTCGCCCACTCTCTCACATCTATAAGAGTTTGAAAAAAAAAATTCAGAGCTCACACACACACCTCTTAAATTAGTTCCTATGCCTGTGAACAAATACATTCTTCTCACTCATTTGCGATTTTTCTCCTTCCCTTATCTGTGCACTCTCACACATTATCACATACACACACTCTCACTTCTGTGCTGTAATGTAGGCTCCATTTAGACAAACTGCTTCTGCTCCACAACATGTGAGGAGCCAAAGTCACACTAATATTCACAGGCACACATGAGCATACACTCGTATAAATAGATACACACACACACACACACACACGTCAGTGTGTGCACGTCTCTTTGGAAAGTGAAAATTGGTCCCTCGTGTTCAGGATGTGTGTTGAAATGGAAGCTCTCAGAGTTCACACCATCCTTTAGTGAACGTTGACACTCTCTTCACAGAGGGGCCGCGACCTACCACGGAGTTCCATTCCAACGCTTCAGTGTTACCTCATTTTCGCTCATGTGCATACTGTACATCCTCACCTACGCTAACACAGTGGTAGCATCGTAATCTACGACATAAAAAACATCAGAAGAGTCTGACTTATGTGGCAGTCATAATGAAGGGCTAAAGCCCCCCCCCTGAACCCCCCCCCAAAAAAAGTGAATCTAGCACAATCCCTTGTCAAATGTCTGCTCGCCAACTCGTTCCTTTGCGAACTCATTGATGGAACAAAACTTTCTTGATAAATCTAAGGTTGATGCCGACGTAACCATGAAAAGCTACAGGTCGAGGACATAATAAATCAAGGACACCCTGTAGGTATATGTAAACCATAATCATATATATTATTGGACATGAAGGCATACCATCTACACAACACATATATATGTATATATGGCTAATTTTAATGTCTATAATAATAAAATAGAAATTTTACATCAGAGAAGTTGCTCTTGATTCATTTCACACATTATCACTGTTTTTATTAACTTATAGATTTGATGCCTCTGCTTCTTTATACTTCCTAGCTAAGTACTTTTTTTTTACTATCATCTTTCTCTCTGCCGTGCTGCAGTGTGGGCTGCATCTCTTTCTTTCTTCTTCTCCTTCTCTGCCTGGACTCCGTGGACTCTTAACTGACGGCGTCCCGTTTTAATGACCTCCTGTATCCTAGAAGCTAATTAGAGCGTTTGCATTGGTATCAAATCAAACTGTGTAGCTCTAACACAAGAGCTAAGGAGAAGCAAACATGAGGAGCCTGTAAGGATTGATTGAAAAGGTAATTACTCTAATAGTTCCACCAAAGCAGTTAGAGAAAAGGTTCTGAGTGTGTTTCTACCGTATACAGAATGGACCGCTTTTATGGGTCTGCACTTATGTAAAGGTATAAATAACCTGCCGCAGCGTGTGCTCTTTTTTTATTTCTGTCAAGAGATGGCCTTTTCAAAGCAATTTTTGAAAACCAAAAAATAAAGAATCACCAAAATCATAATATCTACTGACCAATGCTATGAAAGAAAGGTTAATCAAAGATCAAACAGAGTTGAATTGGCAAAAACTCACATACCAAACATTGCCGTTCACACAAGGTGTCTTTGAGTTGAATCATTTCAAAGTGGACAAATATTACCACGTGTGCTGCTGTCCTGAAGAAAGGACAGTGGCTACAGACAAAGCTGACTCCTGTTTAAGGCTGGACAGAATTCAGCTGCTTCATCAGTGCAGAACCGGCTTGAAAATATTAAAGTCAAGGTGCAGTCACCTGGATGCTCAGTATCAGCCTTGAAGTAACAAAACCTCACGTTGTTTCAAATGAATGTCAACCACTAACCTTTGCATGAAATCACAGGAGCATGAGGGCGGAGAGTGGCAGCTGAACTGATTCATAATTGCTTGATGAGATTGTTCTTACTCTGAAAATGGTTGTTGACAAATGATGAAACTCAAATTAGTGTCTGTACAAAGTAGCAGTTTGTGGTTGAATTTCTGCCGATGCAGAAGAGGATGTGGTCAGAAATACTTATGACTGGACCACGGACATCAAAGAGAGGCTGTGATCCATCCTTTAGGGATCCATCTGTGATATTCTACAGCAGAGCTAAGAGCACAAACACACAGCTGGGCTCACAAAGGACTGTCACACAGAGAGCGTCGACTCTGCTCTTCTGTTGTTGTCCTAAAGACCGCGCGCTACAATGTAGCAGCAAGAGATGAGTTCTATCTATATGTATATCTACAGTACTAATAAGAAGACCTGGAGTTGATGGTTGAGTTGAATAAGCAGGGCGTATGATCAGTTCCAGCCACAGCTGCTGTCCTTTGAAGTCAAAGCTCGTTGATTTACAGAATGTTGTTCAGTGACATCAGACCTGGTATGAGCCAGCTGTAGGATCCTACAGTGCAGGGGTCGAGGAACATATTTGTCGGAGGGCCACCTTGGGGGCCGGAACTAATACAATAATTTAGAATTTTCTTTGAGGCCACGCACGTGCCACATGACAAAAATGCAGACACGGGTATTCAGCTTTTCATTTTAAGGCCTTCAATGATAACCATGAGCCTTTTTCTCTACAACAACAGTAACAACTTTTCCCTCTTCTGTCTTTTCATTACGTCCTCTGCTCTGGATTACACTGCATGGCACCAATAACTTTATTATTTGGAATTTCTTTGATTTTTTTACTTTAATTATGGGAGGAATATAAGAAATGAACAAAAATATCAAAGCCAGTTCTTGAGACCCCTATTATAAAGGTTAGGGAGTTTTTGGTAGAAATAAATGAAAACATTGGTGTTGAATAGGTTTTGTTTTACCTTGGAAATGCCCCTTTAATATAGAATTAGGCTGATAACAACGAGATGTAGCAAAGGTACACTGCATGGGGTATAGCTAGGGACGTCCGATATTAACTTTTTGGCAATATCCGATATGCTGTAATGTCTAAACACTTGTTTTCCGATTACGATATCAACCGATACCGATACAGGCCTGGTAATATT
Organism: Cynoglossus semilaevis; assembly: GCF_000523025.1. Lineage (NCBI taxonomy): Eukaryota > Metazoa > Chordata > Actinopteri > Pleuronectiformes > Cynoglossidae > Cynoglossus > Cynoglossus semilaevis. The sequence continues at coordinate 11,479,833 of NC_024316.1, read as the reverse complement.
TATTTATGTTTCTGTACAAACCACTCTATGAATATGAGATTATTTAAATGAGCTGCACTGCTGCCACCTAGTGACTGGTGACTTTCATATGCAGCTGCTTATCTCCAAAACTATTTTTAGTTTGACGAAACCATGTATCATGTTATCGGGTTTTCATTATCGGAGAAAGAAAAAGGTTACGATTCTTACAGATATTAAATAATTATGCTAATATCTGCCAGATAATATCAGTCGGCCGATATTTTCGGCCTTGTTGATATCCTATCTTCAGTGTAAGATCTCAACAAGAAAACACTAAAAAGGATCAACGTTGTGCAGCCTGATTGGCTGATTGGCTGTGTATTTTTGTGTTGAACTGAAACTACAAACAAATCAATGACATTCCAGGATAAATTCCAGGTCAAAGGTTTAAACCTAATTCCTTTATTCTCCTGATGATTGATTTTTGTTGGTATAACAGGGTTTTCCCAGAGACCTGAGACCGGAGGTCACATGTTTATATACTTTTTTGATTTAACACTCCTCCATCATTCTGTCAAACTCCACCAACATCCCTTCAGCCACTGCTCATCCTCCCGTACTGATTCTATTTCCAGCAGCTTCATCCGTCTTCTTGTTTTTCCTATCACCGTCCGATCTCTCGTTCTGTTTCCTCATATTTCCTCTCACTTTAACATATTTATCTTCCTATGCCTACAGAAACACGCCTACGTGTTTATAGTGATATGAAACATCTCATTATAAAGGTCGAGTCAAGTTATCAGCTACCACTTGTATTTTTCACAGAGCGTGTGTGGAGAAGAAGAAAATAAGGGGCGGAGGTTTGATCAAAAGAGCATGTGTGCAGTCACAGATGTACAAGTTCTATAGTTTTATTTAAATCAATGTAAACATGTATGCTTCTCGTTGTTTACACAGTATAGTCATTTGTTTATCTTAGAGCAAAGGTCACCAAAATACCTGAATTTTCCTGCTGTAAGACACACAGTCGGAGATACTTACAGCGAGGAAACCCTGCAAGCGGCAGTGAAAACATTCCAATTAACAAAAGCTGTGTGTACGTGTGTGAGATTATTACTCTGTGCAGCAGAAATTATAGTAATCAAACAAACACATTAGAAAAACAGGAAAATCATAGCAGTGAGCTGCAAATTGAAATTTTGACTTAGTCACAGCTGCAATTTCTTCACGACAAACATTATTTACTCCTGCTGCTGAACAGCACCGGGCCGCTCTAATGAATTACTGATCCTATTCACAGAGAAGTGACACCATGTATTGTGTTTTTTTATAATCCTTTTGGTGTCAGTGGTGCAGAGAAGTGCAGATTCTTCCACGCTGGAGAAACACCCAATCATGCCACGTCTTTTGTACCAAAAAGAAAATGTTGTTGATTTATGATCGACTTCAACAGTGAGGAGCAGAGAATGGGATTTAGAATGGTGGTAACACATCAGACACTCGGACACGCACACTGAAAAAATGAAATGGGTGGAAAGCAGAGAGGAAGAGGAGAAAACAGACGCAGAGGAACACGGTCTTTTCTTTTTTATGCGATGAAGAAATAGAAGGAAAACATGTGAGTGTGCAGAGGAGATGAGAAGAACGATATCAGAGCAGGCAGTCAGTCAGGCAGAGAGCATTGCAGAGGGGAGAGGGAGTGAGTGAGAGTAAAAGAGGAGGGGAGGAGGGCGACTACGCTCTGCACGTGATTCAGTCTGTTCACATGGCCGTGTATTACGCCTTTATAAATGCTTAAAGCCAGGGGCTGCAGGCTGCGTATGCCGTCCTCAGCGTTTATCCTAAATGGTTGAGCCGTGCTTATGAGAGCGGGGCTAGATCTAAACCTCCAAGACGCAAAAGTCGTTTTTGGAGAACGAGACAAAGAACAGCTGCAAGGAAATATTGCATCACTGTGCAGGATCAGCTGTGTTGCAGGTCATGAGAAGCAAGATGAGGCTGGGATTTGCTTTTCTGACTCCCTGTGTTACATAACACTGGATGGGACTGTGCTGATCCAGTCACAGACGTCTGTGTCAATCAAAGCCAGAATGTGTCCTAAATACAGTAGGAAGAGAGACAGAGGTGTGTGTGTGTGTGTGTGTTGTTTGACTGTATCCCCACTGTACACATGCTGCTGAGTGTTTCATCAGGTCATATTATAATAAGTAAGGGAACATGTCACATGTCACACTGATTTATTAGAGTTATTTTAAAATGTAGTCGACATCAAGCTTGAGTGCATAATGTTTTTTTAAGGTTTAATCATGGGATTCATGAGAATGTGGACTTACTCTATTTACAGTCTTAGAACCAGTGAAAATTACAAAAATGCTAACTAACTAACTAACTAATAGCAAACTGAAAAACGCAGTTGTAGTTTTTTTCATTTTTCACACCATCGAGGTGAGTCCTTCCACTGACATAAAGAGATGTAAAGGGAATCAAAAAACCTGAACTCTATATCATTTAGAGCTGCATCCTATAATAGTTGCTTTGGGCCATGGCAGCAGTAGCATCAATAATCTCATGGTCCAGAAGGTTCTCAGGTCTCTGTCACAGGTTATTGTTGTTCTTAAAGATATGAAGAAAAAAATATTGATTGAAAACGTGGATGTTTGGTGTCATATTACGGTTCTGTATGAGTATTAGGTTCAGTAAGGTACTCAGTGGTACTCAGTGGTATTCAATGATGTACTTAATGGTACTGTGCTGTATATGGTAGCGGGTACGTGCACCAACAACAGCTTCTACGTCATTAGTGGGAAAGGTTGGCGTTGCTGTAGTACCAGTACTACACACATCATCACCATCATCAAACACACGCCTACACGGCCAGGCAAGCCCCCTGAACGTACCCGCACCCGCACCTGAGTGCACCAACACACACACACACACACACACACACACACACCCTCCCCTCGCCCATGCGGAAATAATCGAGCGTAAATGGAGGAGATTCGAACATCGACATGCGTAAAATATCAAACATGAAGCACATAGGAATAAAATACACCGTCCCGTGGTGCAGAGGACGGACTCGGTCACCGCACATTTCACGTAAAAAATCGAGAAAAACCGGAGCTGTCAAAAATGAGTGCCGAGCGTTACGAGCAGAGCGGAGAGGAAATACTATGGCAGCACATGACAGGGGAGAGAAACCACATCTGTACAAGCAGAGGGGCAGCGGGGTAGTAACCTCAGACTGCAATGTCACAGCTGTCCTATGAAACCCAGGCACCTTTCAGAATGAACCCGACCGTTTCAGCACCTCGGACAGCTCCGGACAGCATCAAATGCTCCAGCATCAAAACCACACGTGAAAAACCGTGATAATAACATCACAATAAAACCTGAGCTTCTCTACATCCGCTCTGCTGCTTCTCCATCAACAGTTTCCGTGTCAGGATCAATATTGGAGTATTTCAGCCCCACCGCTTCACCAGGAACACCGCCTGCACCGCTTCTCCTACCTTGCCATCCCCATCCCCGGGCCTCCGACTCCCATCCCTCCTCCGGCGGCAGCTCCGTTGGCCGGCTTTATGTGCTGGTTCATCCCCGGTCCAGTCGTAGGTCCTGCCGACATCGTCGACCCCATCGTCCCGGCGGCTCCAGGCTCACCGGGCTGCCCGCCGCCCTCCATGCTCGCTTCGTTCCCCATCTCGGTCTCGGCTCGGGAGACAGGAGGGAGACGGAGAAAGCTACAACGTCAATCGGCGGTGTTTGCTTTTATGTCGCGATGTAGTAATTTTCAATGTAATTTAAAATCATGAATGGGATAAAAGGGAAGAGAAAATTGGGAGAGCGAACTCAGCGTTGCTCCTCCATCACCGCCATCATCATCATCATCATCATCATCCTCGTCAGCCTCAGCACCAGTTGGAGCTGCCTCCTCCTGACGTGTTGACGGGAGCGCGCTGCACGGCCACGGCAAAACTGAGGGGAAATGAAAGAGCAAGAGGCGAAAGCAAGCGATATTAGATTAGATTAGATCAAAGTTAATGGGCCCTGTGGGTGGATTAAGGCGCAGCAGCGAGATTTGGATACGAGGAGTGTGGAGATGAATGAGAAAGACTTCTGTTCTGTTCTGCATTAGAAAGGTGGCGTGTAAACAGTCTCAGCCTCCTCTGAGATCTGAGCTAAATAAATATTGAACTGCAGCTTGAACATCAGTCAAATATTTGTAGATTAGACTTGGTAATTAACACACACCATTTATTTGTTTTAAATACAATCTAATAAATAAATATATTTTTATGACATTTAACTGACTTTAAAGAGACGTTTTCAAATGTCTTATCATTAAAACTAGTCTGTTGGATTCAGTATTTTGGTGCTGGTAGGTTTGGTTTAACACCGGGTTATACATTGATTATTGTAACTTCTAATCTAAACAAACAGCTCTTAAGGAAGAGACACAAAAATACACACAGGCAAACAACAGTCAGCACAGAATGTGACAGCGTATGAACCGGGGGGAGAGGGTGAGAGTACAGTCTACGGGTACGCGCTCACGTGATTCTCATATCGCTTGAAGAAGGCGTGCACGCGCAGAGGCTTCAGGAACGACTGCGCTGTGGAATCACGTGTCCACGGCTGCTCCACGGTGTTACACATCATGTGAGAACCGTGGTTGATTCAGAATTTGGGTTGATAGTAACAGGACATAGAAAACACAGCATGTGAAGGAAGGACGCTACAGATTTAAGAGCAGCTGAAAAAAACCCAATGAAATTCAACAGCAGTCTTTACGGCAAAACTGGTGCCAATTTTCACCAAATGTTTTTCAGGACCAAACAGAATAGGATGTGATTTTACTGTGAAATGACGTCTTTTCGGCTGATCTTTTTGCTGCGAACATATGGTCTACATTTTAAAACAAAAAAAACACTCACTATTTTTTAAATATTCGCAAAATATGTGCCACTTTCTTTCATTGGGGTATTCCTGTTTATCTTTTTTTTTTTGCACAAACTGGATTGTCTTGTATTACTGTTGTATTTATGTTATTTTATACACGAATATTCAAGATACACGAATGAAAAGTATAATGTTGATTTTGTCTCAAGTAAAAAAGGAAAGAAAAATCCTTATTGATCATGATATTAAATGACTATTCTGTAATATTGCAGGATGTGATTAGTTTGGGCGATCACCTTGTGTTAATTAACTTTAAGATCTGTTTTGAGTGTCGATGTTCAGTTGATTTGTACGTGCATCTGAGACCAGCTGTCAAAAAAAGTTGTACGACACCAGCAAAGTGGCAAAAACGACGATTGACGACTCATATTTGAAAGAAATGTAAGTTTGAAGGGCGCCAAGTGAGCAAAATATATTGAATCTACACTACTCCACAATAACATCAAAGATAAAGCACCTCGGAGCCCCGGCCCACGGCTTCAGCCGCTGGGAAAAAGTCTGTTCTTTTGTTCTGATGCCAAGTGTTTCCCTCTGCAGCCAGACTTTATAGAGATGAATAAACCCAAACAGTCAGTGAATATTAGCCCTGTATGTTCTGTAGACTCTAGACTGGGCTACGTCTCAGTCAGCTCAGAGAAATGAGACAAACCAGTCTATGAACTGTCGAATTAGAAAAACTAGAGAAATGTCTGTTTTTCAATATATCCTCCCTTTCAGAGAGAATTTAGGAGGCATTCTGTAAATACAACGAAACTAAGACAGAATGTAATGTAATGTACTAAAGATTTGCAAGTAGTATTTTGTTGAAGTTGATGTCTCATTCTTCTCTTTGTGATCAGCCAGCACAATGTCAATTTTTTTTTTTTCTTTGTGATCAGCCAGCACAATGTCAAATTTTTTTAATTTGAATTTCAATGAAATTATCTAAAAAGCAATGGTCATGATTATGATGTCCTGCAGGGTGACTGGGCAGGTGTTTGTGACTGTCATCACTGGAGGTAGCATTCCAGTTTGCATCAGGTCACGAAAAATCTAAACGATTTACAATTAAATATGTTTTAGTTTTATTTTTGTGTTTGGTCTGACAATAATGTGTCCGAAACATTATACCATGATTTGGTTTTGAAGATCCTTTGAGTCCATGCTGACCAAAGAGTGGATAAAAACACACAGAGACCGAGAGCCAGACCATAAACTACCCACCAACATCTGCCTCCCCTGCAGTCCCAGACTAATGGCAGGATTCCCACTCATCTCTTTCCAATCTGCTATGGTGAAGTGGCTGATAAATCGAGGAATCCTGCAGGTCCTGTTTGCTCAGGAAACCTGCAACAGCTCAATCGATCGTTCTGACAGACTGACTCATTGACGCTGCTGAGGGGGGCTGAATACTTAAGGAGATTAAAATGAGCCGAGTGCCAGCACTCCACTTCGTTCCAAGCAACAGGAAAGGGCAGGGAAACCCTATTGGTCAACCGTGGTTGGCCAATTGAATGACTGATGGGTGGGGTAGACCCCGGTCAGCACTTTTACTGCCTGAGTTCTTGTAGTAAGAGAACAAGTTCACCCTGTCTTTCTGTGGTGTTTTCACTTCTTCTAATCACCAGTTCATGTTTCACATGATTAATTTTTCATGGCCAACAATAAGGCCAGGAGGCTGATGCAGTTTGAAGTGGAGGACGATGTTGCTCTGTCTCTTTGGTGCAGTAATGTTGAAAAGTTCAACAGTTTCCCTCGGGGATCAACAAAGTCATCCTGATTCTGACTCTGAAAAACCTGCTGCTCCGTTTCTGAGGTTAAGTCAGCACTAATAAAAACTTTGTACTCTTTTTTACACACTTTATAATCCTTTTGAGCCCAAACTTACACTCCATATTTGCTCATTTACTTTTACTGGTTTTGTTCCATGTCTGTGCTAAGTTGGTGACACAAAGAACTTTCTTGGTGGTAACGTCTCCTCATGGTTCAAACTAATGAGTTTAAAATCGTGAATTTCCACCACCAACACTTTTAAGCTGTTTCATCATGTAGATATTTCTGAAGTAACAGTTTTTTTCACTAGTAGGATGAGAGGAATGTGAATTATTTGTGGAGTCCAGGAAGCACATGGCCTGATTTAACCTTGTTCCAATTTTATCTTCAGCTCGTGTTCAGCCTTTTGCCTTTAAGGCACATAAGCAAGTCGGCTGAGATGAGCAAAATAAGAACAGACGTGAATGATTAAACCATCGTAGCGCTTCTGCAGCTTGGACTGAAGCTTGATTTGACTGAGTCAACGTTTTCAGGATCATCATCATCCTGATTATTTGTCTGCTTACAGCCTGCATTATAACGCTAGTAGTTAAAAAACACAGTACAAACGGCCTTAAAAATAAATAAAAAAAATATATATAAAAAGGGTTTTTGGCAATATTAAACCTAAAACAAATGAATTACTACACAGTGACCTTCATACTCCACATCACTGCACAAACACCAACAACAAGGTGCACTCGTCGAACTATATTCTTGCACTAGGGTATTATTTTGTGAATCATTGAGGTCTGCCAGATGGTGGGAGCTCATTTTCACAGTGGATGCCGAGATGTGGGACGGATCATCGACTGTTCTCTGAGCTCCCCTCAGTACAGAACTGTCAGAATTAGAGCGGCTTTCTTTTCATGGTTGTCTTAGCAGTAAGGTGGCCAGACATGGTGTAGTGGTAATGTGAAAACAACATCCCAGGTATAAACTGCTCTCAGATACTGAGAGAAAAAAAAAAGGTTGTACAGAGTACAATGCATTTTCAACATTTAGAATTTAAATCCAAGTCCTTCTTACGGAACATTTCAGCTTGTGTTTTTTACTTTTCTTAATGTACTTGGACCTGTTGACTCTGGTGAGTCAACGATAACAACATCTCCGGTTATTATTTCTAATACTGCTCCATCTCTGAATGCATTTCTCCACCAACCTTATTTATTGCAAGGGAACAGATGTGATGCTTGGTGAATGCTGAGAGCTGTCTTCTTCAGCTGTGGTGAATCATATAACACCTTGGGAAGGGCGAGGAGCAACCATTCATATTTATCTTTCTCCTTTTCATTAATTTTCTACTTCTCAGTTGTTGTTTTTTATGCCGTGGAAGCCATGACACCAACAATTGAGCCAGCTAATCTGAATGAAACCCGAGCGCGGAATAAATGAAATAAGTGCGATCACGTTTGAGATCCTGATTACATTTGTAGCCTTGTGCTCAAAAGGCTGAGTGCAACAGACGAGGCCACGCGCCGTCATCGAGTCTGCTTCATTTTGATCAAACTATTTAGGCGTCATTTAAGTGTCACGCTGCCTTTTTCAGCCTCTGAGTGATGCAGAGTTAATTAGTGTAATGTGCATAACGGGAAAGATTTGGTCTTTGTCAGCGTTCTGTTTGGTCCAGATCCCAGTGTATCCTGCTCCAGAATGTAGGCTGCAGTGATGGCAGAGAGGAAAATGTTTGGATCTTCATAATGGGATTCTATTTATTACAAGCTGATGACTTGAGTTAATTGAAAGTGTGACTCTGCACATTGTGCGACAGCACTCAACAGCAGATTCTTCAGAAATTTATGTCTGTCTTCACAGAGTGAATAAGAGAACGAAACAGGTTTGAATCTCTGCGGTAATCTAGGTTATAGCAAATGGCACTGACTGCGCTGTATGTGTGGAGACGTCTCTGTGCATTTATTCCCCATTATGTTGATGATAATAGTGCAGATTTTCACCTACTTTCAACAGCTTCCCAACAAACCCCAGGATTTAGGAGATTTAACATAAACACAGTCTGTGTGCCAGGGGTCTGCTCCTTCTAACATCACTGATGTCTTAGTTTCACAGTTTCCCAGTGGAAGCAATAAAACAGTCACGATGGCAGATGGAGGCAAAAAGTGGGAAATAAGAATACTCTTGCTGATTCATTCATGTTCTTTACCACCGCAGGGATGGGAAAAGAACAAGTCTGTGCCAGTGTAGTGAGACACACATGGCCAATATACAGCACAGTCTGCATCAACATTACTGTTATTATTTACAGTTAGTAACTGAGAGGTTTTGTCTGTGCTGCAGCAGGGCAACGTTATCATTCAGCACAAATGACAGAAGTTGACACTTTGTAGACACAGAGTGAATGTGTAATTCAGGGCCTGTTGTGCAGATCAGGGTCCAAAACTGCTGAATTCAACTGTTTTGAAAAAGTGTTAATGAACAGAATAGAAGCGACCTAGGGCTAAAGCTACACTCAGCTACAGCTTCCTCATTTTTCTTTTTCTTTTTTGTCTGTGAAGTACGTTTAAAGCACAAAATGACATTGCAGTTTTAATTTTTTTAAGCACAAATTCTCCTGCAAGATTTTTACATTGTCAGGTGTATGTTGGTGGAATGTGTGTGTAGTAGGTAAGAATGTCTGCCAAGCTGTTTCTGTTTTTGAGCTCCTCTTCTTTTTTATGGCAGCTTAAATCAGCGAGAGAGTTCACTGAACAGATGGCTCACAATGTAGGAACGAAGCATTCGAATGAACTGGAACTGAAATAGAAGCGACGCGAAGGGAAAAGACACAAACTGTGGGGAAAAACTGCATGTGCTGTAAACGCATCATTGACTAGAAAGTGTAGCATTTTACAGTGGGATCTCTGGGAGCTCACCGTCAACGGCATAATGCTATCAGCCTCCTGCAGGTTGAACGTGCCGCTCCGGCGTCCTTTAAGAATACTGTACGGACCTACGCTGAAGTCAAGGTCATCAAAATAAAAGTAGAAAAAATGAGTGTGAATATTAAAGGTTAAAGGTTAGATAGCAGTTTGAAGAGAAACAACACTGTTCTCACTGTTCTATTATTTGTTTCATTTTTCATCTTTTTGATTTGACATACGGCCACGCGACAAGACTCTGCCTTTACATAAAACAGCATATGGCAGAGCTGATAAGCAGGAGGCAAAGATGACACGTGGTTTCGTTCAAAACACCAACACACACACCCACACACACACACACACAAAGACAAGCAAAGCCTTAAAAAGGATGAGTTAGTCTTTAAAATAATATGCAATTATGCAATAAATTAGGCTTAAAAATAAGGTACATCAATCACTACGTGGCCGGCACCATCATTTGACAGTAATGAATCACTTTTTGGCTGATCTCTTCAACTCGGGGTCACTGCAGCAGATAATTCCTGCATATGATTTGGCACTGGTCTTTACATAAGGTGCCCTTCCCAGGCTGGGACGCAGGCTGTGATCCTTGGCGGCCCCTAGTGTACAGCTCTAAGGTGAAACAAATGATAAATGTTTCCCTGGGAAACATTAGCAAACTGCTACATATCTGTACATTCCAGTTGGAGTCATTTAACATCTGCCTTCATCATATGCTGCTCAGCCTCTGTTTTCAACTGATCCATCATCACCACCACCAGTGCGTACTTCCTGCACAGACCAGATGTTTCTGATTCTAAAAAAAGTCCAAAAAATAACCACTCTCTATTTTTAGACAATCTGTGCTAAATAACTGATTTATGTTTTAAGTCTAAATGTGATTCAAAAGGAAAACAAAGAGCATGCATTGCTCAGCACTTACACTTAGTTTGCAGTATCTGTAATAAATATATACATTAACACCTATAATTGCAACATTATTTGTTTTACACAAATCAGTGCGCTTCCTGATTGGTGCCTTCATTGGTCCTGTATTCTTCAGTGTTACAATGACGTTCAACGATCCTGTTTATAGTTAGGGATTAAAACCAACTTGAGTGATGCCGAGGCATGTACATGGTGAGTGTCTCCATCTAGTGGCCATTTGGAGTTCACACGTATGGGAATGGCGTCAAACTGAGACTGACTTGTCTTTTCTCTCTTGACTGCTCACATCTGTTGAAGTTGTTTGAAAGACTTTTAGTTTTAGAAACGACCGCCAGTCTGTCATCTTATATTAATTACACGTTATTACTAATTCTGCGCCATTTGTAAAGGAAACAATCCTAATGTCAAGGCCATGTTTCTGTAGTTTAGCAAGGACTATGTCAAATTAAATTAAATTTAAGCAAATAAAAGTAGATATAAATCTGCTAATCTTTCATTTAAATCTACAGGCCCTAATTTCTTACATCACACATAACCTATATAAGAAAAAGCTCATATCTTACTCTGAATCACTAAACACAAAATGATCCTGTGTGTTTTATATCTAATATTTCGTACGTGATGTTAGTCCATTCATGTGATATAAACTTCAATAAATGACCCTTTCTTTCCTTTTTCCTGACAGTGTCCTAATCTCCTCAGGACTGATTAGATAATTAGGGAAATCACTGTTTTATTAAGTGCTTCATTAAGTTGACGCGTCATTATTCATCACCACCGTTGGTCTAGTTCATAAGGTTTTCAAGAATGAATACAAATATAGACCATCTGCCTGTAATGGCTTTGCTCTTGGCTCAGATGTGTGATGATATTCATCATTATGAGTCTTAACTGAACAAACTGATGAATCATCAGTCAGTGCTGAGGCTGAGCCTCTTCTGCTCACCAGTGTCAAGTGGAGGAAGAGACATGGGTTTATTTAATCTGCTGTCTGCTCTTGACCTCTCTTTAACAATAAATAATCTTCATGTGCTGTACTGCATGTCAACTTGCTTTTTCATTCACATTCTAATACTGGGCCATGGACCTTTGAAATATTTAAAATATTTTGATGTTGTGTCTGAATAGTGTTTTATCTGTTTGTATTTTATTGGACAATGTGAATCATCTGACATTGTGAAAAAATATATTTAAATTAGCTTTTTCATTCACATTCTAATACTGGGAATGTGAGTTTGTGTGTTTTAAAATTAAAATGTAAGACAGTACATGTAACTATAGGGGCTGGAAAAACTTTAACTTGGTAAATTGTGATAAATGAAAGTAGGTCAACAGGTTGGCCAGTAGGTGGCGGTATAATGTGGGAGAAAGAAACTGCAGCCAATAACCGGTCAGTCCAGGGCATCAGATGTCACAGACATAAAACACAAATCATTAACACAGGGTTTCCCAGGGCAACAGGTGTACGGATTGATTGACGGATTTCTGGGTAATAATGTGTTTGCAGCATAGTAATTTACAGTAAACTCCCTCAGGACATGCTCTCAGATGTCGTTAGATTTCTCTATATATGGTTTTTTCGGGCGAAATTGCCTGACACAGATATTAATAATTAAATATTTCACTGTGTATTTTAATGAGCCCGAGGTTCTGACCACAGCAGCTTGACAGTCAGATGGATCTTAACTAATGTATTTATTTATTTTAGAAACTTGTAGTAATTCTAGTAGATATAGTAGTTTTCGGTGGATAGAGTCACAGGGGAGCAGGGGAAACAATAACATTTAGCTACCTATAGGTTAATAACTATATTAGCCTATGACGCTATATGTGTATTTTTGTCAACTTCATCAATGTACTTTTGGTTACCTTCATGTTATTTTAAGCTGTGTTTTTATGCCGAGCTTTTTGATTAGCTCGCTTCTCTAGCTAAATACTTGTAGTAAGTTTTGCAGTAAAACAACAAACACTCTAATAATAATAATAATGACATATTTCTCTAAGTTATGTAGCTATTTCAACTTTTTAAAGAAAGGCATGGCTGCTGATACCACAACAGTTGTTAATGTTCAGGTACTTCCGGAACTTTCGTAATGGCTTTTTTTTGTTTGTTTTTTTGTTCTGGTTAATGCGTGTAAGGACCAACTGGATGGACGCTGCTGCGGCTCCTGCTCCTCCTCCTCCTGCTCTTTGAGCTAAAACTGATGAATGAGTGTGGTCTTTCTGAGCTGCCCCGCACCACAGTATCACCGGGCAGATAAAAGAATCACTACTTGGAAGGACTTTGCTGCAAGACCGGGCACAGAAGGTGAGAGATGTGACCGATTGTTGTATCTGCGCGTCAGAAACACATTTATTTGAATGAAAACCCCTTTCAGACTGTTTGGATCGGTTTGCATGTGCGTGCGGGAGCGACAATTAGGCTCCAGACAATAGAACCATGCTGCTGCTGCTGCTGCTGCCGCCGCCCCCGCTGCACCCCCCCGTCCCCCCGTCC
>NC_024316.1:11463589-11465932 GCF_000523025.1 Cynoglossus semilaevis | reverse complement strand
CGGGGGTGAGAAACAAGCCCCGGGAAAAGAAACCAATGCGGGGGCGGCTGCGGCTGCCGCTGCCATCGCTGCACCTCCGTGTCCTCCTGTCTGCAGTACCGCTGCTGCTGCTGCTGCAGCCTCCCTCCTTGTTATGAAACCAAAACCTCGCTGTTTTACAATTCCTTGTCCAGTTATCAGGCTATTTCTCCATCAAACAAGTCCTGTGCTCTGAAACAAGTGGTGATCGCAGCAGTGATGCGATCAGCTGTGCAGTACCACTCACACACACTCACACACACTCACACGTACATACAGTATGTGAGGGTTGATTGAACGGTCGTCCAGTCCATGTCGGTGTTACCTAACGGCCACTGAGTCTGGAAGAGGAAACTCATCAGGAATTGTCTTGAGTTTGATCAATTGTTCAACTGTTGGTTGTAGTCTCTCCCCCTTTAGGTTTGAAATTTAATTTAATCTGATTATCACTAAGGTCAGGTTGGCACAGAGTCAGATTAGTTAATGCACACCTGTGGCAGGCATGTGTATGTGTTCTACACCAGTAGATTAAACTATGGAGTAATGTTTTGTTTTTTTAATTATGGTCACGTATCATTTAGCCTCATGTATTTTATTTGTTGCTGTGCAACGTGACGTTCCCCTGTAGAATATAAGATTTTCCAACTTTGTCCTCAACAATATTAATCAGTCCACAGACTCTAGCATCCATGTTGAATATCGTGTTAATCAACAGGTCAGACCTGATGTTGAAGCCTTTCTGAATTGTTGGATGTTCAGTGCACGTCAGTCTGTCCACACATTCAATTTGAATCTGATCAACTTCACAAATAAACTGTTTTGGTGCTGTACAGTGTGTCATTAAAAGTTTGTTTACAATCACAGATCAACAAGTGAAGCTAAATATGTGGGAGGAACCAGAACTGTACAGTGACCCCCCTCCCCCCCAACCCCCACCCGTGGCTTTTCTATTTGTGCTGTGATTAAGAGGTTCTCTGCTGATTGACTCTATTCACGAAAATGTCTTTTGATGAGCTCTTGACAAGTGTGTACGCTGACGGATACGAGAGGGAGAGAGAGACAGAGAGAGAGCGGAGCTGCAAAGAGCACAAGATGTTCCAGCTGAAAGTTGCGCCCTTTTAATCAATACCCAGAATGCATTTCTGGTCAGTTCAAGAGTCTCACTCTGGACCTCACATTGTGAACTGTGTGAAACGGCAGCTTTGAACACAAATCCTCACTTTGTAATTATAATTTAATGTCATTGTAAACTCAATTTTAATTTTAATTATTTTCAGGTTTGTCTTTTTTTTTTGTAGACGAGAAAAACAATTTGTCGTGAATTGTGGGAAATGAATTGTCAGTTGACAGTACTAGAAAAAAAAGGTGAAGTTACACCCAGTTCCCTGGTGAAAGTACTTGGGTAAATATCAATCTAGAAAATGTTGACAAAAAATATATATTTCCTCTTATTGTAGTGGATGACAATGAGTTGTCATTTGACTTCAAAGGTTGAACGACAGACACTAGCTGCCCAGGATTTTAGCTGTCACTGCTGATGAAGAGACAGGTTTTTCCTCTGACCTTGGTTTAAGTATCACACAAACACACCATCCACATGTAACCCAAGCTGTCTCTGCATATTTCATGGTTTTTGTATAGGTTTGACAATGAATCCAGAGAGAGTGCGTATGTGTGTTTGAGGGTATCCTGTTTCAAGAAGGTCAGTCTGTGTGTGAAAACCTTAAATCTGCGGTTAGTGACATCAACGGCTTTGAAGTGTTTCCACAGTACACCCTCAGTCCTCATTGTTTGTCATTGTTGGATGATTTAGATTTTTGTCGCTGTTCCCTGACGGTTGGCCCGTACATGTGTACTTTGTCTGTAAACAGCTGGACTTCCAAAGAGTAGAAATGACAGCTTTCTTAAAAGCTCTATCTTTAACATCTTCAACTTTGGTAAATGGAATAAAACAACAAATATGACATCATGATCTGTAACTGATTAGGATTTAATGAGACATAAATAGGGGCATTGTTTTTGAATTCCCATCAGTACAACAAACATCAAGTCTGTCCAATCAGACGTTGATCTTCCTCCAGAATCAACATTTTCAAAATGTATTTTAATTTTATTTGACATTTTTTACCATGGTGTGTGAATGAGCAGAACC
The DNA here is from genome assembly GCF_000523025.1 of Cynoglossus semilaevis. Lineage (NCBI taxonomy): Eukaryota > Metazoa > Chordata > Actinopteri > Pleuronectiformes > Cynoglossidae > Cynoglossus > Cynoglossus semilaevis. The sequence continues at coordinate 11,463,762 of NC_024316.1, read as the reverse complement.
ACAGACCTTTGGTATAAACAGCACAGTTACCTGCAGACTGTTGTTGGTTGTTGTTTGTCTATGAGATAATAATTCGGTTTTCTGTAAGGTTAAATTCATGTCAGAGAAACAATCTCTATACAGTATTTGTTTTAGTACCTACAGTATTATGTCAATTTTAAGAAACTATATAT
>NC_024316.1:11456469-11463382 GCF_000523025.1 Cynoglossus semilaevis | reverse complement strand
TTTTAGTCTCTACAGTATTATGTAAATTTTAAGAAACTATATATATATATATATATATATATATATATATATATATATATATCCCCTAAAAACCATTGCAGAGCTTTACATTTCAAATGAAGTGGTGTTTGAGTGGAGCTCCAGACATGTTGTGTAGATGTGCAGGATTGTTGCTCATATCGTTCTGTCAGACAAGAACTGAGACGTGTCAGATGTGCTGGAAAAGGCCAACAGATGTAGTAACTGCATCTTTCCAGAAGGCTGTCACCACTAGGCGTGAGTATTCATCCACTTAAGTATATCATTTGCAAATGCAAACGTGTGTCAACCCACTTACTATCAGGTTACATCTGCAAAGATGTAACCTGTGTTCATCATCTGTGACGCCCTGGTTTTTATCCGTTAGTCTGCTCCTGCTAATGAGCTCAGTGGGCGGCTAAGAGCAGGAACAGAACAGCACGGAGTTGACAGAGGGAGGGAGGGTGGAGGACTGCTGACCTGTGTGACATTCGTGCACATTGATGACAATTGGACATAAGATGTGATCACATCGGTCAATGAGAGGGGAGGACGTGAATATACACAACATATGAGCACAGGTGGCCGTGTCAATCAAACATGCAGTACAGTGTGTCAACTACTAACAGTAGTGGATGGAGACTGTTGGCCTGCACTAGATACTTGCCTATAATAAAAAGCTGTTATTATAATTATAAATATTAGAGACCAAGACTCGTCCCAGATCCTTCGTTGAGTCCGGATCCGAACTCGAGAAGACAGAGCTCTCTCCGTGGTGGCCCCTAAACTCTTTGACCACCAGGGGAGCACCCTGTCAGGTTAGAGCTGCCCAGATGCGTAAATCCTTTTCAAACACTGAAAACCAGCTTGGCAGGTTATCTAGGCACAGTTCTGATTTTGACTTGTCTTGTGTTTCATGTGCTGTTATCACTAAGATATTTCCAAAGCTTTTGTGTTTTTATTTTATATGGCTGATACTTGTTATTCTCAGCATCATTTAATGGTGGGATTGGAACTTTGTACTTTCAGCATCTGTACAGCTCAGGTTAAGTTGTTTTAGCATGTGCTTTATAAATAGACCTTGACATGGCTTGACCTGACATTAATGTTTATCACAGAGCAGTAATATTGTAGTCAAACTGGAATGTTAGGAGTACATTGTAATTGCATTTATAGTCTGCCGTTCATTTGAAGGCTGGGGTTTATGTAAGTAAAGAGTAGGAGAACATTAGTGTGTACCTTTCTATGAAGTATCAGCACAGCCCAGACATACAGTCGATGGTTGTTTATCTTCCATCAGAACAAATACACTTTAAGTGTGTTTTTGAGCAGCTCTGTCTGAGGGTTATGTAATGCATAAGTCTGTGTATCTGTGTATGTCTGTCCTTCACTGCAGTGGCCCCTGATAGGCCAGGTCACTCCCCCCCCATCCCCCCACCTCCCTGTCATGGCTGCTCCTCTGTGCATTTGAACACAACTGTTTACTTGTGTGTATACAGACGGTGGTCCCTGACCTCTGGTTGTCCCTCCTACTCCTCATACATACTCATACAGTACTTATGGATCATTGAGCGCCTCTTTAGACTTATGTTCTTTTTTTTTAACTCAGGTAGTATTTCTATAATAAAAGAAATGTTGATGTTTTTGTTTCAGTGCAGTTTAGAACAAACCCAAAACTGTTTGAAGGAAGGATGAAGCATCTTCTTCTCTGTGAATCATTTTTCTCTTACAAACCTAAGAAAAGGACAAATGCTGTCAGTTCAAACCTTTAATGTTTTTTTTCTTCTCTAATAATACGTTTCCTGACAAATTGACTGTTGAAAAGGTGATCTTTTGACAATAGAACATAATGAATTCCAGGAGAGAACAGTGACAGGAGTCTTTGCCAAATGTGGTTTTCACAGTAAAAAATGTTTTTCTGTTTTATTTTGGCACCAAAGTACATACATACGTCTCAATCTCCAGCACCAAAGTGCACAATTAGCATTGTTAATCATTTTTATCCCAGAAATAATGGAGAACTTGATTTTTTTTTCTGTCATTGACTTTTCCCCCAGTAGCACAATAAGCTGCTTTCCTGCAGCAATGGTTTAGCCATGGAGACCCTTCCCCTATACCGTCCCCCAGTGAACCCTCACTGAACCCAATGACCCTGCTTAACGCAGACTGATTGGCTGACAACCATCACCAGTGTCCAATCAAAGCTCACTGTGCTTCCCTGACTGAAGATCCCTCCCCCACTGATCCTAGATCTGCCATCATTCATGTTTTATTGATTACCTGTGTGTCTATGTTGCTACATGTTCACCACTGCACAGAACAACACTGATCACAGCATATTAAAGTTGCTGTCAATTGTAGGTCATAAAGGTTACACACAAAAATTAATAACAATAAAACCGTTAATTCAACTATGAAAAGATCTACCTCTCCAGGTATATAGCACAATAATTTATATTTAGGTCCAAAATATCTTAATAACTCATCTGTGTACATGAAGTACGTCCACCACTGGTGCCCAGCAGTTTTTAAATCTTGTATTGCTGTTGATATGACACAGTGCTGTACAGAGAGTTTATGGATTTCGTCTGGACTCGTCTCCGTGGTGGGACATTTACATTAACATCATAATCACAGCAGTGAATTTTAAATGACCAACAGGTTTATGTCACAGTGGAGTTTAAATGATAAATATTTATACTCTACATTACGCAGTACGTGCAAATAAATACCACAACACCAGTACTGTATATTATAATAAATCTACTTAAGATCAAGTAAAAACTTGACACATAGTTTCAAAGTCCCTGGTTTTGATTTTTTTCTAACACTTAATGGCATTTATATTAAACCCTCTGGTCTGGTCTTGATATCAATCAAAATAATGACTCTGCGTCCCGTCTTTGCTTTCCTCCTTCTTACCTGGGGCCAGTGTTGAGTGTCCTAATTTTCTATGATAAGTTTCACATTTTAAATAGTTTCTCTAGAAACATTTTTTGTTTTGTTTTATAGCTTTGCCAAGATGTAGAAATGAGTATCTTGGTATGAGATGATAACGGTGTGTTTTTGGTGTGTGTGTACATTGGTCGTCCATCTTGGTATTTCTTGTATAACACACACTTCTAGTTGGTTGAAGAGTGGCATTATTAGGCAGCCCTTATGTAAGGAGGCTTATGCAAGCAGCTGTCTTGGTGCTGGCCTTCTTTATCATTTGTAGGGTTTTCTACTTGTCTCACTCTCTGTGTCCCTTCCTCTCTCTCTCTCTCCCTCTCTCTAATCCTCCCTCTATCAGCGAAGCTTTCAGGCAGTAACTACATGATGGAAGTAGGACATCTTCCATTTCTGTACCAAAGAACAAATTATACCACGAAAGCCACAACTTTCATGTCCTGTGCTTTAATTTTTCCACAGTAAGAAAAATGGGGTCAATATCACGAATGTTGAAACCAGGTATGATGTAGCTTCAGTTGGGCTGGATTGTTGCTACACATTTGAAGTTGCGTCTGTGATCTTGGTTTTTTTTATTATATATTATTAAAGGTCTCATTTCTCACTTTTTTGACAAAAATAATGACCCCCAAACTTTTTTCTGCAGAGCCCGCCCATGTACATAGGACTAGTGCCCCTATTGAAACTTTCCCAGCTATTGCTTAAAGTTTCTCTAAACTGATTTACTGTAATCCCAATAAACCGCTACTTCCACGGTACAAAGGAAATAAAATTACAAATATGTGCAATTTCTCCATACGGCACAAATAGTGCCACCCAGTGGGTCAGACCCTCCACTTTGGAAACTACTGCTCTTGTTGTATTGAAGATAGTCAGTAGACATGGACTGCGGGTGGCATATGTAGAGTTTCATTGTAGCAGTAGCTTACCTTTCAGAGACAAATGCTCCAATCACAGACTCAGCTTTATTTAACAACAAGACCAGATGTTACCAGAGTGTGGCATTGTAGCCATAGTGTGTGATGGCTCCACTGTCCTGCCTGTGATCTAGATCTGACCCTTAATGAAGATTTATGGAACATCAAGAAGAGTAGAATCTGGGCACAGTGATCACACCCTGTTGAGCAGCTGAGGTCGGTTTTCACCGTCCAGAAGGACGGAATGACACAAGGCTGTGGGATCTTGTTATTAAACTGTATAACTTATTTGTCGTATTCCACTAACCAAACCTCCCTGAATAGATCAAGAACTCTTTCTTTTCACAGTTCTCCTTTAGCTTAGAGAAAAGGCTGGATTTCTAACAACACTGAGAGAACATCAAGTCAAACTTTCAGCCCTGTTTTCAGGCAGATGTTAAAAGAACATCATCTTTAGCACCATAACATTTCGTAACATTTCCCTCACAGTAGCCTCATCTGTTTTTGCTCCTCTCTCTGGTTCAGATTAACGTCTTTTTTTCATTTTCTTACTCCAGAACTTTAAGGATACCCACCCCCTCCTCGGTCATGGGGGTGTTTTCAGGACACCAGACAGTCCAGACTTCTCCCCTCCCCCGCCCTCTTCATATTGTTTCCATATTCAACTGCATTTAAATTGCTCCTCGTTCTGGACAGCCCACTCAGAAGTAATGCTGACACAAAGTCTTTGCTTGGTTAATCGGAATCTTCAGCCTGTTGTTGGAAGTTTCCTAAGGTAAGATGATACTGTGGTAAAAGGGGAAATACGGTTTGTTTTTTATTATTATTTCTGGGGGTCCGTGCGTAGTGAATAGTGTGTGCATGTTGTTAAAACAAAAGCAGACAGGGCTGCCGTTTGATCATCCCATAGACGATATGTGATATGTTAACCTCAGGAAAGATGGTGGTAACTGTGGTAACAGCAGTTATGGTTCTCCAGCCTGGTTCATGTATTTATTTAGAGAATGTGTAACTGTAGAAGAGACAGGGACCAGTTTGTTCTGTACGTTTGACGACAATCAAAATGATCTGAACAGTGACTTGTTTCTTTTAGACTAGTTTTTAACTTTCCCATAACTTAATGCAAGCAAGTAGCTCTTCATGAACCTTACACAACTGAAGCTTTTCATTATTTTCAATGCCTCAGGGAATAGTTAAAAAAAACAAAAAAGGATAAAAAACGATAAAACGCTAGTTGCCGTTTTCTTGTACAAGGTTGGAGAATTAGTAGCCTTTCTGACTCTAAAGATCCTTTAGAGTTAAAAAAAAACGTTTTCTAGCATTTTTGACAATAAATGATTTATACTGATATTATTCAGAGTTTTAAAAGAAATTAATCTATAACCTACTCTGTTCACCAGCTTTAAATTTATAGCTATAAACTAATATTATAAAATGTGTGTGTGTATATATATATATATCAAAACCATAATGGTGTGTATTTTACAGATGTTCCTTTAATGTCCATTAAGTCGGTTCCATCATGAGAGAAAATGTTTTAGAAAAGTGTTTAACCCACTCTGTGTCTAAAAGAAGCCAAGACGCAGTGTTGTGTTTGTTATATAACAGTCATTTACATGACTAAAGTTACCTAAAGTGTCTGACCTGCTTTCCTCTGCCATATACTGTTACCCAGAGTGCCGTTCATCCATGACCGCTGTGATCATTTGATCTGGCCTGTTTGGTTTGGAATGGCTAACTTAAAACTGATACATAAAACTGACACACTAGTGTTGGTTGTAAAAAAAGACTAAAGATTTCACAGTCAGAATGGGCAGCAACCACACTGTGGCATGTAAGGTTACATAACCATATCACTGATCCAAGTACTGCTTGTGCTCGTTTTCTGTTTATGGTTGAGCACTTTCCCTGTGGTCCAATACTGTGTCAGTGATTCTGATACTTTTAAGAGAGTTATGTGTTAAGTACAAGAATTTAAAACTAAAGAAAGTTTTTTTTTTTTTTTTTTTTTTTTAATGTGAGACTGCTGTTGTAGCCGACAGTTTATAAACTGACTGGGCAGTTTATAAATGTTTTGTAAAAGTTCATAAAATTACTGTTCATTATTAAAACATTATATTAATATAACATTGTTATACTTTATGCAACTTTTTTTGATGATCATATCTGAGCTCTAATAACATTTAAAGGAACCCTCCCCTCTCTTGAGAGGATTCTTGACAGTGAGGGCCCTTGTTCTGGATTTAGCCACAAATGTCATTCCATTCGCGATGAATACAGTGTTGTGTACAACCTCACTGCCATCTTGTACTACACTATGCAGTATTCAATTGATTTACAGGTGAGTAGCAAATGACATTTCCCTGAGGTTCCTTCTGGGTATCGGGGAAGACCAGCGAGTTTCAGTTTGGCTCTGAGTTCTTGGTTGCTGTTGTTGAGACGAGCAACAAGTCCACGGAGCTGAACACTGTGAGATTTACAGCTCTTGTAAAACTGCCCCATCGGACCAATGATTCCAGCTGGCTGCAGCTACTGTACCTGTTGTGTAATCCACTGCTTAACATTATGCAAGGTGAACTGGCAGGCGATAAAAAGAAAGCCCTGCCGTGATCGCCCTGCTCACAATATATAAAGCCTTTGATTTGTAAGTAGTGAAACCACAGAGGCTACAATTACCAAAGTTTGGCCATGATTTACATGATTTAATGTAGCTGTTATTACAGAACTATTCTTATTGTCCTGGTCTGCATGTCTTCGTAGCTGTTTTAAATAATCGTCACGGACATAGTTACATAAGTGACCTAATTTCACTGATATATCATGAAAGGAACAAAACTTTGCTTTTACGACACCATGCTGATAATGAAGGCCATGCTGGTAGCCTTTTACTTTATGATCATTTTCTCTCAGCCTGTGTGAGTCATGTTATGTTCCTGCTGCTGCTGCTGCTGTTGCTGCTGCTGTTGCTGCTGCTGTTACTGCTGCTGTTACTGCTGCTGTTACTGCTGCTGTTACTGTTACTGCTGCTG
>NC_024316.1:11444114-11456431 GCF_000523025.1 Cynoglossus semilaevis | reverse complement strand
TGTGCTTCGTGTTGTGCTGTTTCCTGCTGCTGCTGTTCCTGCTGCTGCTGTTCCTGCTGCTGCTGCTGTTGCTGCTCTGAGGGGGTGCTTTAAAAGCATCTCAAGTAAAGTTCTAATTCCCATGTCCACAGAGGTGTACATAGTCCAAATGTCCGGTGACATCTGCACTATGTAGTGTCTACCTGTTCAGTAGACACTACATCATCATTAAATGGTCACTTTCTTCCAAGTGTGCTTCTAATTTCTTTTGTTTGTTGGCAGTGGGATAAAAACAATGAAGAAATGTGATGTCTTTAACTGTAATGTTCAAAGGTCACTCATCTGTCCTTCTCCTTGTAGGAGTGTGCAGTGTGGCCATGCTGAGGTAGCAGTGACAGGCTACAGGGAAGGATGTCTGAGGAAGATGAGACGACTGTGAATGGAAGGGTAAAGGAGGTGTCAATCTGTTACATAAGTGATGACGATGAAGAAAATGATGGCGATGATGAAGATGAGGGGATACTCGGTGAGTCACACAAGGACCAAAGAATTCCTCTTTATCATTCTATCTCTTCACCTCATCTATCCATCTGTCTGTCTGTCTGTCTATTACCATCTACGTGATTATTGAACTAATCATGGTCTGTCTGCTGTGGATCATGTGACATAAACATCCTTCATCCACCTAGACCAGTCACTGTTTCCACTGGGTTCTACACCAGTCATAGGAATTCTCCAATAAATAGTTGAATCACATAAAACTGGCCAAACGTGTAAACACACTGACAGCAGTCTATATATCTTTAAGGACTCCATCACAGAACAAGAAATGTCCTAAAGTCATTTAGTCATTTTCCACCCCTCCCTCCTCCTCCTCCTCCTCCTCCTCCTCCTCCTCCTCCTCCTCCTCCTCTCCTTTTCACCATTACTTCTGTTGCCAGTGTGTGTTGCATAACCCAATGAATCATCTATTAGTTATATTAGATGCAGAGACATGTGAGTGTGTGTGTGTGTGTGTACGTGGGCAGATGTGTTTCTAGCTGTGTCTTTGGCTGTAGGAGGCACGATCTAAGATATGAACTTTTTCATGAAGTTTTTATCTTAAGGGAAAACATTTTCAGTGTCATCAAAGTTCTCTGCTCTAAGGAAAAGCCCTCGATCTTTTGATCTGCCTTTACACATGTTACATTTGGTGATCAGGAGGCAGAGTATTATTGGTCAGAGTTTATGAAATTGGATGTTACATAACGAAACTTCATGGTCTGAATGATGACATTTGAAACCAAATCAGCCCCATTCTGACATCACTTTCCTGAGCCTAATCTCACCGCACAATACAGGAGTAAAATGGAACACTGTGAACTTACGTTCTGCATCCTTAGGAGTTGGTGAAGGTAAACATGTGGAAGAGGTCACTCTACTGTCAATCTGTGATGACAGATAGAAAGAACGACTGTCTACATGGTCAAAAATGATCAGAAACACATTTAGGGTTGATTTTAGAAACCAAGACACACTTTTACAATTTTTTTTAGAGAGTGTGACAGATTTCAATCCAAAATATCAAATAGCCTTGTAATGTAGTTTGAAATTTCTGTTTTTTCTTCACCAGCATTATTACTCTTTTTTTGACTTGTGACTTTTTTTAGTTTTTTTAAATACTACCGTAGTACAGTACAGTAAGCTGAGGTGGAAACAAGGCAAATACCTTTCATTGTCTTATCTTTCTTTGCTTGGCAGTGGTGAAATAGAATTGATATGTTAATTTATTTTCTTTGTTCAGGGATGTCGGCAGTTTTGTAGGAATTACAGTATACAATATTAGTGGAGATTCAATCAGTACCTGTTGATGTGTCATTGTGGTGGAAGGGGCTTAACAAGAGTCCTCTCTTAAAGGAGGCTCAGAAAAAAGACCACATTATTATAATAATAAAAGACTTTCTTTATTTACTGTTTGATTTCCTCTAAACTGGATTGGAAATTACAAATTGGCATCTTGTTTTTAGGTAAAGAACAGAGATGATTCAAATTCCATTAAAGCACTTTATAATATAAGCAAAGGCCTTTTTTTATGGTTCACTTTTTATATAAATGTTATTACGTTTAGTTATGCAACTTCCACACAAACCTAGATCTGTAATTTTATTTTCACGGTTCAACACATCTCTACCCAGTACTTCCATTTAGCACAGCTTCCTGCAGTGGCTATTTTCCTATTTTCAAGGCCTTAGTTCCTGTGGTGGAAACTGGGCTTATATAAACCTGTCAGCTGTTTATCACTCTGAGTCTGTGCTGCTTGTCTAGACCTGTGAAGATGGGAAATACACATTCACCTTTGCATCCATAAGTAGGCTTATACTGTGAGTGAGTGTGTGTGTGAGAGAGAGAGTGAGAGAGAGATGATGAACCATTAGTCTCTCCACAAAAACATACGTCCAGGTCCTCATTCTTATTCCTGCTCCCTGCCTGAGATTATAAAACATGTTTGTCACAGCAGTTGTGTAATTGACCCATCGTTGTAACTGGGTCGCAGCAGATTATAATTTGTGTCATCTTCGAATTATTGTTTTATATGCAGGTGGAGTGCATACTTTGGTTTTCACCTAATATTTAACTTTTATTGTTTAAACAAACGGCATAAAAACATTCCATTCAAATTTCAGGCAGGCAAGACTGTACATGAGTCCTTTCTACAGAAACAAGTATGTTTTTAACAAATTAGTTAGCAAGAATGTGTCTGAACAAATTATATATTTGTATATATATTTATGTGTGTATATATCAGAGATGGAGTGCTCAAGTCACACACAGACTTCAGACTTGACTCGGTCTCTGATTTTGGGACTCGTGACCAATCTTAGTTTCTATTTGAGCGTATTAACATTGAGGAAACTTCTGACAGGCTGCCTTCTTTTTAGTCTCCTGGTAACCATGGGAACCATATTATGCAGATTAGCACCTCACGTTCTCAGGTAACAGTAACACTATGGCGACTGGCACACCTTCAGCCGGCTGCGCAGTGATGGATAGACAGGCAGACAGACAGACAGTTAGATAGATCAGATACATTTTATGAATCTCTTGGGAGTTCACCTTGGAGAGATTAGAGATCGTTAACAGCAGACTGTAGACGGCTCGTTACACCAAGAGGAGACATTTTAGAGACTTGAAACTTGACTTGGACTTGTGACCAAAGATATTTATAGATATATATTTGTATATATATATCAATCTTACATGGGCAACTCTATATAAGATAATGTGATGAAAGGTGTTTTAATGCTGTTGTTGTTGAGTCTTTTCTGACTATGAAATGAATGTAAGTTCTTGGTAGGAGAGCAGGACTTTCAGATGTTTTGGAGGGTTTTTTTTCTCACATGTTAATTTTGCTCTTGAGACATCATCACCCCCCACTGTGTCGTGCGTATGTCCCCATGTTGCCATAACAACTGTCACCAGGACGCCGGCCCCTTCAGAGTTGAAATATTTTCCTCCGTAAGATTTGGCATCTTTCTTTTCCCTGGTCTTTAATTTTCTTCCTAAAACAAAATGTATTCATTTAACATCTAACTTTGCTGTCCACAGGTTTCAGTCAATCTTCTTGTGTTTATTTTGTTTACTCATTTTCTTACTAATAGTGTTTGAGCTAAGTTCAGATTGTTTTATTCTTTTTCTTTTCCTTTTCCAAATTCTTTTAATACATCTGCTGTAAAGTTGGACTGTAAAAAATATCCTTATAAATATACTTGCTTTTTTACAATATATCCAGTATCAAAGGTTTTGTATTGAAAGCCCTCTTCTGTTATCTGAGGAATCAACAACTGGTGACCACCGTTGATTAGCTGATGGTGCTGTGCTAGAATCTTTCTATCCTCTCTGGTTGACACACACAAATTAATGTAAATAAATGTTAAATGTCATCCCTGAAGGCATAATTAAATATAAATCTCATATTTGAACCTAGAAAAAGGTTTGAGTACAAATTAGTTGGGAGGGTCTTTCGTATGATACTCACAAGAATAAAGGATACTTAATCCAAAAAGGTGTGTATATGTGTGTGTGTGTGTATGTGTGTGTACTTGAAGCCATTTTTCAAGGACTGACATTGAGAAATGGACCTGGGAGGTGGGACCTGTTTCCTTAAATAAAACTGTCCTCTTCAGCATCACAGCACGACTTTGGTGCCTGAACAGTAAATTCTAGGTTAGACTCCGAGCTGCATGCTGCAGTGCACCAAATATAGTACAAGGTCAAACCTTCAGCCACCATCTTTTGGGGTTTTTGGAGTGCGGGCCAAAGGGCTACAGGGGAGGTGAGGGCAATTGGCACTTTAGCAGGGCAGGAAGCCACTGGACCTAGTGTGAGTGTGCCCTTGGTTTACACGTAGGAAGGGCAACACTCCAGTGATTCTTATCCACATCAGGTAAAGAGTGAAGGTGCATTGAGTTGAAGTGAAATGAATCCTTCATTTCTTACAACACCTCTAGGTTAGTAGTGCATGTGTGGGTTTGCGTGAACAGATTGAGGAGTGTTCGCTCCATGTTGTTGGACCTTTGCAGCTCAGATGATGCTGTAACCAGTTTTAACAACACACACACACACGCATGTGCATGAAAAAACACACTTGACTCCAGAGAGCCGCAGAGTAGTAGTCTGTTAATTAGCCTGTAGCTCCCCTGCCAGGGTGTAGGCGTGGGTTAGAAGAAAAACAAGAAAACGTGTTTCCTCCCACAAATGTTGCCGACACCTGGTGGTGCAGTCAGTGACAAATGCACCACCTCGCCAACTCTGATCAGAAGTGGACTGGTCAGATGATGTGTAGTTGTTTTTGAAAGATGGACTCGTAATTGTAGTCATGAAAAGGATCACTGAAGTCTCCGGTTTCGACTCAGTTATTATCATAATGTAAAGAGCTTTGATAGACAGTTAAGAACTGGACCCAGCCATGGGGACGTGAAGGGCGAGTCACAGATGTAGGACCTACGTGGTCATCTGATTTTAGATACTGAACTCTGGTGTCACTTGGTTTATAACAGCAGCGTTGGGAGGAGCCTGTGGTCGTTAGGACTTCAGGTTCAGGTTGCTTCTCAATAGAACATGATCATTCAGATTAATGTGAACCCATTCTGAGATAAAAATATGTTCATGGTGATCACACTTTGATGTCATCAGTGTGGGTGTGTTCACACGTGTCACGCTTCTCTTTCTATACCTAGCAACACCCTACAGAAATTTCAGAGAGGCTGACGTCTATGAGTCTGTGGTTGGTTCATATTTTATACATACTGTATTTGACCAAGAGTTCAGTTCAACCCTTGAACCTGATGGACCTGTTTCTGACTTTTTATGCTGCATGTGACTCATTTAAAATATTACATCAAACTGGAGATTCTGCATACTTGTATAATAATATAGAACTTACTCTGTGTAATGAATAACGACACGTTGAACTGAAAGTTGTTAATTATAAGTCAAATATACATGTAATCTGTCGGAACAATGGTTGAAAACCCATTTCATAATGTGTGTGTGTGCCTGTGGATGAGTGTCTGTGTGTGACCTGATTATGGACTACACAAAGTGGAGTGTAGGAGGTGAGACAGTAACACCAGCTGGTCTCCATACTGGTACCCAGGGCTGCCAGATCCCACTCTGTGTATGTGTTAGTGAGAAACAGACGATGTTTCTGTGAGCGCACTTAAGATCAGGTAACACTCGGGCTTGTTGTCAGTGTAGACTGTGGTGCTGAAGTTAAGAGATGAAGAACAAATCATCAACAGAACGTTTGAACTCTGTCATGGCCTGATCCTGACTGGCTTTGAAAACATTTCAGGGTTTTTTTTTATTTCATTTTATTTTTTAATTTTCAGCTGTAGAGAAATGCTATAAACCCATATTAATCAAATCCTGACACAATAATTCAATATGTCATCACACCTCATAAACAGACACACAATAAAAAAAAATTAATGATTGTTCAATTACAGTCAATATTTTAATTAGTGGAGCATGTCTGATTTTTGTGTGGCCTTAATGATTTATTATAGTGAATGTATTTATATGGATTTAATTCATGTTCACCTTTCTTATAAACCTTTCTTATAACTGCAAATATTAAATTATTTATTATTTAAAATATTTTATTATATTAAGGTATTGATATATTTTTTATATAGCGGTATAAATATATATATATATATAGCGGATTAATACATGAGCAGCTCAGCTCAATATTCCAACACGTAAACAAAACAGAAAGTGAAATGTAATATAATCTTCTTCTAATCCATTTTTTTGAAGTGTGAGTGGAGATCTCTGTAACGCTGCCAGTGATGGAGCAAAAGACTTTTTGAAGCCATTAGTCGTCTATGTATGGTATTAAAGATGGAGGCGGTCGGTTATTTTTAGGGTAAACAGAAGGTTTTCAGGACAAAGTTAATGGCCACAAACATGTTTGTCTATGCGCTCATGGTTCGCAGCGAAAACATTGTGTACTTTTCTTTAAGCTACTTGTGCAATTTGAAGTGACAGCAGATGATAAATGAGCTGCATCAGTTTGTATACATTACCCTGGGTCGTTGTTTCTCTTCTATATTAATAGAGAAGCGTTTCTGTTGTCTGTGTCGGTGATATGAACTGTGTGTACTCTGAATGGGAGAGCATTTGTCCTTGAGAGTCAGGCTAAAACTCTTCTTCCTGTTCCACAAGTATTAGGAACATTAGTGCCAACATTAACTAATAATTTATAAGACCATTATCCACTTTGACTGAACAAGGAGGGTGCCGTCCTCTGAGGGCAGGAAGAACTGAACCCACTCCAGAGCTGAGGCTACATCCCTACTAATAAAATAAATCCATTCAGATGAGCTGAGCTCTGCTCTCCATCCACGTACATTCACTATTCCCTCGAAATGCAACAAGGTCTTAATTCCATACTTTAATTAGGAAAAGAAGTTAAAGTTAAAAAAGACGTTTGTAGTTCATATGTAATGCACTATATCGTGGACTCACTAGTTAAATAGAAAACGGTTTCAAACACTACTTCGGTCCACCATTAATTATGTAATAACTGTTGCACCGTTAAAACGGATGGACGGATTCTCATCCGCATTATCGTGAAGACTGCAGTGCATTGCTTGGCTGATGAAACTAGATTTCACAGTGCATTGTGGGATACATTGAGTGCCCTATATAGTGGACAATTTCACTCACCACAACAGAATTGCGTGGCCCCTATATTGTGAACGATGTAGGGTGGAGCCATCGTTTTTGTCACGCTCTCACCGCGCCTCCTCACCCCCCTTCCCGTACCCGTAAACAGTTAACCCCTTCATTACAACACGAAGCCGCGTGTTAGAGCGTGGTCGTATTCTACAGCTTCGTTTAGACACAGGTTTTGTCTGCGCTACAACCCTGTCAAGTAAACGGTACATATTGTAGTCGTGTGGTCACCATGTAAACAGGGTCTCAGGATGTACTCTACCATCAGTTTTACCATGTGTGAACCAAACACCTGTCCCTGGTGTGAGAGGAAGAGCTCAGCTGATTGATCGGAACTGATACTGTTTCACTATGAAGTATCTAAATGTCCCTGTCCCTGTCTCTCTGTCCCCGTCTCCCTGTCCCTGTCCCTCTGTCCCTGTCCCTGTCTCTCTGTCCTCATCTCTCTCTCCCTCTCTCTCTCTCCCTGTGTCTCGGTCCTCGTCTCTCTGTCCCTGTCTCTCTGTCCCTGTCTCTCTGTCCTCATCTCTCTGTCCCTGTCTCTCTGTCCCCGTCTCCCTGTCCCTGTCCCTCTGTCCCTGTCCCTGTCTCTCTGTCCCTGTCTCTCTGTCCCCGTCTCTCTGTCCCTGTCTCTCTGTCTCCGTCTCTCTGTCCCCGTCTCTGCCATTTGGTCAATAGAGGTTATGTAAACATTAAAATACCAACTCTGTGTGTGTGGGTGCGTGTGGGTGCGTGCCCGTGTGTTGGTGGGTGTGTGTGTGTGTGTGTGTGGTTGGGTGTGTGTGGCCAAAGTCACACTCCTCCCCCACATCTCTACTTCTTGCTGCACCTCCCCTCCCCCAAACTCAGGAGGAATGTAGGTTAGTGTATGTAGACATGTCACGCTGCGCTCTCTCCCCACACCACTTAGCATGTATGTGTGTGTATGTGTGTGTATGTGTGTGTATGTGTGTGTATGTGCACAATCCCGACCTCCTACATACCCTCACGGGCTTAAGGAGGTCGATGGGTTCATGGTGGTTGTTGTAAAATGGCCTTTGGCCTCATTGTCACATTTTCTTCCTCCCTCTCTCCCTTGTAGTCTTTAATCACATGACTTTGCCCAGTCTTTAGCAAAACGCTGTGGTTTTATTTTCATTTTTAAGCACTGTTTTCTATCTGTTCTCTCCTTTTACATGATGCCGAATCTGGTCATATTTAAGGTCAGATTCACTGATAAGGATTTTAAATAAATCTTCAAATTCTTATTGTTACACGTCAAAAATTGAACTCATTGAAGGTTATTCAGCTTGATAGTAGCTGAGGATGGTGATCCTATTCCAGGATGTCAGAAATGTGATCCGTGTTTTGATGACACAAGCCCTGCAGCTGAGATCAGGGGAGGACATGGCTGAAACGAAATAACAACATTAGATCAGGGTAGAGGAGACCTGGAGGGAAGGGAAAAACAGAAAGGCAACATATGAAAAAACAAATCACGTTTGACAATGAATCATTTTGCTAATCTGTTCAACTCACTATGCAACCAGCACAGTTAGTAGCTCCCTGTGCCTGCAGTATCTTGGTCGACCCAGCTGTTGTTGACAGTTGTCTTAGGGCTGTTTTATACAACAGATATTAAGCTAAAACCTTCAGAACAGTCACGTGGACAAGTTGCACATCGATTTGTGGACATCAGCAACTTTATTTCCATCATCTTTGTCACCTTTAGGGGGCATCGGATCGTGCTTGTTTTTTAAATGAACGTCCCGTGGCTGTGGTCTTTATGGTGTGTTTACTGGTGTTTTACAATGTGTTGTATGTTCTGTGAAAGAAATGAGAATTTTCCACCTTGTGCACCGATCCTTACGTCATGCTCCATGATCACACTTGTGTTTTTTTTTGCTTTGCTATGTTTTGTTTTCGTTTTTCCAACTCATTTCCTTCTACCTGTACTGATTCACATTATGACAGAAAGAAGAGTTGTCCAACAGCACAGAGTCACCGTTTCATTGACAGTTTAACATACGTAAGGGAATGTGTTTCCTTTTATGGAGAACATATATTTGTCTGTTACAAAACATGAAGAAATGTTTTTGTTTATCAGAATAAGAATCGTTGAATCTTTTCTTTAGCAAGATAATATTTTTCAACAGCCATATATTAGTATTCAGAGGCATAGAGGATTTTAAATAAGATGCTGGATTGGTGGTTAGGATCAAGAATATGATGAAAATATTTAGTTTTATATTTTATTCACTTTTAATATTTTATGTTGGTTATTTTCAACTTTCTCTTGGCACCTTCTAGCTAACGGAACGGAACTCTTCAAGCTTGACCTTCCAGCTACTTTTTTTTAATTGTGTTTTAAATGCCAGTTAGTTTATGTTTTTACATCATTTTTACTTAATGGAAAGATATAGCTGCACAGAAGAGTCACTGCTGATGGGAATGGTCACTTGTATTCATTATATTTTGTTTTCTTTTGCCGTCCTTCCTTCTCTTCTGCCTGTTCCTGCTTGAACTTCATTACCCCGTTACCTAAGGCAGCCTCTGTGGAGGGGGCAGGGCTGGGTGACATCACACTCACTCCTGTGTCAGTTGGTCAGGGGCGGAGAGAAAAGGAGGAGGAGGAGGATGTGGACAGGAAGAGCAGAACCACAGAGGGGGGGATTCCTACACACAGCAGGCCGGGGAAGTTTTCAACGACTCATTGTTTTGTAATTGTCCCAGTGGCCCTGTGTCCTCGGTGAAGCGGCAGCAGAGCTGAGAGACAAGGCTGGGGTAAGACGCTGAAAGCGTCACACACATTCTCTCTCTCTTTCTGAAACACACACACACACACGGAGACACTCACTCAGGGCATTGAGGAAGTGTGTTTGTACTAAGTAAGACAAAAACAAAGAAGCAGACAAGGATTAAAGTAGAGGAAGAAGACATGGATCTGTCACCAGAGTAGCAGAGTAAAAAGTTTGAACCACATGACATGGGTAAGTGTCAGCAATGTATTTTTCCTCTTTTTTTTTTCTTTTTTTCTCTTTCCTCTCATCATTAGTTTGTAAATGTTTCTCTCTCAGGTCATGTAGGGTTTTGGTGTTCAAGTCTTTAAACAGTGTGTGTGTGTGTGTGTGTGTGAGTACAACAAGATGGGGTGGTTTTGAGGGGGGGGGGGGGGGGGTTGAGCACACTGACCTAAATGTGGTGGAGCGGTAAGTCTCTGCCTCGGCCACTTGAGGCATGACAGAGCTGAGACTTTTCTCACACGTAGGAAATAGTCATTGGCCACTGGTACTGATCTACAATATGGAACTGTTCGTTTCCTTGGACAAGGGACAAGTAGGGACTTTGTTCTTTAATCAGCAGTAGCTCAGAACAGAATTCATGTTTTTGCTCACAAAACTTTCCATAAATATTTGGCACAAGTCTGTTCATTTTAACAACCACATATTGAGCAGCACAGGTGAGACTCGGTGTTTCAGATGTTTATCATCGGCTTAAAGCCTTCTCTTTCAGAGTTAAAAAGAAAGTGGAATAGAAACAAAGACAATCAAAGGAAGTTGTATGTGTTTCACACCTGTTTTTGATTGTGACTAATGCAAGTGATGGAAGTATTTGTATCAAAATATGTGTAGAAAAATATGCAAAAGTTAAAACTTAAAGATGTAGCGAGCGTTATTTTCAATATTAACTATTCTACGGTCCTCACAAATCTATCTTACAGTAGAGTAAGACTTTCTCACTGTCCTGCGCTCTGAGGCTGGTCTGATGCAGCGGTCTGAGCACAAGCTCAAGGCCTTTCAAACCAGGCTGGTTGAGATGGTATTTTAAGTTATCTCAGAGTGTACATACTTATAGTAGCAATATGTAATGTATAAATACCATGTAATACCATGTATTAGGACAACGATGAGTGGCTACACGGTGGAACGACTGGCCCTACAGTGCACAATGTGTTGAAATATGTTAACATTTTAAATCAGATTAATCTTTACAAAAATGAACAGAGCAGTTTTGACTGCCTGTGTGCAGTCGCCGACAGTTTTAATTTTAGCCTCTGAGTACAAAAGGTGAGCAATAATGCTGTTCGCTTTCTGTCCATTTTTTGCGATTTTCTAAATTCTTAGTTGATGTTGTGTTCTTTGAGAGCAAACTGACTCATTTGCTAACAATGTGACTGCTCCAGTGCTAGATGCCAGCGATGGAGCTAATAACTTCTTATAAACAGTGTGTACTGTTGTTACTGGCACAAATGCTTTCTGGATCATTTTGATGTTATTTGAGGGCAGAGTTTTAGCATGCCTGACTGCAGCTATGCTAGACCTTTTCAAAGTACACATACATTTGTACTATTTTGAATTCTAAAATTTAAATGTTATCTTTACTAGACATTACATTGTGCGCTGATTTAGTTGAGCCCAGTTTAAAGTTTAAATGTTTTGTTAAAAAAACTGTTTCAGTGCGACTTACGTAAAGACTTCAGTAACTGTACCCAGAGAACAGTGTAAGTGGGAGTTCAATATTCTCTCTCTCTCCTTCTTTGACTCGCTTCAGTTGTTTAAACTCAATTCTCCTCCAAACTTTTTTCTTTTTATATAGTAACTAGAGGCAGACTGCAGCATTCCTGTGTGGAGCAGACTGTAAAAGCCACATTCCTCCTCTGCATTCTTTATTATGCTATAGAAGCACACAAGATCTCTCTCTGCCTGCCTTGGGCTCCGGGTTTAACGTAGACAAGTTGAAGAAGACCGCCTGAACTGCATCTCCACAGAAGAAAGATACGAGTCAGCACTCTTTGTGTTAGATTGTACATGCCTGTGTAAACCACAGTGGTTTTTTACTCCATCGGTCCGTGGGTAAAATACTCCATTTATACATCTGTGTGCTTGTGTGAATTGCAACTTGGGTTTATTCACATGCAGTATGTTGTTTGTTTTGTATAAATATCTTCTGGAGTTAACTTATGTTATTCAAGTCAGACCAGAAATGACACTGAGCAAAAACGCTGGAGGTTATTTAGACTAAATGTTGTTACTCTGAGCCATTCTTTACCTTCAACAAACAACACAAAACAGACGGCATAAATATGTGGGTGGCTGCTTCCGTACATGCTCTCTTTTCTTGTATCTGTGTGTGTGTGT
>NC_024316.1:11423453-11443746 GCF_000523025.1 Cynoglossus semilaevis | reverse complement strand
GGGGGGGGCGCTTCCCGTTGTGCTTTTTTTTTTTTTGTTGTGGTGGGGGGTGGGGGGGGGGGGGGGGGGGGGATAAAGGACAGTCAGCCGTACGAGTCCCCCTCAGCACAGCCCTGGCTCCAGCATAAAGGATTATGTAAGTTTTTCAGCTGCCAGCCCTCCTGCCTGCCTGCCTCACCATTCACATTGTTTTTGAGCAGACAGAGCAGTAGTCCCGGCGGTCAGTCAGTCAGTCAGTCAGTCAGTCAGTCAGTCAGTCAGTCAGTCAGTGAGGCATTAGATGACAAAACAAATGCAGTGAATTAGATAACGAAAGGGAAAACCTGAATTAGTATCCACTGCTTTTTGTGTTTGTGTTATTTATATTTCTGGAGAGGAAAAACAACGGAGAGAGTTTGACAGGGAGTTAGAAAGCACTGAATTAAAGAGGGAGCAGGACGAAGGAAAGCAGCGGAGACCAGAAACTCTTTTCTCCATAAACATGTTGCTCCTGGACGAGACGGAGTCTTTTACTGGTAGGTGACATTATCACCATGACCGTGAGTCAGGTGAAAGCCCGGTGCAAAGATGTCAAAGCTTAGTTTGTATCGTTCTAAACTGTAACAGAAGAACTGGGGTATGTATAAGTGATGAAGGCTGGTTGATGCTTTCTTTATAATAATAAGTAAGGTTGCTGCATGGATGTTGATGTGGTGAGATGATCCAGTTTCCTTTAAGCTGCAGAGATGCTGCTTGGTTCTTGTTTTTGGTGGGAAAATCCACAGAAATAAAAGTGGTGCAGGAGCTGAGTGAGTGTAAAAAGTTCATTAACATAAGCTTTTTCTGACTTGTCTTCTTGTATGAGCTGAAAGTGCAGCACCGGCTGATCGACGCTTATTTAGTTACTTAACATTGTTGTGTAACACCCGCTCCAAACCTGTGTGAGCACGTACTCGCCAGGTCATCTTCTCTCCTTCTCTGAGGCCTCTCTCTTTCTTTCCACTTTTATCTCTTCACGTTGTAGGTGTTTTAAACATATTTTCTTTTTCATTCTGCTCATCCTCATTTCTTTCTTGTCCTCCGTCCATCTCTCCACCGGTCTCTCCCGTGTGTGT
Organism: Cynoglossus semilaevis; assembly: GCF_000523025.1. Taxonomy (NCBI): domain Eukaryota; kingdom Metazoa; phylum Chordata; class Actinopteri; order Pleuronectiformes; family Cynoglossidae; genus Cynoglossus; species Cynoglossus semilaevis. The sequence goes on along the minus strand of NC_024316.1, from coordinate 11,442,652 downwards.
GTGCCCTGCTGCCTTTCTCTCGTCATCTCGGTTTCATCCCCCCTATTGGCTGTTTCTACGGTTACTTAAACCAATGCTGCAGTGTGATTGGTGGATCAAGGTAGCATTGGACCATGCTGGAAGTAAGCATGTGTAGGCAGAAAAAACATATGGTTCATGAGACTAATGGGTTAGGAGGGCAAGAGCACGAGACGGCGAGGGCGCTCTGTAGCTTCATGCTATTGGGGTTTTTTTTGTCTTTCTAGAGAATTTCATTCTGTGTTTCATGTGTTAATGTAAAACATTTAAAACACTAGTAATACCATCCACCTTTCTTAAGAATATTCTTTACTATAAAGGCAAAACCTGTGAAAACCCACTTCAACATCAACAGTGTAAGATGATTTGATGGTCTCTCTGTGCGACTCGGCAGGTTTTGTCCCTTGTGTGTGTGGTAAAAAAGACACGTGGTGATGAATGCATCAGTTAGCTGAAGAGACAATATGTCTTTGTCTTTCTGGGTGTCCTACAGATCTGGTGATGCAGATAAAAACTATTCCCCACCGATATTTGCATTTCTCTTCTTGCCTCCTTGGTCCCAAATTAGGAGACGCCACGGTCCAAGAAATTCAACATATTCAGATTTAAACTGAAGTCAGTCTTTGTGGAGATTTGACTAAGTTACCACCAGACTCTGACATTTGGTTGAGGATGTCCTCAGGGTCCGCTTTTCTCTCTCGTGTCTGGCTGACACGGTGTTCTTCAGCCTTCACAGTTATTCCTTATGGAGAAATAACAAAAAACATCTCAACGCTCGTAGTTCTCAGGATCGCTGCGTGGTCGGCTGTCTGAAAAGAAACACTTGATCTCTTGTTCGTGCAAAAGAGCCATTTTAAAAAGACGTCTCCCCCCTCCTCCCCATCACCCCCTCCTCGTCTCTCATGTATTGTTGTGACCTGAGAGTACATTCTGTCCTCCCTGTAAAACAAAACGACACATTACCAGCAAACCAGGGAAATAATTTTCTTCTCTTTATACGTGCTGCGCTGCATAAACGCTCCGGTTGTAATTGGCTGCAGAACTTTGGGCAGGAACAACCTGTTCTGTTTAGAACAGCGTCAGCCTCTGTCTGGGCGAGCACCTGAAGTCTGTGTGGGGTTTTTTTTACAGCACTGAGGATGGAGACTGGAGCACATCTGCCACACGGCTCTGATTTCTACCTGTTTAATGTTGTCGAGGTTTTGATCTTACATAATGAAAATGCTCACTTTGTTATAATAAATGTGCAGTTCTTATCTACAGGCAGGGTTTTTGTTCACCTTAATGCTGCTCTAGTGGGATTTAATTTTCCGCTCACCCTCCCTCTCTCCCTCCTCTACCTCTCATCTTGTCTGCCTTTTACAATTTGCATTTTGAGCCTCAGATTTTGGAGATTTTAACCACTTCAGCTGCAGCACTGTTGTATAACTCTAGTTAGCTGGAATGCTGCGTGTGACCAGTCTGTGATGTAATGGAAGTATTTCCTTCAGCGTGATTTAGTTTTCTAAGCAGTAAATGTCTTTTTTAATGAAAGTGAACGATGAACGAGGAAACATCAACTTTTTCGTTCAAATAACTGATCAAAATAAATGTCCTGGAGTCACTGTTTTCTTTCCTACACTGATAGAGATGTTGTGGACCACTGCAGGGCGGAGAAACTTGTTATCACACACACACACACACACACACCACTCACATTTCAAGCACAGAGAAATACCACATTTTCAGATTGACTTAACAATTACTGAAAACATTACATAACTGCAGTGATGGTTACAGGACCTGGAAGTGTGACCCAAGAACACGCCGAAACTTTTTGTGTTCTTTTAAAAAGAAAGCACTTTATTGGTTAAACTAAAGGAACATTTTAGTGTAGTCAGAGTGTCTAAGAGCTGACTTTTCAGTCATACTTGAACATCTCTTTTTTTTAGTGAAGAGATTTTCTCCGTGTATGTTGATTTAACAAATAATTGTGAAGATAGATTTTCATATTCATCATATTTTTATATTAACGTTTCTCTGTAACTGTCCACCATATATTAAGGAGTAAAGACGGTAGAGTATACATTACAAACACTTTCAATACTTTAAGTCCTAAAATTTCCAATTGAGTTTCTCATAAACACAGGGAAGTTTTTGCACTGTACTTGTTTGAAGTACAACAACACCAGTGGCAGGTACTTCTGGTCCATTTGAAAACACAGCTAGATCCAGAGAGGTGGTCCAGCCCTGTAGCTACAGGTGGTTTGGCCCTTTGAGAGTGTTCAGTGTCGGATCACAGAATGTTCTGTCTGCTTCCAGCCACAGTTTATATAACAGGTATGGGTACAACCAGCCTAGTGCTGCTGTGTGGCAGCAGACACGTGTGTCTCNCCCACTCTGCTGCAGTGACACACTGGCCTAGTAACAGCCTTTCCTTCTTTAACCCCCCCGCCCTCTCTCTCTCTCCTCCTTTCATTCTCTGTCTATCTCTCAATGTGTGTTTGCTGTTTTTCAAAGCCTCTTTGGTCTCCATGGCCTACACTGGGACACACACGCAGATGGACAGCAGCAGGGTTTTATAACTCACACAGAGCTGTATGTTATATAAGAGATGTGTTTGAACGCTGTTGATCTTTTTCCCGTCTTGTTATGTCGTTCAACATCTATCACAGTAGGAATTACATTTAAAGCTCTTCTGTCATCAAGTGTCGTACAGAAACATTAGTGTAGAGAACAGAACAGAGGTGCCGCACCTGTGTTTTTACCTGTCTGTAAACTGTCAAATACTTTAGAAAGTAACATTTCAACACACAGTTTAACTACGTTTGTCAGGCGTAACTCTTACTTTAAAACATTCAATTTAATTCATTAAACAAATGGGAGTACATGTGTGCTCTTGCCTGTATATTAAAGAAAATCAGCCTTAATAAATAGCCAATCAACAGTATATTACATCAATGTTATAAATAATGATTTCCCATTGTCATTGTTATAATAAGATGTGCTAATTGTTTTAAACCTGAAATAAGTTGTTGTTGTTGAATTACCATAAACACCCTGTGATCACATAGTCTTCATTACAGACCATCCTAACTATAGACCACAGCATGTTTTATACATCTATTAACAAGCAATCGAAACAAAGAGGACAGATAATAGGTGCACCTATTGGTTACTGATAGCCAAACTGCTAGCACCTAGCATGTCACCAGGAAGAGTCAGACATTCAAGTGTAGATCCAATCAGATGACAAAACCCATGTGACTTTGATGTTGAGTCATCAGGGTCCTGCTGGGTTTGAACTCCCAACCTCCTTTTGATGACACTGCAATAGGCGTGCGTTTAGTGACGTCTTATGTGGGCGTGTGTGTGTACGTACAAGATGTGTGGTTCTTGTGAGCATGATGGTTGTATAATAGCCAAAGGCATTGGTTACATAAGCGTCCCCCGACTCACCCAAGCGTCGGTGGACTGTCTGTCTGTGGAAGAGCAGCTCTGTCTGGGTTGTTTTGCTCTGTGTGTGTGTGTGTGTGTGTGTGTGACAGAGAGCCATGTTGGTTTTTAAATGTACACCGAGGCGTCTACATTTCCTACAAATAAAAGAAGTTGAAAAGTGTGTCATGCACGTTGACTTGTTCAAATGGATTAAAGGCCAGTGTGACATTTCCACACAAACGACTGCTGAATGTGACGCTGTTGGATTCTCAGGGTCAAATCGATTGGTCAGGCATGTCTCACAGTTTAAAACTCAACTAAGTGTGTTATTCACATCTCTGCTTCATGAGCGGAGTACGGTAATTGTAGAATTTCAGTAACAAGTTGAAGAGCTGCTGCTTCACTTGGTCACAAACCAAGGTGAAGTCATACCGAAGAATTATCATACCATCTGAGGGTGGGCATAAGGAACATATTTCATTAAAAAAACCCAAGAGTGTCTCATGGTATAGAACCCTTTGGGACTGGTTGTATAACAGTGACATAATAGTAAGTCCTTTCATGCTTTTGTGCTCATGTGACAGAGGTTGTTATAAAAACTCTCCTCTGACTGCAAATTCAATAGTTAGTCATTGTGTCGTTTTTTTTTATGAACAACAAAAATTACCTAACCTTTACCCCCTCCCATCCCCCCACCCCCTCCGTTTACTCCAGGGCTGACTTCTTGCAGTCAAACCTTTTGATGATTTCACTGAAATTTGATAGTGTCCGAGGACCAAAGCAGATTTTCTTTTTTCTAAAGAGAGATTCTGAGTGAAAAGATTCTTTTAATGCAATTCCTTGAAAGGAGCATCTTTGTATCATTGTAGTTTAATCCAGTGAGTTCAGAGAAACCACTGACAGATGTGAGGGGACGGAGGGAGAATTCTGTCAACGTCACATTGGAGTAAACGTCTGCGTCATCTGTAATCTGCTCACGGAGACGGAGAGGAGGACAGGAGGACAGGACAACGTGACACACTGACATTCTGTGTGTGTGTGTGTGTTTAGTGTGAGTATGGAAAACACAGCAGAAGAAGAGCTGGCATGAAATCAAGAGAGTGTTCGAGTGAAGCTGTTAAAACACACACGGTGTCCCAGCCCGGTCTGTGGTGATCATTAAGCTGCACATTATGTTTCATTAAAACCAGTGTTTTTGAATGCTAAAAGTCAAAGTGCATAAATGTTTCATTGGAAACGGCATGAATTTATAGCAACTGTAGTACATGTCACATTTAACATGGACACATTATATAATCTGCTTGTTTCCCAAATTCTAGTCTTTTCAACCTTCCTCTTTCCTTATTGTCCAGGATTTGAGTCCCTGCTGTTGCTTTATATTTTTTGTCCCTCAGATGTGATGAGTCTTTGTTGACTTTTCTATCCTGAATGTTTTACAATTTTAATTGAAAAAAACAGCTAGAATATTCCAGATTATTCTCATCTTTTGTTCCTAAAAATGTTATCCAGCAAAATGCACTCAAAGATCTGCCTTCTTCTTCTTTGGTCCGTAGCTGAGGAAGACGTTAACTGTTAATTTAAAGAACTCCATCTTCACTGTGACATTTACGTATCTGTTCTCCAGGGGAAAGGTGTTGAATGGTACAGCTGTTTTATTACCACTTGTCAAAATGTAATTTTGTTTCTCAGGGCCAGTCATGCATTTACATAAAAATGAATAATAGACATCTGTCAGACCAGAGGAGAGCTGGGGCCGTTCATACATTCTTTCGTGGTTGTAATCTGACGTCCTCACATTGAATATATTGATGATGCAAATCCAAAATGTCTGTTACATAAAATTGTTCCATAACAATGGTTCTAAAAATGGGGGGTGCACTTTGTAGGGGGAGCATAAAGTGCAAACAACAATTTATATATATAATTTATATATATAATATATCACGACACCTGGGTTGCATCCACTCCTTCATCAGCAGCACAGCTTGATTTGGTTGCATAGCGACCGCTGCTTTTTCATCTTTTTTTTTCACCTTAAGATGAATCACACCCACTGCACTTGTACCCGTGGGATGTTTTTTAATAGAGTAGACCAGACGACAGAAGCTAAATTAAGACATCACTCTAAAACAAGATTCAGTGGGAGTGTAAGCTTCTGCCTCTTGACTCTTTAGCAACCTCTGGTTTCAAACTTGTATCTCAGTTTCAAGTAGAAAAACATCAGTAACACATTACTGCTATTGTGGCGTTTGGCTGACAGAGGCACCAGAAACAAGAGCGATACAACATAGCCATAGCTTAGTCTTTTATCTTTTCCTTGTTTTATTTTATTGGCTATTTTTAAAATTATTTTTGAATATTTCTGCTGTACTCGGAACTTCTGAACCAATAGCAAACAAGCAGTGTTGTCAGCTCTCTGGTTAGTGAAGAAATTGAGCTAAAGTGAGATTTTTGAGGTAGTTGTATTTTGGAGAATTCCTCACCAAATCATATAATGTTTAACTAAAAATGCATACTAAATGTATGGGTGGCTCAGATTCTTTTCAGTTCCATCAAAAGCACAAAAAATAGTCCTACAGGTAATGCATAAGAGTAGCCTATAATATAATGATAAAAACAACACGTTTTGTTCTGACCAGGATTTTAATGTATTGTTTCTGGGAGTGTTTGTCTGTTTAGCCTCAGGTTCATCAGTTAGACTAGTTGTGTTTAAACTGTCTCTATTTTTGCCTGATCTCTGAGAGCAAATGGACTGTGTTATATTTCTGTTTGTGTTGGTTATGGACATTTGTTGTGTGTTTGTGTCTCCATTTCAGTTTCAGTGACTCTGTGTCAGTGTTTGTGTTTTTTTTTTTTTTTTTTTTTTTTGTCCTGTCTCGTGTTTCGTAAGCTGTCCATATTTATGAACCAGCTCTTATGTAAGCCTCCGATCTAGTTCAGTGTGTCTTTGACAGAAGAACTGAGAAAGGGAGGTGGAGGAGGAGATGGGGAGGTGACAGGCAAAGCCAGGGCAGAACGAGGACGGTCAAGAGCTACAGTGAAAAAGAGCCTTAAAACGTGGCGAAAAAGACAAAAATAAACAACACTGAGTCAAACATGTAGTTGTAGTCTTTTATGAGCCCATAGTTGTCATTAGCAGTGTGTCCTTGGTTATAAGTACAGTTGAAAACGGTGACTCTTTACGAGCTGCTGCTGACAACAACCACTGAACAAAGTCAAACTAGTTTAGTGCAGTTTTTCATTTTGAATAACCAGCTTAATGAAGGGAGTGTCAACACGTTATAATCAAGTCCACATGAGAATGCTCTCAAGTGTCACGAATGACACAAACCCCATTCCACAAAGTTGCTTCCAGAACACACACCAAAAACGGATCATTTGATAACACACTTAATCCTTTAATCATTGGACAAATATTTAAAGTTTCTCCTCAGTATAATTAGGTGAGAAAGAGGTTGAACTTGCTTGAAATGTCAGAGCTTTGGTAGGTGCTCTTCATAAAACCAGTCTTTATAATTAATCATTGGACAAATATTTAAAGTTTATACATAAAACCAGTCTTTATACCTAGATGTGTTCTCATTTGACCTGGGAGTAAAATGAAATCAAAATATCATTTATGGTTTTCTAACAATAAGTGAGAACAGTGTGGCCACACAGTGGCAAATGTTGGCTGGGTGGATGGATAGATCTAAAAAAAAAAACTCAAAAATGATGACATTATGTAAACCTAAGAGGATGCTGATCCAGACAAACTGGCTCTTTGATTGTCTGAAAGGATTTGCATATTTGACTTTGTTCATATCACCTTATGGTTATATAATTAGGCTTTGATTTCCCATAAGAGGAAACAATTACGAGTTGTAATTGTTAGGTGTGAAACAGACATAATGTCAAAAGGTCCTGTCGAATCAGTACACACTGTGCAAACTGTGTTCTGGCCTCCTCAGCTGTAGAGAGAGGGAGTTTTCTGCCTGACTTTGTTGTAGTGTTCTTTTTTTTAATAGTATCTATTTTGAGGACATTACAGTGTCTGCACAAGATTAGTGTAATTTTGCTTTGAAAAGTCAGTCAAAGGTGGATTTTTTAAAATTCCTCTTTATCTGAGTGAATTTCTGCAATTCTTTCATTGAGGTTTGTGTTTCTGCTTTGTTAAAGGTTTGAGGTCAGAATTATTTTAATGCCCTAAATTTTAAAAGATTATAAACATAATAGAATAGTTTAAAACATGTTAGTACAATCATCTGTTCTTTATATAAACTTTTCTCCTTCATTCACAGACCAGCCCCACAGCGCCCCCTTCAGCTCTGAGAATGAGGCTCAGGGAGGCAACCCCACTGTGTGGCAGTGCACTCCTCCCCCATCTACCTCACCCTCGGGGGATGCAGCGGCTCATCCTGTCCCTTACCAGCCAGCGTCCAGACCTCGGTCCAGGTCGACCAGCCAAAGTCCCTCCCCGCCCTCCGCCCTGACGGGAACTAAGAAGAGAAGCTCCAAACCGTCACACATGAGACGTAATATCAGGTACTGCCCTCAGCATCCAGGCCGGAGCTGGAATTTGTTGTTTTTACTTTTCATTCCATACAATAACATGTTATTTACAGTGAACAAGAATATACACAATTCCTTCCATTGACCTTAGTTAAATAGTCTGCAGTTATTCTTTGTATCTATTCATGTGTAAATATATGTATAAAATGCTAATCAATGCTGTTGGCGCTGTGTTTGGACTGGAGTGTCTGACCAGTCAGAGTCAGCTGGTCCTCCTGAAGTCCTTTGACAGTTTGTAAAACCAAATGGATTCTTTCTGTAGGAAAATACTGAGAGAGCATCAGCTTGAGGCTGTGACCAAAGCCGTCCAGCAGGAGGAGCTGGAAAGGAGGCGTCGTCTGGACCAGCAGAGAAAACAAGACTCCCCTCTACCTGAATACACAACTGGTGAGAATATTTACCCTGAATCTGTAAACATTTCAAGTCCATTCCTATATTTCGGACAGTGTGTAACAGAACCCAAGCAGATCGAAGAGTTCTGTGTGAATTTTCTAACCCATCAGACTTAACGCCTGTTTACACTTTCCCAGTTGACCCCAAGGCCTCACCCAACAGGGTGGACCTGAAGTAGCTTTATTCTTTCACACCCAGAGTATGAAACCAGTCCTACAGTATAATCTCGTAGCAAGAGATCAAGCGAACATCCAAACCTCTGTATTCTGCATCAGACCGTTGAAGTTTAATTGAACAAAAAGCCAGGTTGTTAACATGTATCAGTTTCATGCTCCAGGTGAATGTTTATTCACAGCAGGTATTCACTGCAGCCTTGTTGTTGTTGTTGTTTTTCTCCAGGCGATGTGGCCAAGCATGTGTCTTCATCCACAGCACAAACAGCATCACAGCAAGAGCTGAAGTCGAGCCGACAGGAAGTGATACACCTGCACTTGAGTTCCACTGGTGTCGAGAAGAAGGACAGCAGGACAAATGTAGACTCCTCCGTCACCACAAATCACAGACCTAAATCAGGTAGACAACACAGACAGATGCTTTTTTGGCTTTTGTTGTAATATTATGTTTGTATTTTTAATAAAAATCTAAATATGCTGTAAATATTTAGTTGATTTACTAATAACTGATACATTGCAGAGAGTTTAAGAATGGTCTAGGGTTCGACTCCTGGGTATTGGAAAGGAAGTGTGAATATTTAAATGTTTATGGTTTAATTACAATAATGTTCAACATCATTGACAAATATAATGCTTCAATTTTATAAAAAAAAAAAAATATATATATATATATACCAGAGCAGTCTTGTTAGTATATGAGGACAGGTTGGCTGGCCTTACTTGTTCCCCAGACGGCCCTTTGACCATCTTTGATTGTAAACATGGGTAAGTAGAGATTGCCAGGCTTGGTCATGAAAGGAGATAGGGAGTGAAGTGTGTGAAGTGGATTCATTAATCATCCTCCGGTGACATATTCTCACATGTCTGCATAGCTGGACAAATTCTTCAGTAATGTTACAAGCGCGTACCAGCACACAGTGATCTTTCTAAGTAATGTGAAGAGTAATTTGGCTTCAGAACTGATCTCGGGTTCAGTTTTATAGGTCGGTTAGGGTCACCCAGTGCATGTTGGTAGTCTGACTTCAATAGAACCACCAATCTCTTGAAGTTAAAAAAGCAGCGGGATCCAGCAAATTGATTGACCTTTTTAAAATAGCATGCATTACAATAAAAAAAAATAATTTTTAGCACAAAATACAGTAATCCTGACTAACTACTTGCAGTTGTGTGTGGAGTATAGTTTAGATTTTAGTTGTGCAACTACAGGCCAACAGGTCAAGCCACTGTTTCAATACAGGCTTTACTTCATTACTGAACTACATCTGGATTTCACTGAGGACATTATCTATCAAAGGCATATGTCACCGACATCAGTTCCAGTAGCTCTTTTGGAAAATTCACTTCAAATCTCTTTGAGCTTAAGCAAAGCCAAACACTGTTTCCAGTTAATGTTTTTTTAGCCCACAGGTCTGAAAACGTTCTGATGAAATAAGGCAATAGTTAAACAACACAAATGAGGTCTGTCCTGGTGTTTCCTGGGTATTTCTATGATACTAGCACGGCTGAAGGTCATAAACCCTAATCATTACATGAAACCTGCCCTTGTTGCTCGTTTCTGTCCCCTTGTTGTACTGTTTCATTAATGTGCAGCGTGTATAGATTTCTTTAAAGCTGAAGAACACCATTTTTGATGTAAACATTTTTTATTATGTTAAAATTGATCTCTCAGTGCCAGAGGGAAACAACAAAAATGTGAATGTCCTTTATACTGATCCACCTTTAAAGATTTCACGGTGTAACTATTCTGCTGATCCAAGACTGTGATTTCCCCAGAAAACTAATGATTTAGAGACACAAAACACGGTAGCCTTTTTTTATTTTCTGATTCTGATTCAACTAGTCACATTTCAACTTGAGTAAAATTAAATGTCATTAAAAAAATAGTTGTGAATTTATTTTATGACACTGGAGAGGAACCGGAGCTTCCCTTGTTTTTTATGGCAACCACCACTGTTCTCAGATGACCTGAGTCACAGATGGTGATTGTAAAGCATTAAAGTCGTCCACTTTAAGCACCCGTGAGAGCATAAAGGAGGAACGTGCAATAAAGAAAATGCTCATTAAGTCATAAAATGTTGAATCAAAGAGGAAAGACTTAAGTCTTAAGATGTGAGGAGAATAAAACTGATGGAGACAGAGAGCTGTTAATCATTCACAATGGTTTTGTGACACTTTTTGTTGACAACAAAAACAACCTGCCTATACACTGCAGTTTTGACATTTACTATCACTATACCAAAACCTTATTAAGTATATTTAAGTACTTTATTTTTCAATTTTTGTACTGCTTTGTGTGACTCATTATAACAACACAGAGTAACTCTCCTCTCCCTCTTCTCCACATCTTTGCAGACGTGATTGATTTGAGCTCAGGTGAGGACGACTCCATTGTACACATCAGCAGCGAGTCAGCCGTCGAGGATGAAGACAGCGAACCAAGTGGCATTCATGCCAACGACGCCCACAACAGAGCAGACCAACAGGGCAGAGTCTTGGTCAACTTAAATCATCCACTGACAGAACCTGACATTTTCCTCTCACCTCAGCTGGCACGGGCTGTCAAACCTCACCAGGTATACTGACTGGTGCACTCAGGGACATCAGCATCAACATCCAGTCTGTCACCTCTGTCTCCTCTTTTTGCCCATCCATCTTTTAAAACCAGGGAATGAATGAGGATGTAACTTTTTTGTATGAAAAAATTTAGCCTAATCTTGACATTAATGTCAGAACTCTCGGTCTCGTAGTTCTCATAACTCTGATGATGTGCTGTATTAAAACCTGCCGTCCTCCATGTCTGGATCTTTCTCCAGCCACAGACTCCCTGTCAGATGTAATCTTTTTCCTCACATTTAATGAGACGATGCCTGTGCTCTCACCCCCCTGCCTTCTCTTCTCTCTGCTTTCACACCCTTGTCACACACCTCTCTGGTTCCTTTCCTCCTACATTGTAATTACACCTTTCTCCTCGGCTTTGCTCGCTGGTGTCACCATGGCACCTCATTTCTCATGGATTGCATCATTTCTTATTCTGTTCTTCATCTCTTCCCTCAGATCGGTGGAATTCGGTTCCTCTACGACAACTTGGTGGAGTCAGTGGAGCGCTTTAGCAGCACTAATGGATTCGGCTGTATCCTGGCTCACAGCATGGGTCTGGGAAAAACACTGCAAGTCATCTCCTTCGTAGACATTCTGTTCAGACACACCAAGGCTCACACTGTGCTCGCTATCGTACCTGTAAGAACATTTTTCCTTTTTTTGTAAAATAACATATGAAGTGAAACATGTTGTGCACATTTAGTTCAGAAATTCATCTGTCTAGTAACTCTGAAATGAATGTCATACGAGTGTACATTAGTAAATCATCCTTTAACTACGGTAGATTTCTTTTAACTGTAACAAATGATTCAAATATTCAGCTTTTATAGTCCAAGGATCTCTGCCTGAACTCCTCTGTGTTTCTCAGGTGAACACACTGCAGAACTGGCTGTCAGAGTTCAACTCGTGGGTCCCGTCCCCTGAGGCCTTACCTCCAGACACTGACCAGGGTCTTCTGGCACCTCGCACCTTTAAAGTTCACATCCTCAACGATGAACACAAGTAAGAAAGGATTTTACACTTCCTCTGTGAAGCCTGGCGTTTTGATGTTTCTAATATTAATGACAGAAATGTAGCACTGCATCAGCTTTAATCTAGATAAACAGGGAGGTAGGTGAACATATCCCGGCTACAGTGACAATAACTGAAAGCAGTGAAGACAATTTCCTTTTCCATATCTTTAACAAAGATGCACTCGTGTTTCTCTTCACATCCATCCTCAGCTGCCTCTCCTCCCTCCTGTCTTTTCCTTGTGTCTCGACAGCTGCTTCTGCTGTAAAGATTTGCTGAGTCGTGCTTTTGTTTGCAAGACATATGTGTCTGAGACTAAGGATGTGGATGAACTCCAGTAATACTATACAATAACAGTTACTGGAATGACTTTTTATTTTCTTTCAGTTTAAAAGCTGTTCCGGAGAGATGTTTTTGGTTTTTTTTAAATCATGAAAAGCTCAGCCTTTGACCTTTAACGGTGTCAAATGTATTCCCTGTGATATGATATACTCAGTGATGACTCAGCCCCTAAATGTCAAGCTAGCAGAGGCTCACAGCTTTGTGGTTTCTGATGGGGCAAAAATAGCCTAATATTAGCAGTTAATGCAGCATGGAACGCTGTAGGATTTAAAAATAATCATTGGATTAAGAACAGAAATTATGTTGAAAAAGCCAAAAAAAAAACTTTAGGATTTTGCAAAAAAGGTAAAGGTTACTCAAGAACCTGAAGGCTAATTTCTAGCTAAAACAAATTGTTAGTATTAACCAACTGTAATTCACTTCATTAAATTTATAAATGTTTGTCAAGGTTTGCAGTTGATTAGTCTAATTCTTTCTCCTTCGGGACTTTTCATCCTTTTTGCTTTCACACACATTTGTGCTGCCTCTAATTCAGAGTTAATGAATTAAAAATAGATTCCAGTGAATCACTGAGTGAATTAAACAGCGGTATTATTCCTTGAAGCTGTGTGCCCCAGGCGCTTTGTAGTATGTAAAATATCTGCTGTTGAAACCTTTTTTAGGATCTTTGATCTTTTTGCCTTTGGCTCTGTAGCCTTGAGCAAAGTGTCTTCTCAGCACAAAGACAAACGTTCCTAGAGATGATAAAGGAAGCCAAAACAAAAGAAAAATATTCTTAGCTATTTATGTATATATTTACAAAGTAAGTGTGTATTTCATGACTTTTCCAGAAATACAGCTACCAGGGCCAAAGTAGTGGAAGACTGGTCGAAGCAGGGAGGGGTGCTGCTGATGGGCTATGAGATGTACCGCCTCCTGTCACTGAAGAAGAGTGTGGCAGCTGGGAGGAAGAAGAAAAGCAAGAAGACCTCAGGACCTATTGTTTTGGACATAGATGAAGAGGACAGGCAGCAGGAACTGCTGAAAGGTTTGAGAGAAGAGTGTGATGAGAATGAAGAAGAAATGGCACAAACTGACAAGAAACCAATCAGCATGTATTACCGGTGTCTTTGTTCAGGTCTAGAGAGAGCCTTGGCCCAACCTGGTCCAGATGTGGTGATCTGTGACGAAGGCCATCGAATCAAGAACTGCCATGCCAGCACATCCCAGGCACTGAAGAACATCCGTACCCGCCGCAGAGTGGTCCTCACTGGCTACCCACTGCAGAACAATCTGATTGAGTACTGGTGCATGGTTGACTTTGTCCGGCCGGACTTTCTCGGTAAGGAAAGAAAATCTGTATTGTATTTCATTTTCAGAGAATCTAACTGTTCACCATCAGAAGTTTAACTACAGGGTCTACATTCTTATTTCAGGTACACGGCAGGAGTTCAGTAACATGTTTGAACGTCCCATTCTGAATGGGCAGTGCGTGGACAGCACACCTCAGGACGTTCAGCTCATGAGGTACAGGAGTCACGTCCTGCACAGTCTGCTGGAGGGCTTCGTACAAAGGTGAGGCTGCTGTTTCTGTAAACTCCCAGAGAAAACCAAAAAACAGCCTCTGCAGACATTAACATCCACCTTGTCTTCATTCCAGACGAGGCCACGATGTCCTAAAGGAGCAGCTCCCCTCTAAGGAGGAGCACGTCATCCTGGTGCGTCTGTCTCCTCTACAGAGGGCGCTCTACACCGAGTTCATGAATCGCTTCAGAGAGGCAGGAAACACGGGCTGGCTCAGCCTCAACCCACTGAAGGCCTTCTGTGTCTGCTGCAAAGTAAGGGCTGATCTTATCAAGTTAAATGTTTGGGGTTTTTTTTGTTTTACGCCGCTATCTTCCATTAATCCCTCAGATTTGGAACCATCCGGACGTACTGTACGAGGCCTTACAGAAAGAAAACCTGGCGAGTGACCAGGACTTAGACCTGGATGACCTGAGCTCCACAGGACCTGCCAGATGTCAGACTACAGCCAATCAAAAGTCAAAGACCCTGGAGACTCCTGTCCCTGCAGGTGGACTGAGCCTCAACCAGCTTCAGGAGAAGGCAAACCAGGTCATCAGTTACGAATGGGTACGTAATTACTGACGCAGTATAAAGGGTTTATTTACTACTGCTAAAGTATCAGATTATATATGTGTTGATTTGTTGTTGTTGTTTTTGGAGAAATCCTGTGGGAATTCATTGGGAACATTTATATTTAACCCATGGTTTTCCCTACTAAACAGGCAAAGGACATAATGAGCGACTACAAACCTGGCATCCTGGAGAACTCTGCAAAGATGGTGATGCTGTTTCACCTGATAGAGGAGAGCGTCAGGAAGGGAGACAAATTGCTTGTCTTTAGGTAAAACATCTGTTAAATTAAAATGTTTATTGTGTTATCTATAAATGTGTCTCTCTTTATGTGCACTATTAGGGTTAACTTAATGGGTAATCTGTTTCAGTTGTACAGTGTCTTAATGTCGCCCAGGCCACCAGTTGATTAAATATACTCTCCTCCTTCTACAGTCAGAGTTTGTCTACACTGACAGTCATTGAGGATTTCTTGGCCAAGAGACGAGTACCTGTCTCACAGAACAATTCAGGCAGAGATCCATCCAATCAGCACTGGGTTCGCAACCTGAACTACTACAGTAAGGGCCTACTGATTATGTTGATTATCATTTGATGTGATACATACGGTGCTTGTGCGAAACAGCAGAAGTACAAGGTTCTGAAAATGTTTTTCATTAGTGTATAATATTTAGTCAGACATCCATGTTTCACCACACAGTGCATTTGACATTGCTTACTGATGATTTTGTGGTCACATCTGTTGGTTTTCTGCAGGATGTTTTTTTTCTCTCATTGACTTGCAGTGAGTGCTGCCACCTGCTGTTTTCTCTTAGCACATTTACCACATTATTTCGTTCTTTGTGCAGGGAGCTTTGTTACATTCTTTGCTTATTGTTTGTAATATTAACTCGGTCGGACATGCTTTTTTTAATTGATATGTTTCATGTATTTTTAAGGACTGGATGGCAGCACTACAGCCTCAGAAAGAGAGAGGCTTATTAACCAGTTCAACGACCCAAACAATACCTCAGCATGGGTGTTCCTGCTGTCCACCAGGTAACCTTTGAACTCTTATATAATTATTTTGAATATTCTTTGGCTTAAATATATACAGTATATGTACTGACACAAACAAACATGAACTTGGGGTCACACACCTATTTGATCTTCAGGGCCGGTTGTTTGGGTGTGAATCTGATCGGGGCTAATCGCGTGGTGGTGTTTGACGCCTCCTGGAACCCCTGCCATGATGCCCAGGCTGTGTGCCGTGTCTATCGCTACGGTCAGAGGAAGCCCTGTCACATATATCGACTGGTGTGTGATTTCACATTGGAGAAGAAGATCTACGATCGTCAGATCTCCAAACAGGGCATGTCAGGTGAGCTGGGAAGTTTAGTGTCATTGTCAGGGTACAATAAATGCATGCAGTAGTGCAATAATAAAATAATTTTACATATAAATCTCACTTTGTCCAGCTGACAACTTAACTACAGAAGAAACCAAAAATATAAACTGCCTTAAATCCAAATATTTAGCTCTGAGTAGAGACAATGGCTCTTTCACTAAGAGGCTCTTGTCTACCAGAGTAAACTGTCTCAAGTGTGTGCTGTGAACTGACACATAAACAGACACAGACGAAGCTGCTGAAGCCACAGGCAGCTGGAGAAATCTGTCTTTTGAATTTGTCTTTTTTTTACTCTCCATGCTGGCCATACAAAACGTTTTCTTCCTTCTCCTATCAGACCGTGTTGTGGACGACCTGAACCCCGTCCTGACTTTCACAAAGAGGGAGGTGGAGTCTCTCCTCCACTTTGTGGAAGAGGAGCCAGACCCCTCCCGTGTCCTGCTGCAGCCCCATGACAATATGGAGAGTGTCCTCAAAAAAGCCCTGCACATCCATCGGCACCTCATTACCAAGGTAGAAGAACTTGTCTGTGTGGTTGTGTTGGCAGTAAGGTGGTAACTTCTGTCACCATGTGATATATTGTATTTTGATTAGTTTATCATCTGCTGAGACAGGCCTTGTCCAATTAAACATGAATAAAACCTCATCAGGGCATCGTCCTAGTCAGACTCTCAGTGTAGGGTCAGATGCAGACTGTGTGGGACCTGAGTTCTTAGTAAAGGCCAAGAATATAGAACCAGGTAAAAAGAACAGGGAATAGCAAGTCAATAAAAACATTGTTGTTTTTATAAACTTTGCTCCCCTCATAGTGACTCACCTGTTGTTTCTGTTTCCCTATAATAACACTATAGCACTATAGTAAAAGTTAATATTAAGCCTTCAAAAACAGGTTTAATATTAACTTTTACTATAGTATTAAATTTTTAAAATTAATTTTGCTGTATAAAATAGTGTTTTTTATTTTAGTCTGCAGGAGTTCTGTTGCTGTAAACCAGTAAACATTTGAATATTAACTTTGAAACATATTTTTCATAGAACATTTAAAGGGTCATTTGGCATTTGTATCCGTTTGAAAACACTTACCTTTATTTCTTCTAGCAACCATTTCCACACGAATCACTGTTGATGGACCGGAAGGAGCTGAAGCTGAGCAGTGCTGAGAAGTCAGCTGCCAAGAAGGGCTACGAGGAGGAGAAGAAAGCCTCGGTGCCGTACACCCGCCCCTCCTACGCTCACTACTACCCTGCCAGTGATCAGAGCCTGACCAACATCCCTGCCTTTAGTCAGAGAAACTGGTCAGTCACTCACAGCTACAGAGAGCACATATTTACATTAACAAATACTTGGATCATTTTTTACTAACAAGGAAAAAAATTTAACTTCATACTTAGGCGTCCGCCGAGACAAACTGAGGAAAAGGCTACAGCTGTTGTCCGACCAGCTCAGACAACTCCAGTTCCCATGATGCCCCGCCAGGCAACGCCAGGCTCCACCACAGTCAGTGATTCATCCCAGTCCAGCCCAGGGGGGTTCCCAGTCAACTGTCTGCAGAAAGCTGGAGTGATTGTCCAGAAGGTTGTCACCACTACTGGTAGGTTGACTGCAGTGAATATTCCCTGTCGTCCTGTGCCTTGGTCAGATACTCTAAGAATTAGTCCATGTTTATATATTTAGTCCTCCGACTCATGAAGTCTCTGTCTGGTGTAGACATAGTGATTCCAGGCACCAACACGTCCTCAGATGCCCAGACCAGGATCACAGCTGGAGAGAGCATCCACATTATTAA
This sequence comes from Cynoglossus semilaevis, assembly GCF_000523025.1. NCBI lineage: Eukaryota > Metazoa > Chordata > Actinopteri > Pleuronectiformes > Cynoglossidae > Cynoglossus > Cynoglossus semilaevis. The sequence goes on along the minus strand of NC_024316.1, from coordinate 11,424,861 downwards.
AGGCACAAAAGGTAACAGATCAATGCACTGCATTAGGCACAAAAGGTAACAGATCAATGCACTGCATTAGGCAATGTTTTACTACGACTAGTTTTACTATTTCATTTTTCATTTTTTTTAAATCTCAACTTTATTTGTGTTAGGAACTTATATCAGGACATCGGATGGTCGAATTTTTGCCATCAGAGCAGCCAATAAAGCGAAGACTGCAGAGGAACACACCACAGCACCACCTAAAGGTTGGATTCCTAATTCCTAAACAAAGCTCCACTAAATATACCCAGATAAGCATGGTTTTGATCATGTCAACATGTCAACTTCTCACCAAACATTCAGTTCTGTAGGGTGAGACAGTCACTGAAATGAGTGTGTCGCTGATTGACATTTAAGTTGTGCCTCATCTACACCCACATTCAAATGTTGAGCAGGATCTCAAGACAAATTTCAAATTTATGAAATTAAAATATTTTTATATAATCAGGCAAACAATAAAATGACCTACTCTCCTGGCTAATCTCTTACTTGGTACTTATTACAAAATTCTAAGAAATACAAAGGTTTGCCTTGATAATTAGTTAATTAGTTAATGGTTAATTAGATTAAAACACTATAGCAGAATGACTCACACTGTATATATCTAATTATACTTTCTATTTTATCTATTACTTATCAATACTGTAATACAGCACAGTTGATGCATAATGACATAATATTCAAAATGAATTGTAGACTGACTAATATTGTTGACAGCTTCACCGAGGCTGAAACACATTCGATGAGCCACCGTCAACATGCACAGTGATGACTTAAATCCACCAACACTGTAACAATTTGTGAAACGTGCATTTGTTTTTATTTTTGAATATTTATAATATCTTCATTTGGATTAGTTAATTATTATCTTGTTAACAAACCTAATTCCATATTGTTTCCATTTAGAATCACAAGTTCCAGCGGGTGAAGTCTCAACAAATGGTAGTAACTATTGCCTGTCACCTGATAAAAGGCAACATGCAACATCCAATCCTGTGCCCCGTCCTCTGTCACCTGACAGCCCAGAGATCATCAGTGAGCTGCAGTGTTACACAGGTGGACCACCAGCTGGGGTCACCTCAGTGTCTGGAGGTCAACCAGAGAACGACATCCACAGTCTGCATTCCTCCAAACCGCTTCAAACCAACGGCAGCAGTAAATGCAGTTCACTCACTGGAACTCTGGACCACCACGTTGCCTCTGACACCAATCAAACTCAAGACGCGAGGACAGGCCCTAAGCGTAAAGCCTCCTCTCCGTCTGTGGATGAAAAGCCCAGCAAACTGCCCTCTGCTGGCAAGCACTCCTCAGCCCCTGTGGCCGCACAGGGCTTCCCCTTCAGTGGGGGTTATAGCCTCCCTTCATTGGGCCTGAA
>NC_024316.1:11388706-11422764 GCF_000523025.1 Cynoglossus semilaevis | reverse complement strand
GAGCTGGTTCGCCTTATTTTCAGCCACCCCACACCCAGCTGGGTACTCCTGGATACAGGTGTGAAGATCTGTTCAGCATGGACGGGAGCAGCAATCCTCCTTCTCCCACCTCCTCATCCACTTCCTCTACAGTGACTACGACCCCTGCTGTGCCATCCTCTGCAGCAGTGAAGGCTGCCAGTTTGCTTTCTAGTGCCCTGCCTCCATTCATGCTCAATCGCAGCTTTGCTGGCATGGCCGGAATGCTGCCACCAGGCTTTCCCCTTTCTTACAGCCAGTCTCTGGCCAGTCTCTACGCAGGTACCATGCTTCCAGGTGGGCTCCCAGGATCTGCTGCCACTCCTGGGCCTGGTGGGGCCAGCTTCCTGCCCCAGTATCCCCCCGCTGCAGCCTCCACCTCTTCCTCATCTTCTCCTTCCTCTTTCTCCTCTTCAGCACAGTCAGATGGCCATTGTGGCCCTCTGGTGGTAAACGGCGGGAACGTCCGTAGCTCCAGCAGCTCTGATGATGATGTAGTTGAGGTGATGGGAAAGTGATGGCCTCATTATATCGTTCTTTGGGTAAGCTTGGTTTAATTAAAACATCGTTACAATGGGATGTCATCCTATTTGTCAGAGCACGGGCTTTGATTGGCCTATGAATGTGAGGGAAATACCTGAATGCAGTGAACTGGTGAGAAGTGAGTCCTTGCTAAAATGGTCATCTGCCTTGGAAGACAGTGCAAGTGAAGACTAAAAACTGACTGAAGTTGGAGCAACAGCTTTTGATGATGACGATCATACGACGAAACCTGAGGGAAAAAAAAAACTGAGGGGAAAAAAAAAAAAAAGAAGAAAATGGAAATAAGAAGACGTTGGGCTTCCAGGTTTGTTTGTATTTTTCAATAGTGGCATTGAAATACTAATCACTGGATTCAGCACTGCTGAGGGTAGAGCTGCAGTTACCACACTTGGCCATTAGTTGTCCTGTCAACTTATGAGATTCTAGTTCTGCAGCTCCATGAGATGTCAAAACAACTTTTTTGCATTTTTAAGCTAATTAAATGTTGGGATGTAATCATTAAAAAATGATGAGTAGTTGAGTTATAGCTAGTAGTCTGGTGTTAATATCGGTAATGGAAATTGTACCATTTGTCTCATGTCAAATGTTACTACTGAATATTTGAGAATGCTATGGGTAAAAGTCAATAATTCACTGCCAGGACAGGGGTATTGTACATCATCGATCTTAAGAAGAAGAAAAAAGCTATGGGTCATCTTGAAATATTGATGAAGCATTTGAGGTAAAACTCCAATGTAAGAATGTATTCCTAATCAAATGCCTTTGTGAACTAGGCCTTTTTGAAAAAAACATCAGACGTGGGAAGATCTGAGTTTTCCTTTTTTATTATGCGTGTACTCGATGTGATGTCTAATTTTATATTTTGAGAAAACAAAAGAGTTGCCTACAAAGAACCAGGTAAAAAGTAGAAAAATACTGTTAACGTGAGGTGTCCTCCTCGTAGCGGAGAACTAAAACAACAGTTTGCCTTTTTGCCTCCATCTTTCTGAATGTGAACTGTGAGAAAGGAGAGGTAAAGAGAGACGGAGAGTCACTACGACTCTCTGAATCTCACCCACAGTCTTACTGTAGCCTAGAGGAAAACAATGCAAAACACTCACTCAAGCCTATACATATGTACCCCAGAGGAAATAAGCTTGTAGCCCCAAATGTTTTTGCTGTTCCTTTACATGTTGTGTTTTTGTAGGTAACAAAAGGAATGTCTTTCTTCAAAGAACTGAGAAAATTGTAAAAACTGTGTTGCTTGGTTTGGTGGCTAGAACTAACGTGGATTACGTTTCTTTCTTTCACTGTCTCATCCAGTTACATGACCTGAGTTAAGACCAAATTGGTTTTTGACAGACAGAGAGGTGGGCTGTAGCTTTGCCAAACAAATAGAAAATAAAAATGCACAAAAACATTGGCGACCTGTGTGAAGGAGAAATGTGTCTAAAGAGACCAAATAAAGCTGTAAGTAATGAAACGTCCACCACAGCAACACACACTCAGCCACAGCCACAGCCACAGTCTGGGCCGACGTATCCACCGGTACATCAGCACGAGCCCACTGTTAACACTGTACTACACTGCACTGTTAAAGAGACACAAATCTGTACACCTGTTAAGTTATGAGAAAGAAATGCCTCATCATGTGACCAAGTTCTCTTTAGACCAACATTTGCAGTTCCGTATGCTCCTATTAATAATGAATTAGGTATTTATTGATGTAGAAAATCTCCAGAATGCCAAAAGGAGGAGCTTTAATAAAATAAAAATCACCCTCTCTGAACTAAATCAAAACTCTTTAAATATCAGTGAATCAAGGTCTGTCCTTTCATGTTTTTGTTCAGCATACGGCAGTTATTGGTTTACTTCTGTTTCATTTGTGTTCCTTTCTTTTTACAATGTTTAAATTTACCAAATTAATTTATTTATAACTCTGCATATTTATTCATTTTTATTTTTCTACAACTTTTTGTTCCGTTTTTGGTTCCTTTTCTTTGCGTGGTCATATTTCTATTGTTGTTACAACAGATTGTAAGATTCTTTGGTGGCTTTTTTGAATATGTATTATAAGTAAATGAGCCATTTGTGCGCATGTTAATCAAATCTGTTCAAATGGGTCTGTCCAATCACTCATTTAAAAAACGATGAAACCAAGTGCTTTTTTGTACGTTTTCTTGTTGTAGACCATATCACCTGAGACATCCGCATTGTCACGATGATGGAAAACTGACCGAGGGTTTTCCCTGAGTCGAACTTTTTGTTTGTAAGCTCAGTGGCTGCTGCGCTGTTGCTCTTTTACGTCACGGCTTGTACTTGAATTTACATATATTTATTTATACAAATTGATTCGGCCAGATGAGCTGAGCTGTTTGTCTGAATTCCATTTTGGCAGAGAGGATTATAGCTGCTGTCTTTGAGGAATGGCTCTGGTCAAAGCCTGTTGTGTAGTTTAATAGATAATGTGTATGACGTTAGATTAATTTACTCTGTTTTTGTTTTGTTTGTTTGTTTGTTTGTTTTTTTTGTTTGTTTTTTTTTTTGAAGTTTGTAAATAAAGAGAAACATGCTCAGAATACCACTTTGTTGAATTTACTTGTATATGTTAACATCTGTTTGAACAAAGCGCCTTGGTTCTACCCAAAACATATCAGCATGCACATAATAAAATACTGAATCTTTCATGAACATGAATAAATTTCATACACCAACCACTATAAAAATCAATACATCATAAATTTCACATTTACCAAAGAGTTGGAATGCTTATTAAAAATCTGGAATTCAGTGAGCACAGAAAGATGAAAAAAGCATGAACTCATCATAAAACCTAGTGAATGGTCACAGAGGCTCAGAGTGCTTTCTGGGAGAATATTGGCCTATATGGGCCCAATACATTTTAAAAGTAGATCAAAAATCTTACTAAAAGTTTAGAATTTAAGTAAATATACGTTTTCTGTTCCTACTGAGGCAGTGCTTCTTGGTGGAAGGTGCCATGTTGGATTACAACTGCTTTGTGTTCCTCCACTGCCAACAAAATTTAATATGCATTTTAGGATTGCTTACATCTGCATATTACAAGGTGGATGTGGTAAATAGGCATTGCAAAGTCACTTTATCGCAAAATATTTCTAAATCTCATACGGTGTTTGTTGAAGTACTCTGTATCGATGATGGAGTGGCTAGTAGCGATAGAACTCTGTTTCCCAGCATGCTCTTGTGTAGAACGTGACTATGCGTTTTCTTCTTTTTACTGACCGTTGATGGTAGTGGCGGAGGCAAAAAGGATTAAAATGTAATTTATAATTGACTGCAACAGATTGGGTTTAATCTATTTATCGGAGACATCAAATGATGGATTCTGAATCTATTTTTTCCATCCCTGAAAATTGCTGGAATTTTCGGTTTGACTGTGAAGCAACAGGAGTCGATGGATAATAAACCCGGAAGGTGGCAGTGATGCAACACTCAGGAGGCCAACTGTCGGTAAGAAGCCACAGAAGAAGTCGCTGCCAGACAGCGCAGCACAGTAGCCGAGTGCTAATGCTGTTTCTGAGAGGAGGAGGTGGTGGAGGCGAAGAAGAAGAAGGAGAAGCGATAACAGAAACGTCGCGCTGACCTGTGCTGGAAGCGGAAAGGAACAATGAAAGTCACAGGAGTAGTTCTGTGAATCTCCGACCGTCTCCGTGTTTGCTTTGTCAACGTGTGTAACATTGTTTTCGGAGGCCTGTTGCTAACTACGGGAAATCATTGGGCTGGCCCGGGAATAACCAACACCAAACAGGATCTCCGATGATTGAGTTTTTTCATCGTATTTGTCGGAACGAGTGAGCTTCTCCATTCACAAGCAGACGGAAGTTGTGCTGCTGCCGCAGCTGCTGCTTACTGTTCCCTGGCATAAATCAACGAAAGGCGAGAGGAGTGGAGTTTGACAGCTTGCTAACATTAGCTCCCCTTAATGTGTTTACAAGCTAAACCAGCTGAGATCTTCTGAAGAAGCTCCACTCCGGTGTACGGGCCGCTGGTAGTGTTGACATTTGTTCTTTTATTGTTGATTGTCGCTCTTATTGTCTACTGTCTGCCCGTCTTTAGCTCGACAACCCGATCAGAGGGTTTTCCAGCCAAGGTGATCACATCTGAAGTCTTATCGACTGCTGCGCAAAGTTTGTTATTACCTCACTGGGCTAGAAGAAGCAACAGCAGTCATTTATCTCCTCTGACCTTTCCCTGTTTTACTAAGAAAAACAGACACCGATTAAAACAAAATCCAAAGAGGTATTTCCTGAGTTTTAATGCCATTCTCACTGTCCAGTTCAGCTCACTGTCCCGGATGACGGCTAAAAGAGGGGTGTGGACTTCACTGTCACCATCGGGTGTCCCCCGTTCTGCTTTGTGTAATTAATCACTCATCAGCCTTCTTCAACTGCTGCACCCGAACTTACAGATCTACTTTTGAGCAGATCTGCTCCAAAATAAACCAGGGACCATCATGAATCGTTACCTTCCAGTGGCACGGCAGCACTTCCTGGCTGCTCTTGCCAGCACTAGTGTGGTGGTAAAGAGTATAAGTGCTGTGGTGGTTCTCCTCTATTTGCTGTCATGGCCTGTTGACACTCCGTATACACTGGGGGTGACACCAGGATTTCTTTTTCCACCCAATTTCTGGGTATGGACACTTGTGACCCACGGAGTGGTGGAGCAACATGTGTGGGGTGTAGCAGCCAACGTGGGGACAGTCCTGGCCTGTGGGCGCCTCCTGGAGCCTTTGTGGGGTGCTTTGGAACTTCTGATCTTTTTTGCAGTGGTAAATGTATCGGCAGGCATCCTGTCAGGACTGTCGTACCTCCTAACTTATGTGGCCACATTTGACCTGGGCTTCTTGTTTGGTGTGCGTGTCCATGGAGCAGCTGGGTTTCTCGGAGGTGTCCTGGTGGCACTGAAGCAAACCATGGGTGATACAACAGTGCTGAGAGTGCCACAGGTGAGGCTAACAATTTCTGTGCTGCATTCAGCACTTGTTTTTTTCACTTGGTATACTTTTCTTGTAAAGCCAGATGACAGCACAGTTAAACAGAGAATGTAGTATAACAAGAAACAACAGTGGAGTCACTAGTTTTGAGAACAGGACTGAAAACAAATATTTGCCTATACTAATTGTCAAATAATGGACAGATATAAAAAGCTTTGTTGAATGTTCCTTTTTAAATTTTTCCATATTACAAGATAATGTGTTTGAGACTGTTTTACAAGCACTGATTATTTAGGATGAAATTATTCTGTTTAGGGACTGTCATAGAAATGGACTGAACAAGTGTGTGTTGATGGTGATTAGTCATTAAGCAAACAATTGAAGGTGTTTTTCCTGCAGGTGTGATGACTTAATTTTATGATTGGACTGAAACAGTCAGGCATGATGACTGAGGCATTCAAAAAGTATTTAAAGCTACAGCATTGGATTAGTGTTGAAGTAGTAGCAAGTAGTAGTTGTAGTTTGTTACCCAACATTTAACCTTTGCCTGTTATGTACTGTATGTAGGAGAACACACATTAGCCTTCAGTCATTAGAAACAGAAGTAATTATTTATGTTCTTTTCCAGTCATTAAACATTTAACGCTCAAACATATGCCACAATAACTTCATGTTTAATCTTCCACCTTCACCATGGCGGTTTCTGTTTCTTCTTTCTTAGGTGAGACTCAAAGCAGCTCCAGCCTTGGTGCTTCTCCTCCTGGCCTTATTGCGCCTCTCTGGGCTGCTTGACAGCTCTGCCCCTCTGGCTGCGTACAGCTACGGTGCCCTTTCCGGCTGGGTCTACCTGCGCTTCTACCAGAGGCACAGCCGGGGTCGTGGCGACATGTCAGATCACTTTGCCTTTGCAAGTTTCTTCCCTGAGGCTCTTCAGCCGGTTGTGGGATTGCTGGCAGGGCTGGTCCACTCCGCCCTAGTAAAGATGAAGCTGTGCAGGAAGATGGTGAAGAGGTACGACGTCGGAGCACCCTCCTCCATCACTATCAGTCTGCCTGGGACAGACCCACAGGATGCAGAGAGGAGGAGGTGAGTCAGATCAGTTAAATACTATACACTAAATGATGTAGATAAATCAAGTCTACATCGTTGATGCATGTTTTGTTCAGATTAGCGCTGTCAAACGACCAATAGTTTTGATCTGTTTATCAGAGGATAGCTCTAGATGAATCATGATAGAAGTTTTAAATGATCTATTGTTCTTTTTTTTAATGCCAAGTACATTTACACACATTGGGAATTTGTCTTAGTGAATGGATGCACCCAATTGACTAAGAATGGAAAAAAGTAAAGCCTAAAATGTAAAAATGTTAGTGTTGTTCATTAATTGTTACTTTTATTGTTATTATTAAAGGGTAGCTCTCAATTAATCATGATTTATTTTGATCTTAATCAATCACGATTAATCATGCTAAATCAAATAATCACTCCTAAACATGAGAAAACATTGTTTATGTGGAGCGGTGGGATGGCCCTTGTACTTTTAAATCTGAATTAATGAGTGTTGCCTGGACAATAGTCTGTATGTATAGATGGGGGACAGGGTTCACTACTGATGTTTCCTTAGTGATACCATAGGAACAGATACACACCTCTCAGTTAAAGCGGTCAAGTTCTGACAACAATGAGAAAAAAACAAGGGAGACAAAGTACAAGTAAAACACAAGTCAAAATTGCTTTACTAATTTTGATACAAAGGGTTAAAATGACATTAACAGTACAGCATGTTGTTACACAGCTGTTACACAGTTGTTACATAGCTTCACCAGGAACTGATGCTGACCAACTGTCTCGTCCCTCTTTCCCAGACAACTGGCCCTCAAAGCGCTGAACGAGCGTCTAAAGCGTGTGGAGGACCAGAGTGCGTGGCCCAGCATGGACGACGAGGAAGATGATGACGAGGATGAGGTCAGAACTGATACACAGCCTCTGCTTTCGGGTGGGCGTGACCTCTCCTCCATGATGAGACCAGCGGGAGGATCCATGGGTGTCTCCGCGTCTTTGTCCTCGATGTCTCAGAGCAGCGGAGCGTCTTCAGCCGGTGGAGCACAACACCCAGAATCCAGCATTATCAGCTTTGAGGATGCACCTTCTAGATCCTAACCTTCAGAACGTCCTGAGGTGTGCGGACGATGTGCATTGTCACTGGCAGATGCCGGCAGTCGGTGTCCGTAGCCAGTATACTAATGTAATAAGTGATTAGGTATATGCTCCGTAACACACACACAAGTCTCTGAAGAGTTTAAACAACGCAGCAGTGTACCCACAACTCTTCTGTCGATTTCATTGTGAAGCCCAGAGATGTGGCACCTGTACAGTGCTGTCACTCCAGGTCCAGTTCTGGTAAACGAATTGCTCAACAACGCTTAGTTCTTCTCATGCATTCTGCAAACAAGGAAAGCTGTCCATACATTCTCTCTGGTCCATCTATATTTCTGACTTGGAACCCTGTCACATGCTTCATGTCGCTTTCTCTTGGTTTTCTAAGTAAATAACAACATGGGTGTACAATATTTGTTTTTTGTTTTTTTTTCACAGAGCAGCAGCAATCGTTTGCTGATTGACTGCTGAGAGAAGATTGTAAGAGACAAACACTCATGTTCTAAAATCGTTCTATTCTGGGTGAAAAGCAGACTTTTAGTGCTTAACATGAGAAAAGCATGTGGACCAGAGAAAGGAATCGGCTGCAGGGCTGACCTTTTGATGAACTCTATGTCCAAACTCAAAGTGCCAGGTGGAAGAAAAAGGAAAATCCAAACCAGGCTCATCTGCTGGCAGGTTTGTCAGTTGAACAGCAGAAGAACTGACTCTACCCATTGTTTTAATTCCTGAAGTTCTCACAGAGGAGCTGTTTTTCATTTTCCTCCTTAAGTCTGTTAACGACTGAAGAAAATCAACAAAACCAAGAAGCTCTGTGTCTGTGCATTAACAGAGAAACGTGTGATTGGTGTTGTTTTCAAACAGATGCTGGGATTACCTTTTGGATTACTCCTGGGTTTATTATTACATTTTTAACGATTCATTTTAAAACCTGTACCATGTTGCACTTCCACATAAGGGTGTAAACAACATGAATCAGAAATCACTCTCTAGTTAATCTGATTGCAGAGCAGTGAAGGATGTGTTTGTTGGGATTGTATTGGTCATTTGAAACCATTACAAATGCAGAAAGATGCTGTTGAAGGTTAGATGATAGCTTGGTTGGGTATGAGCAGACTTTTGTGTTTGTTTTTTTTTTTTTTTTTTTTTTTTTTTATTTAAAGAGTGAAATCACAGTGAGATGTTGACATAAAGATTGTGTTGCGTCACACACTGAGTCATGAAGATTGGTGATCGAATGGAAAGAAGATTCCAGCACTGATTTGTGCTGCAGGTTCCTGGGTCACATTTCTTGTATGGTTTTTTATGTGTAGAGAGTGGTAAACTGAGGGTGGTGGTGAGTGAATTCCTTGGGGTGTTAAAGGGTGCTTGAACTTCTTTTAAATATTCAAAATTATTATTCATAAACTCCTTGGAGACAGAAATATCAGTGAGAGATTTGTTTCAGTGACAGTCGCTGTACCATTCGCATTTGATTACGTTAGCAATCCATTCAGTGCAATCCCTATTTGTCTTTATTGATTAGGTCGGTCGCACCTAATAAATTACTATGGATGTTGCAATTAGAGTGGTTGCAAACTGACGTGTAAAGCTTTTTAAATTGTGATTATAAAGTTGGAAATGTCTTTACATTAATTGAAAATGTCCGGTTCGAAGGGAAGGAAACTGTCTGGTTTTGATGCACACATTAAATGGTTTAAAAATGGGATGTTGAAACCATCTTTCATCCTTTTAATGCTGATTAAGTCTTTGGTCTTTTTTTTCTGGTAGAAGAAACTCATTACATCCTGCTGCTGCCTGTCACTCTACAGGCGACTGCATTTGAAAGACAAATGTAGAAGATGATTTATGGTCTTTGTTATGGACAGGGATATTTAACAGATGATTTACTCACAGAGGACTGGGAAGCAGAATTTTCAGAAACCACAAAGTGATTGGTTTTAATTAAGACATTGACCATTACATGTTAAAGATGGATGTATTGTGGTTCAAATCCCTGTTCTAACTAACAACCTGTTACGTTTGTATGGGAGACAATCCAGGAGATGCCTTATAGATTATTTAATTTTGTAATGTGTAAGTGAGTGTTCAGTGACCACTGACGACAACATGACCAAAACCAGTTCAACTTCTGTAATTGAGTTAATACAGACTGGAGTATCAAATAAACCAAAACCCCTCCTGCTGTATACGTAAACTGCAATACTGTACTACTTAAATTACAACATGAATCTTAAGTTGTACAAATTCCAATTAAAAAAAAAGTTACTCAAATTTGTCTTCATGTTTGGAGATTGTTTTTAACCTAATGGCGTGTTGTTCTGGGAAAGTGAAAAGCCATAGTGTGATGAAAGTCTCTGTGTTTTGTCTTGTTCCGACTTCCTTTTTCTTTGTGTTTCTGTTGGCAGATGTATCAGTTTAAACATTAACAAATGGAACAAGACTGCCAATTACACATATTTCAAACTTTACTATAAAAAATGTTGAGATCCAGTCACATATCTCAGAGGTTTTAGTGCGGGCTTGGTTAATTGTGTTGAGGTCTATTTTTCTTTTAACACCCTTCTAGAAAAAAACAGTATATAAATAATAATGATGAGTCGGCATGCGCTCGAAAGCTAAATAGTTATTTGACCGGACAAACCATTTTCACCAGCAATCAGAATCTGTAGATAAACTTTGTGTTCAAAACAAGATCAAAACCAGATTTTTTTAAAATTTAATCTCCACACCTTCACAATGTCCCTGAATTTTCAAGAGTTGTATAATCCCTTATCACTCATGGATCACCAGTACTGTTACACTAGTTACAACTTTTTCCTCCTGTGCTGTGGCTGTTCCACACTTTTCTGTTTCAGTTCAACCTCACATGTTTCTTTACCCCTGTACAAAAAATAAAAATAAAAGTTGATTGTATAAAATAAGATTGTCTATTGATTTTATTGTTGTGATACTTGCTTTTCTGCACACATTTTTTAAAACTGTACTTTTAAACTTTCTGCACACATTTTTTAAAACTGTACATATCAGCAAATTTAGGAAGCATGTATACCCAGGCACATGTGGACTATTTTTCACTGGTAAATATTTTCATCCTGAAAATTTTATAATTATTCCCAAAGAATAAATATTGTTAAGAACCACATTACTATTAGACTTTAAATAATAGGAGGATAAATACAATTTTCTTTATTATGTGAGGAATTATCTGCACACCTTCCTAGCCAGGTGTCCTGTGTGCGCTTTGGCTGACATCAGAAACAGCTTCATTTTTAATGGGTACAGCTATGTTGAATTGTATTGTAACATTAGCCCACAAAATACTTTTTGTGTATTTACCCGAGATGACCACCAGGTGGTATAGTAAGTCCGGATGTAATTGTGACAGCAACTTTGGGTTCATCAAACTGTAAAAATGTTGAAATGGACAATTCTGTTATGATTAATTAAATCTAACTGTGGTAATAAATGAATAAAGAGATATCTACTAGTAAATGCATATTGATCGAGTAAATTATTTCCTTTTGTTATTTATTTGGAAAAGGGGAAACATTCCGCAAGATGACCAACTGAAGTGAACTTTAATGTGTTTATAGCTGTAAACCTTTACTATTCTAGTATTACACACTTGCATTCATTTCATTTCAAACTCATTGCTCTCGTCTCTGGTGCGTCGTGCCCGCGCAGGTGTGGCTCCCAGCTCGTGCATGTCACCCCTCCCCCCAGCTACAAACTACAAACCCGGGCTGCGCGCTCCCGTGAACTAATTCATTGTATGAGATACGGGAAGGAGCAGCGAGCGACTCGACTGGTTGGCAAACCGGCTAAGGTGCGGGAAACTGAAAAAACAACTGCTACATATATAAACTACAGGTAAACTACTTATTTTAATACCAAATGAAAGCATAGGCATGTCTGTATTATTGTGGTTTACTTTCAGAACCTGCTGGGCTGTTTTTTAAAGTTGTCCGGAGCTTTGAAAGGCCGTGCTAACTGTAGCTTAGCAAATTAGCCTACGTCTGCCAAGTTAGCTTTTCCTCTATACGATCTCAGTCTCATTGCCGCATCCGTCCGTACCTGTCAAACAATTATAATGGTGATACATTATCGCTTAATATAAAGTGTCTNNNNTTCCTAACTGCTTAGTGTTACTGAAGGTGAATGACTGCTGTCTGATAATGATATATGACGCTGTTTAACGACTATTGTTGTAGTAAAACGACCAGTAGTGGACTTTTTTATTAAACAAGCCATACTCCTTTTCTATTCGTTTAATAGGTTTTAATACGTGTCAGTACAAATGGGACAGGCAGTCTCCACGTCGTTTCTCCATATGAGTTTTTCCACATTACATTAATTTCGTCCTTCTTTTAAATGTCTTCACCTTTCGGTGGATTTATCTTTAGTCAATGCCTCAGTGTTTGCTGTTCTTACTCGGTGTCTAGTTTGGATCAGGGCCACCCACCCATTCTTCCACTGCGGACACACTAGCCATCTGTTGCCTATGTGATGACGCCATCTTTCTGGTGACCCACCCAGTGGCTGGCAGGTTTAAAAACACTGTTTGAATAAACACTGGAAGCCCTCTTCCTTTCTGACACTAGACATGAAGCATTTTCTCTGTGCTGACTGTGATGCCCATACAAAAGCCTAGTCATTTTTTCAATGCACCACCCAACCAGTCTATAGATATTCAAACAGTACTAAGTCAAGGCTGGAGAAATGTGATCTGGGCTAAGACCAGTCATGGTGGGAATTCCAAATGACACCCAATTGTGTTGACAAATATAGGGATTTTTGTCTAATACCTAATCAAATAAAAATAGTTATTTTTCATATATTATTCAATCTGATGTTGTTCGTACTGGGGAGCATCATTTTGTATTATGAGCATCCCAGCATGTAATGTAGATGAGGGTAGGAGGCAGAATTTGCTGTAGCTTTCACACTCTCTTGTCCATGAAGCTGTGAAGTAAGGTTTTATACATGCCATCACTCTGTCAGAAAAATGCACCATTCTGCAATTGCTCTATGATTAATAGCTAATGGCCAATATTCCACCATAAAAAATATGTTGGATATTTGTAAAACAGGCAATCGCGTTTTTGTGAGTGGTTGTGTTTTTTTTTTTTTTTGTTTTTTTTTTTTTACCTTTTATTAATGCAGTGGAGGCTTTCTTACTCAGATTGATGCAAAGTGAATGGATACACACGGCTGATCACAAGGTGTTCTTGACTGCAAGAGCTTTATAGATATTGCCCAAAATTTATTACAGTTCACATGTTTTGTCATTTTGGCAGCTGTAATATATTTACAACATCTATGTAAAATGTGTAGAAACTAAGTCATACAAAGATAGCTTTACATCTTACTTATTTTACTGCAGAGTTGATTCCAAAAGGTTTTTCTTTTTGTTGTTTGAGTTATTTTTTAATCAAAGCAAACTATGTTTATGTGTGTCACCAGGCTGGTGCTTCTGGTGGCTGTGTTCTTGTCTGGTTATTGTAAGTTTGCTGGAGCATCAGCTGACAGGGATCTGTTTGTCCAGTTATACCACCCACAGGGGTTTCTGACAGCTGGTGTAACATGTTTGTCACATTAGAAAACACATTTAACCAGCCTCCCACTGTAGTGACTGCTGAAAAGAAACCTGAGAATGTCAGTCAAACTGCTATACAATTTGTGTTAGATGTAATACAAAATTAAAAAAAGATATGGAAATACAATTCCAAAAAAAATGTTATGAATATTGACATGGGAAAAAATTTTCTTGGTTGACAGTGTACTGGATCCCCATAAGTAGGGCAGCATTAAAGTAGGTTGCTACCATATTTAATCAATTTTCTGATATTTCTGTCTTGCACTTTATCTTCTGATTGTCATATTTCGAATATAACCTCATGGTTCTCAAATATGCAGTTAAAAGTGAGGGTTTATTAATGTGCTCTTTTCCAGCACCTAGTTATAGACATAACTTAGACAAATAATTATTACATGGCCCTTTTTGCTGTATTGGTTGTCAACATCTCTGCATCACTAATCTTTCCTCTCCGTGACAAATGTTCAGGAGAGTTTATTTGTAAGTTGACTAAAATACCTTTTCTTATGCAGTAATTAATCCTATTGCTACTTCAAATGCTCTTTGAGTTGCAGTTAGTTTTAATGTGAAAATTGGAGCTGGCTGTTTGCCATGGTGTCTTGCAGATATGACTAACATATTGCCAACAGCCAGAGATGGTGATGGGTGTGGGTTGGTGTTAGTTTCACATTTTGTTGGTGCCATGTAGATGCATCCCAAGAAGTTTTATATTAGTTTTTTAGAATATGGATGTAAACTTTTTTTAGCCAAATTGGGTTGTACAAATCCTTTTTTTCACTCATAGAATGTGATTGATTTTTTTTTTTTTTTTATGACTCACAAGCCTTGTGTATCTCCATCCGTTCATTATCTATATCGCTTAGTTCTTTGTGCGATTACTGGGGAAGCTGGGGAAGGGGTGGCATTGGAGTCAATCCCAATTGTCAACGGTTAAGGCCAGGGTACACCGTGGACAGTTTGCCAGTCATTTACAGGGCCACATATAGAGACAAATAACCCTGAAACCAGTAAGCGGAGTACCCAGAGAAAAATCAAACACACGGGGAGAACATGCAAATCCCGTACGGTATACATGTGCAGTAAATGCTTGTAGCTAGTCAAGGGCAGATTAGCATTATGTATTAGTTATTTTCATGGAAGTTATGAAATCAAGGTCAGTAAAGCCACATAACCTGATAACTAATAGGTTCCTGTGGCTTTTACTATTAAACCACATTTTACATCTACGGGAATAGCCCTGACAAAAGTTCATTTCCTTTTTAACACCCACATTTTAGCTGTCCTCTTGTGATCATAGATAAAAGATGGTAAAAGCCACTCTGAGTCCTAGTGTGAATTCTACTTTTAACTAATGAACCATGCTGTGACTTGCACTTCTGATTCACCTATAGTATGTATTATTACCTATTTCAGTGATTTAATATTGGCAGAGCTCTTAAAGGAAAAGTGACTACAGCTTGCTTAAAGGCACCCAGGTGGCTTTTGTTAAAATGCAAGCACAATGATGTTTTCATTGTACCAACCAAATGTTGCAGGCTTTGACTGTGCACCCAGCTCCAGGCTACAGCTGCCCTATTTTTTATCTTTTTACCTCGGTCATAAAGGAAATGGTTTAATCTTTTTTGACAGTGCTGTCCTACTTAGAGTTCTCCTCCACCACTCAGACACTGATTGCGGCACCCTGTGGCACTGTGGTGCATTCAGGGTCAGAAAATAAATGGAACGTGGTAACACAAATTTTAACTTTTGTGTCTGTGTTCACCTATTTACAGTTATTGAAACACTGTAGATATTTGGCATAGAGTATAATGCAATCCTTTGGATGATTTTACTTATTGCTGAAATCTGCCTAGATTCTAGGAAGCATATGCTTTGAAGGAGAAGAGACATAGTCCTAAAGTAACATAAGGTTTTGAAAAAAAAATTTCTGCTGTGCATATCGATTACAGTAATGAACATATCTTAAATATAATGGGACAAAGGAGTGAACTTAATTGGCATTGACATAACTAAAGCGGTAAATATGTATTGGATCACAGTGTTGCTCAAAAACCCAAAGACCTGGTGAACATAGAGAATATAAAGTTTGCGGAAATATGCCTTTACAACATGCGAGGCTCTGAACTTGGCTAGAGTTGCTCTTTCGTGGTTTTTGATTGTCATTTCATCACGTGCACACTGCATATCTGGTCCAAATGCGCTTCAAATGTCAAGCAATAATTAGTTCATGATCCTTTTTATAGTAAATTAACTGTTCAGAAAAGGGTTTCTGAGTCCACGGGATGTTCTTTAATCTTTATAGACAGCCTATAATCTTCAGATTGTGACATTGATTTAGTGGTATTCAGTATGTATATTATCAGTTGTTTAATTCAACCTTCATCACTGTCATTGTATCCATCTCCAGGGATGGCAGCCATCCGTAAGAAGCTGGTGATTGTGGGTGATGGAGCTTGTGGAAAGACCTGCCTTTTAATTGTCTTTAGTAAGGACCAGTTCCCAGAGGTCTACGTTCCCACTGTTTTTGAGAACTATGTTGCTGACATAGAGGTGGACAGCAAACAGGTGAGCAAGCTCTCGTAGTTGTCTCATAGCTTATATTTCATTCATTTTACAAATGCTATTCTGTGGTGATGTATAAACAAATGCAGCTATGTGCTCGAACATCCTCTTTAACACTTCTCAAAGGGCAGAGCAAATGTTTTTTGTCTTGATCTATGGTGTGTTTGTCAGGTTGAGCTGGCCCTGTGGGACACAGCAGGTCAGGAGGACTACGACAGGCTGAGACCCCTTTCCTACCCAGACACTGATGTCATTCTTATGTGCTTCTCCATAGACAGCCCCGACAGCTTGGGTGAGTACACAACACGTACACACAGAAATTCACAATATAGAATGTTTTCATATAATGCAACATCGTCATCCTTCCTATGCACTCCCCCATCTTTCTGTTCAGTTATTTCTGGGGCCAGTAGATGGTGTGTTCTTCCTGTTGTGCCTGCTGGTGGGGGAACTGCACATATTTGTCATTGGGTGTAATGTAGCCTCATACTAAAACAATGTCTTTTCTTTTAAAAGCACTTATCTCTCACCATAAATAAGGAATTTTACCTACAGTGAATGCTGCTCAATAAATGAAGTACAGCACATTATCGGTACCAAGACCAAAATGAGAGGAAGTTACAATTGTGACAGAAACAAAGGGTTACTGTTATAGAGTTTCCAAATCATAATTTTTACAGGGACATTATTTTTGTCCAAAGCAGTGTTTTGCTGACTAAGTGGAATGGTTTTGTTCACTGATGTTCAGCACTGATATGGAAACACATTCTGTCTTTGTCTAGCTGTTTAATGTTGTATGGACACATATAAGTTAATTTGTAAAAATTAACTTTATTACATTTTTGAACTATCAAAGTGTTTTTCTGCACTATTCCAATAAAAACATGTTTCTTTATATTTGGCGCATCAGTAACGAGTAGTTTATTTAATCAATTTATGTTATGTATATATTTGGCATTGATACCTGATGTTTTTGGAAATAAATATTTTGGACAAAAAGTCATTGAGCTTACCATTCTTTCACAGAAAACATTCCAGAGAAGTGGACCCCAGAAGTCAAACACTTCTGCCCCAACGTTCCCATTATCCTTGTCGGTAACAAGAAAGACCTGCGCAATGATGAGCACACACGTCGAGAGCTGGCCAAGATGAAGCAGGTAGTTTATTTTCTTTAATAATATTAATGGTTAATTATTGGAGGTTAAAGTCAAAGTTAATTGCAGAATGGGCAGCTGATTCAAGTAACTGAGCAGCAGTTACTTGAATCGGATGCCCATTTTGCATTTAACTATTAAGTGGGACTGCATTAATACTATAAATCTCCAGGATTATCTGTCAAGGTAGTAGATCTCTTCTCTCAGCACCCATCATGTCTGTTTATTATATGTGTATCTATAACCCATTTGTCTTTTTTTACCAGGAGCCTGTGAAGTCGGAGGAGGGCCGGGACATGGCCGGAAGAATCGCAGCATTTGGTTACATGGAATGCTCTGCCAAGACGAAGGACGGTGTGCGGGAGGTGTTTGAGATGGCCACCAGGGCAGCACTGCAGACTCGTCGAGGAAAAAAGAGCAGCAAATGTGTACTGCTCTAAAGTGGCCAACATTTGGACTGGTTTTTCCCCTGGGCTACTGCACACAGGGCTGGGGCTTGGGACCGTGGGGTGACTTGATGGGAGAGGGGAGGGACGGGAGGAAAAGCAGTAAACTACTACCGCTGTAAAATGGCTGTTTGTCGGATTGAATTTACCCTGGGAGGTGGGTTCTGGATTCTCTGACCGGGCTGGGCGGGTAAGCAGATGGATCAGTGGCGAGGGAGCACAGGAAATAGCTACCAGTGTAAACACTGGGATATGTACCTGTAGGTTTACCACCAAAGTGGGAAATTCCACCAGCCACTTCCACTGTCTGAGAACATTAGACACTGGTTCATAAAGAAAAAACACAAAAAACAACACAGAATGATTTAAGAAAAGTGCATGTGATTTACAGTATGAACAACACAGCTAATTAATATATAAGGTAATGGTCAGAGGTGGTTCATTTATAATCAGGTGTCATTTTCTTCTTTAAAATCAGGCACAAGGAAAAGTTTCATCTTTTCATAGAGTCCACCATGTTGAAGCAGTGGTCATGTGTTGTCAGCTGCTCAGGTCTTGTGTGTTGTATTATCAGAGAAGAGGCGTGGAGCAGCGTGCTCTCATGTCCAGCTCAGTGCCACTGAGTCCCACAGTTGGCTAATCCTCTGCTTACAGGACTCAGTGACAAACTAGCTGAGCCCTGAGAGTACTCTGATCATTTGTTTACTACTCTAGTAAACAAACTGTCATTTGTATAACTGTAGCCAAAGTACATGTGGGATTACAGTCAAATAGTTTTCAGTATAAACAGAGGTTCTCTCTGTGCATCACCAATTGATTTATAATTGCTAAGTAACATTGTCATTGTGTTTCCTGCTTTCAATATTTAACAGACCTGTGCAGTGCTGTGGATTTGGCAGGGTGATGGTCACATTCCTTTCCTCATTGTTAGGGAATAAACCGATGGGTGGTGCAAATGACAGGTGAATTGTGAAATCCTTGCGTTGGGTGACAAAGATGGCTTCCTGCCCTGAGTAGTACAACCTGAGCTAACTCAGCTGCTCGTTCTCGGCTCCTATCACTTCTTGTTCCACAAAAATGACTGCTGGTGCTCATCTTTACCTGGGTGTAAACCAGGTCAATGAACAAGAGAGTCAAGAATGTGTTATGTTATGTGTATGCATACATACATAAGTAGAGCTGCTCTTCATATTTAGGATGAATGACTATGCATGCATATGGTTCAGATGTGCAAAAAACATGACCAGGTTGGTGTTTGAGGGAAAGTTGTGCCTGTAATGTTTGTGCAACTTATCCTTCATGGGAAAAACATTTCTACCTTCGTTTTAGTAGTAATAGTCAATATTAAAAAGAAAAGAAAAAAACATCGATCTTGTTTGTTGAGTATACTGTACATGAAAATGCCAGCATTGTCAGATGAGGCAGTTGGGAAGATCTGAAGTACAAACATTCAGGTTAAATTAACCATTCTGTGTATGTTGAAACCCTTATTTTAGAGAATCTGAAAGATCTTTTGTTTTTACGAATGATTTAAATGTCACCAGCCTTTCATGACTTTCTGTTTAATAACCAGGTTGACTTTATTTTTCTTGACTATCTGCAATCTCCTGTTCTTATTCCTGGCCTGCACGGAGGAGCCTGTTCCACAAATCCAGTTTTGTGTTGTTTTTATTTTTTATTTTTCCTGCTTTAAATCGTCATAAATATGTGTCTATCAGTATTTAAAAAATAGGAGGTGAAAAACTAGAGAACTGTCCACATGCCGTTCCTCCTGTTTATTTTTAGTCTTTTCCAAAATCTCTCAGATAATTTACTGTTGCTTGCAATGACTCGTCAATCATGCCTTGCAATAGAAACTTTACTGAAAAGACAAATGAAAAACAAGTCTAGTTTCCTCCGTAATGTACAAATCATTTTCTTGTATTTCTTTTATTGTATTTTAAATCCTAATTTTTTGGATGCTGAAGCAGTGCCGTAAACAAGGAGCAGGAAAACCAAGCTGTATGCAAAGTCTGTAAATATGAAATGTGGGTTTGTTCATACTCGACTATACACATGCACAGGACTGGAAACTGTATTTGTAAACTAGCTTTGGTTTGTGTAATAAATTACTTTACTATAACACCCAAGCCTGTTTTCATTATGGTCTGGATCAGTGGTCTGGATGAGATGAGTTTCTGAGTTCACTTACTTCACACATTGTATGAATAATGGATTAATGGGTGACTGATTGATATGAAGTGTTGAACAGTCGAGCCTTAGTAACAACCACAGCATGGGACAAATAAAATTGGTGCAATCACTGAAAATGTGCAGAGAACAGCAAGAGGTGAAACTATTGGAGGTGTGGAGCAATCAAAAAATATATATAAATCTTAATTATGTCACACTTAATGCATTTGACATTGAAATTAAGTCTCTCATTTACCATAAAGCTCCACTGCAGACTCCTAAATCACTTTTTAGTTCTCCATCCCTCAGATTAGTCTTTGCTGAGCGATTGTCATTGTCGAACCATGGCTCTACACGCAGTGTGTGACACAACAGTGGATGTGGAAGACAATGTATTAGTGAGGCGTGTTGTTAATGGGTTTATATCAGTGTGAATCTGTGGTTCACTGCATCAGTAAAAATCCTTCAGTGGACACCCAATGAATGACGATCCCAACTGATCATAAAACACATCGATCTTTGAGTGTAATTCAAACCTCAGAGGTTTCAAGGCTTGAGCTACATCACAAAGCAGCATACTTACAGGACTCTTTAAGGCTAGCCACACTGCAAGGTAATCACGTTTCTTCTTTTTTTTAAATAAAGTGATTATCTTGGAATAAGCACACAGAAAATCATGTTATTAGAATGTTTGCAATTAAATATTCACACAAGCGAAATCAGGGTACACTGTCCAGGGTGTTGGCATTGTGGCTCTATCAATTATTTTATTCCTACTCGGTTACAAATGGTACATATGGTTAAAAATAATAATTCAATTATATGAATTAATGTAACAAATTAATATATTAATATTTGTATGACAAGTTACATAATATCTACAGAGAACACATCATTTGAGATGATTATTGCTGGGGAGGGGCCTTAGAGCATTTCACTTGCAAAAAGAGTGGAGTGTGTGGGATGCTGAGGTGATGCAGTTTCAGCCTGTGTGGGATGAAACTGATGCTGAATGTTCAGAAATAATGTGGCTCTGGGTGTGTATCTGTGCTGTGGTTGTGCAAGGCAGTGTGGAGGAGTAAATCAACAGTACTATCATGGAAAAACATGTGATCAGGACAATGTATTTATTACTCCACCGAAGACGCTCACTTTCCCACACTCCCAATTCATTAGGCAAATGTCTTTAAGCCATGTACTAATATTAAATGACTATTCAATAATGCCAGGAATAAAACACAGGTTGTCAACCTGGTTTTAAAAAAGTAGAGTACACTAGGCTAATTTTCATTCAGGTTTTGATGTCAGCAAATATTATTCTATGATTATTTTAGCCCTGGATTCCAGGTCTGTACTTGGACATCAAATGTCAAACTGACATTTGATGTCCAGGCAATAACTACTGAAGCATGAAAAGAACACAACTTGGTTAGACAAACTGCTGTTGTATCTTCATATTGTGGAATGGAGGGTCACAATTGACCTTTTGGCGAGACTGACGAATAATATTAATATACTTGAAATGTGACAAATTGGGCCTAGAGCAAAGTTACCATGTTCGAGATTAAAAGTAAGCTTATTCACCACAAGGCTAAGCTCGTTTACTATTGTAATATTAATTGACCACTATAACCATGACTCAGTTTAAGAGACCACTTCTTTGAATCTTTCAGTGTAATTGCTCCTCTGACTGACAACCGCATGGGCTCATATTAAAACCACAGAGCTAACAAAGAGGAAGGAAGTTCGTCATTGCCTCCTCCACCCTAACTTGTGTCCGGGCATCATTTAAGAGAGAGCACAGCTTCTGCTGAGACACGTGGGGAAATGAAGCTGGTGAGAGGCTGCAGTGGTTGAATAACAAGACTGTTTCTGTCTTTAACCCCCACTTCTCCGCCGCCTTCTGCTGCACGTCTTTCTCCTCCTCCACCTCCCCCTTTTCGTTCTCTTCTTCTTCTCTCCTTGCGCTCTCCCCCGGCTACAGACTGGAGAAGAGTACGGCTCAACGCAGTGCAACTGCCGCCTTTATATACCGCTCTATTTTTAGCTCTCACAAGCCCAACTATTTTTAACCAATATGATTTCATCGCCCGTCTGGCTTGTCCAATGGGAAGTCACGCAATGGAGGCGACCCGTCCAATTAGAGAGAGGTAAAAGAAAGAGGAGGCGGGTGACAGAAGAGCATGGAATCAGGTAGAAAGATGGAAGGAGACAAAAACCTCTCACTCTACAACTGTTTCTAGATACTAGAAACTCACTAGCTCAGGCTAACACACTGCTGAGCACTCAAACTAGACAAAGGTATCAACTCCAATTCATATCGTCCTAGGAATGTTATACTTATAATATTACTTTTTCTCGGTAAAATAGAGAGCAAACTATGAACAAAGGCTTCTTTGCAGCCAAACTTTTTTAGCCATTTTGGGTGTTCTAAAATAATTTGATTGACATCCTAATTTTTCCTAATTGTGATTTCGCTGTCTTTTAGCTTTGCCTGTGCTGTTGTTTAGGCATGTTTTGGCTCTATTAAAGCTATATTTATCCAGTTTAACTAACCTTTTGTTAGATTGATGTAAACAATTTCAGTTTATTAGTTCCATCACACTCACCTGTGTCCTGTTGTTTCTGTTCATCAGTCGCACTCATGTCACCTGGTGCCCTGGGTTTATAGACATCTCTCGTTCACTCAGTCTTTTATGGATCATGTTGTATATTGTTCCTGTTCTGTGTCTAGGGCCTCTGTGTGATTATGGTTCATGTTCTCCTTGTCGGCTTGTCATCTCTGTTCCTGCCTGGTCCTTGGTTTCTGTGAGTTAAGACTGATTTATGAAATTAAACTGTT
The DNA here is from genome assembly GCF_000523025.1 of Cynoglossus semilaevis. Lineage (NCBI taxonomy): Eukaryota > Metazoa > Chordata > Actinopteri > Pleuronectiformes > Cynoglossidae > Cynoglossus > Cynoglossus semilaevis. The sequence continues at coordinate 11,400,320 of NC_024316.1, read as the reverse complement.
CAAAATACTTTTTGAACCTGATCTCTGTTCCTCCAAAACTGTATTTGTACCCCCCCCCCCCACATGTTACACTACTTTTTGAAAATGTTTTCAAATAATATTTCTTCATAAGTTAACAGACAACACCTAGTATGCGTTAGCCTCTGTTATGAGAAATACAAACATAAAAAAATTGAAAAATAAAAATGTTTACACGTGTAGTGATGTTGATTGTTGCTTGTTTGCAATATGTTCTTATTTGTTATTTTCTGCAACCTAGCAGAGAGATGTTAGAAAATGGCTTCGGTAGCAGCTGACACTTCCGTAGTTGCATCCTATAATAAACCCTCATTACTGTATGTGCGGTGTATAACGGCTCCATAAGCCGCGTAATGTAGTGGTGTGTTTTATACTGCTTTTGTATATGTACGCACTATAGAGCTCATCTTCTCGCTAGGCGATCTTTGTTGATGACTTTGGGTTGTGAAGCTGAACGTCCCTGTCTAGTGTGTATTTTTTTTTTGTTAGGACCCTGACAAGGATTGCCCCTGGACTGTGAGTCATATTGACGCCCACCCATTCTGTTATTTCCCCAACTTTATTTTTAACGCGCTTACAGCGTCCAGTGACCTCAGCATATCTCATCTGACAAGTTTCACTGATGTCTAACAATTATAATATTAATAATAATGACAACAAAAACAACTAATAATTATAAGAAAAAAGTATATCCACTTATTAACTTTTCAAGTCCATTGTCTCTTATTTATATTTTACAAGCAGCCTGCCATTGAGCAGTAAGCGCGCTCCCGTCAGCCGTGCTCCCGCACAAAAGGTTCCAACACACCATAACAGGAGCGCGCAGGACGGTCAAACCCACTCCCTCAAACACACCAACTCCACCCTGTCATAAACCCCAACACATCTGTTAGACAATTTAAATTCAAACAGCTCTCTGGTTATAAACTTGATTTACAAACGCTTTAAGAATTGTATCCATTAATAATAAAGAAAATATACTGACTAAGAATGTATGTCCAGATTAGATGGTGTTCTTGATGGTTTTATGGCTCTGCAGTAGTTCTCGATTTATGGCCGATCATAATAAATATGATATTGGACATTAGAGCAAACGCCATTAAACACCGTTGCAGCCCCCCTCCCCTTGTAAGTACACACATTAAACATTCATATGAGATCATTATTTTGATGTGACTAAAGAGTTACATATGTTACTTAGTGAAACATGGACACCTAGCGGTAAGTATACGTTATTGCAAAATTATTTTAATTCGATGGACCTTTGCTTTACTTTTTTCTCTTGTTCTGTTTCTCATCTCATTTTTCTTTCTGACGTCTTTGCGTGTTATTTATTGTCTAAATTTTGTTGTTCCTTTCAGAACTGATAGACGACTTCTTTCCATTATAATGTCTACCATTCAAATATCGAAGGAACTCAGCAACTCGCGATAACTCCAAGAATTCTGCACGTAGAAACACGGACCAAACGAAAGGTGGCAGCACTGTCATATTTAAGGTAATGTCATCTCAAATCCCGAGGGCAACCAGACTTAACTCTTATTTTAATATATTGGATAATTTTCTCCTACATTATAAGCTTTTGTCAAGACACCACTAATGTTGCTGAGTTGTTGTATTTAGAAAAACAGATATACTTTTTTGATCCCAAGCAGCGAAATTACAGTTACATTTATTGGATTATTTGTTATATATTTATCCATTTATTATTATTGTGCTACAAAAGCAACAAGTGGCAAAACAAATACCTATTAAAAACCATATAAATGAAAATAAACAATATTTAAAAAGATAAAGCAAGAATTATTTTAAACTAGACATCTTCCCTGGGTAAAACCCCAAAAAGCTGAAGTAATTAATCAATCATTAAATATATTTGGACATTTTTGAATTCTCCTATTTTATTGATTTGTTTTTTTTTCACAAAAAAGGTACAGAGGATATTTATTTATTTTAAAGAAGTAGCTGGTTTTTCAATATTATAAATGTTTCACAACAACATTTATAATATTGAAAATATTATGCATACATTTGCTTTAGTTCTTGGAAAACACCACAAATTGCCAAGTTTCAGGTTTAAACAAGTTCCTCGTTTGTCATTTGTTTTACCATCACTTCAATTCATCTGATAACGATTACGTTTAAACGCGTTGTAAACTTGTGTGACATCAGGCTTCAAATGGAAATGGAAAGAAATAGAAGTCCCAAAAACAAGCAAAATCAACAAGGCCAACAAGACGGAGTGCTCATTAGATGATGTATTCTCTATCAGGACATGAAACACTGGCAGTGTGTGTGTTCCTGCAGAGAGATAGAATGGCAGCGGGAAGATCTGAGGCCAGTAATGATCTCAGCTTCGTGAGTGCACACTCTATTTAACTAATTGACATCACTTGTGGAAGAGAAAATCTGGAGCTTTTTGTTCAAGCTGACTGGGAGGTCATTAGTTTTAATTATCATACCAGCTGATTGGATACACTGGGCAACAAGCTCAGAATGTTTTTTCTGTTGTAGCATCACAACTGTTCAAATTTGATAACTGTGTGGAGAGGTTCTGGCCCAGCATCTGTCTTTTACTTCTAGTACTTCTATTATTGTTATTTTTAAAAAGAGAGTGTTATATGCTCAGTATTGAAGTTTTTCCACTCTTACAATGTAAGTTGGTCTAAAGATATGAAAGATATGGGAAACTGTTTCCAAACTCAAAAGAAATGAAATGAAAACAATGAAGAATTGGCCCAAATATAACAAATAGCAAAACTGGAGTTTTTAAAAGTTTACTCAGTGATAATTACAGTATTTCATAATTGCCCTATAGTTACCTCCCACATCATTAAAAAAAAAAGAGCAGCTCAAAATAGTAATTTCCTGTGAAAATACAGTAGTAATTCACTCCTGTAGTACAACCAGTGACGTTCATCACTCACTGGAACTGAAAACTTTTGAAACATTGTGTTTACTCACTGCTGACCACTTCCTTTTGTGACTGCTCCCATGATGCATCATAATAATGTCATACTGATGACACGACTCTTATTACAGCATAATTCTGATGAGAAACCCCAACATTCAACCTGAAAGTGTGTTTTGTAACTTTAAACTTTAAACAAAATTTTGTTTCCAATCTTGACTCAGTCATTGTGTCTTCCATTTTTAAAAATAATTCTAAGTAATTTAATGTTTTACAGAGAACCAAGATGCCCCAACCAACATTCACTGGACTTTATTTGAATTTTAAACAAATGTTGATTTTTAATCATTAACTGCTGAATTAAAAAATTATTAAAAAACAAACTGTATGAGCCACGATGCCTGACTGACATGGTTTTGTAGCCATAGCAGAATTATTGCATACCGGTGTGTGTGCTTCCACGGAAAAATGAGGCTCACAAGACTTGGAACAAGGAAAAAAAAAATATAAATAGAAAACAACAAAACATTTTAAATACAAAACTGTATTTATCATTTATTTATAAAAAACAAAAACCTTTTTTATTGAAATCATGAGGAAAAACACGTGTGACCTGACTGGGGCATGGTTCATTATTTAATTTATTTTGTATTCTGTTTTTTTTATGAGAAGTTAAAGAAGAACAGACCAGGGAACAGGACAGTTAAGATCCTAGTTTTATATATAATAGAAACACAACAGCGTATATAGAATTTCAAACAAATATGGAAAATAAATAATTCACGAATTAGAACATCCTTTGGGAAGGACTTTGTACTGGTTCATTATTTAATCCAGAAAATGAATAAATTGTTTCCACGAGTGTGTTATTGAACTTGAGCTGGTAAAAAAAATGATAGCTTCAACCGCTGTATCGCAGTGAGCTGACATCAAATGAAAGGAATGAGAAAATAAAAAACTGGGTTTAATGATTGTATTTGGGTTAAGGATAGAAATGAGACGAAGGATTAAGACCATCTGTACATTCAGTGTTTACTGAATGTATATATATATATACATACACATATGTTTATATGTGTATGTATGTATATATATATATTTATTTATATGTATATATGTGTATATATATATATATATATATACATATATATACATATATATACACATATATACATATAAATAAATATATATATATACATACATACACATATAAACATATGTGTATGTATATATATATATTTATTTATATGTATATATGTGTATATATATATATATATATACATATATATACATATATATACATATATATACACATATATACATATAAATAAATATATATATATACATACATACACATATAAACATATGTGTATGTATATATATATATTTATTTATATGTATATATGTGTATATATATATATATATATATACATATATATACACATATATACATATAAATAAATATATATATATACATACATACACATATAAACATATGTGTATGTATATATATATATTTATTTATATGTATATATGTGTATATATATATATATATATATACACATATATACATATAAATAAATATATATATATACATACACATATGTTTATATGTGTATGTATGTATATATATATATACATACATACACATATAAACATATGTGTATGTATATATATATATACATACATACACATATAAACATATGTGTATGTATATATATATATTTATTTATATGTATATATGTGTATATATATGTATATATATGTATATATATATATATATATATATATATATACACATATATACATATAAATAAATATATATATATACATACATACACATATAAACATATGTGTATGTATATATATATATTTATTTATATGTATATATGTGTATATATATGTATATATATATGAAAAATGTGTTAGTGTGAAATGCCTTTATTTTTCTCTTTTGTTTTATTTAGTTCACAAAGCAAGAGCATTAACTGACATCATGGAGGAGGTGGGGTCGGGGGTAATAAGTTCCCTGAGAGACGAACTAAAATCCTAATCGTCTCACACACGTCTTTTCACCGACTGCTGTGAGCCTCTGTCTTGTGCTGCTGCTCTGTTAGAATCAGGTTGCAGCAGCGAAACCAACATCCACAGAGTTTATTATCAATGTCCAGCTTTGATCTGCATCTTGGGGCGTGGCAGCCCTCAGGGGGTCCGCACCCCACCTTGGGAACCAAGTAATAGAGTGCCTACATGCAAATAATACAACATGATGCTGAAGTGTGTTTGCCTTTGTTGTTTTCTTACATATTTTATCATCTGGCTTCCATCCTCGCAGCCGTTCCCTCTAGTCCAACGCTGCCCTCCTCTGTTTGTCTGAAGGAGTCAGGATGTGAGCAGAGGAAAGTAGGAAAAGAGAAGTGACGGCTGCAAAGATGAAACCTCGTTTGTCTCCCCCGTTTCCACTCTCAAACTGATTTTCTCTAGCGCACTGCACTGACTTGAGTGCCTACATTTGTGAGTGTGTGTTAACAGTGGCAATGATCTGGGATGTGTCTCTCCGCCTCTTTCCAATGAGAGAGAGAGAGAGAGAGAGAGAGAGAGAGAAACATGCAGCAGGAGCTGGGAGCAGACAGAGCAGCAGAGAGCTGTCAAGCTGTGAGGAAGCAGCAGAGAGAACCACTTAGTTTTTCTTTCTTTCTTGGAATATACTTCATTTGTATTTCAGACGCTCACAGAACCACACACTCCCAACTCTAAACTCACAGCCCTGTGTGTGTGTGTGTGTGTGTGTGTGTCAGTGTTGCTCTCCTCATTATATAAAGGACCAGGATTTACTCAAAGTGGACATTTGGACTTAGAGAAGGTTCAGATTCTGCACCAGTGTGACTTGGACTTTAGTTGTAGTTCGGTGTGTTGTTGTTGTTGTTGTTGTTGTTGTTGTTGTTCTGGTGTGATTCTGGACTTGTTTGGACCAGGTCTGCTTTTGCACTCCTTTCCTCTGCATTTCTTGGAGTCAGTGTTTGTGCGTGAGTAAGTGAGTGAGTCAGTGAGGAGAAGGATGTGTCAGCCACTGACCGTGGTGGTCCTGCTGGCCCACCTCGTGGCCAGTCTAACAGGAGCGTGGAGAGCATCTCAGCCCAGACTGCAGCTCACACACACAGGTAAATCCAGTTGATCTTTTATTCTCCTCTTCCCTTGTGTTCTCAGTCTCATTCATTCCAGCTTCTTTTCTCACACTTTACTTCTCTTCTTTCTCTGCTTTTTCTTCCCACACTATTATACGGTAATTGCAGCACAAATGATACCCTTGCTTCTTTGTTCCTCCACCTGTCTCCTTCTGAATTTGTCCTCCGTCCTGAGACAGCCTCACTTCCTTCACCCGTCATTTCACCTATTTAAAAAAAAAGCAGTGTACTTTTTACTAGTGATTTCTCACCATATTGTTGTATTGCTGACCATGTCCTCTTTTCAATGTGGCCTATTTTGTGAGTGTGTCTCATTTAGCAAATTGTTGCATCAGGCTGCTCCAAATATCAAGAACAAACCAAAAGTTCAGTCAGATTTGACAATTTTTCTGATGAATTTATCATAAATTAAATTTAAAGTTGTGTTGATAAAACTGAACTTGAGCTTTTTATATATATATATATATTATCAGCTGCTGGGTGATAATGTTAGCCCTGCCCTACATTTAAGTATCAGTCAAACACTATTCTGTGGCCAAAATGAAGGAACTGTTTGTCCAAATCTTCTAATTTCCAAACAAGCTTCTCATCACAGAGTAACCATCCTCTCATAATCTGACCTCATCCCAACAACAATACCCCATAGCATTTGAAATTAAATGTCTTTGTCCATTAGTTGAAGTTATGGACAAAAAAGCATTAATGATGTGATGGCAGAAATCCCAGATCCAGATCACCACCAACTTAATTATGCCTTGGCTCCGGGCTGATCTGTTCAAAAACAATGGAGTCCATGCAGAGTCTGGGGGAAAATCCTGCAGACAGACTCACTGAGACCTCCTTAGAAATGACAAAAGGAGAAGAAAAAGTCATTTAGACTGAGAGCCATAATTGAATTAACATTCATACTGGGTTTGAACACGCAGGCTCTGATGTGTGCACTGAGGGTTTGCTTCACCCACTGCTACTGTGCAGCAAGGCTGCATTAAATAACAGGCTTTTGAATCATCACGGGACTGTGTTAAGGGTGATTCATGGGTAAATTGGAGATGACAGGTCTTTGTAACGTGCACAGTTTCAGGCTGTCCTAGTTTAAAGATACCCATCACACAGCCCTGCTGGTAATTTATGTAGTCGTTGCCTCCCAGTAGGAAACCGATGTGACATCCTGAGAGATGTTCCCAAACGGCCACAGTCACGACTGGAGTCCGAGGATGACGTCCAAACAGTTTGTGTCAGTTCTAGGACTTTGGGATGACTGATTACATGTTCTTACATAAGCCCAAATACACAGTGGCTGAGGCTGAAGTCGACCAATTTTGACCTAGAATTTACAGAGAGAGGGAGAGGAGGAATCTTGTGGGGTGGTCCAGGTGGGAATTGACTTTAATGAAAACTGGATGTGATCGTGTGAGAAGATGCTAAAGTAGCTATTAGTGCCTGTGTGTCCTTGGCATGTGTCATATGCATGTGTGTGTGTGTGTTGGTGCAGGCCTGTTCCACCTCACCCGTCTACACTTCATGATCTTCAGTCAAAACTGAACAACAGACACGTGATGACTGTGGTTCTTAGGTGGCGCCGTGTCCTTCTCCATGTTTGTGTAGCTGTTTGTTTGCTTTCATACATACAGTAATGTGCTAATTCAGCTGTGGTTCCACCATGTGACTTTCAAGGTAGTACTGCAGTGCAGAGCAAAAAATGTTTTTCATTATCCTGCTTCTTTTGTTCCTGTAGAATTCTGCAGTTTGGAATGTTTTTGTGGTATTATGTGTTCAATTTCTCTTTTGTTCCTTCCACTGTGTAAGAACAGGTGTATTTAACAATTTACCTGTAAAAGTACACCTTAAGAGGCATATCACCCCAGATGGAAATCAAACCCACAATCCCTGGCTTAGGAGGCCAGTGCCTTATCCATTAGACCTCTGGGGCTTCTGGTCATAGTAGTCTTTTAGACTCAAACTTCAGTCCTGATTGGATACATACTACCAAAAGACTGCCATTGTTTTGTTCTGTTGTAGCACTAAAGTTTGTGATGTCACACCTTCTGACCTTCACACTAACATGACTAGATAACTTGCCCAGGTCAGTTCTGTGATCCCCTCCGTGAAACATCATCCCATCTAATGTATGTAATGAACTCGGATGTTGAACCACGTGGGGCATCGATGTTTCCTGTTGTGCTGATGAGGAAGTCACATGCTGTGCTACAGCTTTACTTACTTCAATACAACCCACAGTTCATGTACTGTAGTTGTGGATCAAAGCCGGTGACTATGAAAAAGTGCAGCCCACCCCAGATGGGACTCGAACCCACAATCCCTGGCTTAGGAGGCCAGTGCCTTATCCACTGGGGCTTTTTCGACAACAACCTTTTGTACAACAGCAGTCATGACTTTTCCAGTTCAATGTTGACATCATTGATGTAGATGTGTAAACATATGTTTCAATATCTCACTACTTCCCACAGAGCATGTAGCGCCACCGCTGTATATTTTTTATCATCAGCCTCTTTTATATAGCTGTGTTTTAATTCTGGTCTGTAGAGCTGCTCACCAGTGACGACAAAGACCTGGTCCATGTTGAAGCTAAGATGCAGATCTGGGTGCTTTCTGACAACAATTGTTGAAATCATGTTTTTTTTATTTATACTGAGGTAATTTGAAAATGTCAGTCAGATGTGTGAGATTTTGAGCTCTTTGTCACACTAAGAGAAAGATTTGTGGAGCGGGGAGGTTCCATCAGACAGATTGTGCAGCCGGGGAAAAAAAAGCAGCTTTAAATACTTAAATACACGCCTGATTACATCCCTACCTCCATCTCTTTTAATGACTAAATTATCCTGTTATTCACTTTAGGTTCATGCCTCCATATGCAGCAGTGATCTGAACACACACACACACACACACACACATAATGAGCTCATTATTGCAAACGTTCAGTGAACGGTAGTGTGATTTTCTTGATGGAAGTTGATAACATCTCTGTACCACACACACACACACACACACACACACACACACACACACCGGTTGCCCCTTACACACACAAGGTTTCGGGACTTCATGTGGTGAAGCATGGCACATCTGTACACAACGCCGACCACAAGGGCATTTAGAAAGAAAACAGTATATGCAAATTTTACGCAAGAAAGCGTTGCTTGTATACATGTGACCAAAATGATTTATAACATGGTCGAGTTTATAAACACAGACAAACTTTTTCTACAAACGCTACCAAGGCATATCGCCACCTAATGGGCACCACGAGTGGTAAGAGTTCTTCAAATCTCCTTCAAAACTTCAGAAGAATCCCAGATGTAGTTAAAGGGATCTGGGGATGGTTTATTTAATCAGTCAGACTGTGTTCCACAGCGGTGGACTCATGACTTATTGATCGAGCAGTCATTTGAAAAGGCGTTTGCACTTCAACATTTAATATTAACCAGTCACCAGAGACGGTGTGAAAGAAATCAGAGTTTGTTCACTCCGTGTTGGAGGTCTATGCTGTTGTAATTTGACATTTACACTCCGGGTTGTGATGAATAAACGCAGACATTTAAACTTCCTGTGCTGAGTGTCGTTATAGACGAAGGCTCCAAACACATTTGTAAATGTTGCAACTGTGCATATACTTGACATTTTCAAGTGTGTGTCAGAAATGTTGACAAATTTCAGGCTTTCATCGAACGCAGCATTTAGCACTAGAGTCATAATAGATGGAGCCATTCTAAAAGGCTGTTGCTTTTGAAGAGCTGGCAGCAACTACAGAAACTCTACACGGTCGAATGCACCAGGATCCCTGCAGTAAATCCACTGAATTATTCACTCTGTTGCCGTTTGAAAGTAAAGGTGAAGAAGTTAGTCCTGGATTTTTGTGTATCTGATATCGTTATCCTTTTTTTGACCTAACTCTTTTATTTCCCGTCTATTTACTTATGAAATATGGAGACCTTCAGAGCAAAACTTTCAAAAAATGAAGAGCTTTTTCATTATTGATTTATTCCTTCAGATCTGGTTCTATCTAGGCCAGTGCTTTCCAGGCTCTGTAATAGGGTTGTTGCTGAGTTGTGGAGTTTTGCTGGGATGGTTATCTGGTACAAACCAGGGGTAATTTGTATTATTATTTTTTTATAGGAGCAGTCCAGAGACGTAGAACTTCAGAGCTGCAACTATTCAGTTCAGCACGAGTTTGAATTGATTTATCGAAACTGAAGTTAAAGTGCTCTGTTTCTGGAAAAAGAACCGACTTTTTTTTGCATTGTAATCAGATTACTAATCAATCAGTTGGTGAATTGTTGAGTAAGTTAAGCTTTTTTGACGTTTCCTCCAAGAACTAACATGTTCTATTTTGTATGTTTTTAATGCTGGATGCCACACCTGACGCAACATTGTCTGTTTATCTGACCTTGGATCATAAAGGGTTACTTTAGGTCAAGTCTCCTGCCAGGGACACATTGGTATATAGCTGGTTTGGAAACTGAGCTCCAACCATTGTTGACAGAAGCTCTAATAAAAAGAAAATTGTCCCAGCCTGAAAGACGTCTGGAGAGAAGAGCGCCGTTGTCTCTGTGATGGAGAGATAATCAGTGACTAACCAGAGGAAACACTGCAGTGGCGTTTGTAGCAGTCTCTGTTATTAACTTTTATAAAACAGTGTTTAGCTCTGAAACCTTCGAACTTTAAACAATACTTACAGAGCAGACAGACGACCAGCTGTTCACAGGAAGTTGCAGCACGGTCGACCTCCACCCTCCATCTGGGTGGAGGACAGAAGGGTTAAACTTATGAGCAAATATAACCAGAAGTTGTCGCCCAGTTTAGGTCACAGTAATGACAACAGTATTGGAATCTCTGCTACAGGAGGTTCCTATCTCGCCGCCCTCTGCTTTGGCAACACCACCTCCTAACAACAGTAGCTCCCCCATGAGGTAGTTCATGATATCAGGGGCTATCTTTAGCCTGGAATTAAGAAAAGAAAAACCCTTCAAGCTTCACATTACCTTTATTTCCCTAAAGTATTAATTTGCCTCAGTCTGCCCTGCTGCCCCTCAAAGTGTCGTCATCTCTATAAAACATACAGATTAAAAGAGATGAAAGAGAAGTTTAAAGTTCCATTACTTTTTTTACAACCAATCTTATCCTTCTAGTTTGATGTAACAGTTTAAGATTAGAAGTTTATTGTCTCTATAAAGAGAACAAGAACAGAGAATAAAACATCTCTAACCACTGCGTTGACGTGAACGCCGCGTGGGTGTCCGTGTTTTCTCAGGGATGTGTTTTTCACAGGATTTTCCTTTTTCTTAAACACGGTGCTGGAGTTTAATCCACAAACGCACACTTGACTTGTTGGCCTCATAAAAGCCAGGAGCAGGAAGATCAGGAGAGTTAAGGCTAAGTCTCTCCTGTATTTTACCTCATTAGCCGTAGCTTAGGTCAAGCTGTAGGTGAACGATGTGGGAGGCGGAGTCAGTGGGGGGGTGGGGGGGGGGGGGGGAAGGCA
>NC_024316.1:11370922-11388630 GCF_000523025.1 Cynoglossus semilaevis | reverse complement strand
GGGGGGGGGGGGGGGGGGGGGGGGGGGGGGGGGGGGGGGGGGGTCAAGGCAGATACTGAAAAACTCACATCAGGCACAAGAGACTGAATGTTCCTTAAAAATGTTCTTTCAATTTTGGGAAAAGAATGAAATCTGATGGAGCTCCACACATCAGAATGTGGAAAATAATTTTAACAAGTTCCAACTGAAGTTTAGTGAAACAAAAATGTAACTTTTGAAAAATCAGGCAACTTCTAAAATTATAATATATCTCTTAGAACCTTTTAACGTACTTCTCACCTCACTAACCTAAAGAAGCAGGAACATCGTAGACAACCTTCTTGACCTTTGACTCTGTTTCTCATTGTTATCCATGACATTACCATCTTTAGAAAAATGGAGAAAAAAAGAGGGAAAAAAAGAAGGAAAGTCAGTTCAGAAGAACTCATTTTTAGTTGTAACCTCAGATGGTGAAGCGTCCCCTCACATCTGTCCAGGACCTAGAGTTTTCTGCAGGGGTCAGGTTCACCAACAGCCACCACTGCAGCCAATAGGAATGTGTGACAAGTGTAAAAATAACACTGTAGTAAACAGGCTGTGTGATCCTACATTCCCAGGGCAGTGTCAACACAACTTGACCACAAACATGTGATTCCTCCCTGTTTTGTCAGTGATGGGAAGATGAGACAAAGTCCCACAAAAGGTTGGAAGTCAGACTTCCTTTTCCTGTTTAGGTAGAGCCAGGGCTTATCAGAAAATCCAGAGGATGTGCAATGACTGATAGAGCTTTTAATCGTCTGCTCCGGCTTTAGAACTGAGATCTGTGATAACGGTGAGCCCGACAGCTAATAGTAAATTTTAAAAATGAAATTCTAGCCGAAATGATAATGTGCCTCAGCTCTTTCTTAAATGGCAGCCCATCTTTAAGTTGTAAAGATGAGCGGTAGTTGGTGTCTGCTGGCCAGAACGTATGTCTGCAGAGGGTACCGTCTGTCGAACACACTTTGAGGCTGAGCCAAGAATCTGAGGCCACAGACACTTAAAGGCTGCGGTGATTTTTCATTCTGATGTGGACGTAAAAAGTCTCCTCCACTAAACTCTCCCTGTGGTTAAGTCCAGGTTGATGACGTGGCTGCTGAGCTTATTTACTGGTGCGCTGAGTTTTTTGATGAACTGTCAAAAGTCCATCCTCACTCTAGGCTCCTGTTACTTTGGGATGTGTCTTCTTCAAAGTTCTAAACCTCAGCAGTCTCCTGGTCCACTGGGACACAGGCCGGGCTAAATCCCTAACTGTAAATCCAGATTTCTTCATGTTTCCAGTTTGGAAACGAGTCTAATGAAATGATTTATCAGCAGCGCGTCATACAATGTTACTGTAAAGGAGAACACAGAGCCAGCCTTTCTGCTGATTAGAAAATAATGACTTTTTTTGATAATTTGACGCATACATTAAATGGACTATGATGTGATTATGGAGGAACTCAGTGACACTGATGATGAATAATCATACATACGGAGGTCAAAGGTTAAGCCGCTCACGTGGGCCTGGTCTGTCAGTGACACAGTCCAGATGCAGGAGCGTCTGTGTGTTTGGTTTACTGTGGCATGCCTGTGTGTGTGTGTGTGTGTGTGTGTGTGTGTGTGTGTGTGTGTGCACATGGGCTCTTATTATAGATGCATGACATGTGAATTCTCATGGAACAATGAGATTCAATACATAAACATGAGCCAGTAGTTTATGTGAGTGGTGTGTTTATAAATGTGTGTCTCCGGTGTGGGCTGCAGACCTGGGGCTGGTGGTCCATCCATGTTTTCCCAGTAGATACATTTAGTAGGTCAACAGAAGTCAAGATGATCGACATCAGACCGAACCCAGTAGGTATTAGTTTAGACAGTCTCATCTAAACAGCACCAGGTCAGAACTGCAGGGTTCACTGCTCTCACAGTATTTTTACTTCAACCAGTTGCGTTTGAAGGCAGTGTTTGGCTGAGGGTACAGGAGCAGAGCTAGAAATACAGTGAAGGATGACATGAGGTTCAGTTTTTGTGCCAATGAAACCAGTTGCGGTGGTTAGTCTGGTCTCTGTAATATCTCATAGACCTTTATTAGAAGTGCACTGTGGGAAAATCTATTTCGGTCTTATATTTCACCCTAGGGAAACACTCAATTTGAAGTTGACATATAAAACGAGGGGGAAGTCCGACATCGAGGAACAGGAGATAAAGTGACATTCAACTTAGGTAACATTTGAACCAATGGTCTTATTTATGGAATCTCAGCACGATCACCTGATATCGTACATCGGACACATGCTGAAAGTCAACTGCTGATTTAAACTGATTCTCAGAACAGTTAATACAGCATTGAGAAATATATCCCAACGTCCTGTAGGCATGTGAACATGTGAACCAAACTACATTTGTCTGTGCACACACACGCGTGTGTGTGCCTACGGGCTTTGTTCCCAGGCTTCTACAGGCCTCCCACTGTAATTGCACCAGTAATTGGTGAAGTGATAACCCTATTTCCACAGGAAATGTGCCCCGGTTTCCCTACCCCTGCCAATGCCACCCCCTTTTGCTGGCGCAGCCAGTAAAGTCTTCCCCCTGGGAATGTTGCACCAGACAGCTAAGGTTCCCTGGGGCTGGACAAGGAGACGAACAGATGGATAAAGACACACACACAAAGACGCAATGAGGAAAAGACACACGTAGTGCACAGACACACTCCTGTCAGGACAGGACCATGGGCTGAGAACTATTAGATTAATGGAGATTTGGTCGGAGATTGAAGATTGTCCCTTGATTTTAAAGCAGCTACAACACTCTACAATTGTCTTGGATACTTTAGGTCAGGGTTTAATAGATGTACAATGAACGTGAACTCATTACTCGTTATATTTTTGGCACAACTCTGTGAAAAATATGCGTTTTATTCTAAATAACAGGAATAAATCAATCTGTATGCCCATATATTGATAAAAACAAGTGTAAAATCAATAATAATAAAGATTAATAAAACTTAACTTTCCATGTAGTTAACAAAGCCTGTGAACAGAAAGTGAGCGGGGCTTTCCCAACACTAGTGCATTTCAATTTCTGGTAAGAGACATTAGCATATTTAGGGCATAATCAGATGTTCTGTTAAAGTGATTGTGTCACAACAGAACAAATCCTACAGTCAGTCTTGATTCTCTCTTTGTTCCTGATGTTTATATTCCTCCAAACTGCCGACAGTTGAAAAAAAAAACCCAGTAGTTCAACAGATTGGTGCACTGCTGGTATCAGGTCTGGTACAGTTAGATCAACTGGATGTTGTAAATACCTGTCATTGTTTTAGTATTGATGAATCCTGACTTAAACTGACTGTTGAAGAGTCACTGGAGAGTTTAAAGAGATAAATAGATTCTTTAGAAGGATAAAAACCAACAACCAGCCTTAGACAACTGTAACTAATAACATGGTTGACTGCAGAACACACTTCTTTGAGAGGCTCCATAGCTACAGGGGACCACAATCTGTGGCTGTGCCATAAATCTGTACCAAATTACACATGTGGATTATCTGCTGTGGTGACGTTTGAGGAAATTAATTAAAAAATGTTTTAAAAAAAAAAGGCCTGACAGTTTTACTTCCAACTTCATGGCTTCTTCAGGGCTAAGACTTTTTAACCTCTTAAATACACGTGGCAGCCAGTGAAACGACGCCAAGTAGATCTTGACCTGTTGAAGCACGTTAACAACTGATGCAGGCACAACGGCCGCTCTATTATATGACATTTTCTATTGTTCACATGGGAGGTTTGAAAAAAAAAACCTATTAAAGTAAAATTGCCTGTGGCGTCTTGGTGATGACTGAAGAGAAACTGTGACATCCTTTTGAAGTAACATTTTAGAAAGTCTGTCTTGACACCAGTTCACTGGGTAAAAAGTTCACACTTTGAGTAACGAGAGACGTAGCCTGAGTGGTGTTGTCACCGAGCAGAGTTGACATCACACCTGTGATCTGACCTTACGGGCCACAAATTCAAATTAGACCAAACACGGAGCCATTTTTTCACTTGGCTACTCCTCAGACGCAGTAATAACTCTTTCAGACCAGAGGACCAAAAAACACATGCAGCTAAAGCCACAGGATGGAAAGTTACAGTGTAATTTAACAATTTACTGCCGTTCTCCAGTCAGCCCTGTACATCAGAACCAGACATTATACATTTATCTCCCTGTCATAAAGTGAATCCATTTTTAGTCGTTCTTATTAAACCATCATAAAACACTGGAACTCCAATACAGGTTTAGTAGTAAAATAAATGAGGTAGTAAAAAAAAATACTCCATAGTTTAACATTGTGTTAAGTACACTGAAACCAACTTGTAATTTATATATAAATATAGATTGTTGTCAACTGATTAAATATTTGGATCTGCTTAATCTTGATTAATTACAATCACGATTAATCACGATCATGATTAATCATTATCAATCGAGGTAACGCAACATTCCTAAATGAACAAATACCATTTTTTCTACATTCCTGGAATGTAAAGACAGATAACAGCAGCTAGATGTTTGTGTTTCACACCTGTTTGTCTGGGACTAATCCAAACGACAGAAAGAAGAAAGAAAACAAACTATAACTATAAAAACTCTAAAACCAGCTTCATGTAGAATGTGCTGTAAAAAGGTGAAAAAATGTCCAGTAAAATATACAAATGTGTAACTCAAAATTTCAAAAAGAGTTGATGGACTTTTTAACAGTGGACTGCAGTACAGTCCACAGTACAGTTGGACTTTTTAACAGTGGACTGCAGTACTAAGCCAGTCTACAGTCAGGTCTGTCTGTCTGTTCCTCCAGGGTTAGTATTAGTTCCATCACCCTCACCTGTGTCCTGTGGCTCCTGTTCATCAGTCCCACTCATGTCACCTGGTGCCCTCATGTTCTCCTCGTGGTCTTGTCGTCTCTGTTCCTTCCTGCTCCTTGGTTTCTGTGAGTTAAGACTGAGACTGTCACATAAAGTGTTTGTACCTGGTTGCTGTTCTCTACTAGTACTGCATTTGGATTATATGGGTTTGAAGTGCTCTGGTGTGAATGTGTGAAATAGGAACATGTGTGTGTGTGTGTGTGTGTTAATGGTGTTTTAGAGCAAGGCTAAGTGGACGGACAGTCAAATTAGAGGCTCTACAGTGGATTAACAATGAGATTATTGTTCTAATTATATACAAATGAATTAACATGAGTTACAATAACTGTGACAGGTCTTAGATACTGTATATAATTATGAAGTTTAGGACTTGAATAATGCAATTGTGCATGGATGGAGTGTGTGACTCAGTGAATGACTGGGAGTGTGTGTGTGTGTGTGTGAATTGCAGGAATGTTCAAACATTAACTCTTATCTTATTGATATCCATCGTAGTTTCCCGACCAGCAACTTTTACTGTAATGGACAAAAATATCTGACCACAAACCACACACACACACACACAATTACAACCTGCCCGTACACAAAGACTGCAGTACAACACAGTCGAAGTGAGACAGGTTAACACACGTGTTGACATAAAGAGACCATTCACACTCACAGACATCGGCGGTGTGTGTGTGTGTGTGGGTCCGTGCGTGGACCAGTGGGATTATGTCTTAACATCTATGTTCTTTTACGTCTTAACCCTTTTCCACTGTGATTCCCAGTGACAGGAGTCAAAGGCCAATTGGCTTGGATCAGAGGTCATGACCTCTGGTGACCTCCCTGTCATCTCAATGCTCTTAAGAGAGTCTGCACTCAGCAGGCGTGTGTGTGTTAAAGGTGTGTAGAGTGTTGAAATTCAAAATTGAACCTGTTTCGGCTTTTAAAAAAAAACGCACGGACTTTGATTTATTTTGTCTCAGTTTAACTCAGGTCAGGTTCCAGCAGGTTCTTACTGCAGGTAATAGACCGTATTGATAAAGTGGACGCTAAAGTGACGCCGTAGAATCAGCTAAAAGTGCTGGACTGATTTGCATGTTAACCACGGAGCTTCCAAAAAACTCCAAAGCTCCATCCAGTGTTCATGAACGGTCAATGTTCCTGTGTGGGATTCCTTTTTTACAGCATTATGTTGTGGCCATTTTTTAGGCACTGAACTCGACAAACACTAATTCTCTGACCCTCTTAAGCCTTTCTGGCCTGTTCTCACTCAGGCACTCGTTGCTCTTTCTGACCTTTGGGTTTTCTCCTTCTTTTATGCCACATTGTCCTTTCTTTTCCCTCCCCCCCCCCCCCCCCTTTTTTTTTCTCTTTTTGTGCCTTTCTACTCTTTGGCCCACTTTTTCATTTTCGTCTCCACATCCAAAGTTCTGTCCTATTTCAGTAAACGATTCCATCTTGATCTTCCTTCACTTGTTAGACATTTTAATACTCCACTACTGTGTGACTATTTGGCACTGAGGCCTTTGGACCAGCTTTGAGTTAGATGCTGTTTGCTCAAGGGTCAGTTGATCGTGTCTTTGTCAAATGGGTTCAATATTGATGCGTTACTTCAGATAAGCAGTGAGTTTATGTAAAGAAAGAAAGTTAAAACGCTCACGAACCAAATGTCAACGTGAACATGTGAACCTTGTTGCAGCTTGAACCGCCCTCCTACACAATGTAGTTTATAAAATCCAAAGGTGATTGTATTTCTGTATTTATATATTTATAATTAAAGACTCTTTTTTTTCTCACCATAACAACCTGTGATTCAAACGGCTCTTATTTCCCTCTCACTGCAGTTGGAGGACAATGAGGAGCTTAGTTATTTAAAACCAAATCAATTCCAATCCTGATTTTTTTTTAAAGGACTGCGGGCATGGAGAATGGCTGAGTGGGTCGATAAAATTATCATAAACTACCATGGATGCATACTGAAAATGCACCATGATTTTACAAAGGATTTAAGGAGAATCAGCATTCAGACACGAACCTATGCCATGAGCTAACATCCTGTTGGATGTGGGCAGTGATTTATATACATATGTATAGGTACATATATGGATATATATGTACCACTGGCATATCGGTGTGTGTCCTGAGACACGTGTTATGTGGTGGTGTGGACCAGTGTGTGTGTGTTTGTGTGTGTGTAAGGGAAATAGAAAGAGAAAATGAGAGATTGGGAGTGAGGTTGAGACCAAAGGAACCCCTCAACACACACACACACACACACACACACACACACACACCCTCACAAATTATGTCGGCATGGTTGCTGTTGCCAAGGCAACTGTCCCAAGAGTAAGGGTGGGGTGGGTGCAGCTGGTTTTTTAGAGTGAGTTCGGGGTGTGCAGTTGTCTGTGTGTTTGCGAGTGCAAGCATGGTGGAGAAGAGAATGTGCGTGTGTGTCATAATGAAAGACATTCATCATTGTGAGGTCCAAGATGGGAAATGTTGGAATTTGACAAAACACTTCAGAAATATTTTTGTGATTTTTTTTTTATTATTAAGGTTTGATGTATAAAAAATCTAGAAGTAAGTCTGCAACTGTTTCCAAATGCTCGAACACCTCATTGGTGTGAATCCAATCTGAATTTGTAACACTTTTTGCCATGTGTTGTTGAATCACTGACGCACTTGCTGTCTACTTTGGAGGCAAATCCACTTTCAGTTCCCTGAATCAGATCTGAGCGTCTCCCTCCTTCTCTAATGCTGATTTAATGCAGCGCAGAATGAGGATGTGAGCTGCATTCGTCTTCGCTCCTCAGACCTGGTCGGATCTGAAACGTATTCACTGCAGAATTGGTTTCACATTCAATTAAGCTGAGCTTTTCACTTTATATTGAATTAAGCAAGGTCACAGCACTCCTGTGGCACACACTCTGTATGTAATTCAGACGAAGCGCTGGATGCATGAGTAGGCAGAGCCAGGCACGAATTCCACCAAGGTTACATTCACTGAGTGGAGGGTGGCTCCTGGGCGAAACACTGTATGTCTATTGAAATCGAACAAAGTAGTCTATGCTGTAGTGGTAGTTGAAGGGTGAATACACTGATTGCTAGAGCTGCCAAAACACGGTTAGCAGACTAACAGCAGAGGTGCACGTTAATTATGGAGTCGTTAAAAAGTTGATTTTTGGAACAAGTAAAGAGTAAACATTTAACAAAGAGAGGCTGCCAACACCAATGCCACAACAAGTTAAAGGAAGAAGGAAAGAAAATGAATGCACTGCCAAATGTTTTCATGACAGATTCAACAAAAGGAAAAAAAGAATTTCTTAGCTGAAATCAGTTTAGACAGGTGATTCACACCTAGCTGCACAGTTTAATTATGAGCGCTTCATCAGAGGTGAAAGTGCAGTTCTCATCACATTCCTTCTCTCCAGACTGTTTGCACCTTCATCAGAGAGGAATTGCTGAGGATGAAAAGCCTCCGCAGGAATTGTTTGTCCCTGAGGGCGACTAAATCATGGGCCTTGATCAGACCAAGTAGAAATGTCACAATTCAGTTGAATTTATTACAACACGGATGCACCCACTGAGGATAATGAAGCCAGGATCAGTGTGAAGCAAAACAATTTACTTCTTTGCTGAATACACCCAGCAGGAAACAAGCACAGATTTCCCACTGAGCCAGTGTATAAGTTCCTTCCATCTGCCTGCAGTGTTTAGAACTTCTTTTTCCAGCTGTGACTATTTCTCTGTTTCCGATTATCTCCCCATTTCCATTCAGTCGCATCGTTCTCCCCTTTTTCTCTGCTCATTTCCTTTCTCTTCATCCATCTCCTCTGTTTTTGCCTGACGTTCAGTGTGTTGTGCTTCCTTTTATTTCGCTCTCCTGCATCACTCCCTCCCTCGCTCCCTCCCTGCTCCTCCACTTCATCAACCTGATTTCTAAGCCTTTTTTTTTCTGTGTCCTTTCACCATTTCCCATCCTGCTCGGTTCGTCACCTTTTATCCAGAGAATCATCGTTTCTCAGACTGTCATCTTGTAATTGTTTGCCCTCCCACTCACTTAACCTCTTCTCCTCCACCTTCCTCTGCCCCGTCACCCTTCTCCTCCTCAGTTTTTCCATCTTTCATTTTTCACTCCTATACACAATGATTTTCCACCAGACTTTCTTCCACTCGGATTCTCTCTCCACTCCATCAGTCCATACTCCCATCATCCTCCCCTCCCTGTCACTGCAACATAGATTTTATGCAGACACTCCCTCATCGACCCAGTCCTCCACCTGTCTTTTACTCATTCCTATCCTTCCCACTTGTACTCACCATAGACTATCAATATTTATTCCCCCACCTCCCTGTCAAGATTTAGTTTTATTTTTTTCAACATGATCTATTTTTTTCCTCCTCGTCTGTCAATCAGTTTGCCATGTTTTGACGTTTCTCTCATTTTTATCTAGTCAACTGTCGTCTTGGACAATTTTCATCTTGCCGTCACTTTGCCCCGTCATTTCTCTCGGGTTGTAACCGGCCGCTCCCCGTCTACACCTCCTCCTCCTCCTCCTTTAATTATGGTCTCTGTCCCTCCTGTTTTGCCAGGTCTCCTGTAGTTTATACTTTGTGTGCAGGGTGGAAAACACTCAGCACACAATTGCCTGCAGCAGTGCAACAGCTTATCTCTTATGTGCATCTCATTGTTTTGCCCTGGACAAAAGAGAAAATGTTCGCTGCACATTTTAACATGTTGGAGCCGGAGCTCATCGACTGTGGTTGTTACCTCCGGTTCATCACCACACAGTTTGGACTCGGCTCTCATTTAGCTCTGTGTTTAAATACAATCTGCAAACACACTTAAAGGGTGTACTTCCTTCTTCACCACTGCAGTTTTCCTTTGAGATGTACACAGTTCAGACAGAGTATACCCCGCCCTCCTCCCCCAGTGCACTCTGGGTCTGTTTGAGGGTTTTCCCCTCTTTTGGGCCATTGCCAAAATACTTATACAGAGAATCTTTGGTAATTCAATTATCCGATGCATTACTACAGGCACTTGAGTTCTCTATTGGAGCCACCATCGAAGTTTCACTTCATCACAGGAAAAACAGGCAGCAAATCCTGCTTAAAAAAATAAATCATCTCCCTCCTCTGCAGGGGAGGATATATACAGTTGTAATGCTCAGGACCAGGACTAGGGTGCGCTAATAAAACCACATTGTTGTATAATTTTTTTTGACAAGAACAAGTTATACATTGAAGTTAAATAACTGGAGATCAAGTACTGGATATAAGAAATCCACCTTAGTAGAAGAACACTTCCATTAAGGGGAAGTGAATTGTGTTCAATGCATGAACCACAAAACTGAAAACTTTACAAATAAACTTCCATTTAAATTATATAAAAAATACACAGTTGTTCAACTACAAAAAATGTGATGACTTAAAACGATCAGTCTCCTCAGGGTTCTTGTTCCTCTTTGGATCCTAAGGCAGCCGCCGCCGCCACCGAGGTCTGTAGTTGACTGGTAAACTGTCAAGATAATGGAAAATTAGAAAACACAGGCAGAGGGCAGAGCATCTGCTGATGAATTAGTCCCACTGACAGAGAAGGTTTTCTCTGGAACAGATTAAAATGACGTCCGTTCTTATTGGGGGGGGGTGTTGAATGAACCCCCCCCACCCCGCTCCAGTCTGCCGGGCGTCCTTTAATCTAGTCTTTTGTTTTAAATCCAGTTCCTAATTACCTCGTGCTGTTTCTCATTGTCTCATCTCTTTTGTTACACGCTTTCTGATTAATTTTAGTCACAGCGTCCTGTGTCTCTCGTCATGGCCGTCACTGTGTTTTGACGTTCCCTCTTGTCTCCGTCTCGTGTTCAATTCTCCACACATTCAGTGTGTCCACAATACTCCATGCTTATTCTTATTCTTATTTCTTAACTCCTAATGGACTAGGAGCCTATTTTTATTCTCTCCGTTATTTCCATATGTCCTTCATCATGATGCATACTGCAGTGGAGCACATAAAGACCAGATACAGTTGAATGATGAAAGGCTTCACCGTCATTCATCACTTTTGGTGCTCAGATCTCACATCTGCTCAAGTCCTCAGCAGTTTTAGATGGTGGCCACATGTTTTTCCCAGCAGGCCGTCTGGGCACAATTTAAGACAGACAGAGCTGCAGACAGAGATTCTGCAAACCAATCGAAGGGAGTGATGAATAGAGTTAGCGATGTTTAATCTAACCCCACGTTCTCACCAAAACACACGACACATTTTTAGAGTAAAAATGTTGTGAATTTTCTTTCTTTCTTTTTTTAAACAAATGGATTAAATAATTGTTGTTTTTACAAAAACCAACCAAGCTAGAAATCCCTGCCCGTGTAATCCTGAATGGACTATCTCCCAGATTATATTCTGCCTGATGCAGTGTAGGTGTGAGTCAGCTCAGATCCAGCTGAATGAAGAGAACGCTCAGTGTGACTGAGAGCTGTAATCCATCACCGCTGAGGAAGAGTCACCACACGAGTGGCTGCTATTTTTACACTACAAATGCATCAGTGTGTGAGCGGTTGTAGGAATGATTCGGCTTTTCTGAGAGATGATGAACTCTTAATGAACCCTTAATTATGTCATTAATTAATCCCCAAATGAGTGATTATATTTGTGTTGTGGCCTCGCTGGGAAAACAATTTTGTAAATAAGGAACTCTAATTTCTCAGGTATTCTGTCTGTCCTTTGGGTCTGTTTCATAAACACAAGAACTATTACGCCTGGTCCCTTTGGTGCTGTTTGGTTTAACTTGCAGAAAAATCCCAGAAAATGTACAGTGAAGTCTACATGGAGCTGGTTTTGGTGCCCAGACCGTTTTCTTCTAAACTTCCTCTCTCTACTTTTGAGGACACCAGTGTGTATTACGTGCAGTTTTCATCCACAGCTTCTATCGCTCCAATCTCCCCATCATAGTTCTGGTAGTGTACGCTGCTGAAGTGTGTCATCACTTACAATACGTGCACTTGTTACCTGTGTTTTCTGTTTCATTCGTTATCGTAGAAACATCAGTCTGGAGATGTGGTTTGTGTTTATTTATTTTTTTGAACAAACGATAGATTGCAGTAGATTTGTCCTGGCCTCAGTGTCCTGTGAGATAAGGAGAATGTGTGGTTTTTGTGTATCTTTGTGGAGGAGTGTGTATTCTTTAAAAGATTCTGAAAGTGTAACAGCGTTTGTCTGTTCTGTCAACTCTTTTTTTAATCATTAATTCAACATTAACATAATCAGAATAATTTTACAACTTTTTCATATGAATGCCTAATGATGTAAGGTGAACACGACGGGACGTTGACCTGGAGGTCACTGAGATGAGGATGCTGAGATTCCCCCTGGACATGTTCATGGAAGCCCATGAGAAATAACACGTTGCATTTTCTTCTTCTCCTCTTTAAGAGCTGATCCAGAATGGCCGTCTGCTGACGCTGCCCCTAATGGCCGGAGACCTGCACTCCTTACTACCCGACGATTATGGGAGGCGTCTGTACGTGGCCATGAAAGATAACCTGCTGTCCACCAGCCTGGATGACATAACCCAGAACCCACGCAAGGTTAGAGTCGGAAAACACACACACACACACACACACACACACACTGACTTCCTGCATACCATCTGTGACAAGGTACTGTGCAAACACACACACATCTACAGTAGAAGTGGTAAAACACAGTTGGAATCTATACAATTCAGCATCAATCTGGTTAAAAACTGTAATTTATTTATTTATTTAACTTAATATTTTCCTTTGATGGGAAGACAAATCACTTCTAGCATTTCTTTCACACTCCCTCCTTCATCACTGTACATGTTCAGTGATGGACTTGTTGTTCTTCTGTGTGACCAGCTCAGGTGAGTCTTCTTCATAAATGACCTGTGAATCTCAGGACACAGCTGCCCGTGTGCTGTGTAAACACTGTGACTTACTCTATGATGTCAGTTGAAAACTGGAGTAAACCAGTCATCCACTGAAGCTTTTCAATTAGCTTTAAAGTCTCATACAGGAAGTGTTCTCTGCCAGATTCGGCTGCTCAGTGTTTCCACCCATTGAATTCCACTATAACGACTTTCACTGCGTTTATGATGACGCTGCCTCGGAACATAACGTTGTGGAAAAAATATATAAACATAAAAGCTAGAACCAAGACCAGAAGTTTAAATGATTCTTCTGGCCCTTAGTGGAACTCAACCACATTATTTTATGCCTGTAAGATTGAATACATTTTATATCAACACCCAGTGACATTAACTGTAAGGATGTTTTGACGGTGTTTTCCATCACCAACGTGGATCTAAACGTGTCCCTTCTTCAGCGGTCCCAACAACTGAAGCCTTAGCTAAGTTTCTTTTCACAGAAGGTGACAGAAAAGCAGCTCTTTGATTATGCATTAAAGTTTTTTTTTCTTTCCCATCCATGCTGCAGCTCTAACAAGATACCCTGACAGCCAGACTGACAGGTTGGGTTCAGGGTCACAGCAAGGCCAGCGACAGTGCTGCCGCGGCTTTTTCATAACTCTGCTCTGCCAGATCAAATCAATACCATCATCATCAGACGGCAAGCGAGCAATTACGGAGCCAAACAGGCACCTGAAGAAGGCGGGCGGACAAACGGGCAGAGGAACAGACAGA
Organism: Cynoglossus semilaevis; assembly: GCF_000523025.1. Lineage (NCBI taxonomy): Eukaryota > Metazoa > Chordata > Actinopteri > Pleuronectiformes > Cynoglossidae > Cynoglossus > Cynoglossus semilaevis. The sequence continues at coordinate 11,375,082 of NC_024316.1, read as the reverse complement.
CAGACAGCAGAGACAGCAGTGGAGCTGACTCGCCACCCACTCAGCCAGGCAGTCAGCCAGCCAACAGATAGATAGTCACAGTCGACTCATAAGTCACTTCTGTTCAGGCTATAAAGTCATATATTTGTACATACGATATTTATAGTCTGTTTACATGCTCTCAGCTCGTGTGCATTTTTTTTCCCTTCTTCCATGCGTGGTGTAAAATCATCGCTGGCAGCGCCATGTTCTGCTTTTTTTCTGCTGCCAACATCTACAGCTCCTTATCAGCACCGCTCCACACCGAGAGATGCACACGTTTTCTTTATTTTATTGTTTGACATTCTAACAAACCAAACACACGGTGTGAAGTGCATCCAGTATAAACACTAGCGCACTGGCTCCGTGAGGCCGACTTTGGCCCAGAGAGATTTGCATGTCACCAGCTCCAATGGTCCGTTTTAACAGTTCGCGGCTGAGTGCTGAAGGTGAGGCTCCTGACGTTAGTCATGTTTTTCTTTGATCAGAGTAAATTCCTCAGAAGAATTCCTTCTGACTGAGTCCACAGCCGGCAGCCTATATTCAACAAAGGGTCACCGAGGGTTGAGTGTCTGTGGTGTTTTATTGGATACGCTCCCCGTGCATTCACACTGCCTCATTTTCCTGCATTGGCAATCACTGTAAACTGTACGGAAAGTTACCCCCGCCCCTCCTTTTAGACTTATCTTCTCACCATGGCCCACATTCACCGTTTATGTTTTCATAAACTGACAACCAGCATGCCTTTCACTCAGGGGTACGTTTCAATCAACCGTACACTTAACGTGGTGAGAAGCCTTTAGTGGTGGTCCACATTTCTGTCACTTGGTGTTTGGAGTTGAAAGGGGATGTGGTTTCCAATCTAATCTGATCATCGAGGCTCCACAGCGTTGCTGCAGGAACGACTGCATCAGGGAACAATTACTGGACGAGCACAAATAGTTTCCTGGATGCATCACTGTTTGTTAATAATCACATTTCCAGAGTTAGTGGGTCCACATGGTAACAGGAGTGGTAAGTGTGCTAGCCTTACAGCCAGAACGTCACTAGTTCGATCCCCATTGGAGACTTTTGACCACGACTAAGATAAAGATGAAGAGTCAGTGTTGCATCAACAGATCATTATGTTCATTCTAAGGCCCATGGAAGGTCTTTCATAAATTCAGAGGATTCTCTAAAACTACTCGTCCTCAAGGAGTTAATTTCCTTTAAAGTAATCTCTGCGTCATGGTATGTGGAGGTAAACAGGACGATCACTTATAGCCTCAACTTAATCTCTGCTCCACCACTGCGGTCCCTGAAGGAATGACAGAGTCACAGAAATATTCAGACAAGTCATGCCTCTGCCAAGTGACTCCTCTGTCTGTCTCTGCTCTCTTCAGTCCACGGCTGGACTCATCTATATGTTGACAACATCACGAAACAACAGATAAACATGCCCACGGCAGATTTGATCAGATTCAGAAACAACATATGGATTCTGTTCTGTCACCGTGATCTGGGCAGGTTTGGGAAAAGTGAAGGAACATGTGTCACTTTGAAATGCTCTGTGTTCAATCTGACTTGTCAACGTCTCCATATCTGCCCCTCAGCCATATCTGGAACTGCCTCCTCTGTGCTTGTTACACTTGAGAGCTTCCTCTGCCTGTCTGTCTCCACCACTCACAGACTGAGAGAAGTCTATTTAGGACCATCTGCTAATGTCATTCTCCAGCAGTAATGCACCAGGCAAAGATTCAACACACAATGCAAAGGGAACACGAGCAGCGAGACACCGTGCGTGTAGGTCTCTGTGTGGGCAAAAACCAAAACACATTATCCATCATTTTTCTTTCCTAACTGGAGTTGCTCGTCTTGTAGAACAGATTCCTCCTATCCCCTGTCAGGTTTAATTAAGTCCACATCTACATGGTCTGGAAATGTGATATGTTCCTGATTAACAGGACCTATCATTATAAACATGCAGTTTTCAGACTGCAGCAGAACACCCCTGATGTTAAAGAGGGGGCTTCAAATGAAGTCATGATGACCTGCAGACTGAGTGACGTTAGAACATTAATGGTCGCAGCTCTTAAGTGTGTGCACCGGGGGTTTCTTAATAAATGGGACACTTCCGATTTGACACGGAGTCGAGTCAAACCACATCACTCCACCCAAAGTCAAATCCCACAGCAGCCCAAAGCTTCAGATCTATACTGTCTTTTTAAAGCCTGATGTAATGTTCCCAAAAATTATAATTGTGTATGATTATCATAACAGATGGTAGTTATTACTTCACAGTTCTGTAAAGTGTGTATATTCCAGATGGCGCGTAGAGACCCCATACTGGACATAAATGTCCTTTCAAAACTGACATTCAAATTACCCTCTGGTGTATATATATATATATATATATGCTGATTTATTATGTTGTTGTAATAGTAGTTGTACCTAAATCTGGCATCATGTGTTGTCAGCAGCGGCTTAATTCCGTAAAAACTCACTTGTTCTTAATGTAGTTAAAACCCTGGGGCCATATAAAGACAGCGTGGCACACACCGCATTGTAAAATATGATGCTCAGAGTTGTTCACTGCTGCAATTAAGCCATTTGTACACAAGCCCAAACTCTCCGCCTGCCAACTGCCGAGTCATCGAGGGTTCAGGCTGTCGTTTTAGCTAATGCTTAGCTCTGCTGCTACCAGATTTATATGAAAAAAGTCAAGGTGTTCAAGCACAACACAGACAAAGGTTTTAAGGTTTTATTTGTATTTTTAAGATGAAAAGAAAGTATATTTCTTAGAATGTGCAACATAACATACTTTGATTGAAATTATGCTAAAACTTTACGTTGTTAGTGGAGTGCAATTATAATTTACCGATTCGTAAACTGATTGTTGACTCCGAGCAGAAGTCGGACTCAGAAATGCTGATGTGGACTCTGATATCTCCTGAAAGATGCTGCCTCACTCCTCAGACGTTAAACTTGAGGCATTTATAGCCCCCCTCCCCCCACACCACCTCCTGCCAAACTTCCTTTAGATTATTCATGCTTTGCTGTCTCTAACTGGACTTGCTTTCTCGTAAAGCACCTGCCCGTGCCAAAGGCCTATTATTGAAAATGTAGAGTGAGCAATATAAAACTTTGATATCATCCTTTCTCTCTCCCTTCATTTCCTTTATCTCTCTCCCTCACACTCTGCAGCTGTACTGGCCCGCCAGTCCAGACCGTGTCCAAGAATGTCTCATGGCTGGGAAGGATCCAGAGGTGATTCATGAGTTATGCACACACACACACACACACACACACACACACTAAAATGCACATAATAAACAGTAACAACTGTGTGGATTTGGATCATCTTTAAAGTTCAATTAACAGGGAATTTATTTTCACACAAATGTGGATTAGAAGCTCGGTGTTAAAGCAGTAAAAACATTTTTATTTTTCCTAAGTCGCTGCAGCCTCCTGCAGTTCCACCACAGGAAAAGAGTTTGCAAACACAAGACAAATCAAAGGGAGATTACAATCGACAGCGGAACTTGTCTTCTAAATATGACTTTGATTCATTTTGAAAAATAAACAGAGAGATATACTCTGGCCAAAGACTCCAGATACACAGTATGTCTCAGCTGCCCTAAACCAGGCAACAAGTAACGTATACAGGCCACAAAAGACAGACTTTTGACAAGAAAGAAAACACCAACAGGTGATTGTCGTCCCGATAACACACTGTCAAATCCAAGATCTTTGTTTCACGTTGTGTGTAGTTTCAGACCTTTTTATTTCCTGTATAAAGACGATGTCAGTCAGAGCACAAACCTGAACTTATTGACAATCATTCAGGCAAATACACAATGGATCATTAATAACTTGCTCTAACATTCTACATATGTAGTATATCAATCATTTCTGAATTAAAAATGAACGAATAATGATGATGAATTCATGTACAACACACACTCACGTCCTTCACCGTCTGTTTTTCTCCACAGTTGGAGTGCGCCAACTTCCTGCGTGTTCTGCAGCCTTTCAACCAGACTCATCTTTATGTATGCGGCACCGGAGCGTTCAACCCGCGCTGTTCTTACGTTGCCGCCAGCGTCTTTCAACGGGTAATTCTGGAAACATTCACAACATTTTTGTTTAGAGGTGATGAGATG
>NC_024316.1:11366004-11370885 GCF_000523025.1 Cynoglossus semilaevis | reverse complement strand
GGGAACAGTATAATGTTGCAGTGTACATGTATTGGTATTCTGAGCATCTTAAGATGTGACCCCAGTAGTTACCCCTTTTTCTACTTGATAGTGTTCAACAGTGTCGTGTGGTAAAAACAGCCAAGTAACACACACTCAGCCCTTAAAGCAACAAAACAAAAACACTTTAGGGACGAAGCAGAGTGGAGACCAGTTGACATCTTCACTTTAAAAATTCAGGGGGGCAAAAAAATTGAAGATAGTTCAAGCTGTTATAATATTACAAATACAACCAGTGTTTTCCCCCAGATATGTTAGCATAATTGTAGCAGACGTAATAGTTCAGCAGAGAGGAGTTGAAATGACTCGAGGACACGGTGCCACCCACTGCTTCTGTGTGTGTTCTGACTTCCTGCTCCAGCCCGTATTCACAGGCCAATCAGCAGCTGAAATACCACATGTGTCGTCTGCCCCTATGCCCATATATCAGCTACTCTGACCTGTGCCAACTGTCTGACATACTTTCATACTTTCACAGGCTGTCGTTAATCACCGAAGCCGCTGTCTGTGGACAGCTGGACATTTTGATTTGACACCTTTGTGTTAAATATTGTGAAAATGTCATTTAGAGCGTCACCTTTTAATCACAGTGATGAGAATGTTGAACGACATCATTTAGTAGGTCAGCTGTGTTAAATTACCTTATCTCAGAGAGGGAGCTGTCCTTGTGGGGACACTCTGTCCATGTGTGGACATTTTGCAGGCGCCCTCTGATTGAAGGGATATTTTGAGGTCTTTGATTTAGTTTGGAGTAAGGAATACAGATTAGAGCGAGGATAAGGATTAGGATCAGGCTTATATTTGTAATGGTTAAGGTTATGGTAAGGTAGTGTGTTATGTCAGTGTGCTCACAAGAAAGAACCATTGTATATGTGTGTGCGTGTGAGAAAGTGTGAGTGACTGTGTGTGCAACCCCTAATCCCATGAAAGGGTGTTTGAGATCAGATCAGAGGTCCAGACTCTGAGCTCAGAGGAGCTGCTGGTACTGAATGTTTTAAGACTGGACTTCACACATTTTAAAATTCCTCCACTTAGTCTGATTACACACAGTTGGCTGCTCACAGTGTGTGTGTGTGTGTGTGTGCTTTGAAAGGGGCTGCAGACTGGGCCACTTGTCTGAAATAATATTTTTTCTTCTTAGCCAGAATGAGTGGAAAAATAAACTGAATTAAATTCACAGCGTCTCCTTCTGAGCAGACGAACCGTTCTCTCCTCTGAACGTCCAGCCATCTTCTGTCAACTTGTTTGTCTTTGCAGTCAGAGCACCAGACTCTGTCCTACGGACAGACAGAGTGTGGGAAGGGGAAATGTCCCTACGATCCCTTTCAGAAGACGGCATCGGCTGTTGTGGGTGAGCTGACCTCCTGTTTCCTGATGTCACTTTACACCGACTGTAGTCACAGCAGCAGCTACAGCCGGGCTGTGGGTGTTCAGTTAGACGATGGAACACCGTGGTTTCTCGTGAGAATAACTGAGATTTGAATGTGTATCAGTTACTTAATCAGAGAGAAATATGTGGATTTGCAGCACAACGCCCAGTGCAGAGAAGTATTTGTACAGTAGAGAGATTGAATATTGTTTTATTGAAGGATTACTTCACGTATTACTATGAAATCTGAAATTCAAACCGACATGAACACGGCTCTTGCTGATTTAAATTGTTTGTTCTTGTGGTGAAGATGGAGAGCTGTACGCTGGGATCACCTCAGACTTCATGAGCAGGGACTCAGCATTTTTCCGAAGCCTTGGCAGCCGTCATGTCATCCGAACTGAGCAGTACGACTCCACCTGGCTGCAGAGTAAGTGGAAAAAAACAAACAGCACGAGACCAGTGTAAGAAAAATCGCCATAATTTGGAAAAATTAGCCATAAGCCACGGTGAACGCCCCAGCAGAAATCCCTGCTTGTCTTTATCCACATTTTTTAAACAATCACCGAGCAAATAGGAAAAGAAATGATAATACGCAAGCCACACACGCTGTCCCTAACTAAACTAAAAATCACCACAGTGCCCCGGCTGGTGTTTTATCAGGTGAACGTTTTGATGTCTGCTGCTGATAATAATGAGATACATGTTGACTCTTTCTGCAGTTCAGTCAAGCCTTTGTCCCTCCATCATCCCCTCTCTCTTTCTCCTGAGCTTGGACATTCCTACATGCGTTTAATGGACGTTCCCCTTCCAGCCTGTGTCCCGCTCTGACTGTGTGTGTGTCTCACTCTCACCAGATGCCCAGTTTGTGCGGGTAGCGCCACTGTCTGAAACTGATAACCCAGAGGACGATAAGGTCTACGTGTTCTTCACTGAGCGCGCTCAGGAGGCAGAAGGGGCTGCTGGGAAAGTGCTCTACTCCAGGGTGGCACGTGTGTGCAAGGTATGGAGCGCAGTTTGTAAAAGAAAGACCGGCTGCTTTTGTTGGTGTTTTCAGCGGCTGCATGTAGTTTACGTAAAAAATATACCTGCCCAGACGTGTGGAGCGTGTACGTGCTGGTCAGTCAGTGCCTCTGTCTGTGTGTTTGTGTGTACGTCTGGTTACCTGCAGCAGGGTGTTTACATAAAAGTTAGCATAGATGCTCCAAGATTCTCAACTGCAGTGACGAGTAAATACTTGTACTGTGTGTGCCCTCCTGGATTTGCTTGGCTGGATGTGTGTGTGTTGGAATGATTACAGCAAATGATCAACAAACATTTAAGCCTATTTTCTTTTACAATACATTTTACACTCATATATATGTATATATGTAAATATACATATATATCTGCATATATATATATTTACATATATGTATCTATGTATATATATATATATATACATATATATATATATATAACATGCATTTAAGCATTTGCTTAACAAGCTGAAACAAACATCAATGTCTAAACAACTTTATGTTTAACAAATACTGTTGTAGAAAGAGAATCAATTTGACAGTTGAACAAAATCTGGTGTGAAAAACTAAACTGTTTTTATTGCATTTATAGAAAAACAGAAACTTTAATAAGATTTTCCCCCTTTTTTTCCTTTTATTTTTGGGTTTTCCATGATCCTTATGATGTGGTTAAAAAAAAAGAGCTCAGTATCAGATTGAAGACAACTTCACTGTGTTAGTGTCACAACATAGGATATTTGTGTTTCGTTGTTGTGCAGAACGACATCGGAGGCCAGAGGAGTTTGGTCAATAAGTGGAGCACCTTCCAGAAGGCTCGGATGGTGTGTTCAGTCCCAGGAGCAGACGGCCTACAGACACACTTCGACCAACTGCGTGAGTACTGGCACGAGCGTCAAATGACAAAGGCTTTACACACGCCACAAGAGCGTTCACATCCGACAGGCTCCAACCGCTAGTCACATCTCCATATGTGCAGCTCCGCCGCTAAATACCTTATAAACCAAGAACAGAGAATCTCCCACTTCTGGCTCCTCATGGAAATACTTCTGGGTTGAATGTTTTGAGGTGACAGAGAGATTGAAGGAAACTTAGAGGTTGTAAAACTACAGCCCGGTGTCTGTGAGTCTGTCTGCCTGGCTCCACCGTTACCACGGAGATCAACATCCCTGACGGTCACCTTGTGTTCGTCTTCATGCTTCAGCCTTGGTAACCACAGCAACCGGTCCTGGCCTTAACATTCTGTTACTGTGGGTTTGTTCATTATCAGAGAGTGTGTGCAGTTGTATGTCGGTACGAGTCCTGTGTGTGTTGTAAGGGAATTAGATTGTTAACAGTCTCTGCCTGGTGTGAGTTTGATAGTAGGAGAAGTGAGTTTGGCCAATCAACAACTGATGAAGCAGTGGTTTTTGCTGGCCATCAACCTGGTTAATGACGACGCATATGAAGCCAGAACCTAGGATGTTATTCAGTGTCCAGCCTGTCCTCTGATTCTGGATGCAGAGACTTTTACGGTGATTTAGATTTAGACTGTGAAATCTAAAGATATCTAGAAGAGAAGTTATTAAATCTGAGGTCATAATACGTTTCCTGCTTTCTTATGTGGTTTCTTTTACTTACATAACCCGACTAATTCAGTCTGGCACAGCGGTACAAAAATGTATATGAAATGATGCAGGAAATGAAGCACAAAAGCTGACTTAAGCTCCGTCCTGTCATTATGGAGGTTACCTTGAAACAGGCATGTCTAACATCAGGCCCGCGGGGCCAACACCGGCATTAGGACAGTTTTATGTCTAATGTAACAATATTTTCTTTTACTTTATTATTACTATTATTATTATTATTATTATTATTATTATTATTATTATTTTTTTTATTTTTTATCTGTGTTATATTTTTGGCCAACTCAGCTAGTCTTTAGCTTCCATATGGGTATGTCCTGTTTTTAATCTGACCTTTTGAACCTGATATCACCTTAAGAAGGTTAAGGAGACATTCCTAACCCTAAAACTCTTCTTTTTATTTTGTCAATACGTCTTCTTCTCTCAGTGCTGTGTCTTTGCTCTTGTGTCGTGCCTTCACCCTGGCCTGTGTTTGATTTTGGTATGGGCTTGGCCCGCTGTTGCAAAATTCTTGACATAAGAATGCAAAATGTTTGTTCTGTTTAGAAATGTGGGATCCATAACGGAGTCTACTGTGAAACAATCTTTGAAGAATAAGAGGAGGGAGTCAATATTGCTGTCCAGTGTCCACCGGGGCGTCAGGATATCGATGCGTGCTAAAACCATGCAGGAAAACATTACAGCAGGAGAAAGCGCTTTGTCGATGCAGGACTGGATTCTTATCATTGATGATTCTGTAAACATTTGACTTTTGGGATCAGCATCGTGGCTCCTGTGTTTGCCCAACTCGCACACACAAACACAGATTACCTTTTTTGGTAAATATTTCATA
>NC_024316.1:11351747-11365829 GCF_000523025.1 Cynoglossus semilaevis | reverse complement strand
TCCCATCGATGGTGCATTTTTTTTACACGTGTTGCTGCTCTCTCTCCAGCTTCAGCCTGAGTCTTCCGGACAGTTCCGAGCTGTCAGGATTATAAACACTTGTATAAGCCAGCATGTCTGCGGCCATATTCAACAGATCTGATAAGCGGGGCATACAGATTTCTTTGTGAACACACTTAGGGAGAACACACACTGATTCAAAACCACACACACACCCAAATACAGGGATCCTTCAGGTTAAGAATGCTGTCGATGTTGTGTTTACGTCACGCTCTGCCACACAGAAACACTACTGATCCACTAAATTCCTAACGCGGTGCGGGGCCCTGATGGCAGCGGAGCCGTGGATGCCACCTGGCTGAGTGTGCGTGGGTTTTTCTCAGGATACTCCGGTTTCCCAGCACGGTGCAGAAATATGCAGATTGGGAAATAACATTGACACGAGACACGGAATGGACTGTAGTTGTGATTGTGATTCTAACTGGTTGTTTTTTGTCAGCACTGCAGATGAAGACGCATGATTCATGCTCCTTTTTGGTGACTCAATATTGAGCATAATCCCTTATGGACAGACTTATGGGCAAAATGGTTTTAAACTTGGTCAAAGAGTCTAAAGCTACAGATGCTGCATTAATGTTCATGGATGTTGTCTGTGTTACTTCTCTGACGTTGTACACCAAACCTCATCAACCACATATGAGACTTATGTAGAAGTGATTTAGTTCCATCTGGTAAAAAGTTCAGAGTATGAGGAAAATGATCTGCTCTGTAAAACAGTCTAGTGCCTTGTGTTTGCTGTTGTTGTCGTGGAGCGACACGCGATGAGGTTTGTAGAAAGAGAAACAACAACTCTCTGTGGCCCAGATTCAGCATCATGTCACTGGAGACGACGTGGTGTTTTTTGGTCTATTTTTGTGTGTCTATGTAAATCCAGTGTTCCAGGCGTAACGCAGCACCCATATGACATTACAATATGAAAAAGTAGAGAAAGTATGGCATTGGAGAAAAAGAGTTTCTGAGCCTCCTGGCTACTAAGAAAGGATGGAAGGAAAATTCCACACAGGTCAGAAAGAAGGAATTTGACAGAAAATGCCAATGACATCATTAAAGTGGAGGAGCAGAGAATAAAGGGATACCTTGTACCAGATATTAAACAGATTTCTGTATTACTTCTAAACTCAGGTATGCAATAAATTTCCCTCTGTTTATAAAAACAGACATGTAGCTCCCTTACTTCTTCTGCAGAGTATGCTGTAAACACAATTTAAACTCTCTGATTAATAATATGCTCTTGTGTGATTCTAGGGGTTTTCTTCACTGGTTTAAACACCAAGTTACTACACCTCCGTAAGACGGATTTTCAGTTGTTTTTTTAAATTCTAACTCTTGCACTCTGTTATTTAATAACCTAATGGATAACAGCTTTTTTTTTTAATTTTGCATTAAAAGTGAAATTGTTTTAAAGCCCTGGGTGTGCTCCTGGCAGGCAGTGTCATGGGGAGCTTCTGCACGCCTGTAGTAATGTCTGTCTCGGCCTCCCAGCAATGAAGACCATGGGTGTTGTAATGTCTGCTGTAATTCTTAAAGCTTTAGTAAAAACCTCATTCACCCCAGATGGGACTCCAACCCATAATCCCTGACTTAGGAGGCCAGCGCCTTATTCATTAGAACACTGGGGTTGATTATACACTGACGTTGATACGTCAAAAACATATCTCATATTTTCACCTGGAACATAAAAGCTAACATTTTAAGACTTCTGAATGTTAATTAAGGAATTGTTTTCTTTAATGAACAACTTCACTGGATGTACAGTATGTCTCAGAAAAATGTACCCAGAGTCACTGATGGATATTTTTTTAATGTCCCTTTTAAGAAAATAATAGAACAATTGGGATCTATGAAATCATTAACTGTTCTATTTGTAGGTATTTCTGATCCTGTGAAAATATATTTCTCTTTTCATTCAATGACACTTCCAGCTCTCTTGCGCCCCCTAAGGACAAAACATTCAACATTTTTTGTGTTGTGTTAATGTTTAATGGACAGTTCTCACTGAGAGGATCCGGGTGTGTACGAAGTATACACAAGATTTTTCTGTGATGCCGATACTTATGAGTCATTTTTGTCCTTAAACATTTCATCATCAGAAGAATGTCTTTGTGTTCAGTGGGTATAAAAACATGTTTTGTAATAATAAGGGGAAAATTAATCAACTCGTGACGCCTCCATTCAGACTTTCTAATCCATCATGGTTAGTGTGGAAAAAAAAATGAATAGAAGCCCAGTTTGTCAAAGTGAGAAAGAGAGGAGTATGATGAAGAAAGAGGAAGAGGAGGGATGAGAGGGACTGCTCCCCTGAGGAGGGAGACTAAACAATAAAGTAGGACAAGAAAGGAGGGAGCAAAGGTTAAAACATGAGGTGTTGACCAGGGAGTAGTGTCCAGGAAAAAAAAAAGACGAGATGACGTTATCTGAGTTATTGTTCTCACACTGTGACCGAGGAAGAGGAGGAGGAGGAGGAGAAGAGGGGATTAAATAGGAGGACAGAACATTTGAGTTCAGAGTTCAGGAAAGAAAATACATTTAAATGGACAGAATTGAAGATGTTGAGACCAAAAAGGCGGAGCCAGTGAAAATGAAATATAAAAACACATCTGAAAATATTACCTGATTTGCAGGCATTTACAAACACAGTGCATCATACAGTAGACATGGTGTGTGTGGTTGACTCTCATGTCTGCAGCTCAGATCGGCCTGTAATTAAAAACGTCTTGGGAAGTAGATATTCAGACAACAGTGACTGCAGGCGTTTCAGAAGAAATGATTGGTTCAACTTAGACAACTACCATTTTGAATACCTGAAAACAACAAAACTAATACCTAATCATTTTACCCACTTCTTTCACCACAATCACAACAACAAAGAGTGAGTTTTTACAATTTTCTAAATAGCGTGTTACAGATAGAGTTATGTTTTCTCTTGTCCTTTTCTCCTATAAATCAGGGCTAAAATGCATTACTGAATTACAAAGGTTACCTTATAGTCATTAAAGAAAGTGCACTGCCATTTCTGTAAATTGGTTTTCCTAAACAAATGAAAATAAAACTAAATAGGTCTTAGTTGAAGGAGAGCCATTAAAGAGAATTTACAGGCTCACAGTTCTGTTGTGGAAATCGTATACATGAAACGGCTCCGCTTGAACATAATTCTACTCAAGGTATTGGCCTTCACAGTAATACAGAGGGAGCCAGAGAGATGGTTTAATTAACAGTGGGAAAACCCTGAAGAGGAGCTTGGCCATTATTTGGAAATGTGAAGCTTAAAGACACAGGAAAGAGTAAGAAGAGGGACAGAAGGGACAAGGAGACAGAGGAGAGTGTTGTGAACATTATGGGAGACATTTTTTCAAAAGGAAGAGACCTTGAAAACACATAAAAATAAAAAAACACTTAAAAATATTTATATTTCTTGCCAAATATGGCACATACCACTTTTACCGGCTTTATTTCAGTGTTGTGGATTGTAATGTGTGCTAGTCAGTGCATTAGCTCAGGAAAAACAAAACTGTCCAAACAACTAATAGCTGTCCCTGCAGCCTCGGGGGAGCAGACATCTTCCTAATGGACGTCTCAGTGCAGAGACATCATGTTAAAAAACAGGAGAAACATGGAGATGGAGGTAACAGTCCTGGTCAGAAGGGAAAATGTGTCAGGAAGAAAATGGTGGCAAAGAGAATGGGACCAAGAGCCTCTGTGGGGGTTAAAGACTAGACAGCTGGAGGCAGGGCTATTATTGGAAAATGAATGTAGATGGTCACACAGAAATGAAGACGAGTGGTGCTGATGATGATGGTGATGATGATGATGATGAGGATGAGGAGGAGGAGGAGGAGGAGGCAGCTGTTGGCATTTTGGAAGGCTGGATTAGAGTTGAAACAAAGAAGACAGAGGAGTCCGTCCCGAGGGCTACGGCCAGAAAATTAGGAGAAAAATGAGCGGAGCAGGAGGAGGAGAAGGATGAGAAAGATAGGGGGCTGAAGCTGCAGGTCTGCGGGCATGACAAGACTATCTGTCCCTCAGGGGAAAACAGACTCTTTTTGTTTAGAGAGGAAGACACAAGAGGAATCCTCCAGAGAAAATAGGCCAGACATAAAGATGGAGAGAGAAAGAGTGAGACAGAGAACAGGGGAGGCAGGTCAGGGGGAGGGAGAGAGGTCAGTACCAGCAAGCAACAAAGACAATGAGACGTGTCTACAGGGATCCTGGGAACCTCAGGTGGACTCAAGCATGAAAGGAGGTGAAATGAGCACCTGAAGATAAGACTGTGAGAGAAAGTTTATTTATGAAGTGACAAAGACGAGCAGCTCCAGGTGACAGAGATCTGTTAGTTTAAGACGCGTCGTATCGGCCTCAGACATGTGGTAATAACGAGAAAAATAAAAATATCCAAAGGAAAATATGCATTTTCCCACATCTGCGACGTGATTCACTGAGTTTCCATCAATTTCTTCTTATCGTTTTTATTTAAATCAGCTTTAAATTAAATGCTCATCTCTACTGACTCACCACATATTTCCTTCGTTCAGAGTTTGTGGCTTAAGCTGCTGTTTTGCTTTGCCTCCCCTCCTGAAGATTAATGACATAAAAGATAGTACAGTCTCATAAATCAGACACAGGCAGAGACACAGCCGTATTGTGGAATGGCACTAAATCAGTCCTGAGTTAAACTTGTCACACAGCCGTACTGAACACTTTTTACCAACCTGAGCTGTAAATAACTGAGGCTTCTTCTTCAAAGTCTATGAAAAGAAAAATGTTCTGGCATCGTCTGTTGCAGGATAACTTTGTTCGCGGAGCTAAGGAAAAGAGACAACTTGAATAATTTTGAAGCATGAGGTGGGAGTCAGGAGTTTTCACCCTCCTGGCATTTCAAAAGTTTGCATTAAGTAAAGGCAGGTTTTTCAACTTTTGAACTTTTGGGTACGTAGAGTTTAAGACGCCCCCTAAAAAACAGGACACATTAATGCGCCCTCATTCAGAGTAAGGCGATATTTCCTTGTCCCTGTCAGCAGGTGGTGTATATTCACATTTCCTCCATGTTTTCTGTTTCACCTGTCATGGCTACTGGCAGATCCTTAAACTAAAATCCGTTTATATTTGTCAGTGTATAATGTGGGTTCAAACTTGTGTCACCTCTGAGCAAAGAACGAGTCGACTCGTCCATTTCTGTCCACTTTAACCAACACTCATTTAGTCATAGACTGTATATATACAGATGGACAAAGGTGCCTCCATTACAAAGTGAGGACGTCACTGTGTCCACAGTATACAGTACAGCCTGAGGAATACTAATGTCACTGATCAGCATCAATTTTTTATTTGAATTGTGGATCTTGATTTTCTTATTGCTTGTAGCGGCCAATCGTATTCCCCCTCCATTTTTTTCTCCCTTGTCTTCATTCCCTCTTTTCTATGTCGATGACAAACTTTTTCCTATAATTTGTTTTTGTACGTGTGTAGATTCACTTACAATTTCCACCATTTGGCTTTGATTTTTTTTTTTCATGACAATTTCGTTGTATACTTTAAAATGTTACTTTTATGATTTGGCGATGACATCAGAGGGATATTACGTGCAATCAAAGCCTCCATTATAGGTCTCCTTCAAACAAAGCTCGGTTCTGTGTCCACACACCTGAATTTCATTACCTGCTTGGCTCAAAGGCACGTCACCAGCACTGCTTATTTTTACAGTAATTCAGTATAACATCCTTACTTTGTTTGTACATTTAATATCCGCCCGTAGCCAAGTTTTCTGGAACTGTCTTTCATTTGTTGGTGTCTTCTTCACTGCTCACTTCACTTTTACCATTACACAGCTCCGACACACAGCAACAGTAGGACTTTGTCATTCAGGTAAACGATGGAGTACCTGAGTGTATTTGTTTGTGGCAGTCATAGGTTGGTTTTACAGATATAGATGTCATCACAGCCTTTATTCTACCAGATCACATTCCTAACATTGTTCAAATACCAAACAAAACAAACATACTTGAGCATGTTTGTTTCCAGTTAAGATATTACCAAGGTAAACACACAAGCACAGGAGCTAGTAGTTTAGTAGTAGTAGGTATCCAACAAATACTCCGAACAGGTAAAAAAAAAAAAAAAAAGAACTTGTGACTGGTGTTCCAGCTGAAATAAGAAAGAGCTAAAGGCTAGCATTACATTTAGCTAAAATGTAGCTCAGAAATGTGTCAGTGTTGTCAAAGGAACAGCTTTAAATGTGTCCAGTTATTAAGAGTTAACCAAAACATGGCTTAAACAAAGTCGAAAAGCTAATAATTATTCATGAAGCAGTTAGAAGTTAAAGAAACATTGATGATATAGCCAGAGAGTCAGCTGTAAGAGTCAGCAAAAGTTAGTTCTGATTAATGTGAAGTATAACTTGGATGAAGTATAAAAGTTATTGAATACAATGAGGTAGAAAAGTAGTGATGACAACAACAAGGAGATGCAGCTGGTCAGGGTCTTAGAGAACTGTGTGAGCACCTTAAAAGCAGGCTGATGAAAAAAAAAAAGCAGTAAAGAAAATGTAATGGAGTAATGTATTAAACAAGACATTGATTTAGTGAGTGTATGCGGCAGGCTGCAGACTGCCCATAATCCTCCCTGCTTGGACTCAAGGCCTGCTGATGGCTTTTATTATGGCTCCTGGCTTGCAGCAGCCGAGGTAGGAGGCAGCGTGTTTTCAGATTGTCCATCTGTCTTCTACTCGTCAATGCAATATCGGAGAAATGTCATGACAGGTTTTGTTTATTCTGAGTCAGGAACCAAGAGATTAGATTGAGGGTTGTCTCTCCTCTGTGGTGTAATGATTTGTGTTTTCAGGGCATTGAAAACATTGTTCTTTATCAGAGTCCTTTTTTTTAAAGTGATCCTACATTAGTGATAAGCTACACAAAAAACTGTAGTGTAGCAGTTTAAATGATAGCATTTCACAACCCCCCCCCCGCCCTGAAGACTCCCAGCCCATAATCCACTGAAGCCTCTGAATCCCACCTTTTTTTCACCACTGAAATGCAGCCTATCTATCTTTATTTTTGTCTTTTTACTAAACACAGGCAACATTGCTGCGATCCAGAACTTCCCGTTCTGACTTGTTGGACTAAATGATATGCTTCCAGTGTGTTATCTTTCCGCAGCCTGTTCTTAGCAGACATCAGTCTGACTGGAAGGTGTCTGTTCTTTCCTTTGGTCTGTAACCTCCAAGGACTGTGTATAAATATTTGGTCTACGGTAACTGCACAGTCCATACCTGTGTAGGCGTCCTGTGTCTGTGTTTTGACACCTCGGGTTTCATTAGTGTCTCGGAGACGATCTCAGGACATTTAGACGTGTCTCTTCTTTCCAAAGTTTTTGGTCTTTCGCTTTCACCAGCTCTGTTCTGTGTAGCTCCAGGGTCAGTGAACTTCTTGTTGCTTCTTACTTCTGTTTTTGACACTTTGAAATAGTTTGATGACTCACATCTCCTTCAGCAGCTCTGTTAGTGTCAGCAGTTGCTTTTCTCAAGTCTGAAGAAATCTTTTTCCGTTATTTTTTCCATCATGCCTTAACAGCTAAAACCCTAAACTAAGTTGCAATTAAGTGAATGTATATTTAGAACAGGGGTGTCAAACTCATTGTCACGGGGGCAGGGGGGGTTAAGGCAGGGCCACATCAGCACAACAGTTCCCCCTGAGGGGGCGGATGTAACTGACAGTATAGCTGTAATTACTCCGTAACGTTTTAATAGTTTAGACAATTGATTTTTTAAAATCAATGTTTTAATAGTTTAGACAATTGATTTTTATTCATTCAGGTTAAAAATGTTGTACATTGCTAAGTAATAAAAACATAATTCATCAAGTTAAGAAACTCAGCAGTATGGACTTTATTATAAGGCAACAAGCTACTGTGGGCCCCACAACATGACTTGACGGACCGCATTTGGCCCACGGGCCTTAGGTTTGATAAGTACGATTTAGAGCATTACTATGTTAGGACAATAATTAGGTCACTTACAATATTTTTTACCTGTCCAGATAAGAAACATCCCATTGGTTAAAACAAACCTGTGTTCAAATAGATGTGGTTCCTATTTAAAGTCTCTCCTTAAAAAAATAGATTTTGTTCCAGCCTTTAATTATGTCTTCATCGGTAGAACTGTAAGGCAGCCTGACTCTGTGTGTGTGTGTGTGTGTTTGCCTAAGTGTGTGTTTTTGTGTGTGTAAGATGAAATGAGATTAGACTTCCTGCAGGGCTGTCGTTCCACAGAGGCCACCTGAAGCAGCAGGAACGACAGGAATGTGGGACTCGGGATACGCTTCGCCATCCCTGTCGCCACAGCAACATCACCGCCTCAGTGTGGGAGAGCGGAGGAGATGAGAGCAGAAGGAGGAAACAAGAGAAAAATAAAAGCAGAGAGACATTCAGATCTTGTTAAAAAATCTGTTTCCAAACCGTAAGGTTGCCACTCTCTGTATCTCTGTGTCTCTGAATCAGTCGTTCTGTTCAGCCTTTTGTTTTAGTTTGTTTCTTATACTTTAAAGAATTCTGAGTGCCAAGTCACATAATGTATTTATAGATTATCGCAGGCAGAACAGTCACAATCTCTGCTCTGAGGTTTTACACTTTGACGGTAAAATCAATTCCAACTCCTGCCTGAGACAGAAAAACAAACTCCATATTTTTCATTTGTCGGATGAAATCAAGGTAAAATGAAACCAGGATGAAGCTTTATTGAAAATGTGAAAAATGTTGAGGGGAGAAAATGTGTTTTTTAAGGCTGGTAATACTGCAAATACTGTCGTTTTCTTTTTGTTCTTTTAATCACTTTCTTTCTAAGTTTGTAAATTGTACATGAAGTAGTTTGTGTCCTGTTTCACCATCTGTTTCTTTTATTTTTAAATCATTTCACCAATACAGCATTCCCATCTGTTTGGGCTTTTAAAAACAATCCATATTTTGCCTGAGGAGAGAAACCACTTGATGTGGATGATACGACATGATTATATTATGCAAGAGCAGCTGCCACGGAAAAGTTCTCATATCCGATCTTTTTAGTTTTTCTTCTCCAACATCTTAGACAAGGTTACAGACTTGACCTCAAGCAATAAATGATATTTTCATTTAAAAAGAAACAACATTTCTTCAGGCTTGCTTGTCTCTGTCTGACCTTGTCCTCCAACTGCTGTCTCCTGTCAAACCAACAACCTCATGTCCTTCAGAAAGACATCAATTCATTCTATTCCCCTGCAGTCTGAGAGCTTCACCTTTACCAAAAAACAAATCACAACGTCCTTATAATCATCCCACCAATCTTCACTTATTTACTTTGACCTCTCCACGGCTCAACCTCAGTCTCTGTTGAGAATCAGGTGGTTTCTCACATTGTACGTCTGAGTCACTCTGAATTAAAAAACCCAGAATCATCAACTCTGCCACCTCCAGCTCTGCCGTCTGTCTGTGAGACAGTGCCACTGTCTCCGAGCCGTGTGACACAGCAGGTGTCACACTCATCCTTTAATCCTTCCCTCTCACTCTTACTGCTTCTCTTTCATACGGGCACTGACACTTGTTTCCGCCCACTCCTCCTTCTTACACCCCGTTCTTAACAGATTTTGTGCAGTGTCTGTCGAACAGGAACGTGACGCGCTCAACAAGGCATTGTTCGTATCTGACAGTAACGATCAGAAACTCCGCACTGGGTTTGTTTTCATCGTAAAATAGGTTCAATTCTGGGCTGCAGTCTAATCGTTGGCCTGGTGCCAAGCTGCTATTTTAAGCTTTAACACATTTTTTTCAAACTTGGTAAAGGTAACATATTAGTGAAGAGACTGTGGAGAATGTCCACAAGGTGAAAGGATACATTTAGCTTAGTCAAAGCTAAGCTAACAGTCCCAACACCCCAATAAATATGCAAATTTATACTGACTTTTTCATCTCAAAAATTCTTAAAATTAAATTAGTTCTACCTTCATTATTTTCTTCTCCAAAGAATGTAACTCCAAATACTTTTCTCACACTGTTGCTACCCACTTGGAAAAATGTGAAAATACAAACAGAGGGCAGTAACCCTGAGTCCTTTGGTAGAACATTAGTGTCACACTGATGTCTAACAATACTGTTTTTTTCCCTGTATATTTCTTTAAGTTTAACACTAAGGCACAAACACAGAGTTCAGACATTTTCAGTGTGACCCAGTAAATTTCTAGCAGCACTCGTACTCGTGACTAATGAGGTCATCAATCCACACTCCACCTGATTATGATGTGTGAGGATCTGCAGTTCCAGCAGCAGCATTAAAGCCAGGAACACATATCACACATGTCCCCCCCCCCATGTTTTAAATAAAGAGTGAAAGCTGCAGCGCGACGTTGGTGTGAATGTGAGTGACAGCAGGTGTCGTTTGATGCGGCCGACTCAGCACTCGGCTCTCCCACTGTGGCTGGTTATTAATGGCTGCAGATTCATTACAAGCAGCCACTCGGCCATGCTGCCAACCCGCTCGATGCTATTAGTCACAGGGTTGGACTGATGGAGATGCACACACACACACACACACACACACATACACACACACTTTCATAGTGAACATACAAAAGACCAAACCCTACTGTTACATTTAAATGTAAACACACACATGGTCCACGAACCTAACACATAAACATAAGGTTGCGTAACTTTTTTTTCTCCTTCCAGAGGACATCTTCATCCTCCAGGGGAAAGACAAGAAGAACCCCCTCATCTACGGCCTGTTCACCACATCCAGGTACGTATTGAATAAAACAAGAACATCAGAGTACGTTTGAATGATATAGTTTGTGCACAGTGCCCGAGGTGGTGGCCTGTTGATGTTTACCCGCTGGATAAATGCTGAGGGTAAAAAAAGAAGCAGAGAATCATTAGTATTGATCAACATTCCTGAAAATCCTGCAGATATTTTTAGTCCTAGCTGTTGAGCAGAATCCTCTCTGTGTGTGTATGGAGCTGCCAAAGATGTACACTCTTTAGTTTCTCCAGTTTAATCCTAGATTATTTATTGGATAATGTGATGTGGAAACGTAGAAAACTATTTTTGCCAAGTGGTTAATTTAATATAAACCTAGAAAACTGAGGAAACAGTGAGATAACTTTCCTATTTCATCACAATAGGAGTGAAACATAGTCAACAGTACATCTGTGTGTGTGTGTGTGTGTGTGTGTGTGTGTGTGTGTATGTGTGGCTTTGGGGGGTTAAGCTTGACTCAGATCATTCTTTCCTCATACGCAAACAAACTGCCAACCTCCCTCTTATTCCAAAACATCTTATTATGGCCCAGAGGAACTCCGAGACCTCCACAACCAGAGGAGAAGTTCAGAAGGTCACAACGTCCAAAACTTTGTAGCAAGATAAATATTAAACAAAATGCATGAAACATAGAGAGTGTAAAATAAATAAAGAGACTGTATAAACCGTCAACCTACCTTTAAAATTGACGGCTAAACATGGAAAATGTGAAGCAGAAACAGACTTGTTTAGATTTAAATGGATGTGTTTATAATTATGGTCACAATGACTATTTGCTTGCATGTCAGCGAATTTCATTACATTTGAATGAATCCTGGGCCTTACTGTCTCTGTTCCCAAACACATGGAGTTTCTTTCTCTGAGGTCTTTAAGGTTGTACTCTCTTAACTTTACTGGGTCATAACTTCTCAGCTCGTGTGTTGTTGTTTTGCTCTGTTTATTAGAGAAACGCAATTTCTGTCAGATAACGTACACATCTCTGTGTATGTGTCTCTGACTTTGATTTCGATTTCAAGCTTTACAGAGCCCCAGGGACAGGACAGGGGGAAGATGTTTTTCTGCTCCATCTGCAACAGAGATGTGACATAAATACAGGGAATGAGAAACATAAGGCAGGCAAACATTTTATGATGAAGAGATGAATTGAAACCAGGCTGCGATTCAAGAAGAGAAGCTGTTATTAAGAGGCACCATCAAAGACAGATAACAGGCACCGATAACAGATGAAAACAGGCACTAAGGCTGAGAGTGAAAGAATTAATAAAGGCGACTTAAAGACCGACATAATGAGTGAGTGAGTTGGGGAGTAAAAAAGCCTGCGTGCAGTTTGTCATTTCCCCCAGTCTTGCTGACAGGCACCACACGATCTGAGAATAAGGCAGTTTCAGAGGTGGATGCCAGAGCTCCACAGTAGCAGCAGCAGGGGTATGACAGCACTTGGCACGGGCGAGCAGGGAGTTGGTTCGTTTCTCGGGTTTTGGAAAGAGCGTGGAATCTCAGTGGGGAACAGACAGAAATCCAAAGCATCGTCCAGGGTGGGGTCCACGACCACAGCTCCGGGAGTGCAGAAAGGTCATTCCCCTCTGAATGGAAACTGCTCTCTGTAGTGCAGTCATGATTTTACTCACAAAGCTGGTTTTGTCTGCTGCGATGAAGACAAGTGAGGTTCTGTCCCACATTTCAGTCATTTTTATTATATTTAGAAATGATTGTGTCAATCAGTGACAGGAAGTTTATTCAAATTAAACAAATTGGTTTTGGTCCATTGAGTGTGAATTGTTCAGGAGTAACAACGATGTCGGTTTATTCTACGGTGTTGTTCCACCAGTGGAAATACAAACAGTTGTCTGATAATGTCATCGGAAAACATTGATCGAGGGGTCGTTATCCAATCAGATGCTGAGGGTTATATTGTCCACATGCTGATGTGCAACCCCAAGAATGGGTGGTTAGTTTTTCTAGATGGGGGGATTAAGAATAAGAATAATCCACATATGTGGATTATCTGCTGTAGTGACCAACCCGAAGAATGGATTTGCCAAATGAGACTCTCAGATATTACTGTTTGAACACTTGGACACAGAGTAAAGAAGCCAATAAAGATTGCAGGCCTCGCCCCTCTCATCAAACAGCAATGTCACACGGGAGACACAGATACTCGGGGGGGGTATGTTATGTAATGAACACAGCCAGTTAACCAGAAAGTGAGCAGAGCTTTTACACTAATAAATCACTTAGTTGTTGTCTAACTATATTAGACTATAATCTCTTTCTTTATCTTTCTAGTAAACGTTCAAGTTTCATTTAACAAATTGGGTTCCAATATTATGTCGATGTCGATCATATTTTATCACCGCTTCGCCACGTTCACTGACCTTTGTGGGATGGAGACATAAACACCTTTTAGACTGGAGGAAGTGAAGACTAAACAGTATGTGTCAAGTATCTAAATTGAGTGAAAGGCTGGTGACTCATGACAACACTGCCTTTCTATCTGTTTTCTTTCTAGCAGCTCTGCCCACAGAACACTGTTGGAATCTTTCTCTCTGACGCACTTTGCCAAAATAAATGTGAGCCATAAACCATACGGAGTGATGGGCTTAAAGCATTGCATTCATCCTATCTTAGGGTTGGAGCAGATTCATTGAAATGAGCGTTTAAGCCTAAAAGCCACAATGAGTCAGAGCCCTTCATACAAGTCACATTTGTCCTGAAACTACTGCTTTTAGAACCAGGACAGTCATAACATTACATCATGAACTGTTTTTTTCTGCTGCTTTTAATATGATTGAAACTCACTGGTGTCGTGGCAAAGACCTTCATGCATTTTTTCCCCTTCTTGTTCAACAATAGTGATATTCTGAATGGATCAGCCATCTGTGTTTATCGAATGGAAGACGTTGTTCGAGCTTTCAAGGGAAATTTCCTGCACAAAGAGGGCCCTCAGTACAAGTGGACAGAGTTTACAGGCAAAGTGCCCTACCCACGGCCCGGAACTGTAAGTTAATGTTCAAACATAAAATGACACATTCTTCACACACAGTTAAAAAGTAAAAAAAAAAAAAAAAAAAAGTCAATCTAAGGATCAAAAATTAACTTGTATTTTCAAACAGGATTGTGTTCTGAAATTTGTGGTATCGGTGTTTTTTTCGCCCATGTTAATTCAGTGTCCAAGCACCACGTATGGAAGCTACAGTTCAACCAGCGAGTACCCCCTGTGTGTTCTCCTAGTTCTCAGGGTACCACCG
>NC_024316.1:11327690-11351734 GCF_000523025.1 Cynoglossus semilaevis | reverse complement strand
CACATCCACTGTTGGAGGTTTTATTTGATTTTTTTATTATGTTTTAAATGTGCCAATTTTCCCCAAAATTCTAAGCAAATACAAATAAAAAATACAGCTAATACATTTAGCCTGTTGAAGTGAGCAGATTTATCCATGGACACAATTCACAAATTTGATCACTTTACAACCATTACCGGCCTCCAATATTTTAAAAACTGCAATCTTACACACCTGATTTTTTTTTACAGTTTTTACCTCTGAGGTTTTGATGACATCTATGCTAATAACAGTCTCATTACTGCCCTCTGTTGGCTCTATTTTGACTATTGTACATTTCCTTACACCTCACATTAGCGAGATTAAATAAATATACTCAAGAAATTAGCATTACTGATGTTGAAGTGCCACCATACAGTCCTAGTGATTAATTCAAAAGAAGTATCATTTTTGCTTTTATATCTTTAAACATACACAGTTCTCTACAGAGCATTTTAACAATATTATTTTCACGTTGACAAAATGCCTAAAATTCTGTCTGTTTTAGGAGAATGTGCTACCACTTGGAGAGCGCCCCCTCCTGGTCAGAGTGGGGGTTCACTACAAGTTCAGCAAACTGGTAGTGGACAGAGTGGAGGCGGTAGACAGCACGTACGATGTTCTGTTCATCGGCACAGGTCTGTGTTTTTATGCTGGACTTTTTTTTCTTAAGTGCAGTTTTCAAAAGTGAAGTTGTGCCCTTAGCTATAGGTGTTTCTCTTCACACTGAAACCTTAGTAACAACAAATGTGTTATTATTGTCCTGCAGACTCTGGTCTGGTGCTGAAAGCAATCCATCTGCCCAGAGAGCATGGTCAGAGTCAAGAAGTCACACTGGAGCAGCTGCAAGTTTTTCAGGTATAAAAGAAAATATTGAGGAAAAAAAGACATGTTTTTTCCACAAACTGTCTGCCGTATTATAAGTCAACTTTTTCTGTCTGTTACTTCAGCACAAATCTCCTGTGACGGCCATGACACTGTCAAAGAAAAAGGTAACTGATGGAAGGAAGAGACTCGGAAAACTTACTCAAACTTCCAACTCTCTCCTGCACTCACACACACACACACACACACACACACACACACAGTCACACTTGTATCATTCTCATCATTTCACACTTATCATTCACAACTCCACCTTGTGTCTCTGAGGAAGCTTCATCACTAGTTGCTATGGTTACGCCTCCTCGGTCAGAGCAGGAACGAACACATACAAACATACATTGTTCCGTTGCATTGTTAGACCATGAGTTGAATGTGTGACTCACAGGGTGGAGGTGAATCTGGTGTGGCTAAAAGTTTTTTCCTCCTACTTTGTCTGATCCTTCAATCATTGTGATTTTTTTTTTTTACGTGCTGCCTTCTCTGCTTCTTCCAGCAGTGGCTGTACGTAGGCTCCAGGGAGGGTGTGTCTCAGCTGGCCCTGTACCAGTGTGAGTTGTATGGCCAGGCCTGCGCTGAGTGCTGTCTGGCCAGAGATCCCTACTGCACCTGGGACGGACATGCCTGTAGTCCATACATGCCCACTGTGCGCAGGTAGAGAAATTGACCTTCCCTATTCAGATTTCAAACATGTGAAAAGCATTTCTGTGAGTTGTATAACTCTGAGGGTCTGAGCATCGTCACTCTCAGCTAAAGTCATCGACTACAAACAGAATCTAACAACAAACCTGCTAAATTAGCGTAGAATTTACAAGTGGATTCTTGCCCGTAAATTCAATTACAACAAAACCTTTTCTTTATGCCACATTTAAGGCAAATTTAACTCTCTTACCTAATGTCACATGAAATCAAAAAAGAGATGTTATTGTGCTGCAGCCTCTTGCGGCAACGGGATGGTTGAAATTCTGCGGTTCAGTTTATTGCTTTTTGTCCACAGGAGGAATGCTCGTCATTTAGGGGAGGAAGAGGATCCACTGACTCAGTGTGTGAGACAAGGAGGTGAGGAACCAATAACGCGGCACATACTCGTCTCTTACATACAACGTATGGAGGACACAGGGCACGCAGAAAGTTTGATTTCCCAAATGAAACCACAGGAAGTAGGCCCGTGCAGCAGTGTGTCAGTCTTACAGCAACACAGACAAAACAATAAGCCGTGGACTATCAGGGGTGTTATCACAGTTCACTTATCACATCTGTTTCTACTTCAGCCGTGCTGCAGGTGGAGGCAGAGCAGAGGATGATGATGGTTGCTGAAGGCAACAGCACTTATCTGGAATGTCTTCCTCGATCCAGACACGCTGCTGTTACCTGGTACAAAGAGGCTGGAGAAAACAGTCCTGAACTAAACCAGGTACTGTATAAGGACTTCTTAAATCTCAAAATCTCAATATTGTCAGGGAGGTGCTGTCAAATACCCCGTGACTCAGACCCTAAGATTAGCCTGGCAGCAACGTTAGGGCCTCGTCTCACTAACTAGTCAGAGGCTCAACTCATGGGTGGGGGCACACAGCTGTCAGTCAAAGTGTGAACATGCTTTTGGTCCATGGAATCCCTCTTAAACATGGTGAAGATGCCAGTGCAGGGCTGGTCCAAGACAGCCTGTCTGCAGCGCCTCTGGAGACTGACTTCAGGGTGAGGGAGAGGCGTGGTTGGCTTAGCATCAGCTGTCAATCAACTGATTGACAGCTGATGCTAAGACAAAGCATGCGTGAGAGGACAGAACCAGCTCGCAAATGAACAGAAATGATTCTGTTAGCATATACTCAGAAACTTTATACAATGACTTAGTTAATTTAGAATCTATAGGTGTATTGGCTATCGTTGGAGGGTGGGATTGCTTTTATATGAGCTGAAAATCTTTGTTGAGTTGAAAGTGTGTTTGAAGGTATTTTTTTCCTTCTAAAACACTACTATGCATTTTTATTTTTACATGTTTAATATTGTTAACAGTGAGCTTTAGATATTTTAAAATAAGTGTCACCTATGCCATTTTTCTATTGGTGTAAACCAATACAGAACACCTTGTGAAGTTTTGTTTTTCTTCTGGCCTTTTCCCAACATACCGAGAAAAATCCCAAGCAAAAATCTCCATCTTTTCCTTGTCCCTTGATAACATTTTCTCCATTGATTTTCAGTCGTTTGTCTGTTGATTTTTTTTCCCCTAAAAAACTTTTCTTTTGTTACAACTCTTTCAGTTGGACCATTTGTCAATAGGCCTCAGCAAGTAGTTCATTGATTAATTTAAGGGAGAACCTTGAGCTGGATCTTTACCAGATTGTAAACTATTTTCCAAGAAAGCCACATTCATAAGACATAAACAATTTTGGCTGATAACTTTTGGCACAGAAAAAAACAATAATAATTATATGTTTTAGGTACAAAGCCTTTACCACTGATTTTAAGAACCCATTTTGCCAAGTTCATATCAGTGGAAATAATTAAAGTGACGGTGATGGATCTCTTTGTTTCCCAGGTGGTGTCAGGTGACCAGCTGGTGGTAATCGAGCGTGGCGTCCTGATTCGTCGCGCCGAGCTGTCTCACGGTGGTGTGTACCATTGCCAGGTGGAGGAGCACGGCTACCACTGGACAGCTGTCACAGTCCGACTCTCCGTCTGGACGCCATCAGCCAATCCCCTTCTCTCTCCCTGGTCCAGCGCGTTCTATCACGGCCGAGGAATCCAGCCGTGGTACGAGGACACGATGCCGCTGATTCACCCGGGAAACATAGGCCAGCACTGCAAGGTACTGGGATACCGGCCTCCACGCAACCACGGTCGCCATGGTGATCTCATGATGGTGACGCCAAACAAGGAGAAAAGGGAGAAGCACAAGCACGGGGGAGGAAGAGCGGGCGGAGGAGGAGGTGGAGGAAGAGTGGCCGGGAGGAAGAGCAGGAGCAAGCCCATGCAGAGAGCACCAAGGAGCGCTTGAATACAAGGCTCATCAAGAGGCACACATCCGTGTTAACAGATTTCACACACACACACTCACACACACACACACACACACGCCAACTTTATTTATACACTGAGACACACACACACACACACACATACTGTATGTACAGAGACTTCAACAGGCGCATGCACTTATCTATCAAGAGAAAAAGTAAATTCATCCCTTCATCATAGAGAAAAACTTTGAAACTAAGCTCCATAAAGACATGATGTACATGTGGATGTGAACAGAAAAGACTGTTTGACCTGAACCGAGACTAAAGAAGAAAATGTACAGTTCAGCTTAAAGATAGATGTTGTAACGCATGCTGAATGAAGGATGACCAGCATGTCCACGTCACTCTGTACGACTGACCCTGTGTCGTGACCGGGACACATAACGGATCTTTGGTTCTGGAATTCTTCCAGACAGTAAAAAAAAAAAACAAACAGCAGAAGTCTAGTTTAATAATTTGGTATTTAATCATTGCTAATCAAATGATTGCCGTCCTCAAGGACTACCATAACTTTGTGTATGATTTTGCAAATCAATTACAAATTCACATCATACCAGTTACTCTGAAAAACAGACCAGATGTTTTCAGATTGATTGGCTGCCTCCAAGGCAAACACTGGTTAGCATTATTTCGTGCAGGAACTTAAAACCTCTCTTTTGTCATGTTCATGTTTCAAGGCTGCAGCCGTCAATAGAGAAGCGAAGGCTAAATTGTGCAAAAGCATTTGAAAGGATGAGCTTCACTGCTAGAAAAAAAAAAAAGGCACAGCACTATAAAAGAAATCTGTGTAGGGCACATAATTGAATCTGTGGTATGGCACCCTCAGTTTGTTATTCTAGAAAAGGCTTAAAAACACATCAATTTTAGCACAGTTTGGTTTGGAAATTTCAGCGGTTACTTCATTTTCAATAACCAAGCAATCAGAGTTTTAAAAAATAATTAAGAAAGACTTGTGCTTCTCAAATTGTGGGTTGTGGCCAGAAAGCTGCACCTGGAGCTAAATGAGATGGTCCAGTTTTGACCTGGAAGCCTGGGTTTTAGCCAAAAGCTGTTGCATACTTTAACTACAGCTTTTGTCTTTGAGAGCTGTAGGAAAAATGACTATTTTACTGAATTCTCTTGGTGACAGAGGAAGATCATAAACCACATTCCATACAAGTATACAAACATACCAAATGGACACACTCACATGTTTCTGGTCATCATCAATAGAACATGGCATCTAGTTTTCAAACCATTTGAACGTGTTGTCTCCTCCTGTGGTATTTTTTTATTTAATTTTCCTCTAAATAGGATCTGAATATACAGTGATAAAGTCGTATTCGATAAAGACAGACCTGAGCAAACGTTTGGGTCAATGAACAATCCAGTCACAATTTTTATGCTATATATTTCCATATATAAAAAAGTACCTCCACTTTGTTTCATGGCTCAGCCCAATCATAAATAAGTGAAGTATTTTAGTTCAGAAGATTTGGGCCATGACCATAAACGTAGACCAAAGTGTAGGTCCCAAAGATTGGGATTATTTACATTGGGAAAAAGCACTGATTATGTTCATGCATTTCTCCCTGATGAACATGTATGTCAAATGCACCAGTTCTTTCCTGCATTTATCTCCAAACGAGGGCCTTGGTTGGTCTCTTGATCTGGGCGGAGTCGGACCACAAGAAGACCGACCGCGACCACTGAGATGAAAGATGAAGAAAGCGCTGCGACCGCTTTGATGAGGTTAAAGATTTACTTTCCCAGGTCATTACTGTTGTGTGCTACAGCCGTACAAACCTACCGCAGGAGATGTTTCCATTTTCTTTTCCACAATGTTTGGCTCAGTAATGTCGTCTGTGCAATGCAGGTGCGGGGGAAACGTAAGCAAAGCGGAGGAGTGTGTGCTGTGTCATGTTCAAGTCTATTTTCGGCGTTGCTTTTGTTTTTCCACACTTCATCATCAGTGCTGCGTACAGATTTAAGAAGAATGTTACTGTACATTTTCACCAAAAAAAAAAAAAAAAGTGGTGCCTGGACAACATCTCCGGTCTGAAAACAAATCTGTAAATCTTCATTTTTTTTCTGTGTTTTCTCCAAGTTAGGAATTATGTTGCTGCTAAAATATGAGGCCGAATCAAGCCCTCATATCAATTCACAAAATGTCACAAACAGGGTCTGTGCTACCACACGTGTGTAAAGAGCCACAGGAATTTTTTTTTTATATGTAGTATTTAACTTCATATTTTTAGCAAGTGAAATTGATTTTTGTGGTTCTGTTTTTCTCGGTTTGAAAGGAAGAAAAACACCTTCTAAAGATTGTCATTCATATTTGATAGGACCTTTACGAGGAGCATGTTTCCGACAGGACTGCCGAGAGACTCTGTACAAAACGTGCATGTTTCCTAGACTTTGGCACAGAGCGACGCTGTCTCTGAGTGGATTAAAGCACGGCTGAAGCTGTGGAGTAACATGTTGCAGGTCCCGCTGCTCCAAATAGTCATGACATCTGGCTGTAAACTGTGTTAGCAGACCTGCTGTATAATACAGAAGCTTTTATTGTACAAAGCTGGAACTTGTTGTCGAGTGGATCCTGTTCCCCCCTCCCCAGTATTTAACTTTCTGCAACATGGTATTTATTTCTTTAATGTGGGAATACTTGTTTTAGTTTTTAGGAACTGCTTCTTGGTCTCCTCAGGTCACAGATTACAGTGGTAACCTTTATTTGTGAGTCTTTATTAAGGCTTTTTTTTCACTGACTATATAAACAACAAAGTAGAGATGTGGCTCTAAATATAGCTACATGTTAAAGCAGTAGAAGAAGGGCAGAAGTGACTCTGTGTTAATGTTACGTTCATGAGAAAAACAAGATGACTAACTCAATAACAAAAATAAAAAGAATGTACTTGTGTTCACCAAGTGAAAACATTGTCATTTTTTAAACATTTAATTCCCATTTAGAGGAAAAGAGACCATAAAGCGCAACATGTTGATCTAAGAGGAACATATTTGCAGGCAACAGCATTGGTGGGTGTGACCATACCATTGGAAAACACACACATTCAACCATGTTTTGTCTTATATTTCTTTCTAAATGGGATTGGATTGACATTAGGGCGTACAGAAAAAGCCCTAAAACCCTCGACTAAGACAAGTTATTTCAGACTTCCATTTAGAGACATGTCCTTAGCAGCTGAGACGTCGTCTTTAAAGGCTTTACTAAGGATTATATCCATTTCTTATATTCTGTCTTATGTATTGAATGCACTCTAATGGCTGCAGAAACTTGTGGAGTGAATAACAAGATTACAAGCAGGAGCAGTGAGGATTTAAATATAGACTGATGCTGCTGTTTAAACGATCCATGTGAAAAGTAGAGAAAGAGCCAGACAGTCTGACTGAAGTCCAACCTTTGTGCAGTTCAGAAGGTGCTTTGCAGCAATATCACCGGCTTAGTCCAATAATAACAGACGCTCGCATTTTCATAAATTTTGTTTTATCCCACGTGATGACTCTGGGAATGTGATCCTTTTCTGTGTGTGATCCTAAAACCCAGCCCTTCAGAGCTTTGAGACGGATCAGAGAGATGTTTTATGCTGTAAGAAAAATAAACCAAATCATAGACTGTAAGTAAAGGGAACCTGCAGAGAGTTAACAGGAGTCAGGCCTTCAGCTGCCTGACTCTGGCCACATGAAAGGCCCAAGGATTCTTGAGCTACTTCGACAGTAAATGAGAACATTTGAGTGAAGTGAAAGAAAGTGGGTTTGTGAGTTAGCTCATGACACCCAGGAGCTGCAGAACATAAAGCTGCCTCTCAAATATTTAAGGATGTACAGGAGGAGATGTAGGAGGTTTCAGGAAAATCAAATCAAGATTTGGCATGTGCTGCTGAGGCAGTTAGAGAAGTCAGAATACAGATGTGTCAAACACAAGACGTGCAGCATGTGAGGCTCTGTCAGCATCCAAAAACACAAGTTTGTACTTCAAACAGGATTCTCAGGAGGATACTGAGAACGTCCATGCTTCATGAAAGCTAATTAAACTTCGACTAATGGTTCAAAAGGTTCAAAGTTGAAACACTTACAGTGATTAGATCTCCTTTTTTTCTTATTAAAGGTGGATGTCAAATGCTTTTCTTTTTATTCCCAATAAAGTAAGCAGATGATCAGGTTTTTTAAGCCAAAAACTTTCTGAGATGTTTTGCAGGTAAAGTGGAAAATATAATTTAGGAAGGTTTTCAGGAACTTTCACTGTCCTAATTACTTTTGGATAAATCTTCGATCATGTGTGCTGCATGACCCTCCAAAACATCTATTTAGCTTGGTTTAGCACAAAGACTTCTTTGGTTGAATGATTTAACACAGAGACTAAATTTACCCAGGATCACAGATTGACCAGAACATCGTGAACTGATGTAAACCCCAATCCATGCCAGGATCACAGATTGACCAGAACATCGCGAACTGATGTGTCAAATTCTGTCCTCTCACCTTATGTTTAAACCCCAATCCAGTCTATTAAAGCATGATTCAAACTGTTGTCAGTTTCCAGCTTGTGAATATTGTGTATATATGTGTATAAGTGTGTAGATGTATATATGTATTGAATGTGCACGTGCAGAAGGCAGACGCTTCTACGAGACATTTTTATGGAGAACTGTTCAAACATCCAAGACATGGTGCAGATCTGCTCCACAGCCACTAAAATGTTCAACTGTGTTATGGTGTACTTAAATCTCAGTAACAGTGTCAGTCTGTAGTGAACACTTCCATACACAGAAATAAACTGTTATTGAATCATTTCCTCTCTTTTATATAGATTCCTTTGTTTGTTTGGTGTAAACTTATAGTCTTTGTGTTTAGGATTTATTGAGCTTAAAACACAGGTATCCAGACAGTGAACTACACATAAATTACATTGTTTCAGAGCTGGTTAAAGCCTTTGTATTTGAATTATCCTAATAAGGTTGTTTCTTCTATGAAATGACTAGTTCGTTTGTAATTTATTAGAACATACACACCCAGACTGCAATAGTGTCAATCTGAGCACAAGCCAGCCAATCAACAGATAATAATAATAATAATAATAAAATATAGCTGAAACTAACAAACAATGCTGTGTGAAAATTGCTAACTATTAGCTACTAGGATAGCAGAAATGTTGCCAACTCTAGAATAATCTAGTTAGAAAATAGTCCAAGCCAGGAATGTGCTGTAAAATTAAAACGTTTTTTGTTTTTTTGTTACTGTCTTCATGCCAAGACAGTAACATGTGTACCATCCAGCATGAACCACTGGTTCATCTCTACCACCGACCAATGCAAGTCATTTTTTTCATTAAGTACTAAACCTACTGGTGTGCACAGCTGAGCAGTGTGATGGTTGAAAAATACATTCCACTCATGCCTGATCAACAGCAGACTCCTCCATACTCTATATTTATTCAGTGCTCCCATTGTTTGTACACATGTTAATTCCCACTTAAATTATCTTAAACTTATAACCTCACCTAATGAGAATTAATGTGCACTACAGCAGTCCAGAGATAAAGATTGGAGGGAGAGTGTTTTAGTATGATTTGCAGGTTTTAACCAAGGTTGAGACTATAGAGACCTACACTGCGGTTGCCATGAATAGCTACATTGTAAATTGTGCTGTAACATTTACAAAGAGGTCACTTTTACTGTTGTGGGGCAGCTGGAAGAGAGCCTGGAGAGCTGGAGGTGTGCATTTGATAGAAGAGGAAGTAAAGTCTGTAAAAACAAGACAGAATAGTTCTGTGCTCTGTGAGAAAGCTGGGAGGGAAGGTGACGATTAGAGGAAGTGAAGGTACACCTGGCAGGAGGAGGTGACAGGGTGGACGTGTGACTGATTGGCAGCAGGTGTTAAAGGGAAGGTTTAAATTATAGTTGGACGTGCCTCACTATCTCCTTCAACACCAGCTCAGCCTGCTGTCTTTGACGACAGAAGTGACCAGGATGAATGAGGCCACAAATGGGCCGAT
This sequence comes from Cynoglossus semilaevis, assembly GCF_000523025.1. Taxonomy (NCBI): domain Eukaryota; kingdom Metazoa; phylum Chordata; class Actinopteri; order Pleuronectiformes; family Cynoglossidae; genus Cynoglossus; species Cynoglossus semilaevis. The sequence goes on along the minus strand of NC_024316.1, from coordinate 11,341,828 downwards.
CAGAGAGACAGCGGAAGTAGAGCAATTTGGAGATAACGTCAGAGAAGCAAGCCTTAGAAGGTCCGGACATGTGCTGAGGAGAGATAGTAAATATATTGGATAAAGGATGTTGGAGATAAAGCTGTCCAGCTGGATAAAAGAAAACGGACGATCCATGGACGAAGAGGAGGAGGACGTAAAGATAGAGGTAATAGACAAGGAGGTAAGATGGCTGCCTGGTGGTTGGTGCTCATGCCTTACAAAGATGAGCAGGGATAACTGATAGTCTCTCTGCAGGAGTTTGTTCTCCACATCTATGCATGCATTTATCTCTGGGATCTCTTGTTTCCTCTCACACTGCAACATGTCAGATCCTGTATTGGGTTAGTTTGACTTTATATAGATCATATGTGTGAGTGTGAGTGGTTGTTGGATTCATTATGTGGCTCTGTGATGGACTGATCATCTGTCTGAGGGTGTATCCTGCCCCCTCCAGGGTAAACCTGGAACCCTGGTTAAATTAATGAATGATTTAATAAATAATGGTAACAGATAAGTGGATGAAAATGGATGGATGGATATCATCCATTCAGTGTGGAGTTTTTGAAGGAAGAATCCTTGTATATTCCAAGCCTCAGACCTAGTCAACAACTCCCCTGTAAATTAATTAGACTGGTCAATTACAGAACAATTGACTAACTTAACATGAAACCAGACTCAAAATATTCAGCAGTTTATAAATGAGTTTATAAATAACACTTGGATTAATTGGATTAATACTAGTTTGACTCCTTTGTTAACTGAATTACCGAACTATATAGAAGTTTACTGCAGTTTTTGGGAAGGATTCAGTTCCTGTAAGTGGTGTATTCTACTGCCCACACGGGCTACAAACCCATTGACATTTTCTTTCCCAACAAAAGATTTAACCAGGATTCAACAATTTAATCAAAACATTTAAATAAAGGAAACAGACAGTCGGGAGGAGACTGGTTGAATTTGCCACATAGTGAGTCAACTACCATTTTGCCCCGGCTCTAACGACACTCGGTCACAGAGAAGGTCTCATTTTCTTAGCCCTGTTCATAAAAGAGCTTTTTAGGTGAAATAAGTGGCCTGTGTTCTTCACCGCAGCTTTTTTTGCATGTCGGACAAAATAGTTCATTCAGGCTCACGGACAGAATTTTACAGCTTCCTGAGTCAAATGGTCCTCTGTAAAATAATTCCTGTGGATGTTTGAAAATGCCACACATACTGAGGATTTTTTCCTCAAAATAATGATGTCCTTCTCTTTGAGTCATGGAGCCAGTCCATGTAGACGGTGTATAAGGCCAGGCTCCAATCAAAACCGGAATTAGTTTGTTTTCTTCACAGGAGGAGACAAGGATAAATGTCACATCCATGCAGGAAGGTTCTGACTTTTCTATTAACCTCGGTGTCTCTTGACCTTTCTGGAAAACTGAGATGTGCATTATTATTCAGAGGAAGAGGCCCTGTCTAAACCAGGGTTATTTCTTTGAGGCAACGACGCTAAGCACTGCACCACCCTGCTTAATTTCACAATTAAATTTGTAGTAATTGAGAGTCAGCAAAAAAACCAAACAAAACCTTTGCAGCCCCAGGTGAGGTCTAATCTACTTAGGTTTAGTTTGGTCTGTTCCTCTGTTGTTTAGTCTGACCAGACGTTAAAGTAATTTACAGTGGAGAAAAAAATAAAAATAAAGTGAAGACACCAGATCTGCCTTTCCACTGCTTGTTAACAAACTGCGTATGTAAGTTAGAGGGAGAATCGAAAATGAAAGGAATACAGATGCCACAGAGATACTGGTCAAAACATTCATTCCTGTTTTGTAAAAAGTGGAACCAGCAAATATAAGGCTTGAACAGTTTGAGTTGGAGAAAAAAAAAGAAATTGAAATCTGTGAGCTGCCTCACGCACAAAGGAAGAATTTTCATGAGATGCAGATGTCTCAAGGAGAATTGTTTACGGAGGGTTGGTCAGGGTGAAAACAGATAAGCAGGAGGAACAGTACCACCCAGTTCTGAGACCTTTATCTTTATAGCATGTATTTAAACCTATACAGAACTCATTTTACATGTTTGGTTGGAAAAGTGAATGTAATGGTTTCAACATCTCCTGGAAACTGAGTCTATGTTTAAATCCACCTGAGTGTAGTCTTTATGTGGAATACTTGTGTTCTGTCCATTGCAATAGTATAAGACTTGGTTATGATACTTTCACAATTTGAGGACAACTTTGTCATGTAGTATTTCATATTATCTAGATTCTGTGGGATAAACAGTTTTTTGTCATAGGTACATGCACCAGGCCTGGTGCTGCAGTCATGTGACAGGGTTCCAAGTCTACAGTCGATCACATGCACCTTAAACTGTGGTTTACGTCTTTATTTTTCTATTTTTATTCTGCCTGTGTTTATCTGGACATAAATAACCAACATTTTTCTAATCTTGTCCCAGGGCCAAAGTCAGAGGAGACTGGGTCTGCTGGACTCTAACAGCGCGTTCACATCTACTAGAGTGTATTTGTGAGGCGGAGAGTGAAATATAGTTTAGTAGGCCTACTTCTTAGTGACCTGTTTAAGTGGCTTTCTTTGTCCAGCTGGTGATTTATGGGAACAGAGAAGAAACAGTTCAGCTTAAAGCCTGTGTGGAAAGGAGTGTGTTTACAGCCACAGAGGAGTTCTGCAACATACGTTTGTCATGTAAGGACATTATTTACTGTGTGTTGACAAAAGAACATTAAATGTCATAGTATACATTATTTATGCCACTGGTTACAACTGTGGCTGACTCCCGTTCTACAGCATTTCTCAAAATTCTCGTAGATGTTAATGACTGACATTTTCTAATATTTTTTTCTCAAAATAATTTAAGTAATTTATGATTTTTATTTTGGTTGAAAACACAACAGTTAGGTTTACAGCTATTACAATAGGGGAAAACCAATCTGCATTTAAATTCCTTGTGTATCCCTCATTCTACGAAATGTTGTCTTTATTGCAGCAGTTGCCTTTGTCAAAATAGCTTCCTTGTGGTGGTAGCTTCCTTGGAGACACATAAAAATATGGGATGGGTCAGAGTGGTTACTGGGTGTTTTACTATTGGTTTTTGGAAAGCTAATTGTCTTTAGGTAATTGTCTCAAGCTTTGATGTTTGGCACAAAATGAATCAAATGGGATACAACAGCATGGAAACCACCAGCAGAGCGGCAGCAGCTGGTCTGGATGCATGGGGTGGATTAGAAATTTTTACAAGATCTCTGAAAATGTGGTGGCTGTGTGGGTTTAAATGGTCTCTTCTTCTCTGCAGCAGTGTGTGTCACTTCTGACCACATTCACTGTTCAGAAAAAACACAGACACAGGCCTGGGTTCCACAGTGGAGGCACAAAGACTAAACCAAGTCCTTACTGAGGCTTCTTTACCAGACGTTTGACCATCAAGTTTACGGAATGGCAAACACATTCATTCAATAAATCAGCGGTTTGTGACAGAGGGCAGGCAATAGTTTTACAGCTAATTAAAAGACAGAGGAAATTGACTCTGGGTGAAAGGTCACCAGTAAGACCCTTGTGTTAATCATCAACTCTTCCATCATTATGATTACAAAGCTACAAGGTATGGTTGGGCAACCTGATGCCACTGGTGTGTTTATACAATAAACAGAGCTTAGCTTTTAATTTTAGCTGTGCAAGTTTTTTATGGGAGTGCCTTGTTTAACCTGTACTTTTATTTTGACTTTGAACTTTTTTTTTATATATAGTTTTTTATAGATTACCTGTGGGTTGATGGTTAGTTGTTTGAAGTAAAGCCAGAATATTTAAAAAGCCAGTTTATTCATATTAATTTATACATTTATATTGAATTGTCCTCTTCCGTCCTTGGCACTGTTGTTACTCTTTTATCTAAAAAGCTCGGGATAACGACCATGGAGGCTTTTTTTTCGTAACACGAAATATGACGCTCAACCTTATGTACGAGCTGCCTTACATGGCAACGCTGAAATGACAACGTGGGCAAAAGACAAAGGCGTTTGTCTCCATCTGTAGGAGAAGGAGTGAAGATGCAGCGTTAACTCAATCAAATCCGTCAGCCCCTGTAGTGGTGGTAATGGTAGTTTTCGTAGTACTGTTAGGAATATACTTAGGAAGTCATGAAAATAGGACATCTACCCTCGTCGACACATGTGCGATTCCTTTTTTTTTTTTTTTTTAAAAAAAGATGTATTTTCTAGACTTTTATTGTTACCTTTATTATTAGACCTTTACTATACCCCGTGACATTTCAACAATCTATCCAGACTGATCCTAGACTCTAAAAACAGTCATGTGATAAAAGCTACTGCCGTTATAAAAAAAGTCAATATTTGTGTATATTCAAATGCATGTGTTCATATTCGTGTATAATTTATTTAGGATTAAGATGAATTGCTGAACATCTAAATGATAATGTCCATGCTAGCATGCTCCTGGCTTTCTATTGTATTATGTATTTTTAAGGAAGTGATAGTAACGCGGAACGGTTTAGTTGGGATTAGAGGGGAAGAATTTTTGTGTCGGACTTGGTTGTTGCTTATATTTTCCAGAAGAGGAACTGCTCTGGTGAGTGTTTTCTGTAACAAAATAAATTACGTGGTGCTGTTAACAGACTTCTCTGTTTTTTCCACCAAAATACAAATTCGCTTTTGCTTTGTGTGAACTTCGGTAAAATAACGTAAAACACGTAACTGTTTGTTTAAAGGCCTTGACAGCAAGCGTTAGCCACTCAATGCTAACAACAATTAACAACATTTCCCCGCTGACAGTGAGTTAGCAAGGCGGCTAAAGGCAAGCAGAGCTTCAACTTCTACACTCTCGATACGAAACTATTTATAAATGTTTTTTAGTTCCTTGTTTCTGTTTTCATTATGTTCAACGGTGTCTTCGTACTGGGTCCATTATTTAACAGCATTTGACAACAAAGTCCTAAGAATGTCAGCTGATAGCATAGTGAGAACTCAGCCAGTCGACTATAACGTCATTTAATATTTTTGTGAACTTGTTTGTTAAGTTCTTAGGTGTCAACAGTGCCCTACATACTTCAGGGACCCTGAATGTGCTCGAAAGGAATATATTCACTTAAACAACGTTCCCTGGCTAAAACGGATTATTTTACGCTAACATATTTTTTTAATGTCAATAGGCAAATTTTTCGACTCTTGATACGTTTAGGCTTGATGTCCTATGTTAGATATAAAACAATTTCTTTACATTATTATGGACGGACAAATACATTTGATTTATTGCAGAGTTGCACCAAATAATATAATTTTGATGTAATTTTACAATTTTTTTTAATTAACTAACCATTGCAGAAATATAATAAAAGCTAAATACAGACAGATCTGCAGTAAAAGAGAGGCATTATCTCATGTTTGGTTCTATTCCATTATGTTTTTTCTGTCTACACTCACAGAAAAACAATATTTCATTATTTAAAAGCTGAAACTCTCATTTTACAGTGGCTTTCTCTTACCAGCAGGTGGAGGGATGAGTCTCTCCCCTGTGAGTGGCACAGAAGTGCCAGAAACTGCTAATGGTGTTGTGATACCTGTTGTTTCGGAGAATGGTTCCCACGATCCTGTCTCAGTTATATGCAGAGAGAACAGAGCACCTTGTCCCGAGGACTCGTCAGAAGATAGTTTCAATGAGGACAGAGAGAGTCTTGTGGAAAACGAAGGGTTTGATGGCCAAATTAACTTCAAAGATGGAACACCTAGTGTGTCCTCACAAGCCAACTGGGTAAAAGATCCCTCCTACTGCAAAGACAGAAATGCAGATGACTTAAAATCAGGATCTACTATCAAAGACTTTTCCAAGGCTTCCAACACTTGTGAACTTCCTGATGCAACCTTGCAGTGGAACTTGGCCAAGACCAAAGACTTTTCTCAGCAAAAAGGTTCTATCGAAAAAGGTTCTACCAGACGGCAGACAGAGACGTTAGAGGGAGATACCAGCCGGGAGGAGGAAGATGAGGAGGAGGAGGAGGATGAGGAGGAGGATGAGGTGGAAGATGGAGAAAAAGAGAAACAGGATGAGGAGGATGATGAGAAGAATGACAAAAAACGGAGAAGTCATTTTGTAGGGAGAACAAAGGTGAGCAGACTGTGGGATTATTTCTCTGACAGTTGAGCTTTTCCCATGACGGTGATGTCATGGGAAAATCTAAGAAAAACAATCAGCTGATATCATGACCATTAATCTTACCAGAACATGGGGAATCTCTCAGCCAGGTATAATATTTTAAGGTGGAATATTTTCATAATGATGCAAAAAGCTTTCCATCAAAGAAAATGACACTATTGCGTAATTTAGGACATAAGCCTGCTTTTATAAGGATTTCTACATCTGATACACTAAGCAATAATGTTACTTTTTCAGACCTTTTTTTTTTTTCTCTTGTCATCACAGCACTATTCATCCTCAGCCCCTGGTCCAAGCACCACCTCCTCCTCCTCTTCTTCTCCTCCACCTCCTCTTCTTCCTTCAGAAGATGACCCCTGTCCTCCACATGTCATGGCCCAAGTCTGGGTTCGGAATGTGCGGGGGATGCAAGACAGTAAGAGCTTGGATGAAATTAGCCAAGCGTGTGGAGGTAAAAACCTGTCAAACAGATATTGTCCACTTTGACCTTTCTAAAATTATATTGTCTAAAGTAGTTTTTTGTGCAGCAATAACGTAAAAGGAAGTTGCTGTAGATTGTTTTTTTAAACTGTTCTTTATCCATAGATATTTTTTGTTAAACTTTAGCTGATGATTCTGTATTCACAGGCAGTTTAGGAGGCCGTGGTGGAGGTAGGACTGGCCAATCAGAAGGTCGACGAGCTACAATCTCCTCTGCCCTTGAGTTAGAAGGAACTGTCAGCCATGAGGGTGATCTGACCAACTTCATCACCAAGAACCTTGAGCAGAAAATAAAGATGAGCTCCAAGCCCAGCCTGGACTGCAGTGACTGTGAGTATGGTGAAGTAATGCAGTCCATTTACTGGGACTGTAAAGTTTTTAATGACTGCTTACAAACATAACAGTCTAAGACAGGTTATTGTTTGCATCTTTTGAATAAGAGTATTTCATGGTTATAGAAGTATTTGCAAAGCAAGAATGATATAAAAACTCTTTTTCAGTCAGTTCCTGTTTCTTTTGTTCTTTTCAGTTTTTTAGGTTCTCAGTTACTTCTCCATTTTTTTCTTTCCAGCTGACTGCTCAGGGCCTATCTACAGAAGTCGAGGGCTGTCGCGGAGACCAGCTGACATTCCACCCATTGATCCTGCTGTCCTATTGGACCTACAAAAACACACCAAAGAAGTGGCACACAGTGTAGAGATGATGATGCGGAGTCTGAATGGAACGATTCAGAATGTAAGTTCTCAACTCTTTAGATTTAGAGCAGCAGGTGTATTGTGCATGGTATTGGCAGTATTTTTACTGCAAATATGTAAGTAGTATTTGATATTCATCTTAATTACTGATTCTGCCCTTCTGTGTGTTGATCCAGATGACAGCTTTGAGTGTGGGCTACATCCAGACCTACAGAGACTCAGTGGACAGCCTTGGAGAGTCTGTGGACATGAGTATAAAGGTGACAAGTATATATACGTACTCTGTTACGTTGTTAACCACAAAAGAATAAAAAGTATGTCCTGGAGAAAGGGGAAAAAAAATACTTGCAGGAATATAAATAGCATGTATTCTAAATTAAGTTAATAAAAAGAAGAAAAATTGCAATTTATCCAGAGTTAATGCAAGTATTCATTTTTGTGTTTTATGTATAATTTATGCCTGTCAAAAAGGCAATTCTTTTGCACATTGAAGTTCATGTTTAAACAGGCTCTTCACACCTTGCTGTATGTTTTTGCTCGCACAGGGCATGTACACACTGATGGCTCGCTGTGAGGAGTTGGATCGTTCCATGCAGCCCATACACACTCTAGCTGCACAGATCCGTGACATTAAGCGTACCCTTGATGCTCTGGAGGCAATCTGCAAATAACCTGCATGTCTGGTACGCAAATCCATCCCTGCTTCGAAGATCTGTAGTCAAGCTCGTACTGGCGGATGATGTCTGTGAGTAACTCCACACTTTTGCAGGCACCGCACATTGTAGCCATGATGGACATGCTGGGTGATCAACACTAACAGGACCTCCGCTTGTTCTTTTGTTTGGAACTGACCAAATGTTGTTGTTGTGAATGCTCAACAGAATTGACCCTGATTTGCGTTTGGGTCTGAGTACCGTTCGTTTGTAAAAGCAGCCTCAGCTCCTCTGCTTAAACCTTGCATTTTAACACTTTTGGGAGACACTTAGCTGAGTGCCCTGAACACACCCTGAAGATAAGGAGGTGGTAAACCCTACAGTCTCATGTTGTAGAAGGAATTGTGTGGCACCATCCGTCCAGCCGGCCCCATTCAGATTGCACTAACTTCTCACTGTCTACAAACATTTAAATGTTCTCCAAAGACTTTGGCGGAGGAACCCAAAGTCTGCATCTTTACATCTGTAAGTTTGCCATTTTATTCAATGTTTTGTTTTGTTCAAGATGTGCTTATGCTTATTTGAGTCATATGTTCCTCTGATAAAGTTTTTAACTTCATTTTTGCTTCAATATTTTTTTCCCTAATAGTAATTTTTCTTTCCCCCTCTAAGTTTCTCTTAGGCTCAACGATGATCTTGTTGACAGTGTGCAGGATTTCGGGGCTTGATATTTTTCACCTCAACATTCCTAAATAAATATGTAGTACATCATACTGTATGTATGATAGCTGTCCATTTTTAGTAAAAAAAAAAAACACCCCAAAACAAAGTTATTTCGATTTTATTCAGTGGATCAACAAAAACAATGCAATCCAGCCTCCACAGACAACACAAGTGATGGGACATTGATAAAAGAATCAAGTTCTCACAACAGAAAGTGAATATAAAATAATTTACCCATATGTTACACAGTAATATATAATAATATGACCTACCTGTTGTCATGGTCTCTGCAGAAACTTGCATTGTTTGGGCTAAACCCCAGTGTTCTCTGCCTATGTCACTGAGCACTGTCAACTCATCATCTGAAATATTCAGTTCATTATTTGGTAAACTATTAACTCTTCAATTTCTTTTCCAGCAAAACACATTCATTTTGTATTACAATATCAACTATTATGTGTTTTGCCTTAATTCAGAAACCTAATTAAAGTGAGTTTTTAGGTGTTTTTGACTTATTAGTTATATATAATAATAATAATTCATAAAGTCTTTTCTGGATTAATGCAGTAAATATTATAAATGTATTACAACCAAAGCCTTGCCTCTGTTTGCATTGAGTTTAAATGTAACTTAAAGTATAATTTAATTATAATAGATTAAAAATCAGATTATTTGTTCTTGAAAAAACTGACCTCAATCTTTTTTTTAAATAAGATGAACAGAGGGATGAAGGCTGGAACAAGGCCAGGCCGCTGTTTAAGCATTTGTCATTTAAAATGGGCCGGATGTGAGTATTTACTATTTAAAAACACTGGGTGATTGATCAGTGTGGAGGCCGTGGGTTCAGCACACTGCCACTGAATGATGTAGTTAAATTATGTAGAGATTGTGGCACATGTTTCATTGCACTGGTGTGGAGCCCTGTAGTAAATCAATGTGTTTACAAAGGTTTTGTATGTGTCACTATAGCTGATGACAGGAACTACAGTACTGTATGTGATCTGGTTTGAGTCATGTTTACTGGGGATGTCTTTTGTCACATGTCAGACTTACTGTAGACTGTTTCATCCATAGAAGTATGTTTTATTGATATTTAAATATTTGTTGACATTTGTGGCTGGGCCACATTTTGTCCAAAATTAAATGACTAAGTTCTCCTTCAGAATAGTATTTTGTTTAAGAACCTATTACAGCAAATGTTTGTTTTTGTCAGATGGCAAATACTGTATTTAATGGAAATAAAGCCGCACCTCAATTGTTAACTCAGTCATCCATTGAAATGCATCACATAAGCTTCAACAAATTAGACCACATTCACACAGTGCTTTGTTTTTAAATATTTAAATACATACATACAAATATGTATGTATATATAACTGTACCAACAACAGTCAATATTGACTCATGTATCCCTACATTACATTCATTGTTAATTGATGTTTGGGTTGGTTACAGTGGGTTTGTGACAGTGTTGTATCACGACGTTTGAGCAGCAGTGTCATCTCACCTCGTCTCATCTACTCTTTCATCTCTACATAATTATTTTTAACATAGTTTCACTTCTGTTTCAAGGAATGCAATTTTTCTCCTTTCCTGCTTTAGCTTGTGACAGTTGACAGAAAATGTCAGGAAGGAGAAAGAAAATTCAAGTTTACCATCCTCAAAACTCATCCTGACAATATCCTGATTTAAAAAAAAAAAAAGGTCAGGGCTGTGATGACTGTCTTTAAAATGAAGGTACAGTTTCTACAGAATGAACGTCTGAGCAACATGGTAGAGATGGGACAGAGAAGGAAATGTAAATTTGTTATTCATTATATATATATATATATGTATGATGAATGCATTTTCTGTTGTACAATCAGATGTACCTGTGTAAATATGATCTTTCTGTTACTAAAATGATTCAGATACCCCTGGTCTTGAGTGTATATTTGAATGAAAATTAATGAATAAAATGACATAAGGTACGAACACATGCTGACATCTTTTATGTGAAAGGGGATGCAGGTATTAACTACTGTACAGTGACTTATGAATTAAAACCTTTTATTTAATAATAGTCATTGTAACTGACCGATGTCCTGTTGGTTGCCGCCCGATTTAAGCTCAATTTCCCTGTACAGTCCAAAAACAAACAGATTGGCTGTTAGACTAACATGAACCTATAAACTGACCCTGGGTATGAGTGTGACTCTGACTGTCTCTATATGTGGCCCAGTGAACTTCAAACTGTCCATATGTGTTCTGTGTTCACCATCTTTTCCCTTACATTGGCTCTTAAGAAGATACATGAATGGAGATCCCATTTAGAGTAAAATGGACGTTAAAGCATGATGTAAAGGACACACTTAATGAAAACTACTATTTTTTTATATTTGGTAAAATTGAAGTTTTATAAGAGTACTTATTGACGTCTGGGGAACATTTGTTGAACTGAGTCTTTAGAAAAAATAATAATTTACTAATAACCCAAGTAAGCCAGGCGGGATTACACCAGCTCCCATCTAATAAACTTCTAAATATATTTCAGTCTTGGTTGGATTAACAGTTTTTTCTGCGCTCTTCCTCCTCTGACATTTCAGCTGAAATGTGCAGTTTCAGCAGATTTCAGGCAGATGGCACCCGAGAGCTCTGATCGTTTGTACTGCACTTTTTGTTGACTTTTTTTCCACTTTTGCAGTGCCTGGTTATTTTGTGGTAGAAGCACGTCGAATTTTCTTTTTAAATTGAATTTGATTTAATGACTCATCGTTATTAAAAGTCCATTTCAATTTAACTCTTGATTTGTTCAAATGACGGACATGCAACAGAACAAGTCTTTATTGATTTCAATTGACAATGAAATGGTCATTGTAGGTTTTACAGATGGATTTTATGTTTCTGCAATTGAAATGTTCCAATTTGATTTGATTGGACGGTAATTTTACAGCAGCACATGAGTCGGTCAGGCCTATTGTGTCGCATTCATCTTTCAAATATTAGAATGACATCAGGTACAGACGGACAATTGTCTGTGACAGTCGTGGGATTCACCGTCCGTTGGCACGACCCCTGGTAGCGGTGGATAGACCTTTCAGATTTAGACACAGTTGTTAGTGTTACTCTATGAAAATGACATTTTCAGCTACGGAGCAACACCTGCTGCACTTAGCCTCTGGTGGTTTGCTCAAGGGCACTTAGGAGAGGCGGCTTAAGCCTAGAACTTCCACCTGAAGTCAGGTTTATTTCAGTGTTAGAGTTCCAGGTATATACTTCCAGTCACAAGTACAAGTAGAAGAGTCAGACGTGGGGGACATGGTGAATCGCCCCCTCTGTCTTTGGCTCCTTCGGGTGGATCCATTGGACGTAAAGAACCCGAAGAGCTGAACCCTGTGTCTGAGGCACCTTTTGTTGTAGAAGAAAATGAGAAAGCTGTGGCAGTTTCCACAGTTTCCAGGTTTCCAGTCTTTTCCCCAGCAGATGCTCCGTCTTGGGGAGACTGTTGGTCTGAGACGTCTCCGTCTGTAGTCTTGTACCACTGACACTGAAAGTCCCTCTTCCATATCTCAGCTGGGTCTGGTTCTGCTGGTTTCACCTCTGTTGCTGTCTGATCTGTGGCTTTTTCTGCCTCTGCCTGGGAAGGAGACACATTTACACAGCAGCAAACATTTTTTTATTCTGAATTTTAATAGCCTTCTAGCATATTCAGGCTTCTTTTTCTGAATATCTCTGATACAGAGGGGAACAAAGTGTTCCTGCTCTGAAGTCCACTTTATCCTTCACTGTTGTGTCTCAGCTATTGTGTTGTTGATACAGTGAAGCTCCTCAGACAATTGGATTTCCTTCTGTTTTTATATAAAAATCGCACCTTTTATCAGACGTGACTCAGGATGAGTGTTCCCACACAGAAAGAATGTGATTATTTGAGGTCTCGCTTCTCCTCACGCACACGCCTCTCACAGGCTTTTGTGAATCAACGGTTTTTGGCAGAAAAGAGGGAAAGTCAAAGGGGCCACCAGGGCTTTGTTTTGTTTTACAAAGGGACTCGTAAAAGCCTCTTACATCTGCACCAGTCTCATGTGTGTTTGTAACCTTTCTGTGAGCGTGACACCACTGCACTGTTAGTTCTGGAAATTATGCAGATTAAGACACACTAACACAAACCCATTTGGAGAATCCTTCTGCATAATACATTGCTCAAAGAGAAGTTTTGTTTGAGCTAGTGTGTAAGAATTAGAAATTAGCTGAAGGAGTTACTGTTAGGCTGGGTTCACACTGTAAGTCCTTTGTTTTTGCGAGGTTATGTACCGTACACTCCAGTGTCAACAGTCCACAGCCCTGACGTGACCTGCATGGACAGGAGCTGTGACGTCACACATGGTCTTTACAAAAGTAAATATAGATGCTACACATGTCAGCGTGTGTTTATCAATCTGGAAGTTGATGTGCAATCAGTTTGTTTATTCAGCATTACACTCATTGACTGATTTCACACTCAACCACAACAATTCTGTTCACACGTTTAATTCTGGATTCGCTGCACACATTATAATATTACATTCAGAAGGGAACGAAGGGTGCATTCATTTTGCGTGATTGTTAAATGGACACATATATTTTGTCATATCATCAGCATAGCAAAGTAGTTTTTTTGCTATGTACCTGAATTGGTTAATTCAGGATGGATATGTGGTTAATTTAGTAATTATTGGAGTAGCGAGTCCTCATTATTTTGCAGTGTGACAATGGCATTAATGTCTGGTGGCCTAAAAAGACATCACTTTCATTACAGTCAACCAGTACTCTACATAGACACCTATAAGCACCATCACCTGCTGGGCCCTGGTTTTTCTTTAAACCGGACTCACCTTTTGTGTCACCTTCTCCACCGCTTCAGGTGGTGCTGGGAGGTGGAGATAAGCAGAGCTCTCTAGTTTTTGACGGACACACCGGCCCTTTCCCTGGCACAGAGAAGCTGAGCAGAGTCGAGATGCTGTGGTAACATTTATGGAGTAGGGTCCCAGGACCTTACGGACAAACTCTGCCAGGTCCTGGCACTCTCTCTGGGAAATTAGGAAAGAGAGAGAGACAGAGAGTTCACAGCAGTGCCAGACGTTGGACAGTTGCACATATTTCATTTTCAGGTCAAGACAGTAAAGGCAGGGTTCGAACCAAAGCTAAAGTTCCAAATAACTTTAAAGACATGTATCATATAGGTACAGTATGTGCGTACCTCGGTTTTAGCCTCCGTTCTCTCCCAGACAACAACTCCTGCTGCTCCCAAAGCTGCACTTTCTCCTATAGTGTTGACTAGGTCTGTCTGCAGTGAGACAATATACCGTAAAAAACAACAGCACAGAATTGAAAGACGTCTCTTCTTTAACAACAAGTCACTCCCTTCCCTTATAGGTAAGGGGAAAAAGACA
>NC_024316.1:11310203-11327664 GCF_000523025.1 Cynoglossus semilaevis | reverse complement strand
TCCCTTCACTTATAAGTAACGGGGAAAAGACACCTACAATATATTTTGTGGTATTTAACTCGCTCTTTCCTCTGTTTTGTCTTCCCAAAAATTTTAATGTAAAATCCGTTTGCAGTGCACCTGAACCGACTCTTATGATTCATCAGATTTTTTTGCAGTATATTACCTGTGACAGGAAAGTGTTAGTGGACATGTAGACACTCTTGATCAAGGGGAAAACAGGGAGATCAAACTCCAGTTCAAGAGATGAAACCCGAAGAGCCTCCTTTATTTGACTGGATAAATACAGCATGGCTCCAGAGGTTCCACTCTGTCAAAACAAACAAGTCCCACACATTGTTATTCCTGCTACGTCAGATAAAATGATAACACACCTCTCAACACATCAGAGTAAATCCAGACTGGACTGTAGTTTGTAACCCATTCAACCTATCCTTTGCCTACACAGAGTCTACAAGACTCTGGAGAAAAACTCCAGCTCAAATTAAGAACCAGAGAAAGTTGCTCAGAGCCAGAGAACCGGTGTGTCCCACCTGCAGCTTCTCCAGAGTTAGCAGAGGGTAAAGGGCAGAGCTTCGTTTCCACAGCCACAGAAGTTCGTCATTAAGGGCCATCTCTGCAGCAGGGCACTGGCCAGTGTAATTGGCTAACACCGTCTGGGCAGAGTCACCGTTGTAGCAGCTGGGGAAAGTGGAGAAGCCCCATAATGCTTTGGGTCGTAATCTTTTGACCTCCCGTAGAGTCTCTGTCATTACTGACTGGGCTGCTGCCTCGAAGTCCACCTGCACCACACATTAAACAGATGACATCACCTCACAACACGAAATGACACATTATCACTGCAGCAACTCTCGGGGTTTGTTTACTAGAAATAAGGATCATTAATGTGAATGTTTTTCCTTCCTGTTGGGGTGAGTTAGAGTCCCATCCACATTTCCCATTTCCTTGGCTTTAAAGCTTAATTTTAAAGCCCCCCTTTACCAACATTTACAAGACTGAAGAAAAAGGTGTATCATCATGAATGTGTGATTACATCATCCTGCCACTTCACAGAGATGTACAGACTGCTATAGTCACAGACTTGTCCTGTTTACATAAACATACACAGCGTACACATCGTACTGTTTGATCAAGTCTATATTCTGGTTGTTTGTTGTTCATAGTGTTTCATTGCTTCCTTTACTGTTGCCATAAAGTCCACAATGAGACAACACAAAGACACAAACTCTCTCCACTCTCTACATCACACCTTTTCATTCTCTCTCACTTCGTGTGAACCATGAACTTGTTGTTTGCATATTTATGAAGCCTTTCATTTCTAACTTGATGAAGTACGTGGACACGAAGGACATCCAAGGACATTTCTGTCTCTCTGTGATGTAAATTTAATGCCACTGTGTTATTTACTGTGAAATTCCGTCAAAGGAACACCCGAGATGTACCCCAACTCCTGGGTGATTTTTATTTTTTATCATAGCTTTACCAGCGTCACTCCCTGACAGTATCTGTCCTTGTGTTCATCCTGACTCTTGACTCACTTTCATTTTTACCTTATCTTTTATTTTTTTCCTATATGACTACCATCATGTTGCTACTGTAAGCCTATATGTTGATGTGTAAGTCATCATGGACAATTAGATATTTGCACTTCCATCAGATCATTTCTCCAATACCCAGTATCCTATGATGTCCCCTGATCTGGTGTATTGATAAAGCAGGACCCCCACCATACAGTTTATAATGCGTTTATAATGTGTCTCCTGACCTTTTTTGAGCCACATATTCATCATACACACACACACACACACACACACATATATATATATATGTATATATATATATATACTGGCAGGAATAGAAGATTTTTAGTTAGAATTTTTTCGTTTTCAAAGCTATCTGCTGCCACCTAGCAGAAGAGTATTTAATTGTTCTGCCTTTCATGCTTTGCTGAGCAACGAAATATTATATGCAATAAAAAACAAAATTAATTAAGTGAAGTTGGATGATTTTCCACGGCACAGCTAATGTTTCTCACGGCACATTAGTGTGCCACGGCACAGTGGTTGGGAATCACTGATATAATGAATGGAGTCGTCTTTGATGTCAGACTGCTCTGATCTTTGTTGATCTCACACCGGTGGAGTTGACGGACTGCACCTTGGAGGCACTGAATATGTGGCTCCGCTGGGACTCGAACCCAGGACCTTCTGCTTGTACCACAGATGTGTAAAGAGGAACTACAAAGAATGAGGTCCCGCTGAGATTTCTGCTGTCAGCCTTGTTATTTTTACATTCAATACAAAGCTATTTATATGATAATGTTCTTTTGTTTACAGTTAAAAAAAAAGTTTAAATAATCAAAATGATATCAGAAATATTACGTACTAAGAGGTGATGATGACTGTTAAGACATCTTCTCACCTGTGACCACTTCTCCACCTCCTCTGGACTCCACTTGGGAAAGAAAGTCTTCATCAGTTCCCTGGATGCTTCCAGATACATAGTCTTCCTTTCTGTGTTTCTGGTCCATTGAGGGACCCACTCTGTCCAGTGCAACACCCCCAACCCAAGATACCTTGGTGCAGGTAACGCTAGCTCCAAGTCCTGCTGGCTCTTCTGGAGGTGGCTGTCCAGTTTGGTGTGTTGTGGTAGCCCCCCGTTGACTGGAGTGTCCTTATCGACAAGATATGGATATTTTCCCAGCGTGTTTTCATAGAAGACCTCAACACGTCCTTTCCTCTCCATCCCAAAAGATCTGGGATCTGGACGATTGGGGCAGGAGGAATCAGGAACTCCCCAAAATATGATGAAAGGCTGCCCAGACAGTAACGGGGGGCCGGCTGGCCGCGGCGGAGCAGCTACACAGATGTCAGGGAAGGCTGAGAGCAGGTAGATGAAGATGGCCACTAAGAGTGAAGGCTGCACTTGTGGGCGATCTAACGACACCTTTGCAGCTGACACACAACTCCAGAGTGTGTGTGGTGTCCACTGTGGTTCTGGTCTTGGGTCTGGAGGGGACCTAGTTTTGCTCCTCGCCATTGGAACATCCACCTCTCAGGCACTACCTTTTCAGGCCAATCATGTATCTGTGAGAGAGAGGATGTTGATCAGTCTAGTTGGTGGAGAGGTCATAGTTCAGATTTGAACTCTGCTAGTGCTGGTGCCTCATATACTGTATTAGCTTGATTTGTATCCTAGCAACACCACTGACCTGGTTATTTGCACTCTTACAGTATTACACACATGAAGAATCTCTCATGGACCTGTTTTGGAATGTTTTTGTTTTTTTCAAATGAGTTTTCCCATTTTCCAGTTTTCCCCACTGTGGTTTGACAGTTCTCGTTGTTTTTCAGTAACTAAAACCAACAGTTTGTTCTTTGAAAAATGATGATAACGCACTGGTTAAATACAAAGAAAATAAATGATGTGGAATATTTTCAGAGCTGAACAATTTGTTCATGTTTTTACTCTTTTATGTGTCAAATAAGAGACATGCATTATCTCAGACACACGTGATGTTGAAACCTGGAGAAATCAATATTTTATAGACGTCAGGGTGCAGAACAGAGGAGTTCTGAGAAGAGATAAATCCATAGATAATATCAAATTCCACAAAGACCAAGAGACATAAAAGTACTTTTACTCATTAGCTGTAAACATATAAAATACTGTATGCATCATGAATTCAATATTGCAAGTCCTTGACATATTTTTCTTTTATTTCTGGCCCTTTGTGTCAAGTACATTTTGAAAAATATCAAATTACACAGAGTCTACTTCATTTATCAATAATTGAAAGCAAGTGGGAGCAGGAAGTTTGAGGATGAGCACCGCATTTCTAACTTTCTTTTTCACTGACGCAGTGTCTCCTGTTGAAGCCTAAGTAAAACTTAAATGCTGTGATAAAAGTTTCAAGACAGATCAAGAGCAGTTTGTCACGACAAAATAATAAAAGACCGAATGTCTTTTCATGCATCTCTTTGATGCATCAGAAAATGTGTGAAAACATCATCCCCTCTATCTTCATGATAAATCTGAGAAAATCCCAGCCCAGGACTTTACAGTGTGAGATGTGCTGTGTCTCTGCTGCATTACCTCCCCTTAATGAGGATCCATTTAGTACAGAAATCAGGTATAGTTTTTTATTTTTAGAAGAAGAGGCTGTTTTTGTTTGTTTTTTTTAAAGAAAATCTACATCAAATTACACAATGTTATTTTCTTAAAACCCTAATGATGAGACCTTTGTGCTGTTGTTTTAAAGCTAACTGTCTTTCAGGAATGACAGATAATAATCTAATGATATTTAAAAACAATGTAAGAATATTAAATAATTACGTAAAAGATAATGAAAAAAGATTAAAGCAAAAACTAATTAAATGCTGATAAAAGGTTATCAAAATGTGTCTGATTAGAGTTAGACAAAAAACAATCTGATTTAATATTATTATAGTATTAATATTATTATTCAACTATTTGACAAAATCACCTGGAAATGAGACATAGTAATGAGACATAAATGTCCCAGTTTGAAAAGCCATGTTAATATTCATTGTGCTTCTTTCAAGGTCCATTCATTGTGTTTTAAGATAATTTAAAAAAACGTCATCATAAGTGAAAAAATCTATTGATAACCAATGCAGTAAATAGTTACAATGGAGAATCTGTTGATTAGAGACTGTTTACTTTGTACTGTGGTACATCCCAAAGTCATGTCCTGTATTATCTCTCTTCAGTTGTTTGTTTTCCACCGACCAGAGCCGAGACCCAACTGTTGGGTCCGCGTTGACCTTTTTCAGCCATTTGCTATAATCCAGCTTTTCCTATGTACCAATCCCACACCTGTTTGTAGTAGTGAAAGGTAAAACAGTATAATCTGGTCAGACTAAGCCTGTGGTCTGTGTTTACTCCTCCGTCTGGACACAGACTGATCCTGACCCCGACACCTACGCAGCAGAAGAACAAAACCCACGGCTTAACAACACAGTCACAACTAAAAGAAAAACAAAATAAACTATAACAACAACAGCCTTATGTCTCTGAGCCTCTGACTTCAGCTGAGACAGGTCTGCAAATCCAACTTCACTATCTACAGTGATTTCATTCTCCTTTGGAATTGTTTATCTGATCTCCTTTAATTACCACCACACTGTGGGGGGGATACAAAGCAATAAGTCTGTCTATTTAAAACTGCTTGGATCCTAGTACAGATAGTACCATCCTAGTACTGATCGTACCATCCTAGTACTGATAGTACCATCCTAGTACTGATCGTACAATCCCAGTACTGACAGATAATAGTATGTTGTTTTTCTACTGGAGGAGAAAATAAAAGCCTATTATTTATATTGGAACCACAGTTGTGTTTCTATATGCTGAGGTTTATCAGAGGTTTACTCCTCCACACGCTGCTGCTGCTGCTGCTGCTGCTGCTGCTGCTGCTGCTGCTGCTGATGTTTAAGTACAAAACAAAGATAAATATTCAGGGATGCAGTTTTTTGTTATTTACTAATATTTGGCTTTTGGGCTTTTATTCAAAGCAGAATTATTTCTTTCATAGTCGTCTCCTTCCCATCAACTGACACTTTTCCATTGAGCGTGTTGTTTACTTGGTAATTGCTGGGAGAGACAGACTCTGGTTGTGTTATCTTTGTTAATGTGTCCAGTTAGTCAAATGAACTCAGCAGTGGTTGGAATATTCTGTTAAAATAATGGACTTTCCTTTGTTATTATTACATTTTTATTCATTTTTCATATGTTTATATTTTTCCTCACTTAACTGGTTTTATTGTTGTGTTTCTGTCCAGCTTTGACTGCTGTGGCAGAGGCAGCATCGAACGTGTGAAAACCATTATCTTTAATAACTTATTCGCCTGATGAGTGATATTTGGTGCTAATTGCTAATTGTTTTTCGATCTGTAGGCAGCAAAGATTGTAATTAAATTTTTATCAGGGCTGACAATGTCAGATATTGATCGTGTCACGGTTTCATATTTTTCTCTTGTCCTGTTTTGCTCTCATAAAATGAGCTGTGACTTCTCCTGGCCTCCAGTGATGGAGACCAGATTGCTTCTGCTGACCCTGTGACTCGTGTCTCCTCAGTAGCAGGAAGATGCTTTCAATCAATTCATTTGTCCTTTATGTAAAGAAAATAATTTTCATACCACACAGTGTCGGTTCAGTGTTGGCCTAGACAGTTAACATCAGTCAAACTAATATGAAAAAAAAACTTGTTATACATTTTATTTCTGTATACATATACTATCTATCTACTATATACATACTGTCTATCTATTTATCTATCCATTCATGTATCTATCAACTCATATATAAATATATATTCATATATATATAGTCATTCAATTTAAACTATTTAAAAATTGTAAAATATTATAAATGTTCACATTATAGCCCCACCATGTTATTCTGTATATTTTATAAATATATAGCGTTTCTTATTAACTTTAATGTAGTTTCAGGCCAAACCTCATATGTTTATTTATTCACTTTAATCTAAATTCTTTGACTTTAGTGGCACGTTACATCATTGAATTATGAATTAAGCACGTCAGCAAACTACTGCTGTGACTGTTACCATGTTAGTGGAACTCACCCAGGCCAGAGTTCCTCCTGTACTGACTCCACATGGTCCTGGTCTGAGCCTCTGCTGCTGACATTAAGATACTTTATTCCACTCCTGTTTCCTCACTGGAGTCTGTTTCACTGCACAGAAGTTCTATTTTTCCACAGTCAAAGACCAGAATCTGAGTACAACGGCCGCTCTCTTTGTTTCACAGTAAGGTGCACGTCCACCAGGTGGAGTTATTAGCCGAAGCATATCGATGGAGAACAGCTGTTGAATAGCGCTGCTAGCTACCGCCGCTTTTTCTAAAGAGCAATGGAGACGTGTCAACATCTATAATTGCCACCAACACTCTTCTTTTTCTTCTCCTTCTTCTCCTCCTTCTCCTTCTCCTCCTCCTTCTTCTTCTTCTTCTTCTTCTCCTTCTTCTCCTTCTTCTTCTTCTCCTTCTTCTTCTTCTTCTTCTTCTGCTTCTGCTTCTTCTTCTTCTTCTTCTTCTTCTTCTGTTGTCTAATTCTTTATTCTTCTTCTTTGTGGAGAAATCAAGTAATCCGTATCAGCTTTGTGAGGGCTTGAATAAGCTGTGCATGTGTGCATGCAGCAAAAGGACACTTGATACCCGGAAGCTAAGGAATGGAGTGATAGAAAAAGAGAGAGAGAGAGAGAGAGAGAGAGAGAGAGAGGGAGGGAGGAAGGAAGGAGATGAAGTGACAGGAATAGATGAAGGAGTTAAAAAGAGATGACCAAAAAAAGTCAGGCGATAAGGAGGGAGGAGAAAAGAGAAGGAAACGACACAAAAAGGTAGAAATGGAAACCAGAGGAGGAGTCGTTGAAGAACCTGTTCATAGGATGTAAATGCGGGTGGGCAGGTGTGCGTGGGTGTGTGTTAGTGTGTGTGTGTCACCAACAAGCTACGCTAAGCTTCCTTTACTAAGAGACGGTAAGCAGGGTCAGAGTAGGCTCCGCCAGCTCACATGACCAAAAACACTGACCGTAATCCCATAATCCCCTGCTCTACTGCTGCCTCGTTTGGCTAAACAAACATCCAAGCTCCGAGAGATCACACCTGACTTCCTTCCTCTCCTCCTCCTCATGCCACCCCTTCTCTGCTGCTCTCCTCGTTTCTGTTCTTCTTTAATCATCTGTAAAATGTTATCATCTTCAACCTCCCTCCTCTTCCTCCCCCTTCTTCTATCGCTCTACTCCCCCTCCCCCCAGCACCTCCTCTTTACCTCCCAAATCCCTCTCTTCCTGCCATAATCTCTTTTCTCCCACAGGTGACTGCTGTTTTTAATTCTGACCTTTCTGTCAAGCCTTCAGCAGTCACAGCAACATGGTTTGGGTTGATATGACATCTTAGATCAGTGGGTGGAGGCGGGGGCGCCGTCCTGGTAGAAGGTCAGGTTTGATTCCGGCTGTGTGCTGATGTGTTCACGGACCAGACACTTAACCCCTGTTTTTTTTGCCACAGGCTGTGGTCCCAGAGATAAATGGAGAGGGCTGACTGAAGGGCACGAGGAACAAAATCACTTTACAGAACTAATTATTAAGAACTGAATTCAAAACAAAGAAATGTTAATGCCACAGTCCTGGGCACATCATCTTTATAATCTGAATGTGACAAAAACAACCTGTCTACTGTAGAAGAATTTTATATATATATATATATATATATATATATATTCACCATATCAGAACTTGAAGGAAACTTGGGAACTAATCTTATTGATGCTCACACAGCAGAGGACGGATTTACTCACATTATAAAGTGTCAAAAATGAAATGAAAGTTATTCAAATGAATCCAAACAGAACCATATAGAACAGAACAAAACAGCACCAGGGAAAATACCGTATATACTATACACAGGCCGTCCTCGGTTTACGACCTCTTCGACTTACAGCGTTTCACGGTTACGTCGTCAACACCCACTTCATACGAATTCATTAAGAAAGTCTTTTTTCAGACTCAGACCAAATTGTAAAGTATAATAAAGAAGTCGACAACACACTCTCCATGTCGTCATGGCTGTTCACTGCACTGGTTGTGTTTTCCTACATATTCTGTGTGATATGTAATAATACATAATTTTATGTACGTTCAAACTTATGGTGGGAAATCTGAGTTTCACCACCGCTACAAACCAAATCCCAACATTAGGCAAGTCAGTGCTCCATTGTGTTTCAGTTTCATCTTTACTGTTTCTATGTGAAACATTATTAAAAACTGTTGAAAGACTAAAGGCCAAAATGAATGTTATTGAAGGATCTGCACAAATCCCTGCCTTAAATTTCACCCCCAAAACTGTGCTTTGAAGAACCAGGGAACATACCAGGGTTAGGGTCAGATCTGAAGGAACGTAAGAGAATCTCCAAAAAAGGAAGACTGTGAAACTTCCAAGAGTCTTCTGAAATGTGTGAGAATAGAGTCTGCCTCCCAGAATAGAACAGATCAGAATAGAATGTCATTTTATTCAGGTATGGATGATACAGTTTTACACAGGGGTCATGAGCATTTAAAACAACAATGACAATGACAATGACTCAACATATAAGGTTCAGGATATAAAATGGATGTTTATTTCATATGAGTAAATATATCTTTAATGTTTTCATCGTAGGTCGATCACTTTACCCTGGCACCTCCTTCCTGTGCCAAAAAAGTGTGGACATCCCTGATTTAACACACAGTTATGAACCAACACATTTTATAGTTTATAGTCTTTACTGGTTTTCAACTCTTGTTTTGACTAACTATTCTAATCAAAGAGATTTTATATGATCAGGATCATTAACACTGTTCTCATCTGTTTGTTCATCAGCAGAGGTGACCCTGAGGGGTGGGGCTGGGGGATGTTGGTGAGGGGGTTCTGCTGTGTTGAAATTTTAATTCAACTTTAAAATATGAAATGAATTTAAATTATATTTTTTTTAAAAAAGGCAAGTTAAAGCGAACCTGTTAAATGTGTCGTCTCCTGCGGATGTGACTCAGACACTGCAGCACGGCGAGCAGCTGAAGTGAGAGCCACTGTGTCCCAGATCAGTCCATCACTCACCACCTCACAAAGCAGTTTACACCAACACTGAAACACATGCAATGTTTCACGGATTTTAACCACAGCAGTAATACAACAAAATCCTCTAAATGAAGTACTAGTTAAATCAATATGAAGTACTACATGACCGAAGCAGTATTTTTAACTGTTTTTGTCTTGTCAGTCACACAGTGGAGACAGCAGGGATGTTAATGTAGGATCCTGAATAACTAATGGAACACATTCAGCACATACTGTACTGTATGTGTGTTGGTGATTTGTTATACACCTGAGGAAAATATGGAAAAACGCTGCTCCATTATGTCTGGCTCCTCTGCAACAAAATACATATTTATATCTCTGTGTACCTCACTTATTTTTTGTATTATATTTTCACCCTTTTTTTCCAAGTGTTTTCCTGTTATTTATCCAGGCTCTGTATCCATCGTCTCTCGTCTGTCTTCTCAAAGTTATCTGTCATTTCTTAGCATAGAGCCGTCACTGCTCACAGTGACCAATAATCTGGTCAAAGAATCACACCTGTGCTCTCGTCTTGTTTCCTTTTTTAGGTTTATAAATGCTGCTCTTTTCTATGGAACTTGAGTTTTGAGATTTTCTTTTCAGCTTTGTAAATATGTGTGGTTGCATTATTTAAATGTTAATATGACTAAAAAAAATAATGACAGTAAGGGAACAGGCTGCGCAGTATTTTTTTCATATCAATTGTATAACTAATTGGCCATATTTCTATTCAAAATATTTAGTCTAATTTGATCAAAATCAACCGATTAAGTATCCGCTTTATTCTTAATTACTTTCTTGTTTTACTTTAAAAGGAACAGTTTTATTATTTACCCTAATTAAATAAATCAATTTAGTAGAAATTAAACTGTATTCACTCTAAATACTAACAAATGAATAATACTGAGAATTAAAAATATATATAAATACAGTAGAAAATGAAGATAAATAAAAAATAAACTTTCTACAGTTAACACAGCCAGCTATACAGCAAATGGGCAGAGCTTCTACAAGAAAAGTGCATTTGAATTGAAAAGACAGTTTTCCAGTAAACAGACATGAACTGTGTACGTGTGTTTTATTAATTTACTCCTATTACACTGGGACAATGACTGACAAGTTGTGTTGTTGCTGGTTTGGCACGTTTGCGATTTATTTAAATGATACCAGCTTGATCGTGGTAATTCAAATGTTAAGGTCATATTTAGTTGATAAAAAACAAGTTGTACTCTTTCAGTGCACAATTTCGATGACAATTATTTGATGCCATTGACATGATCACAAATCACAAAACTCTCTTGTGACCTGTCTCTCCTTTTTAAGTATTTGCTGGAATTGTTTGCAATTTCTGCTTGAATTCACACATGACAGTCCAGCGCTCGGTCCCTGAGTGTTACTGCTAAACTCTCCATACACACTGGTGGGTGGTATTCATCTGCATTCCACAGAGTAGCTAATGCTCTTGGATCTTTTTTTTTTTTGTTTTTTTACCAGCCTTGTGTTTTATTCCCGCTGAGGCCTTGTGCACTAAAAATACATGCATGGCACCACGGGGAGCTCAGGATAAAAGCATCCACCACATGCCAAGTGGCAGACTACACATGAACTCTGCATGTCTTCACGTCAGCGCTGCTGTACAGGCCGTGCGCCTGCATGTTGTTTCTGCTTCTTTATGCATTATGCTGTTGCTCCTCTGCATGCTCCCATGTTTTTTATATGTAGCCCCGTGTGTGTCTGCTGCATATGTATGACCGTGCTGCTGCTGCTGCTGCTCTGTGTGCAGGTGTGTTCTCTTTTACTGGATTATACTGCATAAAAAACAAGGGTAAATGCGTTTTTTTTTTTTTACATACAACCTGCTGCAGGTTCACTGTTACAGACATTCATTTGTGGAAGGTGCACAGTCTGGTCTTAAGGTCATATACATTATGCATCTGTGTGTTTTCATGCCTGGCTCTGTTTCTGCTGCCTGTGTTAGCCGTTGCCTTTTGTGTTGTACCTTTGTCTGCTGTGATGAACCCTTCAGCTTTTTAATGAAACATGGTCTGTGTGCAGGTGCTTTGGTCATAAAGAATGTTCTGTGTACAGAGGTGTTCATTAGCATGGAACAGCCTATTTTAGAAAAGTAGAGCAGTGACCATACCAATATTATTCAAGTTTGGGGGGAGCAGTGGGCTCTTGCTTTTATGGATGGCTCAGTTGGCCAGTTTAGTCGACTGAGATCTTTTTCCTACCATCAGTGGCCATGGAAGGATATGACGATGGGTCCCTGTGTAACACACTTGATACCCACTATAAGAAATGTCCGAAACATTATAATAAATTCATATTTTAACCGCACGCCACCCCCCATATAGCACCACTGCCACTAACTAAAATGCAGCTCCAGACAATGACAGAGCCTCTGTGCTTTACCGACATTTGGAAACATTTTTTTTCCTTGTTCTAGCCCAACACAGGAAGTGAATCCAAGCTAAAGTTTTGAACTGACCTAAACTAAGTGTTTTTCCTTTACTGTTCAGCTCAGTTTCTATGCACCTTTAAATATTTTAGTATTATTTTTCTGTGTCCTTGTTGTTGCAACCCCTTAATTTGAAGCATTAATGGAAAGCAATCAGCAGATTGGCTGGTTCCCATTCTTCTGCCAGAAACTCATACAAACACATTGGCAAAGAAATGTATCATTTTAATCAAATGTTTATTATATTATTGTATAACCCACTGAAGTGCTTGCTCAGTGTGTGATCTCTAATTTGATTTCCTATAATAATGTGAAACATGTTTTACTCCTTACTTTGTCTCAATGCATATTGACTCCATATGCATTACTCCATTTTTCCTCATCAAATGTTTTTTCTGGGAGGCGTAATTTAAAATTTAATATAAAAAACTGTGAAGTCCATTGAGGTCAAATGTGATTTGTGAATTTGGCCTCCACTAAAAACAGTAAACTCAACCAACAAAACAACAGTCTCTTAAAGAGTACCGTACAACAGAACAGGGTCGGCTCAAGACCTATGTTAAACACTATCCTTGTTGTGTTTGCGTGAGATAGTGCTTTGCCCTTTTAAAGGTGGAGCAGACGGAGCATACGGACGACACGGATTATACAAAGGTCAACAAGAATACCCTCAGGTTAAACACACCATCAAAGACCTGCACACACGCTAGCTCCAAAGTCCGATTATATGTTTCCAATACCCTGAGGTCATCTGATCTGTTCTGGTCAGGTTTCCATGGAAACACCTCATCCAGGGGACAAGGAGGAGGAGGAGGAGGATGATGATGATGATAGCAATAATGAAAGCAACATTTTTATTGTAATTTAAACAATACTGAATATTAGGTCCAACATTTCAAAGAATGGTGCACAGCTCCTGTTTTTATGCAAGAGTGGATTTGTTGGGAAACTGAGATTTCAGTGGATTGTTTCTGCAACAAGATTACTGAAGAGACAACCAGACAACTAGATTACAGTATCACTTGTGTTTTACTGTTTTACTCAGGTTTGTTATCTTGAAACCACTTTCTGTTGAGGAACTTGTTAGCTGTTGTTTTGAACTGCAGCACTACGTACTAAAACTAGCTGCTTGGCACAACAAAATACTGTTTATAAGTAAATACGTTGTGTCTGGTTGTAAAGAAAGAAAGATAATGAACCAAACGACTAAAAATGCTCAAATAGCTTTATAGGAACCGTTGTATAATAATCTTTAAAAAAAGCTTCATTTAATTTCTAGTGATGGATTTATCTCAGTCATTGACTGTATACATAGAACATGGTGCTGATTTATATGAATTTGAATCATATTTAGTGGAAAACTTCATTTTCCCAGGAGACATGCAGTTGTTTCACCAGACTTTGTGCTAAAGTGTGTCGTTTATATTTTTGCGCTGGTGATTTTCATCATAAAAAGTCTTCTTGTACCCACTGACACCCGATGCCCCTGATCTCTGTGATTTGATGAGCAATGATTGTGGTGACTGGAATTCAGCTGTCAGTACTGCTTTGTCTTTGTTCAAAACCACACTCTGACGTGTTCTTTCTTAAATACTTTTTCCTTCTTTTTTTGGACCTGTAGACAGTAATAAAACATTTTTTAAAGACATGCAGTTCTGCCATTAAGGAATGAGCTACTAATACAACAGTTATCATAACCATAACTGTAAATATCTAACAGTAAACTTTAGCCGCCATAAAAGCCACAAACACACACACCAGGGTCTGGCCTTGAGATAAAGTCATAAATATAGTGACACAAAATTAGGACAATGTATATGTAGAAACAGAGACAACCATGACATACCATATCTCACCGCTGGATTTGAAGGAAATGCTTCTTCTATGTCTGTTTAGCCAAACATGCTGCAGGTGATTGGATCAGCTTTAAAGCTACAGTCAAACACCATGTTTTTTTTTCTCCCCGTGTCGAGCATCTGGTGATCAGCGATTGATGACTTCACTGATGTGAACAATATATCACTCATGTGAAGTGTTAATTAGACATGTGAGAAGTGGCAGCGAGCGTTTCCTGCACCGACGACGGTCATTAATCAAAATACAGAGATGAATGTTCAGCGAACTGTAACCGACGCTGACACGGGCTGCAAATGAACACAGAGAGCTTCTCCTCACGCCGCTGTCTCCCCGCTGTATCTCCTGCACCAGGTACCAAATGTTATGTGATCATTGCATCTCTGATCATTAATCACAGTTCTGCTTAATTCAATGCCAAAAAAGGTGGAAAAGAATCCATCATGGAACCCTTCCATGTCTTTAGCTGAGAGAATTGTACACGGATTTCTGACAGATTTTGGTGCAAAACTTGAAAAATGAGGAATAAGGATTGTGTAAATCATGTGTATCATGCCGCGGCATCGAGGATCAGATTTGAAAATACAAGACGTGGCACAAACACTTTGACGTAAAGATGTTTAATCACTGCGACTGCATACTGTAACGGTTTTCTTTACCATTTTCCTGGGTACACAGGGCACAGACGGAGATGTCCCCGTGACACTAGGAGCTTCAGTTAGAGATCCTTTAAGTAGAGTGGATCTAAGTCAGGCCCCACAGAGAAAAGCCAAGACTCCTTCTTAGAATTCAGGGAGGTTTTAAATGGAACCATCTTGCATGTGTTCCTCGTGTGTGTGTGTGTGTGTGTGTGTCACTGTAGCACTGTATGATTGACTGATGGCTGGTTGCTCCAGATACGTCAACTTGGCAGGAGAAGACAGGAATAAGAATGCAGTTTTGGTGCATTTTGTACACGCAACATCTGGCATATTTTATGACCATTTCTGTAACTACAGCCAATGAACAGAACCATTAAATATAGCATTGCTCTGCTAATTTAAAATGCATGGTGAAGAACATATTTGCAATATTTTCCAAGCATGTAAGGTGAACTCTGACGTCATATTCCTTATCTTTATAAAGGTTCTGTGTCAAGGCTAGAAAAGTAGAATTTGAAGGTTCCAATGTAGGAAGGTAGGATTTGTCAAAGTCTTAATGGGGACACATTACACTACAGTTGCAAAAAATAAATGAGGCTCCGCAATGTGGTCGGTGAGCGGTCAGTTTCTGTGCCTTTACCTTTAAATGGTACCAGCCAATGAATGCCCTGGCCACCTGGGGATGATGTCATGGAACCAAGGAAACGGCTGAGAAATGGCTTCATGACTTGCGTTGTGTTTTTTTTACTGCTTCTGACTATTGTTCAGTGACTGTTTGTATTTTTCGCTGCCACCTTTCACTTTTCTTTTTGCTGCTTATCCCGTTGATCAGGTGGTAGCGCTGTGCGAGCCTGTAGTGTTGTATTACAGCCTGAACTGCCCAGAGCTCCGCAGGAGGGCAAAAGTAGACAGACAGAGTCACAAAGATGTGTACGGTACCAAAACCCCATCAAGGAGAATTTGTAAGAAGATGCCCTCTTTATGATCCAGAAGTGGAATCCAGTCTGTTAAGACCACGAGGGGTGTCACTCTGCCATCTTTAGTCTAAACATTAACCTGGTTGATGGCTGTATATTTTTTACATTGTTTACTCTGTGCTTTACCCTTTAAACCAAACCAGTCTGTAGTGTCAGACCACAGCACAGCTAACACAGACTGTTGAACATGTCAAAACATAGTTTATTCATTGTTACAAGAACACACTGCATATATTTATCCTGGGGTGAGTGGGAAAAGAAATGCAAGAAACCAGTGTTTACCTGTCGAACATTGTTAGTAGAGTCCATACCGGTCTTGGTACGTTATAAAGACATTTGAGAACTTCAGTAAAGATTCTGAAGTCCACTATCTTCTATTTAAATTTTTTGTAATCACCTGGCTGTCAGCGGATTCGACGGTGAGGATCGCAGCTGTGTTCTCATTTGTCACTCCTGACAGTGGAGTCGGCTTAGACATCCACACAACCAGTAAATAAAAGTCCCAGGTTTCTCTTCTGTCATGATTTGCTGTGTAAACCGCTCAGAACTGAGCAGAGTGTTCACCAAGTGCACAAAAGGCTCCTGCAGATGGCAGATTTCTTCTTTAAAACACTAATTAAAAAAGTCACTTCAATCCCTGGGTCCAGAAAAGACACTATTCAGCTGTAGCTGTGAGCTGAGAACGCTATTGAGGCTAAAGTCAATGTTAAATAATCATTCTCACCTCCTCCATGCACTGACGGCGTCTCGTCAATGCACCTTCCTTTTCCATTTGATCCCTCCACAGTGCAGAACTGAACACTGCAGGAAGTCGTCCCCGTCGGCCTCTTTCAGGCTTTTTGATGCGTTTAGTTATTGTTTTGAATGTGGCATTATTTTCCGACTCATCTAAGTTTCCTTTTCAGTCGTCTGCGTTGGCAGCTTGAGCTTGGAGTGATAACTGTAACACATTCCCTTTCTCAGATAGAATATAATAAATAAACAACTTTACTTGGTCTTTAGTTATGTCTTAAAGTATTTACGTAAATTCCTTCTCTTCGCATTCTGGGGAATGTCTTTCATACCACGTTACAACCTCCTTATTTGCCAAGTATACGGAAAAAATCAAATTCTTTTGCACTTTGAACTTCAAAGCTTCAATGATTCAAACTGGTTTCTGATTACTTTTGGTTAAAAGTGTGATGTTTGCTCTGATTTAAAAAAAAAGTCAAATTTTGAGCTTTGATGAAACATACATTGGTCAAACACACTTCAACTCTTGACAAAAATATAACAGTAATACTGCTTTTTATGACTTCAGAGGTGTGTCTGAACATAGTTTAGTTACAAAAAGTGGACGCTCCTTGAATTTATATCTGTCTCACTAGCTACTGTCTGTGACCTTAGAGCCAATACCTGTATCTGTACTAAATTATATGTAGATCATTGACATGAGCTCATGAAAGAAAATGCATCGTCTTTGTTGACCAGAGATTCATCCTCATTTCCAGAACATGGTGTTAAGAACGCAGAAAGACAGCTCCCCCTGATGGTCAGAGAAAGAGAGAGGGAAAGACAGTGATCAGCAATGCAGGGGGAGAGGGAATAACAGAGTGGATATGCACACACACACACACACACACACACACACACACCTCGGAGTGTGGTATTACAGTTTGGCTGACAGTGCTGCTCTGAGCTTAAAGATTTGCAGTGTCAAAGCAACTCTATTGTACTCGTTAGTGTGACAGTATCCCGCAGGAATGTGAAGCTAACTGGTCTTTTTTTTTCACACAATAGATATGATCAAGTTCAGCTGGGACACCAGCCACAGAGTTTAAAGCTGGTATAAAGGAATAAAAGAAACTCAAAAGTAGAGGGAAAAAAATATCACAGGGACACACATTCAGCTTC
>NC_024316.1:11279435-11310168 GCF_000523025.1 Cynoglossus semilaevis | reverse complement strand
GTGAAATAAATCTATCTCTAATCCTCAAACCAATTAGCAAAAATGTGCTAAAATTGAAAGGTTCCAAAGTTAGTCCTTCAGAAAGTTTAAAGGTAGGGTATGAAGAAAGAGAAAAAACACATGGCAGTATTGTTGGTAAGACAGACCAGTTTTTAATAATGAGAAGATGGTCAGATGTACAACGTCATGACGGACAATCGTCAGTCGTCAGTTGGACCGGGCAGAGGTCCAAGGAAGGCAACAGACACAAGGCCAAGGTACTGAGCTAAGGCTCAAAGGTGAAAAAAAAAAAAGAAACAGACAACAAAAAACAACAAAAAACCCAACAAACAGCAGGTATAAGGAAATGCTTTTTCAGACTAAAGGTTAAAAACTGGTAACAAAAAGAGGAAAAGTGGGGGGTGCATTCACAGACAGAGGAGGGGTTAACGAGACACAGGTGGGGATGGTCAGGTGATCACCATGGAGGGAATCACAGCAGTCAGGAGCAGGTAGACGAGGAAGGTTACACAAGGTGGGAATTGGAGCGCCTGAAAGAGCAACACCAGGTGAGATACAAAAAAAACTGCACTGAAAAGAATTCAAATCAAAATAAAAAAGGACAGAACCAAACCAGGTGAGCTGGATGTCAGCAGGATTTACACAAGAGAGTCCAGAAACACTGCCCTCTGTGAAAATGTTTGAGCCAGTAGATGGCGGTAATGCAACTGAAAGGGTCCAGGGCTGCTGTTTATATACCACAGATAGAGAAGGCTGTCTATGTTTGGCTTTGTTGGATGCATTTTTTACATTTTGAGGGCAAAATATGAAGGTGATTTGGCTTTTTATTTTTTACAGGGTGTTTTTATTTTGGTTTGTCAGTTTGAATCTGCGTCAGTGAAGGGCTGTGAGGTGTTGAGCGAGCACAAAAAACTCCCTGTCTTCCCAGGGGCAGTAAAAGCATCTCACTGCTCCTGTTACTTTGATGAGTTATATGCAGAAGGTGAATTTCCTACATAAACCTGTACTGGTACTGTGTGTACCTGTACTATGTATGTACAGTGTCAAATGACGCCTTAGTTGGTCTGTGTCATAGTACCCTGGCCCTAAGGTCAGTGACCTTAGCGTTGACTGTTAGGTGTCGGTGTTGACTGTTGGCTTGAATGCGTTCTGTGCATCCAGTGGTTATTTTCTACAGCCAAATATACTTATAGTGTCTGTTTATAGCACCCCCTGCAGGGAGAGATATAAAGTTTCTGTTTGTAAACACCATGCAGGAATTACTAATACATTTAAAATCATTAATTTCAATGTAAAGTGAATAAAGGGAATAGTGAAGCGTCGGTGGACTGAGAGATGAGGGGGAAGATGGAATAAAGGATGAGAGAAAAGCAAAATGTTGAAAATTGGATTAGAGAACGAGGCGACTGTCAAGTTGTCTTTGATCATTGCTTTTTAAGAGAAAAATGGAAAGGAATTACTGTGTGTGTGTGTGTGTGTGTGTGTGTGTTCCTCTTATAGCTGTACGTGTGAGGACATTTATTGGAAGAATATAAATTCAAAAAGGAGTATTTTACTAGAATTAGGTATGAAGTGTTAATATTAGGTCGGAGAAGTAAGTCGAATTAAGTTGGATTACAGTTAGGGAAGTGATGGTGTGTGTGTGGAGGGTGTGTGTGTGTGTGTGTGTGTGTGTGTTTGACTATTCAGAGGCCTACATCCTGGTTTGTCAAACAGCTCCAATAAAGTAAAGACTGAATATGTGTGTGTTTGTTCCTCCCTAGTATGCGGTGTGTGTGTGTAGTAGTGTGTGTGTTTGCGTGTGTGTGTGTGTGTGTGCACATGCTGGGACCTATAGGCGGATGTTTTCCGAGCTCAGCAGCCGTGTCGGGGCAAGGAAAGAGAAAAAGAGAGAGAGAGAGAGAGAGAGAGGAAGGTGTAAAAAGAAAAAAAAGAAGGTGGATGAAAAGCGTGCCCCAGGAATTTACAAATGAAAAGAGAAGTTTTTTTTTTCTCTTAATGCGATTAAATTTTTCCATCTCACCGCTTCCCTGGCCGACAGTTTCAACTCTTTAGGAGCACAGAGCCGCAACGCAACTCTGTCTTCAAGATGGGATGGCGGGGGGTGAGGAGGAGGGGGAGGCGCGGGGGGAGCTGGTGGGGGGTAAACGTGAGGCAGTGCAGAAACACTAAGACAGGAAGAGAAAGACGGACTGGCAGAAAATGTTACATTTCAGGAACCACATCGGCAATGTTTTGTCTACTGAACAGATTCAAGCTGGGAAATTAAATTGGGAAAGTGACAGAGAGCGAGGGTGAGTGAGGGAGACAGAGGGAGAGGCAGGGGGAGACGCAGACGGAAACAAAGGAATTTACAAAAGGATTAACGCTGAATAGTCTCAACATGTTTGGAGTGAATTAAGTGGTTGATTTCAACGTTACACTGTTTCTTTCTATTTGATTTGACACACATTCGACAACAGAGGAGGAACATGCTGTGAAAACCTCGGAACTTTAAGGAATATTTTATATACAGACTTCATTTTTTATTTAATTTTAAACTTCAGCATGCTACCAACACAGCTAACCTTAATATACTATAACAGTGTAAGCAGAAATATTGTAGGTTTTGGTTGTAAATCAGACAGTTTAGATGTACAGTCGACCTTCTGCTCCAGTCATGATCAGTGTCATGGAGTAAGAATTTTAAAACAGCTTTGTTGTCATGACTGGGTGGATTTTATTGCTCCTAGGGCTTCTGTTGTTTTTATCTAAACGGTAAATGCTGATCAGATCACACAACAGTCAAAGGTGATGGCTTTAGCTATGGGTAGAATGTGACAATACAACATTTTGCTAGGACAGTGAAGGCATCACCTTCTCATGACCGTCTCTGTCCTTGGTTGGTGGTTCAAATGTAGAATGGTGGTGTTCTGCAGTGCAGGTGGGCTGCAGCTGGAGCTGCTGGTCAGAGAACACCAACATGACTTCAGCTAAAACTTTCATTACTTTAAAAACAAATTTGCTCTTGTACCAAGAACATTAAAATGTAAAAAAAAAACCATTAGGAACAGCTATGAAACATAAAGAAAAGGAATCATCTGCCACACATGGCTGCACGGAACAAAGCATTAAAAATGCATTATTAAGGCATTAAAGCATAATGACAAAAGCCAGTGTCAGTAGGAGGATTAGTGTGCTGCTGGAAAGTTGTTTTAACAGTACCTCACTGCTTTGAGGGTTCATTATCCAGATTGTTCCTAATGTGTGTGCATAGTAAATACTAGGTGCAGAACACACAAACACATTGCTTGTTACAAATACTCTATATGAAAATGTTAGATGGCACAATAATAACAGAAGAGCAGTTAATGGAAGACGCACGAAGAAGCCAGAGTTACAGTCATGCTAGAAGTTCGTGTGCCTGTCTATTCATGCTAATATGGTATCATGGTTTGACATGGTATTATACAGGGATAGGCAATGGTTTGTCTTGTTATTTTGTCCAATAAAGGGTGTCCAGGGTGTAAGGTCTAAAACCCGTGGCTCTAGACCCTTCTCTAGCCCCTTTCCATTGGGTCCTTTATTCACTAAATTTACTGATTGTGCTTTTTTTGTGCTGTTACCAGCATATCTGCTGCTAACACAACAATTTCCCAAATATGGGATCAGTATAGTATAAATTTATTTTTTATTTTATAATTCTGTAATAATACTTCAGTATTCGACACATTATGCACAGAACTACTGACTTCATTTAATGGTCTAAATGCTTTGATTGGCTCTTTAGGAATTTTATCAATGATCAAAATGGCTGTTTTTGTGCTGCAGCTCGCAGCGTGTTGGTCTTTACAAATGTTTCTGCCAACTTGGGCTAGCGGATTTAAGGATACTTAAAAACGATTTTCAGAGGATTAATGGAAATGTGACACAAAGTCTTTAATAATAAAAACTGTCCTCTGGGCAACAGCAATAATATTGTTTAGTTGCCAAACATTTCACTTTTTCACATAACTGTGTCTGTGTGAGTGGACGCGGACACCGAGTGAACCAGATGGTTGGATTTCCTACCGTCTGTCATAAAGATTCAAATGTATCTTGATGTAACCAAACCATCAGGTAGATCCACATCACACAGTCACTTTGTGTTTGTTAATGCCCTGAGTGTTTCAGCAATCAGATGAAATGACGAGGTGCTGTTAGATTAATTGCAGTGTTCAGGACCTGTACGGAGCTAATGAAGCTGTGGCACTGTTTGTTTACCGATGTAGTTTTGAATTTTAAAAAGGACTTCTTCTTTTTTCTTCTTCTTTGGGTTGGGTGACGTCTCCATTTGATAAAAAATGTATGTGCTTTTAGATCAGTCGGGTTCTCCTTAGAAAACTTTGAAAGAGAGTGTCTCTGCCTTGAAGTGTGTGCTTCATGGCCAAGTTATTGGAAACACAGTGTGGTGTTTCTCTACATGATCGCTCTGGTGGATCTCCACTGGGTGTGTTGGGTTTCACTCCCACCTCCATTGAATATGAGCAAATAAGCCGTTTTAAAATGCTGTGCACAACAGGAATAAAAACACCCCACTGGAACACAGAATTCACTCCTCCAGTTGGCGTCAACAACCCAAGTGGACTAATAATCAATCCACTGTGGGGATTTTACTCTCATTTAGTTGTAATGAGAATAATTTTAAGTTAAAACACTAACAACAGGGAGTTTCATTCCACTGCATTCTGGTTTAAACCAGTTTTTGGCTTTGTCTTTGATATCCCATAGTTTAGAACTTTGGCCTGGTGGAGCAACATGGTATTGCACTGCCAGGTAGGGGCAGGTTTACCCTCAAGGCGATCATAGTATTTTTTCCTTGCGCACTAAAAAGTTTAAGTAGAGTGGGAATGCACTAGCGTTAGCTTTCCTTTGAATACTACGTTGGTTTTATGTTTGCAGACTGCATGTAACACAGTGTGTATGAAGGTTTTTTTAATTTGCTAATTGTATTTTCATGAACTTACATTATAAAAAAAATGTAAAATAATAACAGCCAACACCTGTGCTCTTATTTTAATTACAATACTAATTATTTCAGTAATATTTAAACAGTGTTTTATTTCCAGTGTGATTACTCTAACAGTAAATATTCTTTGGGGAGTGGTATACACCAGCTAACTTGCAAATATCTCCCTGCAAGTTATGAATATTTTAGAGTTTGTTCTTTATACAAGCAGAGCACCAATTAAAGGAAGAGGCAACAAGGTCAGATCTGGAGCCCAACACCTGCTGTAAGGTCTCTTTCCTAATGGCACCAATCTTTAGAGTGAAATGAAGTGTCTAAAATATGCACGGGTACAGAGATCAACTCAGTGAGAAACAAGGAGGACTCAAGACAGAGACAAATGACGCTTCATCAGTGACTTTCATGGAGGCTTAGCAGCAGTAGAAGTAAACCAGGCGTGGTGAAACTTCATGACAGATGGCGCTTAGTCAAAGTCCTCAAATGTAATTTGTTGAAGTGTACTGCAGTCGACGTATGCTCAGCACTCCAGACAATACTCCAACTGCGACTTTGTCTTTCTGACAGGTCACAGTGAGGAATTAGATGGGAAGCTGAAAGTAATAAAATATTCAGCTATTATTGTTTACTATATTTGCAAGCCTAAGCTCTATCTCTATAATTTAGGGGGCGCTATACGCACAGTAGTAATGACAACTTAAAAAAAGCTGGTGTAACGTAACGTAATAAACTTTGGGACCAACCTTTAAAATAAGACAATACAAATTTTTGAAACTTAAAGACATATTTAGGGCGACAAAATGTTTTATTATAAAATGTTTTTACTTAAAAAGAAAGTGTTGATTAAACCAAGCCAATCTGGCTAGCCTGTTGTAGGTCTGCATCGTTTGAGACACATTTCGACCACTTTTTGAGTCTAGGTTCCAATAAACAGCAGAAAAATAGAAAATAGAAAAGAAGTAAAAAAGATAGAGGGCAGTGTCTGCGCTGCTAAAATAAACAACACATTTTACTGTGGTCCTGCATTCCCTCGGCTGTTAACCAGAATTTATTTTTTTGTAAAGGGAAAAAAGTATTTTCATTTACACATGTTTTTGGGTCCTCGATAAAATAATAAACAACCTGGAGATCTGCTCACAGTGAGTGGCATTGACCAAGAGCAAGGCGCGGCTCCAGAGTGGCCGTCCAATACTTTCCCTTCTGCTGCTATTTGCAGATTTGGCGACAGTGTTGTCCATTCTTGTCAGGCGAAAACCACTTATCTGTGGACAATACAAGGTTTTTATTTGCTTTCAAACACCAAAAGGTCACTCCACACAATGCTGATTGAAAGGACCACAGGTCAGCTGAGCCTCTGCTGAGCTTCAGAGAGGCAGAGAAATCCGGTGCAGTATTCTCTGTTGTTTCTCTATCACAGTCTTCTCTTTTAGAAGTGGCCACCGTTCACATTCGTCTGATTAGCAGTTGTTTATATAATTATGTTCTCAAAATGGCACTTGTGTCGGCTGATAGCTAATAATACAGGACTGGTTTGTTATCAGTAACGATAAAACGCAACGACCCTGCATCCTTAAATGAGAAAACGCAGAAAGAGTCTTCATCAACATTTTTTATGGCTTTACTCACTAGATTAAACAGACAAAAAACAAAAGTCAAATTGCTGAAATGAAGAGCAGTTATCTCTACGCTCGCATGAAAACAGAAAATGTCACCACCGACTTTGGCAACAAACGTGTTGCTGATCTTTATTGGTGGGGAGAGCCGGAGCACCCGGAGTCCAGG
Organism: Cynoglossus semilaevis; assembly: GCF_000523025.1. Taxonomy (NCBI): domain Eukaryota; kingdom Metazoa; phylum Chordata; class Actinopteri; order Pleuronectiformes; family Cynoglossidae; genus Cynoglossus; species Cynoglossus semilaevis. The sequence goes on along the minus strand of NC_024316.1, from coordinate 11,303,402 downwards.
CTGGACCAAAGTCCTCCAATTAGAAACATTCTGATCCCGTGCCAGACTGTCGACTGTCACTGGAGGTGCCAACCAAGTGTCTGCTGTAGTGGAGTATGTTGACGCTCTAAAGTGCTGCTCCGCTGGTGTTGCTCAGTAACTCGGGTCTCGTTGCCAGTTGGCTGTCTGAAGTGCCACACATTGAACCGGGGGGATGCTCTTTGGAGGAAAACACTGTGGGGCTGAGGCCAAACCTCTGCTGTTGTCAGAGAAGACGTACGGAAAACTTTCTTTAATCTTATTCGGATTCCACACTAGATTTTGTTGCAGCAGTCGCTGTTCATCCAGGGATTCGTCTAAGGTCATATTAAAATATGAACATTTCAAAGTCTTTTTATTAATACATCCTTCCAGCTGATATTCAAATGTGTTCTCCTTTATTAATGAATGTTATATTTTAACAAAAAATATTTTGAAATCATAGCAGAACTGTCACTGACTGTAATTTTTTTTTCTTTATGTCTGAGTGATTTATGGCCTTCGAATGCACAACACAGGGGTCATTACCTCCCACAGACAAACCGCGCTCGTTATTGTTGGCAGCGGCATATTTCTCTTACAAAATTGACAACTGTATTTAAATTTAAGGATGTGCTTTTATGTCGTTTTGTTCCCGTCTCCCCCTGAGGCTTTTTCATGCCCTTTTTTTGGCTTCTCTCTCCACCAGAGTGTAACACCCAGCCATCCAGTCAGTCAACCCGGAAGCCAGCCATCCTGCCTGCCTGCCAGCTCTCTCCTCTCAGACAGACAGGCAGTGGAGGAACCGGCTGGCTTCTGAAACCTAATGGTTCATGCCCTCCTCCCTGGGCTTAAAATGGACTGGAATGTTGTTTACCTCAGACACAGCGTGCTGCCACAAAGCCCAGAAAAAATAAAAAACACAGAGGCCACAGTCTGAGATTCAGGTAGTTTGAGTGAAACATGCTGAGAAAAAAACACAATCTCACCCGAGCCTCGACAGAAAAATGATTTATTTGATTCTTCGCCAATTTTTCACAATCAAAACAAAAGTAAACCAAGCATGACTGCGATGGAGGAGGTTTAAATCTAACACTGGGATTAAAGAATTGTGTGCTCAACGGAGACTTAGCCAAACAGTGAGAGAAAGGAAAGATCCATCCTGTTAAATTAACAAAGCCCAAGTGGAATCATATTTGTGGCATAAATTTGAACCTTTGAAAATATTCTGTTGTGTTGTGGTATTCAGACTTTTCTGGCCTAAAATGTGGCCTCATCATTAGAAACAAAGCCAACGAGGGTTTGACAGCTCTAATGAAACTAACATCTATAGTTTGTGATTGACTGTGACCAATCAACATCATTTGTGATGTTGATGCAATTCATTGTATTTCTCTCCTTCTTTGAGATCAGGCGAGGACCAGGTGGAGGCTCTCGGCGCCACCAGTGACATTTGACTGAGATTCTGGACTTTTTTTTTGAGTCTGCAAAACATCCAGTTTGACGTGTTTAATAATTAATATTTGTCACTCAAGACTGGCAGTCTGACTTTATGGACACATGAAAGCTGACTGAGGGGCCATCTGGCGCCAAAAGGGACATTAGATTTGAGATCTTTGTTCGCAGTATAGTTGGAGGAGCCTCAAGTGGCATTATTCAGCCACGGAGAAAGACTGTTGATGTCTGTGTTGATGAATTTAATGCCTTTCTGCGTCCATCATCACGTAACGCAGCTCAACGCATTCAAGATGGGGCCCGACGCACCATTGAGAGTTTAGATCCAGCCCTGAAAAGAGTGACAATGAAGGTGAAGTGGGAGGTCCATTCACTTCCTTTCAGGGACTTTTCACATTACACAAAAGAGTTTTGAAATGAATGATAGATGGTGTCACAGGGGTCAGAGGTCATTTGTAGAGCCACAGAGTGGTGTGTTAATAAGAGGTCAAGATCATGGAAGTTCAAGTGTGGCCTGTCCATAATTTTGGGAAATGCAACCCATGTGTGACCCTTTCCTTTAGTGAAACAATTTCAGATTGATTCTGTTTATGAAATAATATATTTGAGAATATTTTCTGTTCGTTGTTGACATGTAGCCTGAAAAAGTTTTTGATTTTGGTCATCGTTTGACGTGCCTTTTTTGTCATACCATTGTAATAATAAATTAATACTTCAACCTTTGAATGTTTGACTCCACAGTCTTCACAGTTATAGTTGGTTTATACACAGATTCAATAAAGTAAAAATAAAACAAAACATGTTGCAGTAAAATACAGTACAGTTTGAAAGTTAAAGCCAGATCAGTCGATGTCAGATAAATGAGGCAATTTTTGTTTGGCTGGTGTAATTTTTTTTATTCTCCATTTTATAAAATATTTTTGAAAAACTGTATGATCTATGAGAGAACAGTTGATCTAAGTTTGTTCAACTCCTTCACTGAACCGTGCTGGTCTTTCCCTGTGTTGTTAACAATTAATTAGTTGTTAACATTAATATGAATGAAATCTTGCTCAACCCCAGTGTGACCAATGTTGAACCTGTGTGGTGTCAACATATAACTAATGTGTAAATGTGTCTGACCTGTAAACCTGGTAAAAGTGAGTGGCCAGTGCAGCACTTAAATACTTACTGCAGTAGTACTCCCCCCTGACTGTGTGGTCAGAGCTGGAGAGAGCAACAGCACTGGAGGTACAAGTCCTCAATCCTCACTGGTTACCTTGACTAAGGAGTCTGAGTGTTGTCAGCGACCTTCAAAACTCCTCTGACCTACACTGAGCCATTAGGGCCTGAGGAACCTGCAGTATGTCTGAGAATTGATGACATTTCAGCAGAAACCTCTTCCTAGTTCTGCTGTGCTCCGGGTCATGGAATCTGTAAGTGGTTTTGTTGTTGTTGTTGTTGTTGTGTTAAGGACAGACACACAATGGCAAGATAATGGTTAAAAAGATTTTTTTTTTTTCACAAAACCCCATCCACCGAGAGGTGAGAGCCCTCATCAGTCTCTGTGAAACGGCTCAATCTCCTGGCCTTTGATTGTCAGTCAAACTGCATCCTGCTGCTCATCAGCGCTTCAGCTGTTTGTCTGAGGAAGAGGAGCAGAGACTTCATCATGTAGCTGTGGCATTAGTGCTGCAGTAACACTGTTGTTAACAACCAGAGGGGCTTCACTGTACAGTCTCTGACAAATCTCTGCCCTTTAATCCAGAAGCTTCAGCCCAGGAACCATCAATAATTCTTAGCAGATCTGTTGGCTTCACCTCTCTGTTTACGTCCAGTCGTCTTCTTTTGTTTGCTGCTTCTTTAGATGTAACTTCAGCTGAGAGTTTGCAAAAATCGTATTTGAGATTCTGGCTCCACAGCTCTACATTAATCCGGCTTTAGGACTGGAATTACGCGTATGTAAAAGACTCAGCGTGTTGACTTTTTGGCTTTCTCCATGGAGATATAGTCAAAAATTAGAATAAGCTAAAGGCAAAGCTTTTGCTTCTGCAGCTGATAGGAGTCTCATCGCATTTGATTTAAAGGCATTTTGTTATTTAAAAAGTTTTCCTATGTCATTGTAGGTTAGATTGGCCGAGTGGTTGGTTAAGGGTTTTAAGAATAGTAACAGTTCGATCACCTAATATACACCAAAAACTAGTTATCTGAAAGATAGGTGATAAAGAAAGTTATATAGTAGTAATATAATTTTAAAAATTGGCCTGAGTGAATAATACATTATTATAAATAAATTATTATAAATAATTAAAAGATTGTTAGTTGCCCAAATTTAGTCGTGCAGTTGTTGATCTAATACAATGTGTCTGATGTGTCACATGACAAAGTTGGTGCTGCCATGGCAGCATGGTTCCAAGAATAAACTATTACTGACAATAGCACGATCTCATGTCTATTTTTATCAAGTGAGGAGTGATCACATTTATCACACACCTTCATTGTTGCACAGGTGTGAATGTTGTAAAAAACAAAAAAAACCCTTGTGACCATGTGTTGGTGATAGTGATGGTGATAGTGATGGTGATGGTGTTGATTTTGGTGTTGGTGATGGTGATGGTGAAGGTGATGGGGTTGGTGTTGGTGATGGGGTTGGTGATGGTGATGGGGTTGGTGTTGGGGTTGGTGATGGTGTTGGTGATGGTGATCGTGTTGGTGTTGATGTTGGTGTTGGTGTTGATGTTGGTGTTGGTGGTGGTGTTGGCGATGGTGATGGTGATGGGGTTGGGGATGGTGTTGGTGTTGGTGATGGTGATGGGGATGGTGATGGGGATGGTGTTGGGGTTGGTGATGGTGTTGGTGATGGTGATGGTGAAGGTGATGGTGTTGATGTTGGTGTTGGTGATGGTGTTGGTGATGGTGATGGTGATGGTGATGGTGATGGTGTTGGTGTTGGTGATGGTGATCGTGTTGGTGTTGATGTTGGTGTTGGTGGACGTCTGTTCACTCCAGTGGAGACTGAACGGTAGAGCAGGTGGGTGCACGGGTTCAAACAGGATCCACATCAATACGACACAAATGGTCACATGTATCCAAACACATTAGAGCGTGTACGAGTGCGTGTGCCGTGGCATGTAGCAGGTGCATCTCTGTGTCAGGATAAGTATGTGAAATGTACTGAGAACCAAATGTAGTGGAAAGAATCTGTGAAAATAGAAGGTGAATTTCCTGCTTGAACTTCTGATTTTGTGCTCAGGTTAGCGTGTCTGGAGCTTTCCCTCTCTCACACACAAACTCTGTGTATGTGTGTGTGTGTGTGTGTGAGAGCATACATGCATGTGAACTCACTGGAATATTTGGATGGTTTGAGAAATACAAATTGCAGCAGTGCCTGGTGGTAATTCACAAGCACAGAGTAACACACACATGAACCTGTTTGACCGTGTCACACACTCACACACACACACACACACACTCACACTTGTACTGTACACAAACAACCACACCATAGCTGGAATGGTTCAAAAACACATTTGTATCCCCTGAAGAAAGTGGAAAGCATGAAATAAACACACACTCTGATCCTCTCTCTGGTTCTGACACTGACAACACACACACCTCTTTTCGTACCTCCTGAAGTGTAGACATTCACACCCCTCAGTGACTGTGGCAACAGGGCTCATCTGTCATCACACACACATAGAACAGAGGAGGGAGAAAATAATGACCTGTGTGTGTTTGTGTGTGTGTGTGTGCGTGTGTGCGTGCGTGTGCAAACAGCATGTACATTCCTGGAGCCGCTGACCCGGGCTCTGTGGGTAACCATGACGACCACTGCTTCACCATGGCGACGACTGTTACTCCCTTTTACTCGCCCTCCTCTCCCCCTCCTGTCGTGCTCTATACTCTCCCCTCCGCACCCTGTCCTCCTCCCTCGGTGTCTCTCCATCACTCTGTCACTCTCTCACTTTCCATCTCCCTGTGTGTCTTCCTGCCCCCATATCGCTCTCCTCCATCTACCGCTCCTTTCAGCTTCCTGTCCACGTACACTGTCAATATGTGTATGTACCGTATGTTCTCGGCACGACGTGGTTAAAGAAGGAGGTGAAGTAAAGTAACTCTAACGTGAAGATTGATGTCATGTTCGTCATGTGTGGGAATTCATGAGCAAGGCATTAGAAGAAACGGATTTTTTCCCCTTTAGATTTGACTAAAATGAACTGTTAAAATACAGACTGAAGAAGCTCGTAAACTAAGGCTGCAAACACACTGCATGGCTCAGTGGCATCATAATGATCTACTGAGTTTTTGCGCCCACAGCTATATTTTTGCTATAGCTACAGCCATCAGTTATATCAATATGACGTCCTAAGATGTACACATCGTTTCCTGTACAGAAGGAGAGAGGAAACGCACAGGAAACCCTACTGTGGGGGGGTTGTGATTCTGCCCAGTTTAGGACATTGTAAGAAATGATCTTTAAAACAAGGTGATTTATAAAGTTAGTGCTAGCTTTGTATCTGGTACTATACAAATGATGACAAATGTATGAACAGCTAACAGCCTTGTTAGTCGCACATTCTGCCATGATGACATGGAGTATGTTCTTTTTTTAAATCTTTTTTTGTCAAGTCTTAGTCCATGAACAAAAACTAAAAGGTGTAGTGAGGCTAAATGACCGTAAACATAAATATTAGTTTACTAAAAATCCAGGCGAAAGAAAATTGCTGATATTGTAAAAAGAAGAAAAAAATAGGGGGGTTAAAGAAGGCGAGAGACAATCGGGCTGTGTTTAGTCCCTTGGAGGCCGATACAGCATGTGAATATATATTTGTATTTGTGTGTGTGTGTGTGGGTGTATGAAGAGTTATTATATAGAAGAGTTTTATATTTTAAGTATTACACATTGCATTTAAGTCGACGAAATTTTAATATATTTTGTCAACTGAAATGATTTTGATATTTTGTTGACTGAAACCAGACTAAAATTTGATAAGTTCTACTGTCAAACTCAAGACTAAGACTCAAAACAAAGACTGAGTCAAAATTAGCCGTCAATCTAACAATGCTAACCCTCCGTCCTGACACTCCTTGAAACACCGTCTCATTGACATGAAGGAAGCAGAGGAGTATGCTGCAGCATTGTTGTTGTTGGAGCCCACCATCTAACGGAGTTAGGAGTGGGCTGCAATCTATATACGTCTACTCACATTTAACAACCTGACCTCAAACTATATCTTGCAAAACCGTGGCAGCACAGTGTACAGCTCATATAAAATAGCCTGCTAGCACAGGCTGACTGCCTCCAAGATTAAATCGCAGCAGTATCAGCTTTGACATTGCAGAACAGCAATCGTGTTTTGGTAACGCACCAAATTCAGTGCTGTTGCCCTCGAACGACATCATAACAGGAAGCATTTTAAAATGAATAATATAAGATTTATAAAGAACTATCTCCATATTGATGAAGTTTTATTGCTGGTCATTGTTTGCGGTTGTTGGTCAAAGCTGTGGTAGAGTCAGGGACCGTCCTCAAATGTTTAGAATCAGAAGGAATGGTTGGTTTATTAAATACAATAAAGTTTGAGTTAGTGCTGAATGTATCTCCATTGAACACTCATTAATTCACTGTCATCATTACCATGAGAAGTAACACAGGAGTTCATTCAGAGTAAATCCCACACGTTCTCGCTGCCGTAAATATCCTCCAGAGTATTTGGAGCAGTATTGAGCAGTATTTGCTCTCAGATGGGGTCAGGACCCTCAGATGTGTCGTGGGAGTACTCCAGGAATCGTTTCCAGCCCTTCGACCTAAGATTTACAGTATTCAATTAAATATTTAAAAGTACTACATATTTTACACAAACTGCCAGTGGATTTGAAAGTAGTTGATGGAAAGAAAACTGTAAAAGTTTCAACATGGCAGTACTTTACTACTATCCTCTGTACGTTCAGGTACCTTCAGTCGCCAGGTTCAGAAAAGCTGTTCATGGTACAGAAAATGGTAAGTGACTGATAAGTATAGAGAAGTCTTTCCATTGTTGTGCCTGAAAATCAATTGTTTTGGGAGAGAGAGTGATGAGCTGTTCTTTTGTGTGTGTGCAGAGGTGAACACCTTCTGTTTACAGCCACTGCTTGCTGTTCTTTGGGAAAGTCAATTTTTCTTAAATTAACAGAGACAGGCTCATTGTAAGATTGATGACTATGGATCTTTGAAATTTTATTAAAGACACTGAGTGGATTTTCTTGGCCCCTGCACCGCAAAGCTTGCTCTGCTCCACGGATATAACCCCTGAACAAAACAAATCTCTGGATCGAAGAAAACCCTTCGATGTCTGAACCCCGGCCAGATGCTGGAAACATTCCTGCACTGTTTTTTTCCTCCATCGGTGAGTGAAGAGATCATTTATTGAAAATGGATGATATGTTGAAAACCTGTTCTGACAGTGAACAGCCTGATGTTTACTGACATGTGTTTATATCTGCTGACTTTGACACGTTCCTCTCGCCTGTAGGATGGTGTGATTAGAAAATGACACTGACTGTGTCAGAAAGTGACATGTTGTGGGGTTCGAGGCTGGTACCACGCCATAATTACAGCCTCTGTCGTTTCCATATTGCATTTGCCTAAAAGCTGGTTTTATTTCTTTACCCCATTTTTTTGTAAACATTTCATTTCATACATTGTATTTAGTGAATATACCGACTATATAAAAATATATATTGTGACTACAAACTTGTCACTGCACTGTCTTCCTTCTTTGAGTGTAAGAAACAAAAACACTGGAACATTGGGTGAAGAGAACCCTCTGTTTACTTTGAGGACAAGTTCTGTATAAAATGCATGGAACAAATCTTTTATTATTTGAACTGGAAATGCAAAGTAAATGTTAGATTGACCGAGGAATAGATCAGAGGTTTTGCTATGAAACAGAAAATGTTGTGCAAACATAAAGTGAGATTCCAGACTGTTATCAGTGAGTTCTATGGCATGTTTTAGCTCCAGAGTTCTTCTGGCATCTCTGTCTCTCAGTGATTTTCACCGTGTGGAAATATCAGTTTACTGTATTTATTGCTTTTTAAAATGTTCTGAAGGCAAAAAGGCTGGGATTGGGACGTTGAGCTCCTCTTAAAATCAATCATTTCTGGTCGTTTTCTTATTCTGAATATATATTTCTGATACATCAGATATTATATTCTCTAATGTCAGCCTTCGTCCACCTGCTCCAGAAATGCTGTGATTAAAACAAACTTGGTTGACTCACTTTTTAACAGTTTTCAAACTTCATGGCTATGACTTTTCATGACTAGACCTTTGAAACAGTGACGCAGTTCCCTGCATTCACTTGATGGCAGGTTCCTATCAGCTCCTAATGATCAGCTGTGAACAGGAAGCGTTGAAAAAAACACCTATTTTTAGTTTCACCTTATAGTCACTTTCAATAAAGAAAAATCTGCTCCTGCATTTCAACACATTTGTTGTTTTTGGTGTCTTGTAAAAGTACCTGACTATGTTGAATGTCTAATGATGGGTTTTCATGTGGCAATTGAATAAAATGTCAAAGACAGATCTGGACTGCAGGCGGTCAAAGGTCATCACAAAGTTGTGTTGTCATTTTTTGTAGAATCAATCATGACGTTGGCCATTGTATCTAAAGATGTCTTGTGTGGACTGGTCTTAGGCTGATGCTTTTGTTTTAACCATCTTCACATGCAGTCAAGTGTCCAAACTGCTAACTAGCCTTCCTCTTCTTTAGCATCATCCCTTTTTTCATCTTCTCTGGTGTCTCCCTCGTTTCCTTTTGTCCACATCCTTTGTCCGATACACATCTCCAGAATCTCTTCTTAACACGTCCATACCATCTCGACCTCACCTCTATAACGTTGTCTCCAAACTCCACCTCAATTCTCCCTCTGAGCTGCTCATTTCTGATCCTGACCAATCAGGTCACTCCCAGTGAAACTCTCGGCATCTTCATTTCAACCACCTCTGGCTCAACCTTTTGTCCAGTTGACCTTGAACCCATCGCTCACTCTGACAGCTTACTAACTACTGTCCCGTTGGCTTTATGCATGTCCTGTGTGACCCTCACATACTTCTCTGCCGCTCCTGAGTCTTTGGTATATGTAGTACCACAGTTTCTCTCTTATGTTTTCTCTAAATCTCTTCTCATTTTCCCTGAACTTTTCTAACAGCACAATCAAAACAAACATTACAAAGAGTGTCGGCCTGTGGTTTATAGTTTGTAAATACCTTTCTGTCTTTGTTAGCTGCAGCATTACCAAAAAATAAGGAGTTCTTAAAAATCTATTTACACTTTATAATAGTTTGTAAAGTCAAACCACCATGGCTGCTGAAACACAGCAACAATATAAAACCAAACAGAATAAAGTGTTCTGTTTGGTTTGATGTTGTTTATTGCTCAGGTGAAAGTGCTGTGGATTCAAAGCTGTCCAAATGTCTTCATCCATATACAGTAATTGCAGAATAGTGGCATCATTCACTAATAAAGGTGACACCACAGGTACTTAAACCTGCCATCACTGTTTTTTCTCCCGTCCTTCAGTCTTCCTTTTATTTCATCACCTCGCCTGCTCGTCGGCATTCTTCATCCCCGTCTGTTCATCTGCAGCGTTTCACTCCTCATCACCTCCTTTTTTCATCTGTTGTCAGATGATCTCTGAGACTGGTTTGATCCCCAGACCAACTTCCTCCCCCCTGCCTGCCATCAGTCTGTCAGTCTCACTCCTCCGCTCCAGTGTCTGCCATTCTCCCTCTCTTCCTGTCAATCTTTCTGTCTTCATATAAATTCATATGAGTGCCAGACTGAACGGTAACTTTTGTCCTATAGCTTACAGTACTTTTTTCCCTTCTTTCTCTTTCCTTGTCTGAGTGCCTTTACTTTTTTTTCTTAACCTTTTATCTGTCTTTTTCTTTTGTCTTTCTCTCATTGTCTTCTGCCATTAACTCACAGGTCTCTCTTCTCTACCTTTCATCAATTTTTCTTTCAGGCTCTTTGACCCTCCATCTTCTAATTTTCACCCCACATTTTTCTGCTTTTCTTCCTTCCCGCTCGCAGGGATTTCTCCTTTTTTTTTCTTTACTCTCTGCATGTGCATGTCTCTGCCTTTCTCTCTCTCTCTCTCTTTCTCTTTCTTTCTTTGCCCCACAATCACATCACACTTCACACACGTCTACACACAGACACACAGATACACATACACGTTCCTCATTCATATTCCACTTGTCAGTCTACTGCCAGTTGTCTGGGGGAATCAAACCGCCTTCAAATTCATCATCTTATTTTCTTATTCACTCTCTGAGTCAAGGTGTCTCCTTCTCTTCTCTTTTTTTCCCTCTGAGATCTTTGTGGGGTCACTACGTTGATTTATCTGTGCAGATTTTTACTCAGGATTCTGTTGTTTATTCTGATGTGAAAAGTAGTCATACAAATATCCTTTCAGAGAAGCTCGGTCCGCCGCTGTGTTTGTGCTGAACAACTGACTATTAACTCCCTGACACCAGTGGCAGTGTTGTGCCACTGAAGTTCTCTCAAAATTCTGTCTAAAGGCAGAATACATAACAGGGTAGAACGAGTTAAAATAAGAAAGAAGTCGGATGAAAGAAGGAGGAAAATCCTCTCTCATGTGAGGAGGAGAGTCAAGGAGGCTCGCAGCTTTGAAGGGTTTCACCACTGTGTTCATTTTCCCATTAAGAAGTATTGATTAATTCTGCTGGCAGCAAAGGGGAAAAACAAAACTTATAGTGGAGTGGGAGGGAGCTAGAAGAAAACATTTACTTTGAACTGTTTTGGGCTTCTTTTTTTTCTTTTTTTGAGAAGGAAAAAAGTTTCCACGGTTCAAGTTCTCAGAGCGTTCAAACACTTTGGCACGCCTAGGTTTTAAGGATCGTCTGTTTCTTTCTGTATGTGAGACCTCGTGAAGGACTTGATGATAAAGTGCGCTTCACCTCTCTGTACTGGTCACGTATTTGTAGCACACATATTTGATACTTCGCTACCACAGTTTCAAGAAGGAACTTCAGCTTAAATGTCTTGACCAGAGAAAAGAATGGTATCACACCCCTAACCTTTCAGTTTTTAGGTCACTCACTTCATCCACTAAACCAGTGTTTCCCAACCTTTTTTTTCTGGGGACCCATATTTTAAGTCACAAACCTTTGCGACCCAAGTCAATAGACATTATTCATAAACTCCTGGGAAACATGATGCAAGACAACCCAAAAAAAAAAAAAAATCTTGCGACCCACCTGAGGGCTGCGACCCAGTCTTGGGAAACAATGCACTCAACCTCACCCACAATGTCATTGTACAAAAACACTGTACTGCTGAGTTAAAAAAAAAAACTCTTCATATTTCAACATTTTTGTATTCGCTGCAGAAAAATTAAGTATTATATGATGGAAGTACTGTACTCCCATTTTACTCACTGTTTCCCATTAGGAGGCATGATGCAAACCAATGAAATATTGAAGGTAATCTGTCTTCCTAGCTGCTTAGTGTACTGCAGTATTTTCACCTGCTGGTCGCCAGCTGTGACTGTTCACTCCAGTAGCATTTGTAATACTTAGAAAGACTTTACTTTGACTTATTTCAGTGAAAGTTTTTTTTAATACTACAGGTGCGTACAGAGTCTCAAAGGCTGTTCCCAGGAATATGTGACGTATTTGTGGTTGAACGTGTTTTTAACCATGCTTTCTGCAGTGAAATAAAGGGTTTTGGAATGTCCAGACGGGATATTATTGGAATAGTAACTTAAAGACCATTTGTAAGAATTGAACAGACCTACAGGTTCCCCAGTATGTGTCAAACCTTGTTGCATTTGGAGACGACGACAAGATGTGGAAATATAGGACAGCAACAATAAATGGACTGTGTATTGACTGTTACACACATGTCCAACCAGAGTTTTGATGACAGATTTTCAGATTTAGGAACAGCGTAAACTGTTACTGAAATCTCTGTGTGACAGTGTTATTCTTTGAATGGTTGTGTGGTTCTGTTCTGTGAGCAGCAGCGTTCCTCTGGACGTTGTTCAAACTGATTGTTAAAAATGTGTTTTCAAGCACATCGGCCTTTAGAAAACCTGTTTATTGATGGCTTTTCTGATCTACATTTTCTTATCGCAACGACTGTGTCCTTTGTAGCAGATGTATTTTTCCATCTATCCAAAAATACTCAAAGTACATTTCTACACCAGCATCATCCATAGAGTGAATTCTCTCGTGTTCCGCAGAGACAGATGTTGTACGATGCACCCGACACTCCTGAGTCACAGTTTTGATCTTTAGTCCAAGTAGAACAAACAAGAAGACATTTTCTTTGGTTTATTTAGTCTGTTCAATAACACGTTACATTTATTATTACGTTCTGGAACCACAAGATGTGTTGAAGTGTTGGATATGTTTTATATTAAGCCGTCGGTGAGAGAGCCGTGCTCCATCATTCCTCCTCTTCTTCCTGACAGGCTGGTGAGTCTCCTGGTGAGAAATGACCTTTCTTCTCAAGGAGAGGGAGGCAGAGGAGAGGATGGAAGGGTAAATATTGGTGTTTTAAGAGCAGAGTTGTGCATACATATTGAGTGTTCTACGGAATGTGGCCAAGTGTGTGTGTGTGTGTGTGTTTGAATGTCATTTTGAGTTAGAATATGTGTGAGTTAGAAAGAGAAAAGTGGGGTGTGATGGTACGTGTGCAGGCATACCATATGTCTGGCCAAGTGTTGTGTATGTGTGTGTGTGTGTGTGGTGTGCACGTGTGGTGAACTAATAGAGTTATTTACAGCATTGTCTCCATGTGGTAACCATGACGATGTCACAGTAGGAGATGCCGTCTGAGTCAATGTATTATGACATCAATGTTTAACTCTGTATGTTGCTCACACACACACACACACACACACAGAGAGAGAGAGAGAGAGAGAGAGAGAGAGACACTGGAGTGAAGCAGAAACAAACCTGTTAGTTTCAGAGGTGAGCTGCACGTCTCTGAAGTTCTGCAGAGAATCTAGAGTGTGGAGTGTCGTATCTGGGTTTATTTGAATAGACTAAGCTAATGATGGAACAACACCACCTCAGTCACCCCCTGCTGGTTGAGCACAGCGATCTCTGCTTCTTCCAAAACACCTTTCCCAGAATTTAAAAGTTACCAGGAAATATTTTTAAGATTTAATCTGACTTTTTGATGTCTGATTAAATCGAAAAAATATTTCACGATAACTTTTAAATTCTGGAAAAGGTGTTTTGAAAGAGATTCCACCACAAGCTCCCCCTAATGTCATGTCTGGTTAATGCAGCAAAAACTCTCCTGGTTCTGAACGATTACTTTGTTTGAATTAATAAACCTGAAAAATACAAATACATCGAGGTGTCTCGCTGGGCGGCTGATGTTGTAGATATTATCTCTGAAAGACGGCGTCCTCCTTTACCTTCACCCTGTCTCCTTTTCTCCTGGTGTGTGAGACAGACAGGGGACAGAATGTGTGAAATACTGCAGGTGTGTGGATTGTGGAGAGAAGAATTGAACGGTCACAGAAAGAGAAAAAAAAATGAGAAGGTGAACAACAGAGAGAGAGAGAGAGAGAGAGAGAGAGAGAGTGAATCATTCCCTGAACAGACCACCTCGACAGCGTGATATCAGATGCATTATTCGATGATTGGATCGCTGGCTACAAAAGGTGATAGATCTCCGCCTGAAATTGATTTCTGTCTGGATGTGACTCTCTCTTACACACACACACGCACACACACACACACACACAAAGCCAGGAGAAACTAATTACCAGTTTACTGAGTGTCTGAACCTCAATGAAAACACCTGAAGGACTGGCAGCTTGGCAACCAGAGACAAAATAAATTGGGAAATTAATGTTCTATTATTAGAAGACATGTGTTAGTGTGTGTGTGTGTGTGTGTGTGTCTCAGTATGCCAGTGCGGGTCTGATTATTTGTTTTGCTTAAGGTTCATTTTAGGTCCATTCCACGTGCATTTAAACAAACCATGGAATCAACAAATGATCCCAGAACTGTGGCAAATACTCAGTGACCTTCTGTTCTGTGACATGCACTTGTTCAGCCTTGTTCCTCTGAACGCAGCCATGAGAAACAAATACTGTCCTTTTTTCTTTGAATTTGTGGCAGACTTTTTAAAAAACCCTAATATACAGCTCCTACGGCGACGGCTGTGTACAGTCGGACTTTCTGTACAGAATTGTTTATGACAAGAGTTTTCACAGCTCTACTCTCGCTATAATGAGGAATACACTGCTGCTGTGTCTGTGTGTTTGTGTGTGTGTTTGGGTCTGTGGGTGAAAAAAAGTTGGTTAAAAGCCCAAAGCAGATAAGCCTTTAAAAATGAGTTGAGCAAAGTCACGACATGACATTAGGAGTGTTTGTCTCAGTCAATATTTAAATCTCCTATGAGTTTCAGGCCTCATTTAGAGAAAAAAAATAAATAAAATAAACACGTCAGAGTCGAAAGATTCTTAACGGAAAATAAAAATTAAGCCACAGCCTATGGACTTTTTATCATTTGGTTGTGACACGTCTGAAAAGAATAAAAGAGTAACTTTAAGGTGCAGCCTTCACATATATGGGAGCAGCATAAGTGGTCGTGGTGATGCAGTTCCCCGTGTGTGTGTGTGTGTGTTTGTGGTGTGTGTGATTGGGGGGTTACCTCTCTGTCAGAAATCTTCTGTCACACTCGCTGATGATCAAAGCCCTCCCTGGGACCCCCTACCGCACACACTCTCACAGGCAGCCAACTGGACAGAAATTGCTCAGCCATGCAGCTCGCACTCCACACGGCTCATACAAGATCACACACACACGCACACGCACACACACATTTACACTTACACGCATGCTACTCCTCTCTTATTCCGTGTCTTTCATCCAACCATTCCTTATTCCTTTCTTCTGCAGGTTGCCCTGCTCTGTGCACTCTCCGGCTTCACTCCTCAGTAACTAACTGTAACGTCTCCCCACTTCTCCTCAGAGCCCAGATTTTCCTGATAGAACACTTCGTTATTACGTTTCTATGTGGGGTCTTTTAGAATCTATCTTTAATTTAATTCATCTCACTTTTGCTCCCTTCTCCCAGAGAATGTTGGTGTTTTTAATCCTTTTGAAGTTTATGATAATCAAAGACTTATTTTGGCTCCTCCACAGTTTAATTACTTTTGTTTATTCTTCTCTTCTGGCATTGTCTGTTCTTAATTTCACTCCTTATCACTTCCCACCACTCATTTTCTACAGCAAATTATTTTTCTCTTTTCATTCTACCACAAAGTATGAACAAAAACAATCAGGAAAACACCTCCATGAGTAGTACGAAGCCTCATTATCAAGAAGGATGTTCATATCGTGAAAAAGGAAAAAAGCCTCAGGTTTGGATGAGGAAAGTAAACTCACATACTGGGAGAATGTTGCATCATACTGTAAGTGGGTTACATTTAAAGGGGAAATTAAGTGTTGCCAAAGGTTTTCTATTTTTATTTTTACAATAGCAAACCAGGCATTACACTGTATAATAACATCCGGTTGTATTGTTTCACTCTGAGTCACTCTCACTTATTTATAGGAGCATTTTATTTTTATCAATCTCATCTTTTTTTTTTTTTTTTATTGGTCCAGTTACTTTTTATTCCCTGTAATCTTTCTTCAAATATGTTTTAGTTCTTCATTCAAACCTTCACATTGTTTGGTAGCTGTTATGGCAGCCATTATGTTATATATTTGTAATTTCATTATGTAAATACATTTCTCCTTGCATATGTTTGTTCTAGACACATCTTTGTCTTTGCCTGTGTGTAAAGGACAGAGAAAGAGAGATGATTGGTGGACTCCGCCTGTCCTGGCCTGCCATTGGCTGTTCATCAAGACACCTGCTTTAAAACACACCAAGATGGCGGCTGGCAGCAGATGTTGTTTCTCCTCACTAGCCTCTTGTTTTGGAACCTAATGCTAGTTTGGTAACGTGTTGTTGTCCAATGGAAAGACTTCTTCTTTTGACCTTTGATTGAATTCGTCTTTCAGTTTCTGCGTTGGCTCCAGGTAAGCTTAAGTCTCTTTTGTTAGCGTGTGTGTGTTTGTTGTTTTGCCCTCTGTCTGCCCTGAGATTTCAAAACTGTACGCTTTATGTTTATTTTAGCTTTTTCATTTTTAGGAAAAAGACGTTTTGTTGTTGCTGTGTACGATGTGTTCCTGTGGCAGTTTACACTCTTTGTGTCTGGATAATCAGTTGGTAGTTTCCACCAATCAACTCTGGGTTCTCATGCAGCTTGATTTGCATGAAAACTCAGAAATTAGACATTTTGTGCAGGTGGTGGTGAAGACACCATCCACTGAATTCCTTGTCATCCCCTAGCTGTGCTGCCAGTGGTCTAGACTGTTTGGGGAACTCCCATGTTGCACTGAGCATTCTCTGTTCCTCACTTTTGGGGCTTTTTACACCGACAGGGCTCCGTGCCGGTTCCAGTTCCCTAACCCATCTTTGAACTGTCTTAGTACCAGAGGAACATCCTCCCACTAACCTGGTGTGAAGTGACTCACGCCCACTTTGGTTCCACTCAAACTGGCATGAATGTGGGCTGGTTCACCAGATAGCACCGAGGTTCGAGGACTAAAGAATGGAACCGGAGCTAAAAGCAGAACAGTGTCTGTCTGAAAACACCACGCGTGAACAAACACTAGTTGGTCACAGTCTGTTATTTGCAGGTTTTAGTAACTTTGAAATTGCACACTTTTTGATAAAATCGACATGTGCGGAATTAAACATGATCAGCGCCATGTTGACCATGTGTGACATTTCGGAAGTTTTTCCTGATACAGGAGATTTTGTAGGGATTTTATTTGGCATTTATGATAAAGCATTTAAGTCTGAAGGAGTTAAGTAAAGGGTCAACTGGACTGTCTTAGTTTACTTTTTCAAAAAAAAAACAAAAACAGCCCAGTTGCTTTCTACTTCTATTAAAATGACCCTGATAACCGAGAACCAACACAGATGACATTTTTTGTGAATATGGACCTTTTTTAAAAAAAAAAATAATACTTGAAATAGCTTTCTGAGCTTTATTTTAGTAAAAAAAAAAAAAAAAAAGATACGTGAAATAGCTTTCTGAGCTTTATTTTATTTTTTGCCTTTTTGGGTAGGTTAATTAAATGTGGCTCCAGTTTATTAATCAATATAAGGCAGGTCATTTTTGTAAAACATAATTCGTAAAATAATTGGTAAAGAAAAGCCTTTATTTAAAAATGTCTAACATGTTAAGCAGAAATTTTCCAAAACCAAAAAATAACTAAAATATCTGGAAAACAAATTGCTCATCATGTAATGTGAAAGGCTTTTTAAAATATTTGCACTGGGCCAAACTCTTTATAAATAGAGCTGATGTGAATGTTCAAAGTCTTTGACTGTCAACACTGCACCCCTTAGCAATAACAATAAAACTCTTTTATGGTTACTGGTTTAATCCTATGAGTGACCCATGCATTAATTAAGACTACCAATTAAAATATCCTAATGCAGGATTATCACCCGTTTGATGACCACTGTGCTTCCATTCCCCTCGTCATTGGGAACCACTGGTTCGCATTATGTCTCTTTCATTTCAAAGAAGAGCCAACATCCCGCCTACCTTCAAATCCACATCCCCTCCTGCAGGCCCTGTGACAACCCACTGAGCACAGAGACAGGAAATGGAGCAGAGAGACGCGACACCCAGCACGAAACTGGAACCAAACCCCTCTGACACACACATCTGCGAGGATCCACCGCCGGGAAGCCCTCTTTGTTTTCTAACGTGTCACCCCAGAGATGCTTTTCTGCTTCACTCTCAATTGATTATTCCGCACGCATCCGATATTCTTCCTTTTATAGGTTAAAAAAAAAAAAAAAAAAAGCTGAAAATGCTTCTCGTGTCTGGAAATATTTTCAGGCTCTCTCTGCTCTCTTAGCTGTGAATGTTCACAATGTTCCTTTTAATAAAATCCTTTATTGACTCGTCCTCATCTCCAGAGTTTCATTCCTACAATAATCAAACCAAGTGTTTTTAAATGTGCAAACGATTGTTTCCAGCCAAAGAAGGAACAAGTCGAAGAGGTCAGTTAATTCAGCCATCCAGACGGATGCACTGAGACCACCCCAGCTATAACCAGCTGCTACAGTCTAGAGGAGTTAGAATTATAGCTCACATCACATCAAGTAAAGACAGACAAGGCACTCAAACTGAAATGTGCGTTAGATTTCATCTGACAGAACTGCCAACAGTGAAGTTAGACTGTGGGTAGGCACACATCAGGTTTTGACAAGGCCGGTACATTTATGGAAAAAGAGAAAAAAAAACTCTGGCTATTTCAGTGCCTGGTACAGGGATTTATGAGACAAAACCATGTCGTGAAGAGTCACTACACTGTTCTCAACTGTAATCAAAACTCTACATTTATTTGGTATTGACCTTTGTTTATGGGTTAGAGGCAGACCAAAAAAAAAAAGACATTCAATGTTTTTACTGTCTAACAATTTAAGGGTGAAACATAAAATCTATTTTATTTCATTTCTGCAGCCAACTCCAAGAAGTCAAACATCTTTTTATCATTTATTTTTAATAGTTTGTAAGGTTTAAATACTAAATATTGCAGTTATACAAGTGATATATTTGGCCCAGTCTTGTGTATATATGTACTCATATATGTAATTTCCGTTTCGATACCTGAGACAACGTGAACAAGATATAAGCTCTATTATTGTCAAGCTTTGTTGGTAAAGTAAACAGTGGCGACAATTCTATTTTTTTGCTACATTTTCTAGAGTGTTTGTTTCAGATGGACTGACAGTTCTCTTAGAAAGTGACCACCACTGCGCCGTTCCTTCCTAAAAGAAACTGTATTTTTATTTCAGTTTATTTTTTGACCTGCAATATTTCATTGTCACAAAATGAAATAATTCAGCATTATAAATGTAGGAAAAGGCAAGCTGATACGTCCCATACTGTAGCTCTCTGCTGTACTTCACTTCTTTATACTCTGCTCCAGTAACCCTCCCCGCTGTGGGACGGATGAAGGACTTCTTATCTTAAACTTGTATTGAACCCAATGGGTTTTACAAATGTGATGAATTTCACAGCTTGACTAAATCAGTTGAAATAATTGAGTCTCATTTAACCAAAACTAAAAAAAGAATTCTGCGTTAATACTGAACACTATATTTTTTTACAGATGTTTGCTCCGCCCGTTGACCTTGAGCATCAATTTACCATTCACTTCAGAGATGCTGCCGACCCATGTGAATGAATCTCATTACTGCTCTGAGGTGAGTGATGTTTGGTAATGACTTTTTATGCGTTGTCTCTGACGGTGTTGCACATTTGAGCGGGAGCTGCCTTGTGAGACAAAACAACAAAAGAAACCTGCTCTAAATGAGAACATATTAGCATTTCTCCCTCATAATAATAAGACAGTTTACAAAGACAGTCTTACGTTCTCCACAGCGTACACAGGATTTACCAGCTAAACCCAAATCGGACCACAGAATTGGATGACTAACCTCTGCTACTCACAGATTACTCCACCAAAGCTGGGCCAGGGCTGACTGTGCACTGTATCAGGCACAAAACAGAGAGACAACGAGAGAAGACAGAGGATAAAAGAGTCAAAGACAAAACCGTGGAGGATGATTAGGAAAAAGCCCTGCTAGTCGCTGGCTCTGTGGAACTGAAATCCACACTCTCAGCTCTCTGGATGGTGAACAGGCAGGGAGCCACAATGGCCAGTAAATTCCCCTGTATTTGGAGCACAAAGAAGTGGGCAGTGGTCCATCCAATAGCTGTTCAAACACCCATGAACCTGACACATGCATCTTTTTCTCAGTGCTCTTCGTATTCACATTCTACATCCAGCCTGTCAGTCCTGAACGTACGTGAATCTGTCGTAACTAGCTGGTTTCCAAGGTGAAGCTGCAAAAGTGTTATTTTTTGAAGAACCCCACATGGATAGAGGTCAGTAGAAAAATAAAATAAAAATAGTTTTTCAACTGACGAACCTAATCCTGTGTTCAGTTGTGTGTTTAGTAGCATGACAACTAAGAACAGGTGTTGTAATGAAAGGAGAAAACATCAATGTCTAAATTAATTTTCCAATGAGAAATGTGGTCAGTGTTCTTGAAGAGGTTGAAAAATAAATTAGATATCACATTGACAGGACACTTTAAATTAACCTTGGTGTGAATGCAAGCGTGAATAGTTTTTCCACGTGACCCTTTGATGGTCAGGCCAACTGTCTAGGATGACCCCTGACCTTGACAGTTGACTGCAGGGATTGGCACCAGAGTCCCTACAACCTTAAAAAGAATGTATGGTAGGAAAAAGTTGGATTTGACATGTTTTGTTTTTTTTCAGCTCAGACTACAATGCTGTGTGTAAAGGACAAGGCTAGAAAACAACTGTTAAATGTGTGCTATCTTCCAGCCATCAGCTTCAGATGAAAATGCTATTCTTTATTGTTGGACACAGAAGTGTTGATTTAGTTCTTTTATAATAAAACATATTGTTCATTTTGAACTTAATCTCTTTTGTAAATGCCATCATTACATGATAGAATGCGACAGTAGAGATAACCAGTCGACCACTCGGTGTGATTGACACATTATGTGTTTCACCAGCTTATACTGATAGATGATACAGCTGTCAATCACAGACAACATCCAGTCATACGAACCATTTCCTGTTGTGTCTGTCATCTGTTTTCTGCTAAAACAGCTCGACATAACATTATCTTCTCTTAAAGAAACTCAAAATGGGAAAATACTGCCACGGGCTTTTAGAAAATGTAGATTGACGTTACAGAGAAGAAGGAGAGAGAGAGTCCTTTTTCTACTAAACGTTGTCACTTTAAGAATCTATAGTCTCCGCCTGCAGCTTTACATTACCAACACAGCCAGTCTACAGTGTGAGGCCGGGCTGCTGTCAGCTGGATCAAAGGCTGGTTAGCTCAATGTCATTAAAGAACATCATGTATACTGTACTGCATGTGGCTAAGTAAACACGAACGCGTGAGTATTTATTCGACTCTCAGGTTTAGCAAACTGTCAATAACTCCAGTCCTGGCCATTGTTTAGCAGCGCATGAGTAATTGGACTTCAGTTTAACAGACACACACACACAGAGAGAGAGAGAGAGAGAGTGCTAATGTCAAAGAAAATAATGGACACAGCCACACACTGACTTTCCATTAGCTCTGAATGGCTGTTTATAAAGTTTGGCCATCACTTCTGCCTCTGCCTCATTAAAAGTTCCATGATCTCCTCACACATTGATCCGGCAGAGGAGAACCCGTGACCCATTTCTAGTCCTCGTCCTTGGCTTTGCAGAACCCGTGGCTTTAGGTTTATAGCAGCCAGGTGTTTAGAGCACTTGAGTTTAACATACTCATCAAGTTGGTCTCAGACAATTGAACAATGTGATGATTAAAGCTCAATTAATGACTAATGTGTAATGTCTGTAGCGCTGTTATGTTCCCGCCTGCAGCAAAGGTAGAGAGACAGCAGCAGGTGGCTGAGTGTAGCACGCCGATGGAGCATCCACTTAGCCAGTTACAGCCACAATCTGTGTGTGTATAATTGTGCATGAGTGTGTGTGTGCGCGAGTGTGTGAGTGCATTTCCATGAGATTGTGTCAAAGCCTGACTCTAATCACTGGGATTGTGCCACTTGTGTCGACCATGACAGTGACAGTAATTGCAGCGGTGTTGGCTGCCGTGCTAATGGAAGAGAGATGAGCAGCCAAGTGGCTGCTGGGACCTTGGTATTGCCTCTGCAGAAATGGACATTAGAGGGTCTTTAAGCTCACTGTTATATAAAGAGAATGCATCGTGCTGTTGAAAAAAAATTCTAGTTTTGGAAAAAGAGAAAACCTCACCCCTAATAACTGTAAACCTCAGCATGTCAGCTAGCACCTGTTGAGCAGCCGGTGGGCCACTGGTTTACCTGATCTAATCATTACTTCAGTCTGCAACCATCAGCGGTGAATCTGTAGAGAATTTAAAAACACATCATTTTAGATTATTTTTCCCTTTCTGTGTTAGGATAAAAACAGATACAGGGATCTGCGGTTTACGACATCCTCGACCTACGACTACGTTTTCGCCGTTAATCGCCAAACCTACATATACATTTATTAAGAAAGTCGACTTTTGACGACTCCGCTAACATGGTTTGATATTGTAATTGTAGAGAAGTTCAAGAGCACATTTTCCATGTGGTCTTCTATGCTATTTTCTGTAACTATGTAAAAGTCGTTTCCCGGCCATCAGGTTCGGTTTGTGATATGCAATTATATGTAAGTTCCTATTTAGGGTGAAAATTTCAGTTATGTGGCTGCTACGAGCTAAACCCCAATGGAAGTCCAGGACCACGTAGTAATCATTTGTCGAGATTAAAAAATGGACTGAGCTGACCTGTATAGGAGAGAAAATGAGCAGCTTTGGTACAAAAGCAGTAACACCGAGAGGCCGACTCCTGAGGTCAAGATCCCGGTGTCTGCGTACAACTTAAGGCCAAGGGCACTCCTTTGTGAGCGATGATCCAGCCACAGAAGATGGATGCTTTGTGAAGTGAGAAAAAGAAGGCATCGACACCCACCTGAAGAAATCATCATTCACCTGAGGAGGAGGCTTAAAGTGGAAACTACCAGACAGCCTCGCAGAAAACTCTCTTCTTACAAACAGATTAACTGTCAATCTTCATGATGCTCGTCACAGAGCTGGTTTCCTCCACTGATTCTTTTCCTTTCATTCAAACCCTAATGAAGGTGAACCTAATATCCTAACACTGGGTCGAGGGTTGGACAGTATTATTTGACAAAACATTATTTTTTTCTGAGCAGACATTCCCTGATTCTGAGGAGGAAAATACCTGCGATGCATAATATACAGTATAATGACATTTCCAACCAATCAGAGCGAGCCCTGTTGACTCAAACATATGCTGATAATTGTTCGAAAACAAAGTTGCTACTGTGAGAAAGGGTAAACATTTCTGCAGGGTTCCCTGTAGGAACTGTGAACAGTATCTGCTCTAGAAGGAGGAGGCTGTTTGTCTGGATATATATTGCATTCAATTTTACATTTTTAATTATGAATCTGTCAGAACAGCATGGTAGGTCCTCGGGGCATTTTAGCAACGGGAAAAAAGTCTTTAAATGGCTTGTATTCCCAGGTTGTAATTAATATGAAGTTTAATCCGAGGGAGAAAAAGAGATTAATCATTCGGGTGATGCGGTGATGCCTGAGAGTGTGTGGATGGCTGCTCATCGTGCACCGGTGCCGAACTGTGAGCAGGTGCTTTGAGCAGAGCAGCGATCGATACATAGACAGACTAAAGTTGTCACTTAGTTCAATTTCTAGTTGTGCTTGCCTTCCCACATATCTGCTCACTATGTTCCAGGCAGGACTGCTGATTTTCCAAACCACTGTTGTGTATTAATTAAATTTTTGAGGCAGGGGTGTTCACACTGCTGAAGGTCGCATCA
>NC_024316.1:11270299-11279070 GCF_000523025.1 Cynoglossus semilaevis | reverse complement strand
GGGCAACCATTTATATCAATTTGTATCAGAACTCTATGAAATTCAGCAGGCATAATTTCTCCAAAGGTCAGAGGCTAACGCACGTAGACATGTTCAGGAGTCGGAGGATTAGATACATATTCACTTTAAACTGTTACTATTTTATTATTGTTGTCTTTAGGTCAGTCTATACATCTGTCTGCTGCCATACTATGATCTGATTATTTTATTTTTCACTTTACTCTTTTTTTATATGAACAGACGTGTATCATTTTAGGGTTTGTTTTTATTTAAGACGTGTATCATTTTAGGGTTTGTTTTTTTTATATTTAATACCAGTCATTCATTCATTCATCCATTCATTCATTCAGGTTCTATGCATTTTAGAAGAAGCCTAGGGATCGTATGTTCTGTAGTGTGGGGGATTTTCAGGCATTTTAGACCAAATATTTTATGATCAACTTACTGTAAAAACAGCACTGGCTTGGTTTTATAGGTTCTCAAATGGGTGTGGCTAATGTTCACTGTGACTTGGATTAGTGACTCATCCATGGTTTTTCAAGATAATGTTGCAAAAGAAAAACATTTTATTTTGTAATTCACATAAACATGCAATCAATTAGCTGGCAATATTACTTTTCATGACACCCCCAATTGAGGAATGCAGCTCCAAACAATCACAGAGCCATTTTAAAAGTGTTAGAAATTAAAATTCAGCCAATCAATTTTTACTTACTATTTATTATTTATTTTTATTTTTGGGTCTTTTTCTGACATCATACCAGCTCCTTCCTTTACTATCCTCTACTTTCTTCACTTAACCTTCATTTTACAGCGCGCCTGTACACCATGACATGATATTGTACATTATTTACTAAAATCCACTTTTCTGTTGGAGCTAAACAACTATTTTAACTGACAAGTACTGGAAGACAAGGAAAGAAGGACATGTTTTTCAGTAAATCACCCAAGAATGAAATGTGGAAATCCAGGAAGTGATTAAATGTTTAGTCTTCCCTGGTGTTTTATGAGGTGAGATTTACAGACAGAAATGTCACATCATTTGCAGCTCTGGTGTCGGCATCGCTCAAAAAGTAGACAGGTGCGAGCTGTTTGAAGACAGTTTTTTTTTTTTTACAATCAATCCCACCTCCTTTTCTCACAGCTGTTCCACTCAAGGTTGTTTTAGCATTGATGGAATGCCCAGCATCTCATCTCTATTGTCGAGAGTCGATCGGCCCCTAGATGACCCACATAGGTTAGAGAATCCGTGTTTCTCTCGTCTTCTAAATGTGAACCAGTGACTCACATCAGGCTGCCTTCAAAGCTGGACCTCCGTTCTAAACAGTTTCTGGGCAAATGACCAATACTTTCAGAGAAAGAAGCTTTGATTCCCATGACATATTTATTGATCATAATACCGCCTTCTGATATGTGCTGCTAGAAGGGGAGTCCTACCCTGAATATCAATGAGGTCCCACTGACAGCCAGATAGAGTAGGAATATCATCAAGGGCCTATTCATATTTCATGGTTTCTATTGCTGCCTTTTTCTCTCCTCTGTTCTATTTTCTCCTATTTTTTCCTCTTGCCCATTTCAATCTTTTGTGAATCTCATCTTCTCTTACTTCGCTAATGTTTTGTGTATAGCCACGGAGCATACCACACCGTGAAGGGAACATTCAAACCTAATTCACCTTGTTTCTATTTTAGAGGATCAAACGCAGAAGGCAGAGATCAAACGACGCTGTCTTTTTTTGGTGTGCACGCTTGTTTGTTTGTTTTTCCTTCTGCTTTCTTATTCTTGTCTTTTAGACTCGCTAGCAGCATTGCTAATTAGTACATACTGTGTACTTTTACTGCGTATGAACTGTAGTTCTCGACATTCAGAACCTAATAGGAAAAAGGATTTAAATTTAAATGAGACTGTGAAATTATTGGTACTATAATATCAGTTTATAGCTTAGATTTTTATTTAGCTTGTTCCTCCCCTTGACTTGCCCAGGATGTATCAAAGGAGCATCAAGCAATGGATTCAGGGCTCCTCATTTTGTGCTGACATTTTCGGAATAATTGAATTTTTGTCGCAGTGTTTCTCCAAAGCTCAGACCTGTTACCATCTACAGGTCAGGGGAGAAAAACACCGTTACATTTCCATGGACTTGCTGTTTGGCAGTATTATGTAAAAGATGCTACTGTGAACATATGTAATAGCTGAATAATCGGTGCCGTATACTGTTCTGTTTCATGTAACCCAGTGGTTAAATTTCCTTTCCCCCACATTTTTGGAGTTTTCGGTCTTTGTACCACTTTCTTGTTTAGCTTAACAAACTCCCATTGAATCGTCAAGTTACAGAGCATGGTTTTATTTGTTGTTTGTACATATGGTTCATATCATACTTCTTATTTCAGCTGTGCTGAGATGTGGGCACCGTTGTTTGCAGATGTTGATGAATTTCAAACACCCATCACTTCCAGATCGACTGCAACATGTTTGATTGCAGCTGTAAACCCACGGTCATGCGTCACTGCCGGCGGATGCATCCTGATCACAGCCATGTTTAAAATACAAGGCAGCTCTCTGCGTGTTTTGGCTGTAACCGTGTCACATGCGAACTTATTAAGGGGAACTCAGTGTTGTTTAGTGTCACGGGTGTTTGTGGGGCACGGTGCCACCTCGTTGTAAACACACAGTAGACCACTTCATTTTCTTTGCTGACGCGACCGAAGCTGGAACCTGGAAGGCGACTGCCTGTCCCCGATGATTTATGGTGATCCATTAATTTTTCATCTAGAGCTGTCAACTGATAAACATTTTCATTTGTTTGATACTTTTTATGTGCAGGGCCAGATGTCTGCAAAACTAATGATATTCCCATCATCAGCCTCAGCTGGGTTCTTTTTTTTTTTAAAGATATAAATTATGGACAAATGTTGGCATGCAAGCTCGCAAAATTCAGATGTTGAAAATGGTAAACACAAAACATCAGTACGTCAGCTCAGAGCGTGTGTAACACTGTGATGTTATCAGTGTTTAAACAAGGCACACAGAACTGAATGGTTCCAGTCGTTCCACTCTGTCAGTCCACTCACACCCTCTGGTCACTTGTCATACTTCATCATCCATCTTTCTCCAAACGGGCCATAAATTTATAAGTCTTACATCACACTTTGTTCAAGAAGAGCTGAAGCTATTAATTAAGATCATAAACTTTCTGTTATTTGTGACGTTTTAAATCGAATGAGAAATAGTTTAGTTTTTCCATACTTTTCACTGAAGTATTACTCCCAAACCAGCAGAGCACTTCCTGACGTTTTCCAGAGAATATCATTAACTAAAACTCACTTGTCATATACATCTACAGTTATAATTTTGTACTGCAGTGTTCTTAACCTTAGGATTGCAACCCCACATGGGGACACCTGGAATGTCTAGTAATTCATTAAAAAAAATCAACTATATATTATTTTTTAAAATTTGGATTAGAAACATGACACAATGTCACTTCCCGGAATATCGAGTTCAAATAAAATTGAGCATATAAAAAAATCTGGAGTGCTGGAGCTGGAAAAATAAAATATAACTTTGTCCGATAATCTGGCTACTCTGTATTTGCAACACAGTTTAACAAAAATAATCAAAAACTTGTCTCTGGGGTCACCAGAAATTTGTGATGTCAAAACGGGATCATGAGCCAAATAAGGGTTAGGAACCACAGCTGTTCGGTTAGATATTTTGTGTTTTATTCACTGGCTCAGTGTAGATGCTCAGGATTTTTTCACTTGTGTTTGATCCTGATGGGTTTCTTGACTTGGGCAAAATGCACTTCAAATAGATATTTCTGCATGTCACAAGCAAAAAGAAACTTCAAAAAAGCCCCAAAAATCATGAAGAGGAAGATGTTCATTCAAGAAATCATACATTGTTGCTGTTTCTCCACATGGTGTGATCGTCTGCTGTAGAAAGACGAGATACAGAGTTACTGCTAAATGTTCAGTTCTCATAGTCAAATGTTGTCTATTAGTCAGGTGTTTTTAAGATATGGAATAGAATAGAATAGAATAATAAAACCAGCATTTAATATACACACCAACTTTATAAAAGAAAACAAAGAGCATAACGAGGTTCTAATGGTTTGAAAACCAATTTCAAATTAGTGAAATCAAATGAATCAAATTAGATACCAACCTCAGGTGTGGAATGTTGACGTTACCTTACCTCTTCTCTGGGTAGAAATGTTTTAATGAAGAACTTTAAAACTCGATCTCTGCTTTAGCTAGCACCTGTTTTGAAGCATTATTGTTGTCGTTTTTTGCTGCACAAATTACCAGCAACGTAGTCCAACAGAAAAACAATGCAATCTGGAAGGTTTTCCCCACACCCAACAAATGGGCAGCACTTCGGCCTTTGCTCTGTGTTATACCTCTTTATGAGTTATGGACTGAAGAAAACCTGACCTGAAATACCTCTTTATGAGTTATGGACTGAAGGAAACCTGACCTGAAAACGCTCTCTCACACACACACACACACCTGAAGCAGTGCTTGTATAAAAAAGCAAGATCTGGAGAGTGACCTTGTTTGACATTTGGAACCGAGACGACATCACGGTGAGAAAATTCTTATTTTCATCTCTCTTCACACACCTGCTCTCCTCTTTCTAAACTCTCCTGTCATCATTTGGGCTTTATTAAAGTGGGTTTTCTATTTCACCATTTTCCCACTCCCCTCCTTTGTCCTTCCACATCTCACTGCTTCTTTCCCCCTCCTACAGCCTGCTTGACTTTCTCATATAACCCCTCACAGTAAAAATCAAACACTGCAAATGTGTGAACCAACATTTGTTTAGAATAATATTCATCACAGAAGATCATCATTAATCCTGACTGACTACTGTTGTTTGTCACCATAAAGTTTATTTAATACGCTGTCTTCAAAGACCAGATGAGCTGCTCATTCAGCCCGTTTCATAATATCCCACTGTATATTAACTCGCTCCTCTCCTGTTGATCAATACGCACTATCTGCTCTAACCCTAATTACTGGAGCAGGCTCCCAGATCAATGGTCTACAACATTAGGATCACCTCCAATGGCCGCCATGTGGCCATTATGTGACCCAGAATTAATCATTTGAGGTGGATGTCTGTGTTTGTGTGTGTAGTCTCTGCCCACTCGGCCCACCGTCTCCTCCTCCTCTCATTGCTGTCCGATTGTTTTCCACACCTGAAAATGTGAAAAACTGAATTGCTTTTGTGCGGATTGTACTTTTAAAGCCGCTCCAATCAATATTTTTATATTAACAATCACAAGTCTCCTTGAATGTGAGTGCGTTTCGCTCACAGTGATGAGGATTTAGGGATTTTATTATGCTGCACTGCAGATCTTTGCAGCTCTACAGAGCGTTTGAGCTTCTGTGAACTTAGTGTTTAGAGAGTAAACAGCAGCGGTCCTGTGTTGTCATTTCAGCTTTTACAGTCATGTTATTTATTATAAACAAACGGTTGGTCTCTCTGTGGTCTTCTTTACACCAGTCGCTCCTTGGACGATAATAGAATGACCGGCGGTGTTTGGATTAGTTAGTCCTGCATAACTGATCAACTAAACAGAGCGGAACAAAACCGTACTTTAACAAGACCCAAAAGTGCTTCTTCTCAGCGTTTTGAACTTTTCCGACATTAAACTTTGGGCTGGATGTATTGTACAGTTGCAGGGACACATATTTCCCACAGGAGTTGGTGAAGACCACAAGAGAGGCTGAAATAGATTGATTTTTAGGCTCAACTTTTCGAGGCAGCCAAGGATGCTGGGTGAGATGGATGGTAATGTTACTCTACCTGCTACAGGTCAGGCACGCTCTATAAACAACAACATGTTGTTTGGACGTGATCGACGTTTTCCATTGTTATGAAATAATATAATGAGATAAATGTACTAATGATCATTTGACAATTGACTTAATAACTGCTGTTTAAGGCCTCGTCATGCATATATATATGTAGTAAAATATATATTTTATGTATGTATAAATATATATATTTTCATGTGTATATATTGATTTAAATATTGTATATGTATGAATATGTACTTATACATATGTATGTATTTTATATATATATTTATATAATATTTTAGCCAGTGAAGGATATTTACCAAAGCACCGTTCCTAAAATTTGAATATGAACTGTAACTTATGACATCTTTTCAACCCATTTTTTTTTCTGCTGCCATTGTGACCAAACATCATAGTCAACTATGAAACAGTGGTCCCATAGAGTAGCAGATAACTCACCTCCCTGCCTTGCAACCAGAGAACAGAGAGTCCTGTGTCCGATTCCCAGAGGAACCACAAGGGGCAGCCTGTTGCAGCAGATCTGCTGTTTGCACAAGAATTTCCCAGTGTGAGATGATTTGATGAATTTCACATCAATCCCATTACTTTAGCTGATTCTCTCCAACACCCAGGGTCAGATATTTGGCTTGAAGTGAATGCCCTTAAAAAAAGTCACTAGAGCAATTTTTGTTGTTGATTCTAAATTTAAATAATGTTTCCACAGCACGCACGGTTCAGTGTACTTGTCTATCGCATGCCAGACAGTCAAGAGAAAGACATTTGATTGCCCTTGAAATCATCACTAATGAGCTAAAACATACTGTATGCCACTGGGGCAAAAAAAAATCACTGTTCTGAAGGGTAATTTTGTACCTGGGATTTAAATCTTTATTTAGCGTGATATTGTAATTTTTTTTGGCAGACTAGTTTGAAGCACGCCACACATGTTTATTTCTGTTTACAGCAGGGAAGTGAAATTGGGTCACTGGAGACATTCTCATGCCAGGTGTGAACATGATCAACCATAAAACTATGAATATTAAATGACTAAAGGGATACACACACACACACACACACACACACAGATGTGTGTTTCTGGCTGGCGTCCTACTCATTTTAGATGGCAAGGATTTAAACATTTGTAAAAATGGCTTCAGTCCTACGTGCTGGGTCACCTTTTATAACATCTGCCTCTCTGTTTTACAACATTTTCTTTATTGTAATTATCTCCGTCCGATTGGAACTAAATAAAACCAGGCCGTTCAGAACGACTGGTCTGACTCATTTAATGACTTCAGGTGAAGGAACCGATCCCTAGCACTGATTTTACTAGAACTTTTATTACAACTACCAATGGAGCTGGAGGTGTCAGGACGTTCTTCCGTCCCGGGAGATTTTACTTTCTGTCTTTTTCCATTAGCTTTTCTCCTTGTCCTCTTCTTACACCCACAGGGTTCTTCTCTTCTCACACCTCCTTCACATCCTCTCATCCCTTCTTTTTTTTTTTTCTTCTCCTCTGTCGCAGGTTTCACCTCCTCTCTGCACTTCCTCCCTTTCGTTCTCAGATGTCCTCAGTCAACTCTTTACCTCCTCCCTGCCTTCTTCTTTCCATCCTTTTCTCCTTACTTCCATCTTCCTCTCTCACCTCCTCACCTCCTTCTTTTACCTTCTTACATCCTCTCCCATCCATCTCCCTTTTCTCCTTCCCCTTCATCTTTCTCTTTACCCTCCATGCCCTCCTCTCGTTCTTCTTAACAATTTCTCATTCATCCTGTCTCCCCACTCCTGAGGCTTCCACCTTTAACACCTCCTCCCTGTCTTCTTGACTCCCTCTCCTCTCTCTCCCTCACTCTTTCTTTTCCTCCTCCTCCTGCACTGCCCGGCATGACGTAGGACCAGATCAAGGAACAGTGTTGCCGGGAGTAGCAGGGATTGAGAGCAACGCGTTGGAATGCAACTCCAGCCGAGACCCTGAAGAGGAGGAGGAGGTGGTGGTGGTGGAGAAGGAGGAAAAGAAAAAGGAGGAGGAGGAGTGAGGGATGGTCGAGAGCAAGTATTTCCACTTACTCTTACATTCTCTTTTATTCCTTCTTTGAACATTTTCCTTTTTGATTTGTCTCTTCAGTCTTACATCTTTATTCTTTCTTCATTTGTCTCTGTTTCTGAAGGTAGGTGTCAGGAACTGTTCTTCTTCTGTTCATCACGTAGCCCTCTGTGTTTGCTCTGACCTTTCACCTGTCTTTTGTTTCTCTGAATGTGCTTCACTTACACTGAAACTGTTTTTGATTTATAGTTCCTTATCTTTGAGCCGATGTTGTGTTTGCTCCTCAGCCTTATCTGACCGGGGATGTTGTGTTGTGTTCACCAGTCGTCGGTCATACTGTACAGCCAGCTGTCTGTTTGTCTGGCTGCTTGCAATGTAAATGCCAGGCAGAGAGTGTGAGAGAGAGCAAACAGGCAAACACATGGAGATTCAGATGGATACACATTCACACACATTCACAAATCCCCTTGCCTGCCTCACAAGAGCCTCTCTCTCTCTCTCTCTCTCTCTCTCTACTTTATCAGCAGAATGAAAGTGCTTTCTGCTGTTATTTGAATGAGACAGAAAAGAACCCTATTCAGACCCTGTGTCCGGCTTTTATTAACACTGTGTGTCACTGAGGCACATTAGCCTCCTCTCCCTAAAACCCTGAGTCTGTCGGCACACACACACGCACAAAGACAAATACACACTCATACAGGGAGGTCTCCAGTTCAGGTATGATGATGAGGATGATGATGATGATGCCCCCCTTCCTCCCCTTTATTCCCTCTCTCCCCTTTCTCTGTCATACCCCTGTTTTTGTTGGCTCCTCCTCACTCAGGGTCTTTTGTTACCTCACCCTCCTCCTCCCACTCTTCTTCTTTTCCACCACACCTCCCTTCCTCTCTCCATCTCTCCCTCTCTCTCTCCTTCTT
>NC_024316.1:11266248-11268638 GCF_000523025.1 Cynoglossus semilaevis | reverse complement strand
TCTCTCTCTCTCTCTCTCTCTCTCTTTCTCTTTCTCTCTCTCTCTCTCTCTCACTCTCCCTCTCCCTCTCCCTCTCTACCTCTCTGTCCGTGTGCCATTGCTGCTGAATGGAAATACGCACAGATGCGTAAAAGGGGCGGTCAAACTCCATGGATCCGCCGGTCGTGGCAGCAGCAGCAGTAGCTGCATCACCGCCGACCTCAGTTCCCCGTCTGTAGACCGGAGGACTCGGAGGAGAACAAACTGCGGTTTTTGGACCTCATACGAAACCTCGAACCACGAACCAGATTGGAGGAGACCACCTGTTTGAAACCGGACGCCGTTTGTCTGGATCACCCCTGGATCAGTCGGACGCAGTCAGCGCACACAGAGAACCCGAGGAGGATCCGTCAAGTCCAGCCTTGGATGAACCGATCTGAGCTTTTATATAGTATATACATATATATGTGTCTTTCTTACTGAGGCAGCAACAGCCCGAGGAAACGTCTAGATTTGCTTACTGTGGTAATTGTTACATTTCTGAAAGACTTTCCCCCCCTAATTCCCCCACCCCCCCTCTCTCTCCCTCCCTTCCCCGTCGTCTCCCGGTTAGGAGCTTCCAGCTTTGATGCCACTTAGTCTATAGTGCCGAAGTCTTACTAATTAGCAGCTTGATTGACAGCCCTGTAATTGGATTTATTTCATATCCGCTTCTTGAAGTTCTGAATCCTCTTAAGGCGCGACTGGAGTAGTTTCTCAGGCTTCATTTCTGCGGAAAACAATGAAAACACAACTACTCAAGATTCTCCTTTTTTGAGGGTTTATTCATACGCAGTTACGTGCCAGAATTTCAATACTTTTCAAGTTATTCCTGGTGCAGCATTAAAGAGCAGAATAAAGGACGTGGCAGAGGAAAAGAGGTTTATATTTGATGTTTCACAAGAAAGTGCATCATTATTTTAAAAAAAGAAAACAAATGTGGCATCTTGTGGAAAAATTCCAATTCCAGTGTCCTTAGTTAACACTGCAGCACTATAAAATAAAACTGGTGTATTTTGGAGAATGGTTTAGAAAACGTGGTGATATGGGTTTGTTTGCAGAATTCCATCCAGTTCCATCAGGTTTCAGTGTGTATTACCCTTATTATACTAGTTATAAGTTCATTAATTCAACACCCAAACACTAGATCGTTCATTATTTTTGGAAAATACACACCACCCTGAAACAACACTTTGGCTGGAAGAGCAGCATCTAGACTATTTTTATAACCCGTTAAAACGATTATTTTAAAATCTTCAAGTTTTGCATAAAATGCAAATAATGTAAAATATACAAATGTTTCTTCTTTTTCGGAAAGTGACGTTCCATTCACTGTGGCAGTGGAGATAAAGAACCAGAATAGAAGTAGAAGTAGAAACCTTGCACAGTTTAAAACAGTTGCCACATGTTTGGTTTTTTTTTTGTTTTGTTTTTTGTCAGGGGGGCTGGAGGGGTTAGTCATTTTATCATCAACTGGTCAGATAGTTATTGACTTTCCCTCCCTCCTTCCTTCCTTCTCGCCATCTCCCTACCTTCCTTTGTTACAGCTTGTTTCCTTCAAGTACTGAAAAAGAAGACATTTCTTTCCTGACAGTGAGATGTACTGTCTACTCTTTAGCAGCAGAAAATGTTGTACTTGTACCGTAATATTTTTCCTCTGTTCTATCAGTTTCTTTGTATTTGCTTTGAAAACGTCGGTGTCTGAAAAGGTTCTGGGGGTCAGGAGGCTTTAGTTTCTGAGAGAGGAAAAATCCTGTTGGTCACGCAGTGGGTTATGTCTGTCTGATCGTGATGAGCTGCATGACTGCAAATCCAGCTGCCTGGGAGGCATCACCGTGGGGATAAAAGCCCATTTTGCTGCCTAAAACCCTAAACCTGTTGCCACACCTCAACACCGGGTAGCATCTGTTGGTGCACTTTCTCACACACTGTCTGTCTTCAACAGTAGCGCCACAGCTGCTCACGCCTCAGATCTATACGACTCTGAAACCACTATGTATTGGGACCACTGACGTCTTATGGCTTCTCTCAGTTCTTCTTTCAGGTCTCTAGTAACCTTCGCCTGCTCTTGTCCTGGTTTTACAGGTACCACGGGTGGTTTATTGGAATGTCATTCAATCAATCATCTTGCAGTGTGTGTGCGTGTGTGTGTGTCTGTGTGTTTTCCTGCTTTTTAAATATTGACTGCCAAATGCCCAGTGCGCTGTATGGCTTTTTATTCCTATCTGACTGTACTGATGGTTCATATAGGGATGGAAGCCATGCACTGCGCTGGGAGCCTAACGCTCTCGACGATAGACTCAATCCTTGCTGCCACACACATACCACCCCCCCCCCCCCCCCCCCAACCCCCACACCACAACCACCGTCAC
>NC_024316.1:11255768-11266175 GCF_000523025.1 Cynoglossus semilaevis | reverse complement strand
CACACACACACACACACACAACTTTATGTATGAGTACCCTCAGGAGGCTACTTGCTGAAAGAAGGCCATAAATGCATGCCCACATCCAGGAGACTGCAAAGTGCAAACCTGTCACACATGCACGTGCACTGCACACATAAGCATGCATTCATTTATGCGGATGCATGAAGTAGATATGCATACGGTGCCTTCTTTCCACATACACACACACCCGGGGCACAACAGTTCCCTGGTCCCATCAGGCAACTAAACTACAGCGACTCAGTCTGAAGCTGTCTGACTGTAGGAGCTGACAGACGGCTCTGTGAAGTGAAACACACACATCTGCCACAGACTCTCAGTATGATCAATACAAATCGCACCACAGCAGAATGAAAATTAGATTGAACCAAAATGAACCAAATTGATTCAGAGTGAAGAGGCAGAACTTGTTTCAGGGGGAATTACACAACCTGTCGCAAAATAACAAGATAAAGAATTCATTCAGTCATGGTCTTTCACCTATTTAATTCTTTATTAAGGTTGCCAATGGGAAGGAGAGTTCCCTGCATCGTGCAATACTTGGATGATAAAAAATTCTAAGATGTTGCTGACACAAAGAACCAAGCCAGAATGAATTACTTATTATAAGTAGTCAGAAAAAATGTTGTTAGAATGTCAGATTACAAGAAATAAAAATCTAAACTTGGTGCAAATACATAATAAAGAAATCTAAATGTGGAATGTTTTGTGCTAGTTAAAGACAATATTTTTATTTAGTTTTATTTTGACAAACTACAACTAAGAAATTGCATGAATAGCTTACAAAACTAAGTGGTAATGACCACCTTTACGTGTACTGTATAGCTTTGTGTTACGTGTGTGTTTTACAAACAAACAATTAGTATTATTGTTTTCACTATTATTACTATTGTTATTATAGTTGATATTATTGCTAAAATTAGAACAGTAGAAGTTGTAGCAGTAATTGTATCATTAAAACGTCAATACAATTATTTCAGAGGGTAATTGGCTATTGTTGTCTTTTTTAAACAATAAAAGTGTCTTTTTTACTCCGTGTATGACAGTGTTTTTATTTATAGACGTTATCTGCGTACATCATTTTTTTAAAAAAGCAACAGCGCCTTGAAGTGGTCAAATTTGGCTCTACTGAAATCTAGAACCGGATATGACATCAGAGTCCACCCTCCAAAACATCCGGAGCGTTGTTCGCTCTTGTGTAACGCAAGAATGAAAGGTTGGATAACAACAGAATGACAGAGACCATGAACAGAAGTCACTTTTTACTTTTTAAAAATATGTAAACATATAAACAATTATACTATTGTTTTAAACAACAGAAGAAACCATGGCCAAAAGGAAAGACTGCGCGGAAAAACAAGTTGTTCCCAAGAAAGCTAAGCATTTGCTAAAGACGAAGAACAGCGCATCTAAAGCAGCGAAGAAAAGAGAAGCAGGTGGAAAAAAATCAACAGCAGTACTGATTTATCTTACAAGTCTGTGTTGTATTTTCCGATTTTTAGTTTAAATTCACTTAAGCAGAAATGTGAAGAAAACATTAATTAAAAAATGTTTAGGATTGTTGGATGTTGCACAGTGTACGTTTTGCAACAATATGAATGATTTCTGTTTATCTTCTTCTGTTATATTTTTAAAAAATCCTTAATATGAAAAGATAAAGTTAATGGCTGTTATTTATGGATTCCGTTAGTTAGATTTTCATTTTGTCTGTAATGCAACTATTACGGCTCTTACTAAAAACCCGTTAATTTAAAAAAACGATCCGGATAAATTATTTGCATTTAACTGTAGGTATATGAAATGTTAAATATGCCCATGTAGGTTCGTATCCGAAGAAGTTCAGTAGAGAAGGCTAGAGGTAGACTATTTGTTTCTTGGAGCGTTTGAACCTTTGTTTGCGAAAAGATATTTTTGACAAAACACTTCATTAGATAAACATACGTGATAATACTTTAGTCAAACTATTGGCCTAAAGCCCCTTTTTGGTAACTCTAATTGGTGTCGTTCTTACTTTACATCATAGTTTATAGCAGTGTATATTATTTATCTTGTAAATCACAATTTATATTATATTGGGTCGGTAAACCCATCTTAAAATATTTTGTCATTCTTAATCACATAGAACACAGTTTCCTCTTTGAAGTGATGTTCAGTATTTTTATAAAGAATTCCTTACAATACTATTGAGGTAGTCCTGGTAATCTGTTGTGCTGTTAAAAAAACCCAACATTCTGCTGTCATTGAAAATACAACAAATGCTCCATGTTTTCATTTGTTTTCATCTCATGCCTGTTTGTCATATTGGTGCACCACCCCACGACAGTGGCAAAACAGCAGGTGCATTTCACTGCATGAGTTGGCCCTGATACACACATGTGCTCCACTTCCTCACAAAATGAAATGCAACTCTGTTGTTGTTGCAAGATTTTCTGCAATATTTATGCATTATCTCAATACTCGGCTGTCTGGGGTTAATCCTTTGTTTTGGGGGAAAACAAAGGGACTACAATAATTTTCAGTAACTCTTTGAATATTTGAAGTTTCATTTCTGTTGCAGTAGGTGTTAAAAATACTCACAGGTCCATCTGTGCATGATAAAAAATGTTTTTACAAAGACAAAAAATTACAACTCAGCAACTTATATAAAATAGTAACTGTAACTTTGTGCTTTGCTTTTTAAGAAAATGTTGTTACCGTGAAAAAAGAAGAGGAAGAAGAGAAACTTGTGAGGAGGATTCAAACAAAATCCCAGTCTGTGACCTCGAAACCAACAGCAGGGTCCAACACCTTAAAATCCACCAGTGCTACTACTGTTAACACTAGTCAGTACTTCCAGTCAGCAGTGAAGGATGAGGAGGATGACAGTGAAGACGACTTTGACATGGTGACCTCACCAGCATCTAAGCTAGCTGCTCGCACCAAGAGAGTAGAAAAAGATAAGGAAGAGGAAGACGATGACAGCGATGAAGACGATGACAGCGATGAAGAAGAGGACGACTGGGAGGAAGTGGAAGGTACATGCTCTGTTAAAAAATAATTTCTGCTCTCATTTCATATTTCATATTCAAAAATATGTATGTGTCTGCCAGAACTTGATGAACCATTGGGTCCAGTGGAAGCAGCAGAACCCGATCTGCCAACTCAGGCTGTGGAGATAGAGATCGAGACGGTAGAAGTCAAGAAAAAGTCAGTGATTCAAAGTTTTATTAATGCCAGTAAAAACATTCAGAGTACATTGTTGTAGGTATTAATAAATAATAATAATTAAACTTAGGCTTATTCAATAAAACAAAACAAAAGTGATATTGATTATCATTTTTGTTTCTGATTGGCCAGGAAAAAAAGGCAGGCGGAGTATGAGACCTATATGAGGAGGATGATAAACAGATACAAGAAAGACCTGCTGATGGACACACACAAGGTAGACAACACACACTACACTTGTGTTTTCATGCTGCTACACGGTGTCTCATCTGTGACAGTTGAGTATTTTACTGTTGCAAACTCAAGTGTGTCTGTGACCAACGTGTCTTAGGTTCACCTCATGTGCCTGATCGGCAGTGGGATGTTTCGTAACCGTCTGTGCAGTGAACCCGACCTCCTGGCCATCTCCCTGTCACTGCTGCCCGCCCACTTTGGCAAGGTTGCAAAGGAACGCATTGACCAAAACTACCTCTCTGGATTACTTAAATGGTAAGTTCCTTATCTATACATTTTTACATTAGCATTACAAAAGCCTGGGCCAATTAATACCATTTGTTTTCATTTTACTAGTAATTAAACTAATGATGTAAATTTCAGGTTTAGAGCTACGTTCACCCTCAATCCTAGTCTTCCTTATGAGGAACGTCCAGATCCACAGGCTCTTCTGGAGAGAAGGCTAGCTAGTCTTTCTGCAAGGAATCACCAGGAAATGACCCATGTACGTGTGCTTCATTAAATAATGAATAAAATGCTCCACTGAAAATTAGGACTGTCAAGTGATGAAATTAATTTAATCTGATAGATCACGGGGTGTTTTCGTTTTTTCCTTCCTGCAGCTGTTCCTCCAGAATAATCATTATTAAACATGATTGATCGTGGTCGTAAATAATCACAGTTAATCATGATTAATCAATAAATTAACATTTCTAAAGGTAGCACTTTTTCAGTGTATTGCTGGAACAGAAATAACAGCTTGTAAATTATACATTAACACACACAAATACATATAGTGTGCTAATTTTGAAAAGCATGGGCAGGACATTCTGCCTCAAAAATGACTTAAATATTTTTTATCTGATTAATTGTCCCATATTAATTAACGCAATTTGAGAGTCCTGCTAAAAATACACATGTATGGGTTTTTCCTTCCTACAGTTATTTCTGCTGTTCCTGAGATCCCTGTTGCTCTCCTGTAGATTGGTTCTGTCCCTGCAGCCAGTGTCTTTTAAACCTCCATCAGCAAAGGTAGAGAAGTCTGTCTGTGTTCAACAGTCTTTCACTGTGTTCTTAAAAAACTGCATCTGTAGTTCAAGTATCCTTTGTTTGGTGTCTGTATGATATATGATGTTTTCCTGCACAGTGTTGTAAATCACAACAGGAACTCACTTGATTTGCTATTTTTACATTGTGCTACTAGTTGACTTTTTTGTCATTTTTTTTAGGCCAAGGGAGGAGGAAAATCGGCCGGTGACTCAGGAAAAAGTCCCAAAAATAAAGAAACCTCCAGAACGACTACTGAGCAAAAAGTCTCACCTGGCACCAAGAGAGCAGCTAAATCCAAGGGAGACCATGGAGGCAAAAAAGCAAAAAGAGAAGACACAAAAGAGAAGGAGGAGAAGACTGTCAAGCCAGGAGGACAGAGACCAAAGAACTCAAAACGTCGTAGTGTTGCCTCAAAGGTCAGCTACAAGGAGGAAAGCAACAGCGAGGCAGAAGAGAGGCTCAGTGACGAGGAGGAATTTCAGGTAACCAGTGAAGAGGACAGTGATGATTTTGAGAGTGAGGCTAAATCATCAAAAAATGGAAAAGCAAAAAGCAAAGTGAAAAATAACAGGAAAACTGCTGCTACAGAAAAAAACGTAAAGGAAAAACTGGTTAAAGAAAAAGAAGAGGAAGAGGGAAATGAAGGAGGAGAAGCATCAAAGAGACGTAGTGGGAAAAAGACAGGATCTGGAGCAGACGAGTGGCTGGAGGTGTATCTGGACAAAACTGCCTCCTGGGTGTGTGTGGACGTTGAACACGGGGTGGGTGTACCTAAGCTCTGCTCCCAAAATGCAACTGCCCCCGTGACATATGTAGTGTCAGTAGACGGCGATGGGTTTTTGAAGGACCTGGGGAAGAAGTATGACCCAACCTGGATGACGTCATCGAGAAAACGGCGGGTGGATGATGAGTGGTGGGAGGAGACACTGGCACCTTTTTTAGGACCTGAGGATGAAAGAGACAAGAAGGAGGAAAAAGAGGTAAGACAAACTCTTTTATAACCTTATATTTGACTCATTAATAAAATTAATGTGTAAACCTGTGAGAAAATCGCCTTGTTTTCTAGTCAGAAAACCAATTCCTTTCTCCCTTTATCTCTTTCTGGTGTGCAGCTTCAGAATAGGCTGCTGAACAAACCACTGCCCATCTCCATAGCTGAGTACAAGAACCATCCTCTGTATGCCTTGAAGAGACACCTGCTGAAGTATGAAGCCATTTACCCTTCAACAGCCACAGTGCTTGGATACTGCAGAGGAGAGCCAGTGTACTCCAGGTCTGTAGCACAGCAGAAGATTGAATAGTAATGTAATTAATATGAATTAACTGTATTTTACAGCCTCACTGTCTCATAAATGTTGTAGGATTCATTGCATAAGCCGCATCCTGTGATTATATTGGTGTAAGATAAAAATGTGAGAACTATTTAGTTCGTTATCTTCTTGTTCTATTCATTTTTTTTTTTTTAAACAAATGAAAACTTCTCATACTCAGTGCATGTCTATAAGAGGTTGTAGCAGTGGTAAGAGGCCCTTGGTTAGACTGCCCCCGTGTGGTAAGGCGCTGAAATAATGTTATAACACAGAAAAACATGAATTATGGTGGGGGGTTTTTCTTCTCACCTCCTATGCTGTTGATCATGTGTGCATGTCTAAAGTCAGACCATATATTAACTAATAAAGAAGCACTGGTTAAGCACTAATACTGTACTGATGATGTACAGTCAAAATGCCTGATCTACATATAGGTAAAAATAAGCTATAGCTAATGGTCAGACAGTCTTTAATTAAGAACTAGTTTTGTTGTCTCTGCATCTGTGACTGATGTATGTTTTTATTCATTCTATTTTGGTATTTTTCTCTAGAGACTGTGTGCAGACCCTACACTCCAGAGACACATGGTTGAAGGAGGCGCGGACCGTCAGACTAGGAGAAGAGCCCTACAAAGTGAGAAGGAACTTTTTTTTCTTTCCCTCTCAGCTTTGTCATTCCTAAATACAACATAAAACACATTTCTACTGTGGTAAAACAGTCAGTCTTGCTGCTGTCTTCCTCCCTGATACCCCCTGAAACATACCTCCAATCTGCTGACATTGTTGTGATACTTAAAATAA
Organism: Cynoglossus semilaevis; assembly: GCF_000523025.1. Classification (NCBI taxonomy): domain Eukaryota; kingdom Metazoa; phylum Chordata; class Actinopteri; order Pleuronectiformes; family Cynoglossidae; genus Cynoglossus; species Cynoglossus semilaevis. The sequence goes on along the minus strand of NC_024316.1, from coordinate 11,259,577 downwards.
ACTACCCATGAGGAGAGACACTGAACAGTAGGAAAACACTAATCAGTGGGTAGCTGGTTGTAATGTTGTCACAGTATTTCAAAGTCAGTCTTGACACAGATCCCAGTATTCAAGTCATATTTGGTTAGACTTACCCACTCACTGAGCCAAAATATTATAGCAAAATAGTAATCAGCTGATTTTTTGGAGTGTTGCTTTGGACAAGTCATGGATTTATCAGAAGTGTCTCATTTTTGTTGCATAAACATCCATTCAATACAAATATTTTCCCAATTGTTTTTGCCTTTGTCAGATGGTGAAGGGCTTCTCTAATCGTTCCCGTAAGGCCAGGATCATGTCTGACACGAAAAATGAAAATGATCTTGCCCTGTTTGGAGAATGGCAAACGGAAGAGTATCAACCACCTATTGCTGTGGACGGGAAGGTAACGGGCGGAAGTGAGAGGAAGTGAAACTGATGCAGATAACGGCCCTGTCCTGTTCTTTTCTGTCCCCTCAAACACACTCCACTTAGAATGTCGTCGTTTTTTTGAATTGCATGATGCCTTCATGGTCATTGAAGACATTTTCAGACATGAGGGACAAAATGTCAATTGGAACAATGCATTTACGTATGTGGAGTCAAGAATTTAGCCACCAAAGCTTGTCTTTGATCTATCAATTATTACAATGCTGCGTAGTCCACAACCACATATTTTGACTTTCCAAGTATTTTGTATGGAGAACTACACTCTTTTGACAGTATGCCTCAGAAAAGTTGTATACTTTTCTATTTCATTTGATAGACTACAGTTGTCAACCTAATTTGTTTCTCCTTTTATCAGGTTCCCCGTAATGAATACGGTAACGTGTATCTGTTCAAGCCCTGTATGTTACCAGTGGGCTGTGTTCACCTCAGACTGCCAAACCTGCACCGTGTGGCCAGGAAACTGGACCTAGAAGCTGCTCCTGCTGTCACAGGATTTGACTTCCACGGTGGATACTCGCATGCTGTGTAGGTCAACAGTTTCTACTGTTGTTATCTGCTGCAGTGACCTCAAGCAAATGCAACATAGAACAGCAGAGCACAACAGTTTAAGAATTTATAGTCACAAGTTGGGTTTTAAAGACACCAGGGTACAGAGATCAACCAAACTCTAGTTAATGTTTATTATCATATTTTTACTATATTCCCTGAAGTCTCTAAACACAGAAAGAACTTAACTCTCACTTACTACTGAGCTGTTAATTCTTCCTGTAACATATGTTAATTACACGCTTTGTCAAGAATTATATCAAAATCCATTGATCAAAAGCCATTTCCACCAAATATTTTATGAAAGTGTTTTATTTGTTAAAATATTTTTTCATGAAGGGTTATTCATCTATTGCATCTGGTCCATTGATTTAGTTCAATGCTGGGATTTTGATTAATATTGTTGGCAACCTTACTGGTGTTCCTGCTTCGGTATACCTGCTCCATCTCAAATGCATAATACTTTTCCTAAACATTGAAAGTGAGTTGTTCTGTGTGTTTTAGGACTGATGGATATATTGTGTGTGAGGAGCATGAGGAGATTCTCAGAGCAGCATGGAGTGAAGACCAAGAGTTTCAGAAGCAAAAGGAAAAAGAGGTGTGTACTTATGTGGAGCTTATTTTGAAGAGAGAAAAAAAAAGCATCTTTGATTCAGGTTAAAAATGTGAGACCCTACTCATTTGATTTTACTTTTAGTACAAACTTGTATTCTCAGTAATAATATAAATGACAAATTAACATGTAAGACACAGTTTTCACTATTTTGTTTTGTTTCATTTAAGGATTGTCATGCTACATACGTCAACATTTTTTTCCTCGTTACAGAAAAAAGAAAAGAGAGCTTTCTCAAACTGGAAACTGCTGGTAAAAGGACTACTGATAAGGGAGAGGCTTAAAAAGCGCTACAGCAAGAAGAATCTAGGTCTTGTGCATCATGGAGACAATGATGTTGGCCTTTCATCTGATGAGGAAGAGGTTGACAGTAAAAGTTCTCCAACTAAAACTGCATCTGAAACCTTGGCCATGTCGTGGCCTCAAAACAGACAAACAGAGGTGGGTAGCGGGAACTCTAGTGGACAGAAGAAGAACTCAACCACAAAACGAGAGAAGAAAGGCCAGGAGAGACATTTGTTTCCATTTGAAAAGGCGTAACGTTAGAGATGAAACAAAAGTAATAGAACCTGCCTTCAGCTCTTCAATTATTGTACAGCAGGAAAAGCTTCTTCATGTAGCGATCCAATAAGATGATTTTGGGCTTTCATACCTGTACAGTTGTTGTTTGTTGTGAATATGAATGTTGTTTTGTATTACAGCATCATGCCTTAACTCTATTGTAACTGATACTAATCATTTATCACTTATTAATCAGATGTCAACTAAGTTTTCATACAGAACAGCTGATGCTGGGGTAGTTAGCGATTTTTGTATGAAAAAGATTTTTGTAAAAAATAAAAATAAATAAAATGTATATACAAGAGAAAGCAGAACAAGTTAAATTTATAATTTGTTTTTAATGTCTAAAAAATATATTTAAATATGATCACCGCAGCTGTTGTAAATCAGTGTGACAAACTGTAGAAATATTTAGCTGTACATTTCTAAATTCTTAGAAAAATAAGAATAGAAGGAGTATTAATGGGAGAATTATATAGACACTGCACCTCCTTTCCCAGTAATTCGAGATAATTTATCAATGCACCAGCTCAAGGGGCATGACCTTCTGCTCCTCTCCTGCACTCCTGAGAACCACAGCATAGGCTAATGCATTGTTTATGAAGCCATTGATTATATGGCTTCAGACCTAAAGACCTCTAAGTGCTCCATCTAGATGTCCAGCTACAACTCTGGCTCCTTCAGTCTATCATCTGCTACCCACTGCACAAGCTAAACAACACAGATATGCCAGCAAGTGCATGTTAGTTTATTCTTCCTTTAGTTGTCTTGAAAATTATCATTTAAAAAATTAAATGACCATTCAGAAAAACAGATCAAATAGTTTGACTTGGCAAAATGACACCTCAGTGACACTTAAAAATACCTTTAATTGTAGACACAGAAAACAAAAAAGACAGAGTTAAGTTACTATAATTTAAAAAAACAAAGCCTTGTGCTTGTTTTTTAAGGTGCACTAGGGAAGATTTAGAAACATCAAGTGGTAATAATTACTCTGTAGCCTCAATTCTTATTAATGTTAACGTAATATGGCTGCCTCAGAATAAAATACCTGCACTATTGTACTTTATAAATATGCTTTATTGTGGGGGCAGTAACAGTATAGTAGTAGTGTAAAGTATACACCAAAACCGCTATTCTGTCAGTATAACAGGTAATATAATTCAATCTATATTTTACAAGGCAGACCTGCAGTTAAAAAAGTCCGAAGGGGAAGACCGCGGCGGATGTGAGGTCATAGATAAGCACCCCGTAACAGTGTATCTTCCGCCTACCAGCCAAGCGAGCACAGTACAGCTTTTCGCTCCTCGGCTCTCACACTAAAACCGTCTCAGGTTGTCATCGTACGTTGAGCCTTCGCTGCTCTGAGAGGTAAACACCACCGGTTTTTAATTGTGACCACTTTAGCTGTAGTTGTTAAAATATGTCTGTTTACTCCTGAGCTCCAGAGGGCCTTGTTTACATCTCAATCCCCGGACTAGAGTGACCGAGAGGCGGGGGCACAGCGAGAGGGAACGATAAAAGGGTGTTTTACCCACCTAGTTATTATGTCGTCATGTTTTCGTATTTTATACCAATAAGATGTATGTTTTAAGCCGCCATTAGTCTGCTCTGTTAGCGT
>NC_024316.1:11224136-11255748 GCF_000523025.1 Cynoglossus semilaevis | reverse complement strand
TTCTTTGTTGCTGAATAAAATTGCTTGTGTGCAAACTGCAGCATGTTAGCCAGAAAGCTAATGTTGCTAATAGGAGAATTCTCGTAGTGTGGTTTTCACTTCGCTGACGTCATTTCCAGCAGCGAAGTCGATGTCCAACAACTGCCAAGCCGGATTTTTATGTTGCTCAATCTCACCATAAACCAGTTTCCGTTACCAACAGGACGTGTTGTTATAAAACCTGACCCGAGTCGCTGTGGTACATTAGCTTAGCCGAGATGTGTGTCACCCACTTTGCTCCCTATTTATAGTCTGCACCGGGCGGAATGCGAGCATTCGTGTGTCGACGGGCTTGTATTAGTGCCAACCATTCCCGGCCAACCTTGTTTTTTTATCCAGGTGGAGATTCACCATGTAAAATTTGCGTTCCGTTTGCCAGGGGAGCATGTGTGAGCCATTGTCTGATAATCACAGTGTTTTGAATCGACGTGACTGGTAGTCATTGTGTCATCTCCAGTGTTTTCTTCTCTTTTCGGCCTTTTTTTAACTTGATGAACAGGGAGTGGAGAAGAAAACCAATTACTTTGACATTTACATCCATTAAACTAATTCCGGGCATAGTCAAAGGACTTCCCTGGTAGTCACTACAATGTTGGCATAACACTGATGCTGCACATCAATGCTTGAAAACATCCACAACGAATATGTTGGAAAGGAATGGTAATGTTCTCTGCCAAGTTGCTGGGTGATATTAAGGGAAACCATTACTCTAACTACAGAAAAGCACTTAGAAAACAGCCATTCCAATTCCCACAACATTAATACTCTCTCCTGTCTGGAAAATTAAATGCAGGTTCGAAATAATTTTGCAGTCAAGGTTTTGTCAAACACTGACACTAGAATACACACTCAAACAGTATTCATCAAAGCTTGTTGTTTGCTTTCTTCACCAATTAACAGACCAACCTTTAGAAGAAAACACTTTGTTTTATCCTACTCAGGTCCTGCTTTACTATATGCTTTAAAAATCAAATAGATCTAATCTAAAATAGATTTAGCAACATCTTCAATGTCATTTATATCATGGCAGTTATGTGTGTTTGCACTGGTCTTCCATGTCTGCATTTCTTGGCATAACCCCAACTGAGACATGTTGTCTATTTCTGTGAGTAATGTTATGCCCTGATTTGCTACCAAGTAAACTCTAGTTGTGTTGTGTGTCCTTTTCATTTCCAAAGCTAAAGCAGCTTTGACTAATCCTGTAAGGCTTTTAGCCTTGCCTTGTGTCTCCTGCATGTGTGTTACAGATCAACAACATTATAGATTGAGAAAGTATTGGACAAGAGCCTGTGCCACACTCTGTCTTTTTCTTATTGTTTATTAAAAAAAGCATTTAAACCTGTAAAAAATTGTGAGAAAAGTATGTTGGTCATATAAAAATCCATGCATTTAATGAATAATATAGTATTGTATTTTGTATTCAGATATTGTCATATTGCACACAGAGTTTCTGAGGGATTATAGCAACCTCTGAAGCAGCTGTAAATTAGATTTTAAAAATTACACATACATGCTTGATTGGAAAACATGGTTCTGACTTCTGGCTCCTTAATAAGTAAGTTGCCCTTGGTTTGTAGACAAAATAAGAAATCATTTTAATACATTTTCCACTGCTTGATTTTTGTATTTTTTCCAGACAAAGTGTTCAATTAACTATTTCACAAATTCCATCAATACATCACCAGATTAATTGTTTTTATTGCCATCAGCATGAAGATCAAGTTTCTACAGTTTTTATTTCTTTAAGAAACTTATAAATGGCCTTGTGTGAGACCCTGGCTTTAGTGATAATGAAGAAGGTTGAGGTTCCTGTTAGTGACTGTTTCTTTTTCCTCTGAGGAACATTTTTAGGATCACAAAAGAAAATGTTTAAGTTCATATAAAAATGGACCTTTTTCAACCAGAATATTAATCATATTTCTTTTTTTCTGTTTCTCTTCTGCCTTCCAACCATTTCCTATTCCCCTCTTCTGTTTTTTTTTATTCCCCATTTCTCTCTAGATTTTTTTTGCTCTCCTTAGACCACACTGTAACCAACCTTCCAAATGAGTGACGGGGAGTGTGACTTCTTCTGTTTCTTCCGCTGCTGCTGAGTGAACCTCTTATGTGCCTCACGCAGAAAATACGACAGAGTGACCCTGAGGAGTGGCACAAGCTGGGAGAAAGGTGGGCAGGGAAGGTGTGGCTCTAATCGAGACATTATTGGCAATTTGACCACAAAGATCCGACAGGTGGGCGCGCCGTCTACCTGTCCGGGTGATTGATTCTCTCGACTGGATGTCTGTGGACATGAACAGCCAGGCCTCGGACAGCAACGAGGAAGACTTCGGGGTGAACTCTGAAGAAGAGGAGGATGAGGATGATGGTGGAGACGAGGAGGACCAGGGTGATATTGCGGCATACTACGAGGGTGTGGCCAGTGATGTGGAGCAACAGAGTGCTGACTCCTTTGATCCAGAGGAGTATCAGTTCACCTGTCTTACCTATAAAGAAAGTCAGAGGGTGCTGACAGAGGAGGTTAACACTGTGGCTGCTGCACTGAAGGTAGGACAGATATTTGAGCGTTTACACAACAATGTTGATGAATACTGATGGTGACAAAAACTGAGAAGGGAAGAAGTATGCGGAAACAGAAGTGCTGATGCCATTCCTTAGATAAAAGGTTGCACCAACATGAGAGAGCCATGTTACTCTCTCATGTTGGTGTTAGCATAGTAATCTTCTTTTCAGATGGTCTTTGGTTTGTGTGTTCTATGTAATACAAATAATATTTATTGCTAATATCAAAGGAGGCTTTCCACTCTCGTTGGTATTTCCCATCAGGTTCCAACTATGTTTTATCACCTCCTACTCTAATAGTAGAACAGAACAAAGACTTCATTAACTCATTGTCCCACAGTGTTCTTCTTTTCATGTCAGGCATGTGTCATGGAGACACACTTATTATAAATTGTTTCTATTAATAAAATTAGCGATAAATGTGCACTGATAATTAAATTGTTCTGTAACGCTAACAGTGTTGGAACATGCAGAACTTAATTGTATTACAAAGCCTAGAATAATATTGTTTTCCTCTATTGTAGAGCTCAACTTCACAGAACAAATGCATTCTCTTTGGAAGTCTTTCTAAAGAAAGAAACCAATCTTTTTGTTTCATATGGTTTATATTTAACCTACTAGAAGTCCATTTTGGTTTCATATTTTCAGCGATGGACCTTTATGGGTACAATCTCCATGTCCTTACTGTGTCACAAAAACACCTTGCCTCACATTCACAGTTAGACATAATGTCACGAGGGAGCTGCTCTGTCATCAGTTAGCATCACTGTGATGCTCTAACCTGAGCAGCTGTGTGTTTTCTTAGGAGTAACACACACACAGACAGAGGCAAAGAGAGATTCACCACAGACTTGTTTTTCTCCTAGATTCCAGTTTTTCTATTCACTTTTGGCTCTCAGGCCTGGTCTGTAGTACAGAACAAAATACTTCTAAGACTCTAGATACTCTTTTTGTCATTTACCTTGCATTCTAAAGGCAGCTACATTGCTGTGGTTATTGTAATCAATATCATCAGTATTGCGTAGTGAAAATATAATAAATACCTTATATTTCTGTATGTTTAAATGATTATTATGACGCATACTTTCTTATATAACATAGTATAGTATAATGTAATTTTATCATACAGTGGTTTTATAGTGTAGCTGTTAATACATCTGTCTTACACGCAGGTCCTGCAGCGATCCCTAGATCATCCCCATACTTGGCGCCTCCAAGGGTCAGCATGTTGCAGCAGATCTGCTTCATGATTCAATAATGTATCAGTGAGCACGCCTGTCTTGCAAGCAGAGAGCCCTGGATTAAATTCCCAGAAAAATCATGTATGCCTAATGGCGCCTCCTGTGGCAGCCTGTGTCAGTTGCAAAGACTTGCACTATAAATTTCCCCATTTCCAAACGAATAAGGGACTCAATAATAATAACACTTATCATCATAGTTATTACCATCACTGTCACTGAAGCATCTTCGCAACAGTCTTCTCATCAGTCTTTGTTCTTTCTCTTTCTCTCCTAGGTTTTGCCAGCAGTGGCAAAACTGATCCTGGTGCATTTACATTGGCAAGTTTCACTAATCGTTGAAAGGTACGTCTCTGTGGTCACTTTATTGTCCTGACTGTACAGTAAATGTTCATTCTGGAACTGTCTTCGTGTCTTTAACTTCCCTTTTTTTTTATTTTTTTTTATTCTCTATCAGAATGTTTTCTTTCACTTCCTTTTGTATTCTTCCTGCTTTTCTTATTTTGAATTTCACTGTCTGTAACTCTGTTTCTAGTGTGTTTTTTATTTTTTATTTTCTCTCACTAGTTGAGCTCTGGTTCTTCTGTCTCATGTGTCTCACAGATATAAGTCCAACTCATCACTGCTGTTGTCAGATGCTCTGGTACAGCCCAGCAGCCTGTGCAGATCAGCCGCTGTGAGTAACTGACCAGATTAATTATGTACATTAGAATTATCTGGTGAATTTGGTCACAAAATATAATAGGATTTTCTATCTTCTCTCTTAACTACCATTTAATAGTGTTTACTTTATAGATATATTGTTTTCTAAATAAACCATGTTTTTGTCTTTGAAATACTGAGGATTAAATTAAAAGCAATTTTAGTATTTAGTAATGTTTATTGTTTTTCTATATAATATCAACTCTACAGATTGACAGTTAATGGATAATACATTTAAAATTGTTTGTCCATCTATATTAGTATTCCTCTCATGGACCATGCTAATAATCCTTGTGCTCTAGCCCCCTCAGTCCCTCCAGTGTGGCGTGTGTCTACAGGTAGTGCGGAGAGACTCCCTGTTGGCACTGCCATGTCAGCACTCCTTCTGCAAAGCATGCTGGGAGCAGCACTGCACTGTACTGGTCAAAGATGGCATGGGTGTAGGTGAGTGTATATATGTGTATGTTTGTCATTAAAGCTGGTACTGGAGTTGATGATGTCACACCTTTAGTCATTCCTCTGTGGGTTTCGTTCCAGCTACAGCTGTTCATCTGCTCTGATGTTTTTATCAGCTGATACAGCTACCCCTGTCACATGGTTGTGGGTTTGGCACAGTGAGCTCAGACAAACTACTGATGACTTTCTTTTGTTTAAATTTATTACAAATCCTTAGTATTTGAAAAGGCATGTTATCCTTCATCCATTGTTTTGATGAATTTGTGTGGTTCAGAGGAAGTTCTGCCTCTGCAGTACAAGATGATATTGTGATAACAAGTGTATACATACTGTATATGCAAGTCACCAGGAAAGCATATGAATGTTGAGGTGTATAAGCTGTTTGTCATTAAGTTCCATGCCGTCTATGCTTGGTGTTCCGCTCACTATGTTGTTAATATTGCTCATTAAAATTAGTATTTGTCACTCTGTGCCCTGGTTCTAGTTTGTCCTTCTGCGTATGATAAGCGTTTTACTATGACAAGGGTGAAGGACTTGTCCATTGATACAGTCTTCTCTCCTCATCAGCTCTCTGGGACACTCTAGAAACGCACACAACACACACCATGATAGTCAGAGCTACTGAGTCACAGAAAACTTTATTAATAAAATGATATGTGGTCGGTTATATTACCCTCGTAAGACTAAAGAATTGTGTCGTACATGTGCACAGGTATCTCATGTATGGCTCAGGACTGTTCCCTGCAGATGCCTGAAGACTTTGTCCTGCCGATGCTTCCTGGAGAGGAGCTAAAGGACAAATACAGACGCTACCTCTTCAGAGACTACGTTGAGGTCTGTTTTTTCAGATTAGATACACATTCAGGGTTGGAATTAAGACAGCAGGTACATGATGGGATGGATATTTGAGATCTGTCCCACATCCACCCTCTGGGCAGCATTGAACCACAATAATAATACTTTCATGCAGGCTCTGTCCTCCAAACTATAGAGAGTTGTGTTTTCATCAGTTCCCAATGAAACTGTCCAGATAAAAAAAATATTCCCCTTAGTATTTCCCTTAACAGCCTGCACATACACAATTTAATTTTGACATTTTACACTGACCACAGTTTGATAATAAAGTGTTGTGTAACACACTCTGCTCTGTTCGGTGTCTTTCTCTGATTCACAGAGTCACTTCCAGTTACAGTTGTGCCCGGGGGCAGACTGTCCCATCGTCATCAAGGTGCAAGAACCCCGAGCACGAAGGGTGCAGTGTAGCCGCTGCAGTGAAGTCTTCTGGTATGAAAACTGCATTAGAATAAAAAAAAAAAAAATATATATATATATATATATATATAAAGATATATATATATATATATATATATAAAGATATATATATATATATATATATATAAAGATATATATATATATATATATATAAAGATATATATATATATATATATATAAAGATATATATATATATATATATATAAAGATATATATATATATATATATATATACATATATATATATATATATATATATATCCATCCTGAGTGCAAAACTTACTCCTGCTTATATTTAATTATGTTCAAGCTGAGCAACAAATTTAGGGGAGGAGTGTGAGAGCAGAAGTTTACATACATGTAGTTGTGTAGCTTTTGTCCACAGCAGTGAATTTGCTCTAATAATAGACTAAATAAATAATTGTGTGTTCTGTTTTGGTGTAACTTTGATTGAAGATATAGAGGAGCTGGATAGCTTTGTGAACAAGGCCTGTAGTGTTTAAATGTGTTGCAGTTAATTCTTTTAACATTATTACATGATGCCACAGTTTCTGACAGTTTGTCTCTGTAGGTTCTCAGTTATCCAGCTCATTTTATTTTGAAGGAGTTGAGAAATAGCCAACTAAGCCAGTCCAATTATCTATTTCTTAACTTCTAATCTGTAATTCTGTTAATATTTCCTTAAAGCATCAAGTAAGCCTCTGTCTTTCTCTGACTTTTTTCTCCCTCAGTTTTAAATGTCGTCAGATGTACCATGCACCAACAGACTGTGCAACAATCAGAAAATGGCTGACTAAATGTGCCGACGACTCAGAGACGGCCAACTACATCAGTGCACACACTAAAGATGTATGATCTGACTGCAAATTAACACACACACACACACACACTCCCAAGAGCAATACTGAACGAACACAAGTAGTTGGTAGTGCTGCTGTAAACACACTTGTCACATATTGTGTTACAGTTAGTGCAGTACATAACAAACAACAGATGCTCTACAGTTTTAATTTGCTGAACATACTGTATAAAATGAATATTTACATTAATATTATGTTGTCTCACTTGGGTGTAATGCTGTGGATTGAAGGGATGTTTTCTCTTCCAGTGTCCTAAGTGCAATATCTGCATTGAGAAGAATGGAGGCTGCAATCACATGGTGAGTCAGAGCTGAACACTAACACCTTCTCAGTACACCGTAAGTGCTATAAATATATTCCCTCTCTGGGAGCTGAAATCCTCTGCTTTTAATGTTTGACACAGGTTCAGCTCTGTCGCAGGAAGCATCACTTACCTGTTGGGTCTGCTTTTAATGGTGTAAAAACAGAAGTCCTTGTAAAAAAAAAAAAAAGGTTATATTTTACTGGTATTTGTTTAAAAAATAACAATCTACCACTTTGAGATTGAGAGCTCAGTCAGATTGTTGTGCTTTATGTAAATTTGTTAACTTTTAAAAAGTATTAAAAGAACTATTAAAATGTTCTGGTCTGTTCTTAATTGTCCTGAAACATTTAGCTTATCATTCAAGCATCAAATAGATGGGAGTGAAACAAAGAAAATCTTGGTCAAAGTGTTACTCAATGTTTTTATTGTTTAATTTTTCTTCTCTTTTTTTTTTGTTTACAGCAATGCTCCAAATGCAAACACGGTGAGAAATGTTTCTCCATTGTTTTTAAGTTGTAGCAGGCAACAGGTTACTGACCATCGTGGTTGTGACCACAATGGTCAGTAACCTGTTTATGCTGATAATGTCTCCTACAGCAACAGTCATGATTACAGAGCATTTACAGAACTTTCTGAAATAATTATAACCCATTGTTAAAGAATCATATTTGAGGAATTGTGAAAACCTGATCAGCTGACGTCAGATGGATTTGGTTGCTTATAGTTTTAAGGCTTCACGCCTTTCCTTAGTTACTTTCTAAACAGGACTCTGCATAATGAGTGTGGCGCATGTGTGGAGCTGGAGCCGTAAGGCTGTGTCTTGTCTTTCTGACAGATTTTTGCTGGATGTGTCTTGGTGACTGGAAGACTCACGGCAGTGAATACTATGAGTGCAGCCGCTACAAAGAAAACCCTGATATAGTAAACCAGAGCCAACAGGCTCAGGCCAGAGAGGCCCTCAAGAAATATCTCTTCTACTTTGAGAGGGTGAGGATTTTTCTCTCATCATTAGTGCTTTCCTTTTAACTTACTGTAGAAATGAATATGTATTAGAGAAAAGTTTATTGTGTAGCCTTTTGTCTTTGTTGTGATTTCATTTTCTGGGCTGGAAAAATTGTTTCTCTCAGTCATGTGAAAAGTGAAAAGTAATGACTGCGTATCTTTAATTGTTTCTCTCAGTCATGTGAAAAGTGTTTCAGTCTTTCACAGGCAAATACCAAATATAAACTAATTAAATTTGTCTTTTCATTAAGTGGGAGAATCACAACAAGTCTCTGCAGTTGGAGGCTCAGACATACCAGAGAATCCAGGAGAAGATCCAGGAGAGAGTTATGAACAACCTGGGAACCTGGATCGACTGGCAGTACCTGCATAATGCTGCAAAGCTACTGGCTAAGGTAATTAAAGAGTGGAAATTGAGCTCTTTCTTATTTAAACATAGCTGTTATACACTAATTAAGCAAATGTATGAAACCAGTTGATTCACATAAATGTTGTCTGTGACTGAACCTTTACATCTTTAAATTATAGTTGTATAATACACTCTTACCCTTTTCCCCACTGTATGTTTTAAAAACTAACTTTAGAAACAGTTGAGATGATGTTCTTCCATTTCCTCAAACTTTGCTATGATAGTCACCAAGTTTGTTTGTTTTTCAGTGTCGCTACACACTGCAGTATACATATCCTTACGCCTATTACATGGAGTCTGGCCCACGCAAAAAACTGGTGAGAAAGTTCTTCTGTCTGTTTGTTTTGGAACAGTTGATGTAATTGCACATTGTGTCTGTAGTAAGTGTCTCCAGACCAGAGCTGTTATTATCCTTGATTGTAATTGTATTGCTTCTTTATGATCTTTTATTTTTGCTGCAGTTTTTTTTTCCGGTCTGAATATTTCTTCTCTACCTTCTGCAGTTTGAGTACCAACAGGCTCAGCTGGAAGCTGAGATAGAGAACCTGTCGTGGAAGGTGGAGCGAGCCGACAGCTACGAGAGAGGAGTGGTGGGAGGCGAGGGGGAGCTCAGTGCCAGTGACAGAGGGGTATGAGAGCATAATGCATGACAGGGAGTGTCATTGTAAACACAAATAGAAGTGGAGGAGGAGGAAAACAACCACAAGAATGTGTGTGTTTTTGGGGGGGTTTAGCAGTTGTACTTGTCATGTACACATACAGAGTGAACACGGTATATTTAAAGTCAGGAGTCCAAAGTATGTTTGGATTTTAAAAGATCTGTGTTTGGTCTTTTCCTAGATAATTTGACTGTAACATTTGTTCTTTGTCACTTTTTTTTTGTTGTTTAAAAACAAACAACATTGGCAACCTGTGCAGTTTAATGTGTGTCTATGGATGTATTGTTTCCCAATCTTTTTTTTTTAAATACTACAACAATTCAAACTTAGAGGAAGACAGTTTTTGCTTACAGTTAATTAGAAAGTGACAGACAGTGTTTGTTGGAATAAAGGAGGATTTTATTTAGTTAAGAGTTTATTTTATGTAATTGTAGAGTTGACCAAATTGATATCATGGCTTGTCGTCCTGAGCATAAAACCAATTGTATCGTCTTGTAGGATTTGGAGAATCAGATGCACATTGCTGAGCAGAGGCGACGTACGCTGCTGAAGGATTTCCACGACACCTGAAGCTCCATCGTGAAGCACCAGCATCTCTCTCCTTACTTCCATCCCCCTGCCCTCCCTTCCCTCCATTTCTTTCCATCACCATCCCACGGTGCAGTTGTACTGATCTCCTTTTTGCTTCTTAACACTTGTTCATTTTGCTCCGTCTCTCCCATGATGCTGCAGGGTCACTGAATGGCATGATTGTAATTTTCCCTTTATTATTCCTCTCCTCCTCACTTCATCTTCATGTTTCGCCCTTGGAGCGTCAGTAAAATTGGCTACACATGTTGCAGCTTTATATTTCAGATCATAATAAACGTGTGTGTGGGTGTCTGTGTCAGGCGGCTTTTAGTTCATATTATTGATATGAGCAGCTCAAGTGCAACCGTTGTTAACAGTCAGGTGTGAAAGCTGTTTATGCTGCAAGAGACATTAAGCTGCTGGTGATGGGGAAGCTTTTGTAAAAGAGATCTGTAGAAAAAGCCGTTTGATTTTCATTTTGGAGACATTGCTGATGGAAGACTTCAGTAGTTGCATTTAGACAAAAATGACTAGCAGGATCTCTCTGGTAGTTAACATTTATCATGTACATAATTAAATTCTAGTTTCCCCCCTTGAGGTGAAGTGATTCAATAATGAAAAAAGTCACATTGGTTTAAAAACCAATGTGACTTTCACTGTGCAGTGGTTCAACCTTGTAACCATTCAGGACATGTGCAGCTTGACTTGGCAGTAAACAATAGCAGGTTATTCTGAGGTGCATCCATGTGTTGTGTCAAAGAGTGTTTCCACTTACAAAATACAACTTACAAAATACACAGAGAACAAACCAAAATTCAGTATTATTCCACACATGCTGCATCTACATAATATATGAAATGACTAATAAACTCTCAATCCAAGTTTTTTTTTTTGGGGGGGGGTCTGTGTTCTTACAAGCAAGACTTTGAAGTAGCATTGCCTGCTGTTAGCAAAAAGCTACTAGTCATTCTACTCTAAATAAAACTACTTCATGACATTCTTGCCTCTTAACATTCTCACACTGGTGCTTGATTGTGATCAGCTCATGTAGTTCAAAAACAAGTGAGAGCCTGAGTGTCTGGGTAAAAATGTAACACCTCTGATCAGATGATGATGTTCTTAGCAGCAAGTGTAAACTCCGGCGCACACACAATACTACAGCACCACCCACCAACACGACATTCTCAAACACTCCGCTGCAGAAAACAAACTTTACCTGTTGATTTACTTTCATCCCTCTGTCGAGCTCTCTTCTCTTTCACTCATTACACCCCTGCCCTTCTCACTTTATTTTGCTCTTCTTTTTTCCCTTCTTTTGTCTCTATTTTTGCTCATGTTGTTCACTTTTTTCTGGAAAAAAGTTGATAGATAGAATCGTTTAAAAAAAACAGAAAAGAAAAAGAGAAAAAAAACAAAAAAATGCTGTAATTTTCAACGGTTGTACATTAATACAGAAATAGAGTTACTGAAAGAGTTTTTAAAACCAGACTCTGTCTTGTGTGTTATTTACATTCATGCACTCACTCATTCACACTCACAGTGAGTTTAGACTCCAGATAAGAGATCAACAGAATTATTTAATGGATTTATAGCATTGATGTTTCTTGTTTCTATAAACAATATGCATGACTGTAGCAGGTAATTACAGAGACACAATCATATTTGATGTCTGATTACATCACATGCCTTGTTTCACTTTGTTTATGTTGGTGTGTAGCACCTTATTTTCACCGCAAAGGCCTGTTAAAAAAAGAAAACACAGCAGATTAAAGAAAGGATTGTTGAAGAAATGTCTACAATATATGTGACAGTTTTTTGGTTGACTTGGTTAACTAACTATTTTTGTATGGCGAGCATATACTTTTTTTCAGTCTCTTGCAAACCATAATCACTACATGTAAATTAAGTATTTTATTATATAAATATGATTTAAAAAATACTTCATTGCCCAACTTCTTCTGTTTCCTGACACTAGCTGCGGTGTATATACTGCAGAACCTCGTGTCACCTCTGACATTAAAAGATTGGCACCTGGTTTTATGTACACCCCCATTTGTCAGCTGCCACCTAATATAGCCAAGTGAAAGAGGGAGCCAAGAAGGTATTAACTGCACCCACTTGCACTATTTGACCTTATGTGTTTGTTCACATGAGGGAATGGAGCACAGACAAGACCTGCACCACACTGCACCCTGGTTTCACAGAAGGGAACAGCAATGATCATGTCTCTCATCAAGAAGCTTTTAATAAATGCTGCATGCCACTGCAAAAAACGGAAAATTTCAGAAAATACAAAAATTAAGTTTTACTCAGACCAGAAGTCAGAGTCACTGGAAAACTATTATGACTCAAAGTGTGAATGTGGTGATGTGACCAGGATGTAGCCCACATTGGCTGGGCCTGCCTCCAGCAACCAATGTGACCCTTAACATAATAAGCTCGGCTTTTGTTTTTGTTTTTTTTGCACCTTTACTTATTCTTTTACTTATCATCTTTTTCATGGTTAATATTTTGAATTTTTTAAAACTCATTTTTGGCTAAACACGAAGTTTAATTTTAAAAAGCATTTTGGTCCAATGTGGTTTTATTAAAGTAATTAGCAAAGTAAGCAACAAGTAATTAACAAAAATAGTTGGAATGAGGAAAAAAGACAATTGTGCGTTTAAGTTGCTATACTCACTAGAATTATGACTACTATATATTTTCTATTTTCCGTTTTCAAATAAATAACCAAAAGAAATCAAATCATAATATTGTGACAGTACATGTATTGTTTAATTATAATTAATTTTCACTGTAAACAAATTGTTGTTTATCACGAATGCTGCAGAACAACTGCGTTTGTGTTTGACGTGTGTAATCTTGGCATTATATGTATAAAATAATGTTTTCTTGCTCATTCATCACTGACATGTATTAACACAGACCCGTTTTAAATATTTAATATGCTCTTTTGATGTGTCTACTTCCTGTGTATAAATAATTTCTCAATATGGCTTTCGTGCCTGGACTATATTTAACAATAATAGACAACGTTAATGCTATTTTTAAGGCAAGAGGCGGGTCTCTCGGATGTGACGTCAGTATCGGAAACACACGACATACGACAGTAATAACGCACATGTGGCGGAGAGGTGAGCTATAGACAGAGGCTGGACATCGAGCCGGTGTAAATAAATGTCCATACCGGTGCTTCATCTCACGTTATAACCAGTTAGTCTCTCAAACTGCAGTCATCTTCTTCGGCCACACGAAGGCTCGCGGAGCAAGAAGACGGAAGAAGTGTTACGGTAGAGGAGTAGGTCACACGCGGCGAGAGAGAAAGAAAGTTCTCGCTGTCTGTTTCCCGGGCCTGTGTATTTGTGACTCACAGTTTGCACCGCAGTGTGTTTAGTTAGTAGTGACCAGGAGGAGCTGGGCTGGACATTAAAACGTCATGGCGGACTTTTTAATCAGCGGACAGACCGGTTATGTCCCGGACGACGGTTTCACGGGGCAGCAACTGTTCAACGGTGGAGACGGGCTCACGTACAAGTAAAGACACGTTCATTTTTCCCATTTGAAAACCTGCTTCGCACACCCCTTAACCCGTGCTCTGACAGTTGACATCATAATAACTGAGCTCGCTAATGTCTACTTCATGTATATGGACACATTCCTTCGGGCTCACTGTCACTGAACCGAGCTGACATGTTGAGAAACGACACCAGCAGGGTTGAGAGAGAAGCATGTTAGACACATGACACACAGCTACTGGAATGAACCAATGGTGAATTAGAAGAAATTAAAACCACAGTGGTCTATTTATGACCTTTTAACCGACTAGTCGATCAGGGGGGATATTTAGACAATACCCCATGTGAGAAGCCGGTCCGCTGTGTGTACTGTCAAAGCTATTGTAGCACTAAAGCCCCATATTTCATACACAGCAAGTATACAGAGCAAATATGACAAGGGAAAAGGCCTCATGAAAACAATGAATTAAACAATCAGTGACTAGGAAACTACTAAGTGGACAACAGCTGTTGCTTATTTCCTACAAGATATATTTATATTTATGTATATTTATATACATATATATATATATACACACACACATTATATATACATTTTCTGAATGGGGACAATGTTCAAAGACTACGACCCCCTTCATGATGATGGCAGTTTAATAACGGTGTTTGCATTCTTCTTTGAGTGACATTAGTCAACTTTGAAGTTTGACCAGTGATTGAATTAGTGATTGCATTGCATTTCCTCTTGCTGATAACTGAAATACCTAATATTGCTACTCTACCCCTAATCCGCCTATATCTCCTTTTCTTCACTTCTGCCGTTTCCTAACTACTGGTCTCCTTTCAAGAGTTCATCTATGTAACCTAATTGTCAATCCTGCTCTTGTAAGTCACTTAGCCGAAAAGCGTCGGCTCAATGCATAAATATATATATAATAATAAAAGATTAGGAGTTTAAAAGCCACACATTTTAGTCGCAGTCTCTGAGAATTGAGACAAGCATGCATTCCTTACACAAACACACTGGATCCAAATTTAGCGCCTTGCTCTCACCAGACTGTGTTGTTGTGATTTGCTGTGAGAAGCCCTTCTATATCTGGAGCAAACAAGTGTCTCACTCTCCATTAAAACAAATGACCCAAATTCATTATTCCTAATATAATTCATAGGCCTTCACTTCTCTATTGCCAGAGCAGTGTAACCAGTAAAACATCTTTCTACAAAGCTATTAGGCTGCCACTGATGCAACATTGTATAGTCTGTTAATGTTCTATTCAATCCTAATATTTGAAAAATACTTAATTCATCGGAAATTGTAACAATATATTTAGCCACTGATTAATCAATGTGACATTTAATCAGTTTCTTGTTAAAAATGTGTCCTTGTTTGAGCTATTTCTTTACCTATTAGTCAACTGACAACATATGTTTTAAGGCGATTTAAGTGTAACTTTTAAACAATTGTAGACTTAAGATGTCTTAAGCTTAAGTTGAACTTATTTAGGGACATTAGTTTATGTGTATGTATTAATGTTGAGCCAATGGTAAGACCAAACTTTACCCTTGGGCCCTTTAATTCCGTCACTTCACTGCTCTGTTACATGCAAAAGACGTTTTTAATATTTGGGGTCAAATGGTTGACTTTCATGTCACATCTCATCCTCTGGTCTCTCTGTCAGATGAACCTCTGCGTGACTTCTAAACATGGTTGTCATAAATCACTGCAGAAACCTGTTTCAAAGGTGCCTGTAATGTCACATGACACGTGTGAGGATTCCTGAAAAAGACTTTCATGTTACGTGTGCTCCGAGTAACTCAAGTCACATTTTCTTCCTTGAATCCCTGCTTGGCTTTCCAAAATATACTTACTGTTTACATAACCTGACAACTTAACATTGTTTTCACTAGAATCATATTTACTCAGACCGCATCAAAGCTTTGAAAGTCATGAAGGGACCACTGGCTCAGTACAGCCACAGATTTGCCACAGAGATGGACAGGTTTGTCACTGTCAGTTTAAAACAAAAGGGAAATGCTTTTAAACATCCTCAAAATGTCCTTAAATTTTTTATAACCCACAATGAATTTACTTTATTGTTATTGACTTATTGATTAATCAATAAAATATTACTATTCACTTCCAAACTCTTGTCTGCTTCTGTCTTTCCGTAGTGATTTTCTGATTCTGCCCGGTTACATCGACTTCACAGCAGACCAAGTGGTGAGTTATGATGATTTTATCCCCATGTTGTTGAGTTCTTCTTTATGTATAACCAGACCTGAACCTTTCTTCAGACATTCTTCAGATTGTTTAATTCAAAAGGAGCAGTGTTCGTAAACGTGTAACTTCCTCTGCTTGGCGTATCCTTGGTGTTGTTCTAAGACATTAACATAGAAACATGCAGCGATTCTTACCATATAACTGTCTGTCATACAGATGAACAGAATCATCTGTGTGAACCATACACTGTATTTGTTTCAACTTGATGTCTGACTTGTCTGATTTTTACAATTTTGTTTTTAAATAAAGATAACTCTTAAATAATAAAGCCGCTTGACATGTTTTTGCAATATCAAATAAGTATCATTGAAAGGTGAAGAAAAAAGTCTGATATACATTCATCAACTGAATCGTGTGTTATTTTTCTCAGGATTTGACATCAGCTCTCACCAAACAAATAACCATGAAGACACCGTTTGTCTCTTCTCCCATGGACACGGTCACAGAAGCCAACATGGCCATTGCCATGGCAGTAAGTCTGATCACGATACAACACAATGTCGAAGCTGATTTGTGCTTCATTGGCGATAATACAAATTTGCGCTCACATTTAAATAGTCAATAGTGTTAAATAAAACATCCAGTAGAGGGCACAAATGTACCATCTCCTGATTGATCTGAATCATCATCAGCTCACACTTAATTAAACTTTAACTTTAGCTCACAGGTGGAATCGGCTTCATTCACCATAACTGCACTCCAGAGTTCCAGGCTAATGAAGTGCGGAAAGTCAAGGTAATAATGTGAGCCCTCTTGATTTTTTGAAATGTATTATCAAGTCAATTGATTTTGATTCAATTTGATCTGATTCTTGTTGGTTTTTGTGATAATTCTCAGGGGGGGTGGGAGGGGTTTGTCCACCTAATCTAAATATATCTTCTGTTTTCTACTTGTTCTGTTCCCTAGTCTCTGTGCTCAGAGCCAATAGAATTAAAATCTTACCCTGAACCCTGTATGTTAAGCTGCACCCTTTCTCACTCGTCTTTCCTGTTCTCCTCTTTGCGACTCCTAATCCATATATCTCTTCCTCTAACCCCCCGTCCTTCATGTCTCCTTTAGCGTTATGAGCAGGGCTTCATCACAGACCCTGTGGTGATGAGTCCAAACGAGCGAGTACGGGACGTCTTCCAGGCCAAAGCTCGCCACGGTTTTTGTGGCATTCCCATCACTGACAATGGAAAAATGGGGGGCAAGCTGGTGGGCATCATTTCCTCCAGAGACATAGACTTTCTGAAGGAGGAGGATCACAGTCTACCACTAAGTGAGGTGAGTGAAGATGCAGCATAGACAACGTACAGTATTCATCAGCTAAGGATTTAAATAAGCAGTGATAGAATTTGCAGTAAATTCACAAAAGTATTGCTCATCTTATTTCTGATTGCCATTTTAGTTAAAACAATATAAATCAGAGTTTAAGTTGTTGCCATGTCACCATCTCCACAGGTCATGACAAAGAGAGAGGACCTAGTTGTTGCCCCAGCTGGAGTAACATTGAAGGAAGCCAATGAAATCCTCCAAAGAAGTAAAAAAGGTAAATAAACTGATGCAATGGCATTACAGCTACTATTCTACTTGTACAGAAATATGAATTTAAACCATATTTCTCCATCACGCCCCCTGCAGGTAAACTGCCCATCGTGAATGAAGAGGGTTCCCTGGTATCCATCATTGCCCGCACAGACCTAAAAAAGAACAGAGATTTTCCTCTGGCCTCCAAAGATTCCCGTAAACAACTGCTGTGTGGCGCTGCCATCGGCACTCACAATGATGACAAGTACAGATTAGACCTGCTGGTGCAGAGCGGGGTGGATGTGGTGGTGTTGGTAAGGAGACTTTAATCACAGTCTACACAGTCGGTGTTGTTTAATAAACTTCACCTGGGTGGAGATCCTGTAGATCATATACCAGATATGTGACATAAAGTTACATTTGTCTTATGGTCATTTTTAGTGTCAAAGCAAAATGGTGTGAAACCTAAGGATTCACACTACTGATTTAAGAAGAGGACAACATGAATGTACTGAGTTTCTTTTAATAGTTTGGTTCCCCTTTGCCTACAGGACTCCTCTCAGGGCAATTCCATCTTTCAGATCAACATGATCAAATATATAAAAGAAAAATATCCCCACCTACAGGTCATAGGAGGCAATGGTAACTACAATCAGACATAACTTCATACAATACACAAACAAATCTTCGTTTGAATGTGTGACCAGAGAAATACATTTTCAAATTACTGAAGTACAGCCGATCTTTACGGATTATTAAGACGACAATTGTTTTTTCTGTGCTGCAGTGGTCACGGCAGCTCAGGCCAAAAACCTCATTGATGCCGGAGCAGACGCTCTGAGGGTGGGCATGGGCAGCGGCTCCATCTGCATCACACAGGAAGGTGAGAGACAAACAAATGCATTCGGCTTTATTAACTCTCTGAAGCAACAAAACAGCCTCTAATGTACTAAAAGTACAGTGGGAAAAGTTAGGAATCATCCAAAGTCTGGACCGCACCACAGTCACAGTGATTTGTGGGCACTACTGTGTTGGTATCATGTGTTGGTGGAGTGGAAAACCATGGCAGTTGCAGAGAGCTATGGGAAACTGAAACTGGACATTGAAACATGTTAATAGAAGTTTTTTTCTTTTTGGTTCTCTGAATTTTATAATTCCAGTCATTCCCGCTCACATGTTGGAGAACTTTAATCCTACCTTACTGAGGCCCTGGGTCAATTTTGGTATTTCTCCTGAGCCACTGTCGACCCTCACTGAAAGCTATGTTATGTCCTATTAATAACTGTTATTTGAAAGGACTTTTGGATTTATCCACTACCTCTGGTCATATGATCCTTTGATACATCTGAGATCGTTAGCTTTTCCTATTTTCATTTTACTTGTGCTAATTTTTTTCCATTTTTGTCATCTTCATTGTCTCCTTGTCCTTCCATCTGGGTCCCTTCTCCATCCTTCCTGTTTTTCCTTAAATCCTCTCTCTAAAACCTGTGCGTGTGTGGCATGTGTTGGGGGTGGGTGTGGATGTGTGTCCGTGTCCAGCTCCTCTCACTGTACCACCAGCAATAAAGCTCCACAGCCCCAAAACCCCAACCACTGTTACAGGATTCAGCAGTAAGTTTCCCCTCCCCTTTGGCCTGTGCTGGTCTTTCATTGGCTCCAGTATCACAGTGTGACATCCCGACTCCCTTACACCTTACAGCCTGCTGCACTTGATTGGTTAACAGCCTGGCTTCAGTAGAGACAGTAGAGTTAGTGGTTGGAGGTTTGTTTTAAGCTGGCTTCAGGTGAGTTGGGGTTTTGGAGTTTGCCTGTTCCCACGTCATCACTAACCTGAAAGTCATGCTGCTGATGCGTTCCTCCACCTACTGAACTGAATGATCACATCATTAATGCTGAAAGTCAATGAATCAGTGACCATTCAGTGATTTCCATTGGTCAGTTGGTGGCTGGCTCTGGTCCGTTTCCACATTCTGCTGCTTTTGTAGTTTGTCACAAAAGCCCCTATCCCATCATTCCATGCTGTGTCATGACCACACTCTGGTCTCACACTCCATGGTATGTTCTCCATAGTGTAGAGCTTCTGTAAATGTACTGGATGGTTGTACTTGATGATAAAAGAAAATGTCTTCATATTCTTATTTTTTTCTGTTTCCTGTCATCACTTGGTTTTTAAAGTGGGCTAAGAGAGGTTAGGTATAAAGTATTTTGTTATGTTCGTTTAAAGGCTATGGCTCTCAGACAGCAACCTCCACCAATCGTTCATTCCACAGAGTCAGTTCTTGGAGTAGTTTTTCGTTCACGACTGACCAATCACTAGTGTTGATTCTCTTTGACCAACAAACTTTAAAAAAAAAAAAAGATTTCTGCTCCTAAAATATCTGTAGGTATTAATTCATGTGTGTGTTAAGGAGAAAATAATGCTTTACTTTGCCCAGCCCTAATATAGAGATATAAATATTATATAAACATTTACAAGCTGACTGAAAGTGACTTGAGCATGATGGACAGGTTCCTTAGTTTGGTAAGTACCGTGTTGTCCAGAGATGAGAGAGAGAGAGAGACAAAAAAAACACTATATTTCCAAAAGGAAGTGAACTGTTTCTACATGTTAGCTCTGATATATATTTGGTATGTATTTGATAAATGTGTACAAATCCAAACCTTTCTGACAGACAGATTCTTGGTTTTGGAAATTCACAAAATAATAACTTAAAATTATTTTGACAATTAATTAAATCCACGTCTCACTGGGTTTAATTCCATGAATAACTCTTCTGCCTCTTCTTCTGCTTTTCATTTTGACACCAACACAGACAACACTTTTCTACTTACATGTGGTCTTAACATCTCTCTTCAGCAGTGCTGTCAGAAATGAACAGCTCTAAGTTCAGATGGTGAAAAAAAATTGGTACTAAAGAATACTTTGTTGGTCTTTTTTTAGTAGCTGTGTCAAAGTAAAGTAAAACACAAGTCACTGTCCAAAGATACTTTTAAGTGGAACTATAAGTTGTTTCCTTATGTTCCTCATGGTGCAATAGTTGATAGCAGGCCTGAGTGGGATCAGGTTTTCTCCTTGTCTAAAAAAATACTGTAACCAACATTGAACTGTAAATGATTTGAGACTCTGTGTGATTAAAGATTTGGAAACCTCTGGGTCTTCGAGTGAAACTGACCTGCTGATGTGACATTTTTAACTTCCTTTAAATTCCCTTCTCAAAAATGTGTTTTTACTCCTCCTCTTCTTTGCTGTGTATTCTATTGCTATGTAATATTGCTTGCTCGTAACAGCCGGAAGCACAAAACCTCAGAAAATATAAGCTTTCAACTGAGACAAATGTGTTTTTTCAAGACCTAAAATATGATTAAAAAAAATGAAATAGACCAAGATGATGATTTTTTTTTTTTTTTTGGCAAAATGATTCAGTTAAAAGTTTGCAAAACAGTCTCACTTCCATGTTCCAATAGAAGAGATATTTGTATATGATACTGCGACTTTTCCCCCCAGTAAACCCTTGTCTCTCTCTCTGTCAGTACTTGCATGTGGCAGACCCCAGGCCACAGCTGTGTACAAGGTCTCAGAGTACGCCCGCCGTTTCGGTGTCCCAGTCATCGCCGACGGTGGCATTCAGAATGTTGGACACATCGCCAAAGCTCTGGCACTGGGGGCATCCACAGGTACTTATATTAGTATATGTGAATGCTTATGGTGGATTATTATTATTATTATTATGTATTCCAATTTAAATATTTTTTTAAACTGTGATTTTTTTTCCCTCCAGTAATGATGGGTTCATTGCTCGCCGCCACCTCTGAAGCTCCAGGTGAATATTTCTTCTCTGACGGCATCAGGCTGAAGAAATACCGAGGCATGGGTTCGTTGGATGCCATGGACAAAAACCTGGGCTCCCAGACCAGATACTTCAGGTAACCAAACAAATCCAACAGGTGACAGTGTGCAGTTCACTAAGATGTTTTATTTTTTAATGGGTCACCCGGAAATAAAAAAAGAGAACAAAGTGAGTGGTTTTGTAAAGGCCAGTGTGTTTTTCAGAGATAACTTTTTGCCAGGCTTTCCCACATGTCAACACTTCCTCATTTTAAATTCAGTTTGTTTTTTGGATTCAGTGAAACTGCTGTGGTAAAATATGCTGAGTCCAATAAAGTGTGAAACAGAACTTTTTAAAAATAAAAGCATATCAAATCAATTTCTTCATTGTGTGTGACTGAAGCCACGAGGTGGCGGTACAGAGGAGTAACGTTTTGAGTCAAATTTCCGTGACAGAGAAACAGACCTTGTGCTTTTGTGGTAGTCTTAATCCACACGTCTCCTTCTCCGTCTGCCCACAGTGAGAGTGACAAGATCAAAGTGGCTCAGGGTGTTTCTGGGGCAGTGCAGGACAAAGGCTCCATCCACAAGTTTGTTCCTTACCTGCTGGCTGGTATTCAACACTCCTGTCAGGACATCGGTGCCAAGAGCCTCACACAGCTCCGGTACAAACACTCACGTGTCACTCCCTGTATCATTGCTGTCCTCAAAGATTAGACATTTTTTAGATAGTATATTAAATTACCCAAAAAAGCACAGTGTAATAAACATTACAATATTAACACTTCCTTGAAAAAAATTGTGTGGTGTAAATCTTAGATTACACAGAATGTGTTACTAAAGTTACTTTTTTTTTTTTAATGACTCCGAAAACTTTGTTTTTCTTTTTTTATTATTATTTTGCTTCACACAGAGCCATGATGTACTCCGGAGATCTGAAATTTGAGAAGAGAACGTCTTCAGCCCAGATGGAGGGTGGAGTCCACGGCCTTCACAGGTACACACCGTTATTGTTTGAATCTCAACTTCTTCACTCAGTTCCTTTGTTCTGTTTTATCCTGCATTGTCTTCTCTGTCCCACAGCTATGAGAAACGTCTGTTTTGATGTCGGTCGGCCTGAGGATGAAGAGTCTCTTCCTAAAGTCACGTTATGCAAACACAGACAAGTAGCGTTCATAGCGTACTAACACGCTAGTTGTGAGACCTTCTCGTCTTCTTTGTCCTCACTCTTAGCAAACTTCTCACAAATTAGTCTCATACACTCCGTGATTCTCCAGACCATCAGTCCGTCCCATGCATCACTTGCGTCTGTAAAGGAACTAAGGGAACTATCTGTGGGTGTGTGTGACTGAGTCCTCAGCTGGCTTTCATCATGTCTCAGTGAACTGGTTCTCACATTTTTAGGAAATCTGGTGTCCAGTAATAAAGCTGATGTTTTTTCACAAGCAGCCTTTGTCTGGTTTTTCATTATTTGTGGAACTTGGTAGAAAAAAGTGTAGCAGAAGAGAGGAGATTTGAAGCAATAGCTGTGTGTGTTGACACGTGTGTGTGTGTGTGTTTGTCCATGAAGTGTACTTGGCACAAAATGTCACCTCTGATCTCGTATTAAAACTAGTGCTCCCATTTAATTAGTGTTTTTGTTTTTTATCTTATGCGATGAGGTTTGTGGACACGGCAAAGTCAACAAGTTCTGAGATAAATGTTTCAACACAAGCTTTTGTCAAGTTTGATCTTTGGATTTT
Organism: Cynoglossus semilaevis; assembly: GCF_000523025.1. Taxonomy (NCBI): domain Eukaryota; kingdom Metazoa; phylum Chordata; class Actinopteri; order Pleuronectiformes; family Cynoglossidae; genus Cynoglossus; species Cynoglossus semilaevis. Next base: position 11,232,809 of record NC_024316.1, on the reverse strand, counting down.
TGATGAGACGCTGATGTGTTGGGTTTATTATGATTGCTTTTTTATTCAACCCTCAATTATAAACAATTTTGAGTTCAGAGCAAATGATCTTAACCACACTGTTTAAATAATTGAAGGTGTACAACAGGTTTTGTTGGAGCTCCATCTGAATGAACATTGAAAAGGATTTTTATTTCTGTGCTGGACTGTCCTGGAGAACTGTAGAACTGTTTAGACCTAAATGGAGGACGTGTAGAGAATAGCTGTGATAATTTTATTTATTTGTTTTTGTGACGCAGCCCTGTTTCGGTTTAACATCTCAGATCAAGGCAAAAATTATTGTAACCTAAAAAACATCAACAAAGCCTTACTGCATGTTCAGTTTCATTAGACTTTGATGACAACAGAAGACGGTCAAGGAACTAAAGGTTGTTCACGACTGCCTGATTTTAAACATAACTTTATTTTGTTTTACATTTTTAAATCGTCTTCCCAACAAAGACAAGGTGGCTTTAATTACAGTGGACCTTGATGTGTACGACATGTCCATCTGTCAGAGCGGTTAGCTGAAATCAATCTATGCTCCACCTGCTTGGCCTGTAGTTATCGCTGCAGCAGCTCCCCTGGGAAGATCAGCTTCTCCACCAAAATCCACCGGACTTTCCAGATGAAACCCAGACGGGATGATAGGACTGCTGCAGTCACAGTCTGTTGGTCACACCTGTCCAACTTCATCCATCATCTGTCACCATGCAGACACTTGTGATTAAAAATTAACAAAAGAGTAAATTAGCAGATGTCTGTTCATGAATTAGGAAGAATGATGGAACATAGTCACACTGCATGTACAGGCCATGTAAATATAAAGATTAATGTTGGATAATAAGTTTATTTTCGTCAGTATTATATACACCTTATACTGAGGGTATAATAATTATTAGTTAAACTGGTAAACAAGGTTGAAGATGGTCAGTGTTAAACTCAAACTTGACATTACTTTTTCTATCAGCTCTATAACGACTCACAATAAACATAAAATGGAGAATCAAAATTGGCTTTTAGAAGAGGAAGTAGTAACTTGTAACTTGATAGAAAAACCCCCAACATTATACCCAGTATTCTCCAATAGTCTTAAATGTCACATGGACCAAGAAAATGCCTTTTAAAATATAATTTAGAAATACTCACACGCTTACCACACGGACGACAAATTGACAATAATTCCTAGTTCGCAGAAGCTATTATTTTGTTTTTGTTGTGGACCTTTTCTTTCCTCCATAGCACAACCCTCACAAATGTCACAAATAGTACATGCTACAAAACATTAATTTTCTAGTTTCAATTCACCCACAATTTCCATCTTCAGTATTTAAAGCCAGCTTATTTAGTTCAAAACAACCCTGTTATACTTGCAGGAATTGGACAAAGACACAAAGATCTTTAATTGACACAAAGGTCTTTAATTGTTCTGCTTGTCGCTGTCAAATTGACCAACAAAGACGGATTATTTGCTGTGAATATGCAGTATTTTCAGACTGATTCAGTTGAACTGAATCATTTCCCATAACTTATCTGATGAAATCTCACTAGTGTGCCACAGCACAGAGGTTGAGAATCAATGCCCTGAATCATGTGACAGTTGACAGTGAGTAAAGAAGAAAGATCCAATTGGATGTATATAATATAGAATTGCAGGCATCTCTGGTTCTGTGTGACAATGAGCAACATGATTAGTCTGGGTCAGAGCCACTGTTAGTTTATCATTATTTTACCAAATAAAAAATATAAAAAAATAATCAAATAATTGTCTCTGTGTTTTTGAAATGCTAAGTAACTCACAGCCCAATTTCTATCAAAATAATATAAACTTAGTTGTGATTTAATTTAATTACACTTTAAAAACTCATAAAATTACCTTTTCTGATTTTTTATTTCATTATTTAAAAGCTGATTGGAACTAAATAATCTGAACATGTGGGACAGAAAAATAATATATATTGTTTGACATTATTAATAAAGTATTGAGGTATACTTTGAAAGTATTTCTTATTGTCTTGGAACTGTCTGTAGGTACTGTACTTCACACAGAAGGACTGCAGTCTGGTGTCAAACTTCTGATCCTTCTCTAGAATGTACCTAGAAAAATCACTTCAATATTATTTTACATTGTCTCAGTATTGTAGTACAGAGTACTACAAGTACAACTCAAAAAGTGACATTTAAATTCATACACACTGAAGTTTAATGTCTTTTCAGACTTTGAAGGTATGGTTTTAAGGGGGATCCGATAAAAAGTCTGTACAGAGCATATATTTATTGTCTCGTGTGTATACATTTACATATACATGTACTTTTCTGACCAGTTAAATACGCTGTTTCCGGTTGTCCTTCTTGGAAGTTCGTGGGTGACGAAAGGAAACGGGGGGGAAGGAGGAGTTTGGTGTGATGAGGAGAAGTGAAAGTGAAATGAAATCACAGGGGTATTTAAAGAGGAAGTCTCAGCTGTGTGAGCCGTAGCTGACGAGGAGCGGGAGAGGAGAGAAGCCTGTGACATGTTGGTGAGTGAGCTCACCTCTCTGATCGACACTCGACACTCGGCACTCATTTAACCTCTGATTGACTTCAGTCGCGAGCTGCTCGGTAAACTTTAAAATGTCTTCTCGGCCTTTTTTTAGTTTTAATCTGTGGGTGAGTGGGAACATCAGTGAAATTCAGTGTTTTACTTCAGTTTCTCTTTTGGCAGAGTTAGTCAGAGGTCGTCTTGTTTTTTATGACCGTTTATGTATATTTGACTCGAGACTCAACGCTGTGTTAGTTCCCAGGTTTATTTCAAGCCTTTCTGAAAAGAAGAGTCTAATGCTGCTCCAGGTCACAGCCTACATCTGTATTTAAGCTTAAGAAGAAAAAAACTGATGTCAATCTCTTCCTTTTTTATTCAGATCTCCGTCCCTCCCTCCAACTATCTCTCTGTCTGTCTCTCAGTCTCTCTATCATTTGATCAGCTCCTTCTCCTCACCCCGACCTCTCCCGCTCCATCAACATCTTATTTTCTCATCCTTCAGGTTTTTCAAGACTGATGACAAACATCACAAAACAACAGTTCAAAAAAAAAAAAATAACGATCCTTTAAGCGATAGCGTTGAATTCTTTGCAGTGGTATGACGTGAAGAAAAAAAGAAAGAAAAAGAAAGTATGTGCCCGGTGTTTAGAACGGTGCCGGGTTCTGACACCGGCTGCGTCTCAAAGTTTAAATATCAGAATTAACTTTATATTGTTGTGACTGATGTGATGTGTGGAAACCCTTATGTTTTCGTAACAGTTGGAGTGATGTGGTGTCGATTTTTTCATCTGCTGTTGGTTTGACTCAGAAGTGTGAAGATGCAGGTTCCTTTAAGCGAATGAGGTTTTTTCTCGACTCAAACTGTCAAACTGTATGAGTCATAGCAGTGGATGACGATTAAATAACCCCTCATCCCTATAGAATGAGGTGATACTTCCGGTCGTTTTACTGGTGAATTAACTCAGACGACTGTAACTCATCTAAAACCAAACCCTGTACAACAGACGCTTTCTAATGGACTGTGTGAAGAACAAATTGAAAACAATGTATACAATGGCGTTTGCCTTTAAAATGAAAGTAAAACAACTGGAAGTCTAAAGGCGACTCTGTTGAAAATGTCTTCTCTACTTAACAGGGAGTGTGCTACTTTATTTTCTTATCTGTGTCTTTCATTTGTCAGATAATAAAAGTATTGTAGTATAACAGAATAGTAAGGTACTTAGTAGTACTTTTAAATAATTTAAATTACAAATATGTAATTGTCAAAGCCAAATGTAATAGAATTTAACAAAAATATTGTTATGAATAAGCCAAAACATAAAGTTTATATTAGTTAAAACAAGGCAAAACATCTAAAAGTTAGCAGAGAAATTGCTCGCCATAAGGTGGAATGTTAAATGAATGATCATTTGTCCTTCAAATGATTTGAAGTGTCCTAAATCGCAAGCCCTTCCATGATGCAGTACCACAGATCCTGTGATTTAATGGTTGTTTACTGCACATTGCATACTGTTGTCTTTTGGAATTTGTAAATATAGCTAAAAACAAAATCAATGTATATAGTGTTTCTTTTTTACTGACTGTTTATTTACCTTTTTTCAGTTGTCTCATCTAGACCAGAACATTCCGCTGGTGGGTGGGATTGTAACGGAACCCATAATGCAGCTGTGATTCTGGACTCCAGCTGTTTATGAGGTCCGTTTCCATCCCACAACACACAGGACGGCAGGTTCTTCTCCTGTTGTCATCACACTAGGAAACTTCAGAGAAGTGAATCTCCGACTCGGCACAACTCGCCTTGTTGTCCTGATTTTGAAACCGCAAAGCAAACCACTTTCGTTTTAATTTAATAGCTTTATCATCAGTCAAAGCTTTAAAAAGGTAAGATAGGATAGCAATAGAAACATTTTTGTATTTTATGTATTAACTGAAGTCAGTGAACACAGTGAATGGAGCTTGTAATAATGATAATAGTAATGAAACCATTCAGCATCATAACAGCTACAGCTGACACTCAGCCCTCATCCAGTAGAGGAAGGACTTTAGTTTTTAGTTTCTGCCTGAACAAACAAAGTGAAAGTAGCAACACAGAGGCGTCTCAACGCTCAAATTTAGGTGTATTTTCCTTAATGACACGTTTTCTCCCGGATTGCTGATGCCACTGGATGCAACCGGGAATTTCGTGTCAGCCAGGAATGACACCAAAAACAGCGACTTTTTATTAAATATAAGTCAGTGCATTCACATCAACAGACAGTGAGATTGCGTATCTCTTTATTTAAAGCTCAACATGTTGAAGATTCCATAGGCATTTTCCACAACAAAGGTTTTGTGTTTTCTGATGTTGTGATACATTTTTCAATCGTCACAATTCGTTTTTATGGTAGATGTGATTTTTTTTGTTTTAATCCAAAACATTTCTCTTCAGTATATGACAAACTTCTTTTTGCTCTCAAGTTTTACTAACACACTTGAGAGTAAATAAAGTATTAAGAGTATTAAACAAAAACAATCTCTGACATTAAGACATCAAATCGAGAAAAAAAAAAATAGTGGAAGAAAAAAAACAACTTCCATACCTGTGGTGTAAATGTTAGTCTCTACTTTAGCACAGTGTCTGACATGTTGCATATTGACATTATAATGACAAATTTTACTGAAGAATTGTACAAAATACCAAAAATCATCCTGCTGTTGCTGATGCTTTAAAAGGTTTGTACATTTAAAACAGTGGTAAAGTAGTACTAACCAACTAACCAGACTAAAAACTAATGATTCCTAAGATAAGTACAACTTTTTTTGTTCTGCATAAATATTACAATAAAAATATTTGATGCTGTTATTGGACTGATGGACATCAGTGTTTCCTTTTGCTTTAATGTAATACTCCATTTTGCACCACTGAGTTATGACGTGGTTTAATCATCTTTTCTAATGTAATACTCCATTTTGCACCACTGACACCACTGCGTTATGACGTGGTTTAATCATCTTTTCATCAAGTGATTATATGAAGGGGGTTATTGCAGCTTCAGGTGATAAGGTCATGTGCTTAGGGTTGGACACAGCCTTAACTTAGCAGACATATTCAAAAGTAGGTCAGGAAACAGACAAAAGTTAGATAAATAAAAATTTGAAAATCTGTTTGAAAAACTTCAAATTAAAAAAAAACAAACAAACCCAAACCAAACAAAAAACGCTCTATCATTTAGCTTACAAAGGGATTAACCCAGAGATTAATTAGCTAAGGTTAACCAAATGTTATTAGAAAAAAGCCAAAAATATAAAAGTAACCCATCATAAGAGGAGAAGAGCATGAATGAAACACCAGTTCTGTATCAAAAGCAAAAGTAGTGAAGCAGAACTAGTGCCTGCTTTGTGAGTCAAGGCCGGTTTTCACGTACATTTGTGACAGTGTAGAGAAAATAGAATCAGGCTGTAAGGATGAATGGTCTCTAGAACTAATTAAAAATGGAGTAAAAATAAAGAGGAAAATGGACAGGCATGTCAGACACAGGACAGTCCCTTGCAGGAACAGTCCTTCAGCTGTCTGAAGACGATGAAGGAAATCTAGACAGTAACCTGTCCACCAGCTCAAGGTGTCTCTCATGGTTTTGTTTAATGATGTTGTCATGCATGGTCGTCAGCTGACATATTAGATTGTTCTGCATTTCCCTCTCATGCTCCATTAACAGCTGCAGTCGTGCGTCTTCCTGTGCCTGCATGGCTGCGTCCATTTCACCGAGCTGGGCGACCGTCTCTGACACTAGAGCAGAAACTTGGTCCATGATGGTGATTTTTCTTTTCTTGGGTGAAACCCTGAAGGCTGAAAAAAAAAAAAAAACCACAAGGGGGTTATGTGTTATAATGGCTTTCGAACAATTAAGATTTTCATATATATATATATATACTTTTTTCTGTATATTGCTGGAACAGAAAGACATGGTGTAATTTTTAGTGAGGAAAAACAACATAGGAGCCAACAGTCACCAGTCTGTGTTGTTCTTACTGCACTGGTGGTTGGACACTTTTGAACATTATTCTTCTAAAAAAAATAGATAACACGAATTAATCTATGCGTCAGCACCGTAATAACGCGTTAACTTTACGACTACAATAGGTAGCAGTATGCCTCCTGACTGGTTGCAGGTTTGCTAGTAAGAAGTGAAAAAAAAAAAGGTTTTGTTTGTGTGTGTGTGTATGTATGTATGTGTATATATATAAATATACTACTTTTTTATTTAATTTTTTTACAATTTTAGATAAAGTTAATCGGCAGTCTGACTCGTAACAAGAATATTAGGCTATTCAGCTTATGCTAACAAAGCCTGAGCTAAAGGTTTACGCTTGGTAACAAGCAATAATATCTACTATTTAACTGCTTTGTATATTTGTTTAACACATTACTGTCGGAGTCGATGCTTTATCTAGCAGTTGTGGAGTAGTGGTGAGTATCACGGTTCCTTTTAGTGATCCGAAACATTTGGCTCCGTTCTCCGTGAAGAGCCGGCCCGTCGGCATCCAAACGGTTCAGCGCATTTACATACGCTTGGAACTCCCATACGACTCAGTGCAAACATAACTGTTAAACTACCAGCTGTAATCAGTTATTGACATTATTAAGTTATATGACATTGTAATATCTACTTTCGTGTACCTGGTGCACAAGGAGCAGACAGTGTAGTTGTGGCAGTAGGATCAGGATCGCCATCAATCGGAGCTAAGTCGGGGGCAGGAGTAGACTCGCTCAACTTCCTTTTTACCGCCAACTGAACATCTGGGTGCACAGCTCTCAGGTGTCTGTGAAGATTGTTTGTGGACCCTCCTTGAAACGACAGCTTTATTTTACAGTGTCTGCATTCTGCCCTATTGTTGTTAAGGTTATCAAAGTGAAACCAAATTTGGCTTCTTTTTTTACTGTCAATCCCACTCATCTTTGTTTTCGAGCACTGTACCGCTTCTCTCTCTCTCTCTCTCTCTCAGGGATGTTTCGGTGAGATTGAGCCGTTTCAACGAGTCGGATCTTTGAAATAAACGATTGGATTCGGATCGGTTTCTTGTTCAGTCGCACGAGCTGTTATATGGTAATCACCGAACAACAGGCGGAGCATAGCAGAGTGACTGAATATCACATGCCTGGGTGCAACCAATCACGACAGGATTTACAAGGACCGTACCAGCCGACGAGGGGTGCGCGGTGCGTTTAGAGACTTTTACAGAAGCAGAGAAACGAGAGGAAGACGGAGGAATGACAGTAGAATATAAACAGAACTAGGCTGTATTTCAATATTAAAAAACAAACAAACAAACAAACAAACAAACAATCAAAAAACAGAATGCAGAATTGGACAGGTTAAACTGTAATATCAAGCAACCACTCGGAAGAAAAGCAGATCAGACACTTGGTTCTTCCCACTATCATGGCTTAACGGCACACTTAGTAGTGAGAAACATATTGCCACATGCTGTGGTATGAGCTATATTATCTGCAACTCAAACACAATGGCTCGTGTGTATTCACAGCGTAAAGAATAAAATGTATTTCATTTCCTGGTGTGGTTCACATTTGTTAACTAACATATAATAGGTGCACTATTAGTTAAAAGATTATACGATTACATTAAAAGCAAACAGCTGTTGTGCAAAAATCAAGTGCATGTACTGCATATACTTTTCTGATGGGGTTATTCTATCTGCTATTCTTGAGCTATGTCACTCAGAAAAACATGCGAGATAGCCATCACTCGTGATGTGCGGTTCGCGAGGAATTCGTTCATATTGAACTCACGAATCACTCTCTGCGAATGAATCACCCACTGGTTACTCCCGCACGTAATGAGTGAGTGATTCATTTTCAGCGTCCATCCGCAAGCCTGGTTCTTTTGTCACGTGACATCCGACATAAATTATTCATTCATGAAATCATGATTGGTGATTTTCAGTTCACGTACATCCCAACAACTTCTTTTTGGTCAAGGTAACATATAAACACGATAAATGTTATACATCTGGCCTCACTGGTTGTTATTGGTTTGAGATAAAACAAAGTGGAGCTATTGAGGAAACACACAAATGTACACATACAACAACACACAGGCGGAATAGAACAAGGAGCGACAAAGTAAAGCGACAAG
>NC_024316.1:11220284-11224079 GCF_000523025.1 Cynoglossus semilaevis | reverse complement strand
GAACATCTGGGTGCACAGCTCTCAGGTGTCTGTGAAGATTGTTTGTTCCTTGAAACCACAGCTTTATTTTACAGTGTCTGCATTCTGCCCTATTGTTGTTAAGGTTATCAAAGTGAAACCAAATTTGGCTTCTTTTTTTACTGTCAATCCCACTCATCTTTGTTTTCGAGCACTGTACCGCTTCTCTCTCTCTCTCAGGGATGTTTCGGTGAGATTGAGCCGTTTCAACGAGTCGGATCTTTGAAATAAACGATTGGATTCGGATCGGTTTCTTGTTCAGTCGCACGAGCTGTTATATGGTAATCACCGAACAACAGGCGGAGCATAGCAGAGTGACTGAATATCACATGCCTGGGTGCAACCAATCACGACAGGATTTACAAGGACCGTACCAGCCGACGAGGGGTGCGCGGTGCGTTTAGAGACTTTTACAGAAGCAGAGAAACGAGAGGAAGACGGAGGAATGACAGTAGAATATAAACAAAACTAGGCTGTATTTCAATATTAAAAAACAAACAAACAAACAAACAAAAAACAGAATGCAGAATTGGACAGGATAAACTGTAATATCAAGCAACCACTCGGAAGAAAAGCAGATCAGACACTTGGTTCTTCCCACTATCATGGCTTAACGGCACACTTAGTAGTGAGAAACATATTGCCACATGCTGTGGTATGAGCTATATTATCTGCATGTCAAAAACAATGGCTTGTGTGTATTAAAAGTGTAAATAATAAAATGTATTTCATTTCCTGGTGTTCACATTTGTTAACTAATATATATTAGGTGCACTATTCGTTGGAGTTAAAACATTCTATAATTACATTAAAAGTAAACAGCTGTTGTACAAAAATAATGCAATAGTGCATTTTCGAAAATTATAGGTGTTCTATTAAATGTGTCTACCTATAGTAATAATAAACGTACAGTATACTTTTCTGATGGGTTTACTCTATCGGCTATACTTGGTGAGCTGAGCCAAATGATGTCATTCAAAAAACATCCGAAATAGCCATCACTTTCATTAAATTCTCACACAATCCTCACCCCTGCGTGCTTGGTAGTATGACCCTTGTCTATTCTCACATAATTGGTTAACACCACACACGTGACATTCAGCAGACGCATTCGTGGAGCACCACTAGCTCCGACTCGAATGGACGATACTGCAAAAGTGGTAGCGTATCCATTCGAAATTTGGTATCGATTCTATACACAGCCAGTACTTCCAAAGCCGTATAAATAAAAAAAAGGACAATATGAATTTTCTTGATCATTGAAAAACACAGATTTCAATATATATATAAGCTAACACAACATATTTAAATTTCTTTTTCAGTGACATTTTATATTATAATAGTATATTAATAAATAACATACATGTCTATGTTGTTGGATTTAATTAGTCTGCCAAATTACAAAAATTACGACCATATCATAAAAAACATTAACCAATGCTGGGGTTTAGTTTCACTTTCAAGTTAGCTACCTGAATGTTGGTGACCATGGTGAAGAACCTCTTCCAGTGATCCCTCAGTCAGTACCGAGGGGCCGGGCCCGCTTTGGTGATCTCGCTCCTTCTTCATTTCCTCCTCTCTCCTTTTGGTTTGCAGCTCCATGTTCACTTCCGTGTGCATTTTAATATGTTTGTATAAATTTGTAGTGTTGCCACAGTATCGAATTCGTTTTTCACAAACACCACAAATTGCAATGTATTTGTCCAGTGCTGTAAAATAGCTCCAAACAGCACTTCTTTTCCTTTCTGCCATGATGCCCAGTCAGCAGAGCCCAGTCTCACGTTAATCTGCAGCACACGCTTTAAGTAAGAGACTATACAATCTAAAATATAAACAGTATCGATAAGTATTGGTATTGATCGATACTTGTATGATGAGATCGATATTTTATTTGCTTCCCCTTTCGTTCTATTCCAGTCTTAATAGCCAGTGCGGTTATTACACAAGCACAGCACCTCTCACTTCCTTTAAGCCCACTTTGTCCCTCCCCCTTCATCCTACTATAACTGTTGTCAGGGTTGCCAGATCAGAAATTAAAAAGTATCGCACTGCACCTTTTAAATGATCGCATTTGACCCGAGTTATTGTATGCACAAATTAATTCACAAGTTAATTTATAAATCAATAAATAAATCCTTCAATAACAATTCGTTTAGAAATGCTATTATATCCACATGGTACCGGTCTAAAAAGGAAAAATCAAACACAAAGACTTGACATTTTAGTATGAAACAAAACTGCTTAATTGTTTTGTTTTACTGAAACAAACGCCCGTCATGTGTAAAGGCATCACTTTGTGGTAACAGAGGGTCGTTCACGTACACCCCAACAGGTCAAGGTAACATATAAAAACGAGAATTATTATAAATCTGGCCTCACTTGTTGTTATTGGTTTGAAGTGCAGTTGCATACGAGATAAAACAAAGTGGAGCACACAAATGTACACATACAACAACACACAGGCGGAATAGAACAAGGAGCGACAAAGTAAAGCGACAAGATATCTCAACTGGTGTCAGGATATATTCTCTAAATTGTCTGAGAGTCGTTTCCACAGTGGAGTAGAGAGAATTTATAGTAATGTTGGAAGATGTCCACTTGGTGGCAGCATGGACTTAGGTATAAATAATTCAGTGAGGTGCAGTTACAGTACCATCCTTCTGCGATGTTCTCAAAGACGGTGCTGCATTTAACCCACTGTAAAACTTACCTCCAGTGTCTGTCCGTCCTTCGATTATATCACAAGCTGTGGTCCGAAATTAGTTCATCTAGGTTTAATTGGTCCATTGACTCTGTGAGAACGGATCTTTGAACGAATCTGTGAGAGCGAATCTGTGAACAAATCTGAGAGAATGAATCTGTGCAGCCCGAGCAGTCTATCACAATTGAAAAATCCTGGCAGAGGACAATTGAATGTAAAACTCAATTTGACAATTAGTGAGACAATTAGTGATTAATTCGCAGAGAGTGATTCGTTCGTAGTGAAAGATTAGTTCACAGTGAAGGATTAGTTCGCAGGACGTCATCACCAGGATACCCACAAAGCAATGGGAAAGCTGAATCTGCAGTGAAAACAGCCAAACGTCCCATGCTATATGTATGTATGTATGTATGTATATATATACATATATACATACATACATATACTTATAGCATGAGACGTATAGCATATATATATTTATATATATATAAAGCTAAAGTTAAGCACAGTTGCACAGATCAACAGATATTTGATTTGGAAAATTTACTGCTTGATGCTGTGAAAGTTATTGAGTAGTTCAGTTAATTAGTTACAATATAATGTTGAATACAGGGTTCAAGCTAAGTAAGAATAAGGAACTACACTTCATTGAAAACAAGAAAAGATGTAACAATAGGAGTATTGTTCCGGTTTGTTGTTGTTGTCCAGGGACGGATTTGGGAGACGCACCGTCATAAGAAATGCAGCGACTGAGAGCTGACAGTGTTTAAGAGTTGAATATAAATAAAAGGCAACGTTGGAAACTATTGAAGATGTTCTTTATTCATTCTGAGGTAGGAGACAACAGAGTGAAACACACTGTAAAAGATTAGTTCACAGCGAAAGATTAGTTCACAGTTAAATATTAGTTCACAGAGAGTGATTTGTTCTTAGTGAAAGATTAGTTCACAGTAAAAGATTAGTTCACAGTAAATGATTAGTTCACAGCGAAAGATTAGTTCACAGTTAAATATTAGTTCACAGAGAGTGATTTGTTCTTAGTGAAAGATTAGTTCACAGTAAAAGATTAGTTCACA
>NC_024316.1:11202391-11220173 GCF_000523025.1 Cynoglossus semilaevis | reverse complement strand
CAGTAAAAGATTAGTTCACAATGGAAGATTAGTTCGCAGAGAGTGATTCGTTCTTAGTGAAAGATTAGTTCACAGTGAATTCTTTTAGACGTGCGTGTACTTTTAAAATTCAGTTCATATTAAAGAGGTTTACGGAGAGTTCAATAATAAAACCTTCGGAACAGGGATTTCTTGTCGCCGACCACGGTACTGAACACGGTACTGAACACGCTATACACAATTTATTCCAATGTGGAATATTCCCTGGGAAGTCTTGAATGTGTGCTTCAACATTTATAAATATATTTATTTTTGGTGCAAATAATTTCCCCTTAATGTTACAATCTGATACCTAGTTGATGTGACTGTGACATCACATCTAATCACTTTACCTCAATTCAGTGGTTTGGTCATTCCCCAACAATAACAAGTCTTGACAAATTACATTTCTAACTTATTGAACCAACACCAAATACTGTTATATTTCATAATGACTCAAAATCAATAACATCAAATAATGCAAAGCTCAAAAAAGCGACTAAGCCATTTTTCCACCACATAGTTTCCAATACTTGATAAATTTATATTCTGTGCATTTCTAAATAAAACTCAGTGCATTCACATCAACAGACCATGAGGTTGCGTATGTCTTTATTTAAAGCTCAACATGTTGATAATTCCATAGCATTTCCACAACAAAGGTTTGGTATTTTCTGGTGTTTTGATACATTTTTCAAAAAATTTAAAAAACAAACAAACTGACATTTAGAGATTGAATCAAGAAAAAAAAAAACACAAATTAGTAAAAAAAACTTCTATAACTATTAGCCTCTACTTTAGCTTAACATTGTCTAAATTGTCACATCTTGCAGACATATTCAAAAGTAGGCCAGGAAACAGACAGAAGTTAGATAAATGAAAACATTTTGGAAAATCTGAAAAAAAGACTTCAAATTAAGCAAAAAAACAAAACAAAAAAACCCAACCCAAAACAAAAACAAACAAACAACAACAAAAAAACACTCCATCATTTAGCTTACAGGTGACTAACCCAGAGATTAATTAGCTAAGGTTAGCCAAATGTTTTTAGAACAAAAGCCAAAAATATAAAAGTAACCCATCATAAGAGGAGAAGAGCATGAATGAAACACCAGTTCTGTATCAAAAGCAAAAGTAGTGAAGCAGAACTAGTGCCTGCTTTGTGAGTCAAGGCCGGTTTTCACGTACATTTGTGACAGTGTAGAGAAAATAGAGTCAGGCTGTAAGGATGAATGGTCTCTAGAACTAATTAAAAATGGAGTAAAAATAAAGAGGAAAATGGACAGGCATGTCAGACACAGGACAGTCCCTTGCAGGAACAGTCCTTCAGCTGTCTGAAGACGATGAAGGAAATCTAGACAGTAACCTGTCCACCAGCTCAAGGTGTCTCTCATGGTTTTGTTTAATGATGTTGTCATGCATGGTCGTCAGCTGACATATTAGATTGTTCTGCATTTCCCTCTCATGCTCCATTAACAGCTGCAGTCGTGCGTCTTCCTGTGCCTGCATGGCTGCGTCCATTTCACCGAGCTGGGCGACCGACTCTGACACTAGAGCAGAAACTTGGTCCATGATGGTGATTTTTCTTTTCTTTGGTGAAACCCTGAAGGCTGAAAAAAAAAAACCCCACAAGGGTGTTATGTGTTATAATGGCTTTCGAACAATTAAGATTTTCAATATGATTAATCACAGGGAAGCTGTGGATTACACACAATTAATTATCTGTATTATTTATAATTGAAATTTACTATGGTTAAGCAAGATAAATTAGCATTCCTTATTATGAAAACATATATATTTTTATTTCTGTATATTGCTGGAGCAGAAAGACAAATAACAACAGGTAGGGGAATGTTTCACACCTGTTTTTATGTGTGACTAAAAATGACATCAAATAATTATTAGTAATTAGTAAGTTTTAGTGAGGAAAAACATTTGTTGACACTTGAAACATATAGGTTACTTCTTTGTGTGAAATATAAAATATAATTCACAGTACATAACACATTTAAATGTACAAAAAACAATGTTGGACTCTGTGTAGAAAAAGAGTTGTGCTGAAATACATGTTGTAGTCACAGTATCAGCAGCAACAGTTGAACTACAGTATGTTGACAACAGTAGCAGCCGACAGTCACCAGTCTGTGTTGTTCTTACTGCACTGGTGGTTGGACACTTTTGAACATTATTCTTCTAAAAAAGGTAACACGAATTAATTTATGCGTCAGCACCGTAATAACGCGTTAACTTTACGACTACAATAGGTAGCAGTATGCCTCCTGACTGGTTGCAGGTTTGCTAGTAAGAAGTGAAAAAAAAAAATGTTTTGTTTGTGTGTGTGTGTATGTATGTATGTGTATATATATAAATATACTACTTTTTTATTTAATTTTTTTACAATTTTAGATAAAGTTAATCGGCAGTCTGACTCGTAACAAGAATATTAGGCTATTCAGCTTATGCTAACAAAGCCTGAGCTAAAGGTTTACGCTTGGTAACAAGCAATAATATCTACTATTTAACTGCTTTGTATATTTGTTTAACACATTACTGTCGGAGTCGATGCTTTATCTAGCAGTTGTGGAGTAGTGGTGAGTATCACGGTTCCTTTTAGTGATCCGAAACATTTGGCTCCGTTCTCCGTGAAGAGCCGGCCCGTCGGCATCCAAACGGTTCAGCGCATTTACATACGCTTGGAACTCCCATACGACTCAGTGCAAACATAACTGTTAAACTACCAGCTGTAATCAGTTATTGACATTATTAAGTTATATGACATTGTAATATCTACTTTCGTGTACCTGGTGCACAAGGAGCAGACAGTGTAGTTGTGGCAGTAGGATCAGGATCGCCATCAATCGGAGCTAAGTCGGGGGCAGGAGTAGACTCGCTCAACCTCCTTTTTACCGCCAACGGAACATCTGGGTGCACAGCTCTCAGGTGTCTGTGAAGATTGTTTGTTCCTTGAAACCACAGCTTTATTTTACAGTGTCTGCATTCTGCCCTATTGTTGTTAAGGTTATCAAAGTGAAACCAAATTTGGCTTCTTTTTTTACTGTCAATCCCACTCATCTTTGTTTTCGAGCACTGTACCGCTTCTCTCTCTCTCTCTCTCTCTCAGGGATGTTTCGGTGAGATTGAGCCGTTTCAACGAGTCGGATCTTTGAAATAAACGATTGGATTCGGATCGGTTTCTTGTTCAGTCGCACGAGCTGTTATATGGTAATCACCGAACAACAGGCGGAGCATAGCAGAGTGACTGAATATCACATGCCTGGGTGCAACCAATCACGACAGGATTTACAAGGACCGTACCAGCCGACGAGGGGTGCGCGGTGCGTTTAGAGACTTTTACAGAAGCAGAGAAACGAGAGGAAGACGGAGGAATGACAGTAGAATATAAACAGAACTAGGCTGTATTTCAATATTAAAAAACAAACAAACAAACAAACAAACAAAAAACAGAATGCAGAATTGGACAGGTTAAACTGTAATATCAAGCAACCACTCGGAAGAAAAGCAGATCAGACACTTGGTTCTTCCCACTATCATGGCTTAACGGCACACTTAGTAGTGAGAAACATATTGCCACATGCTGTGGTATGAGCTATATTATCTGCAACTCAAACACAATGGCTCGTGTGTATTCACAGCGTAAAGAATAAAATGTATTTCATTTCCTGGTGTGGTTCACATTTGTTAACTAACATATAATAGGTGCACTATTAGTTAAAAGATTATACGATTACATTAAAAGCAAACAGCTGTTGTGCAAAAATCAAGTGCATGTACTGCATATACTTTTCTGATGGGGTTATTCTATCTGCTATTCTTGAGCTATGTCACTCAGAAAAACATGCGAGATAGCCATCACTCGTGATGTGCGGTTCGCGAGGAATTCGTTCATATTGAACTCACGAATCACTCTCTGCGAATGAATCACCCACTGGTTACTCCCGCACGTAATGAGTGAGTGATTCATTTTCAGCGTCCATCCGCAAGCCTGGTTCTTTTGTCACGTGACATCCGACATAAATTATTCATTCATGAAATCATGATTGGTGATTTTCAGTTGACGTACATCCCAACAACTTCTTTTTGGTCAAGGTAACATATAAACACGATAAATGTTATACATCTGGCCTCACTGGTTGTTATTGGTTTGAGATAAAACAAAGTGGAGCTATTGAGGAAACACACAAATGTACACATACAACAACACACAGGCGGAATAGAACAAGGAGCGACAAAGTAAAGCGACAAGATATCTCAACTGGTGTCAGGATATATTCTCTAAATTGTCTGAGAGTCGTTTCCACAGTGGAGTAGAGAGAATTTATAGTAATGTTGGAAGATGTCCACTTGGTGGCAGCATGGACTTAGGTATAAATAATTCAGTGAGGTGCAGTTACAGTACCATCCTTCTGCGATGTTCTCAAAGACGGTGCTGCATTTAACCCACTGTAAAACTTACCTCCAGTGTCTGTCCGTCCTTCGATTATATCACAAGCTGTGGTCCGAAATTAGTTCATCTAGGTTTAATTGATCCATGAAGAAATCTGAAAAATTTGTTTTTGTAGTGACGCGTTATATATGTTATTAGTAGATATTAGAAGACAAACCTATAGGCACTGGTGTTGAGGGTGTGTAACCGTTCTGGAGGACTATCACGGATCTCGTCGTCATCCTCCTCCACTGGTTCCAGATGACTGTCTACCTCGTCCCACAGAACAACCACGGCAAGGGAATCAGTAGTGTCGTATGGCTCCTTGCTCGCTCCATCGGGTTCGTCGCCATCGAGATGGAGATGCTCTGAACATTCAGTTGCAGTGCTCGTCAATTTGAGACCTGAGTGGATCTTCTGATGGTGCCACTTGATGCGCCGCCTCATCAGCGTCTTCAGATTACTTGAATATGTGGTCTGCACACTCTGAAATTGGTTCAGTATTCCCTATTAGAGATGCGCTGCGGCTGAGGCTCCAGTTACTTCCAATAACCTCTTATGTTTTCGCATGTCCCATTACGTCACATTTCCGAGACGAAAGACAGTGTTTGAAAGAGTTACATACAAACTGTTACAAAACAATCTTTTAGGCTGTACATGTAGTTCCTTGAAAAACACTCATCAACTATTTTAAGTAATTGTAATAGTATTCATAATAGTAACCCTTATAATACAAGTCTTGGTGAGTTCACAATAAAATAGTTGTGCCCGAAATATATGTATGTACAAATACAGTATATATAACTCAAACACACTCACAAAACATATCTAAAAATAAGAAAAATAAGAAGAAATTCAGTACATTAAAGAGTTGGATATTGTTGTGCATTATTCTTCACACTTCCTACCCAAACATGTTCGAATAGATCGTTTTATTTTTTATTTTTACAGAACCGGGTTCGACTATTGGCTGTAATTCTCTAATAGTTTCACCGAAATTTGTAAAAAATAGAAAATCAAGGTGTTATGTTGATTATTTGTGTTTTACTTTTAATTTTTATTAACTTGCTCACATAAGATGGTTCTGTGTAAATTATCCCGTCATACGTGCAGTTACTCTTTTGTCCAACAATTGTCGCTATTGTGCGGGACGGCCCACTGGTCCGACGCCAAAAAAAATCCCCGAGCAAACACCGATGCACACTTTTTTAGTTCCGTGCAGAGGAAAACATCGAGTGCGAGGAATATCGATCTGTGATCAACAGTGCGGCTGGAATACAGTATAAAATTCGGTATCCTGCGTGACCACCGAGCAGAGTAACCCATAGAACGGAGGACATGAACAGAGTGTAGATGTGCTGGTAGTCGTTTACGAAGCACCTGTTTGTGTGGTTGAGAGATGGAAACCATTGACGAATCTTCGCCCCTTCGGATCACCCCGACAGTCCGGGCTCTAAACTCCGCACTGCGGGGGAAGATCAGAAATACCCTCGACACGGGCCATAAAAACGAAGAACGGATTTCTCCCGAAACAGAGAAGCTTTGGTTTAAGGAGAGTTCAATAAAAAATCTTCGGAACAGGGATTTCTTGTCGCCGACCACGGTACTGAACACGCTATACGCAGATGGACAGGTTGGTTTGATCACAGTGATACCTGGCTGTCAGACCTATAGAGGAATTTGAAGTCATATTCAACAACGTTGGCCATTATGCCATGATGACTTGATAAACAAAACTGAGCTTGTTACCCTGCTAAACTACATTTATAAACAGGCAATAAGCATGATAATTATCTGAACAGTGTAGTCCGAACAGTGTAGTTCCTTCAAATTGTCTGTTGAGGTGTGTATTAATGAATCATAGTACAGTAAAATGAAATACTATTGTTACTTTTATTCAATTATATCTCGTGCTTTTTAAAAACTCATATAGACCTACATTTACTAATATAATTAATATAAACACATATATAATATAAACTAATACAAAAATAAGATCTACAGAAAGTGATTGGAGACTCAGATTTTTAATCTCCTCTTCCTACCCTGCAGGTGATGCTATGAACATGATCAAAACACAAACAAATTGTGTTATCAGCTTTAGAGGCTTACATTTGCCTGTGGGATATAAGAATTCCTTCTTGGAACCACATTTAAGATTTCTATAGTTTTAACTAATTGCTAATACTCCCACGTCACTCACTATAGTATTTTTTTTATACACTTGAAGTAAGTAAAATTTTAAAGTACATTCCCTACCTAAAATAATCACATAAAATGTTTTCAGTTTGATTATTGTCACCTACAGGGTCCCCTCTCCCATGAATATTTTTAACCAAAATCTGGGTTTAGAAAAAAAAAGGAAATGAGCATATCACCTAATAGAATTGTATTCTGCAGTGCCCCTTTTGAAGATGAAAAAAACAAACAAACAAACTGAACTTTATTTAAAACACTGTAATTCCTGTAAAGGAAATGTAATTAGAAAATATGCAAAAGCTCCCCACCCCCATTCTGGGAACAACACCAACATGACAGGATATAGTTTTGTGTGATGTTTTGGTTTGTTTTATGGAAATCCCACACATATGCACCATTCTTAGCACCCACGCAGGGGTGTCAGTGTCTGTTATATCGTTCAGTTAAAACTATCAGTCTGTTCATGAGGTGAATGTTTATGGGTGTGAGAAAACAAACAGAGCACACTGAACTCTCACAATTCTTCATTAAAGACCTAAAACCTCACCCCTGATGAGCTCTATCGATCCAGGAGAATAACAACTTCCCTGCAGCCAGCAGACTGGCCCATCATGATCGACCAACCCCCCCACAGAAGCCTGCAGCAGTCATTATTAACCCATGACTGGCAGCTACAATGTGGGTCAGTCGTGCTCAACTGAAACTAAGACATGCAATGGCCTTCGACAGAATTTGTTTGCGATTCAGAGAAACATTAAAACTAATGGTACAAGATTGACCATGACCTGGATGACTGAGAATCTTCATAGACATTAAAACTAATGTTGAGAGTTGAGCTGAATAAAGGTTTGAGCATGTTTTGGCATGTGTGCAGGACAGTGTTCTTTTCATTATAATTACTGTATTAAATAATATGAATCCCCCAGCATATGTTACGTTAATTTAACAAGTCTCTGTATTCATGCAGGTCCCTCCAGCAGTGATGTCTACGATCTTGTCTCTTCGTGGCAGCGGGGTTCTCCCTGTGGCTGGGGGTGAGGTGATGGGAGACGGGCTGAGGGTGAGGGTGGACCGAGCTGCAGCCTTTAAGTCCATACTGGCAGGTGGAGCCACGGAATATCTGAAGCCCTCGAGTGAAAGGCAGGGGTGTGTGTTGGTGAATTGCCCCGTGCTGCATCCTAAACCAAGCACCCCTACTCCAGACACACTGACACTTGGCCAGTTGAGAACCATTCTCGTGGCTGACCACATGGGGGCACTGTTGAGAAGACAAGGGTGCGCTGACGTCATCATATTTCTATCACCTTAAATCCACTTCGTTTGCTTCCATATTTATTAACACCTCCATTGTTTGTCATAGATTTGAAGTGTCTTTTTGCCCCACGCTTCCCGAGAAAAGCGACATCAGCACTTTTCTCCGAGGTCTAGGGATCGATTGGCCTGCCGTCCCGACCAGTGCAAACAATGATGAGCGTGAGGACAAGATACAGGCGGCACTGGAGAACTGTCCATACAGAGAGAGCGAAAAGGACAGAAGCAGGATGACCAGCGGTGGGAAGAAGACGGAGGTTGAGGATGAAGAAGGAGCGCTGAGGATCAACTTGAAAAGAGTGTTCCAGGAGGAGGGGCTGCTGGGATATGACCCCAGTCTTGGTACCTGCACAGGTAAGGCCACAGGGTGGGTGCAAAGGTTTGTAGTTTGAATGAGCTTTCCTCATTATCCTCTGACTATTAACGCAATTTATTACAATGTGGAATATTCCCTGGGAAGTCTTGAATGTGTGCTCCAACATTTATAAATATATTTATTTTTGGTGCAAATGATTTCCCCTTAATGTTACAATCTGATATCTAGTTGATGTGACTGTGACATCACATCTACTCACTTTACCTCAATTCAGTGGTTTGGTCCTTCCCCAACAATAACAAGTGGGGATTTTCAAGCCCCCAACAAAAGTCTTGACAAATTACATTTCTAACTTATTGAACCAAATACTGTTATATTTCATAATGACTCAAAATCAATAACATCAAATAATGCAAAGCTCAAAGAGAGAAAATAAAAGTGCAGTTGTGACATCATCACTTGAAACTTGGGCCCGCCCCACACTTTGAGAAGCACTGCCTTAAATGTAAGTATTTATTACTTGTCAAATCTGTACAGTTCGAAAACAGTGTGTCTTTGATGGAAAAAAGACGACGAGAGATGAGGTCCGATTGGATGATGCAGCAAAACCTGTAACCAGTGTAGGAAGTCCTTATTTTCAGATAGATTTTTTTTCATACAGAGTTATGTCTGAAACCAGTGCAACTCTTCTCCGTTTCTGCATCATCATTTCCCGAACGCTTTTAGTTTTTAAGAAGAACTTATTGTCAGGAAATGAGTTCTTGTATTAAGTGCTGCATTTTAATAGATTGGTGGCATGTCTGTTTCAGTATGCAGAGAGAGTGTTTCACATTTGGCCCAATTGGATCTAGCTACTGCCAACTACACAGTAAGACACACACACATCCACATGGCTGATATGTATATATATATATATATATCCCCAGTAATTGAGCGTGAGAGAAAGAAAACATTGATTTTTCTGCTGTTGCTGCGTTTCCTCAGACAACCATGGCAACAGTGCTACATGTGACTTCCTGTCAGGACGAGTTTCGTCAGCAGCAAATAGCCATGCTGTGGAGAGCCAGTGGAGCGACACACACACAGGTACCTACTTGGACTCTTACAAGGTCTAGTAGCACAGTGTGTTGTTATTTTTACCTGCTCGTCTCTGTGTCTCTGCAGAGACATCTGGTGTGTCGCCCTGTGAAGACCCCGGGTTCTCACATCAGCGCTGCACAGTACCTGCAGTAAGACACCTGTCCTCCTTAGTTCTATGTCTTCTCATTTCTTTACAAAATGTATTATTCAGCGTACGACAGTAGTGTTCAACATTGTTGCATCAGTTCCTCCCCACCTCCCCCACAAAATCAGCAACACAACAGTCTGTGTAAACAAGGCATCTGCTGTTTTGTTTGTGTCCTCCTCCCTTTCTCCTCCAGGCTGAGGAGAGGACAGATGAAGGAGGCTTCAGAGATGAAGTACGGAGGTCAGGTAGAAGGTGTGTGTCCACACCGTCTGCAGTGTGATCATCCACACGGTTGATGTTTGTGTGCGTCTTACATAAGATGCCTTGTCCTCTACTGTAGGTCAAATGTGGGATGACATCATCAAGGCCATGACCTCCGCCACCGTCAGGTTTGAGCTGCTGTCCACAGTCCACAGTAGTCCTGTAAGTCCTCACCTGTGTAAACTAACTGTGCTGTGTGTGTTTATTATCCTGTGTTGAGTTGTGTTTGATGAAGCAAATGTCTTATCTCAGGTGACCCTGGATGTCCAGAGGGAGGGGGGCGTGTCCACCAAAGGGCCACGAGGAGGGGTGTTTGTCATGTACAACTGTGCCAGGCTTCACACCCTGTTTGACAGCTACGAGAGAGGAGTGGAGAAGGGTGAGATCTGAGGGCGTCTTCATTTCTGTCTCATGTTGGAACAGAAACAAACGTTTGAAAAAGAAAAAAAAAAAAAAACCTACAGAATTTCATCTCATTATTTTTGTAGACTTGATTTTGAAGTCACTCTAGATTATTTGTGTGTTTATCTGACTAACTGTTCCATTTATATTTTTTTCTCTGAATGAATCAATAGAAAAGATAGATTTTCCGAATGATCAATAAGTTTCCAGCTCAGAGAGTGTGTGCATGTTCAGACTGTAGTATCTCTGCTCTTTGGAAGGTTTGCTCTGTCAAATGTTGTCTTCTCTCTTCATCTTTACCTACTGCACTACAGTTCTAATAATCTGCTGAAACATAGTTCTGTTAACAGTAAACAGAATAAATACATGAATAATTCCAAAGCTGCATTTTTAACCAGCTGTAAACAACTGTTTTAATGAGGCAGGCAATGTTCTTTCCATTCCTTTTATCTCCAGGTCTGTACCCAGAGATCCCTGACGCCTCCAAGCTCGACTTCTCTGCTCTGAAAGAGGAGGTGCCACTGCATTTTATGCAATTTTAAGTTTAAATTGTGTTTAAATGTCTACCATTCTGCTTGTTTCCTCTTCACTGAAAAACAAAACCATATTCATTTGGATAAAAGTCCCATAATACAAACACACGCCCCCTTTAACACCACTGACCGGTTCTGTTTCTCTGTGTATGTTCCGTATGTTCATTCTCATGGATCATCCTGTCATCCTGTCACTGCTGCTCCAGGGTGAGTGGCTGCTCCTCTTCAACTATCTCATACCATTCTCCGAGCTGCTGGACCAGCCAGCTCAAGCGCTCCACGGAGACGGGGGAGGGGCCAGAGTGAATATGAGGACTGAACAGGTGGGGGCAGTATTACATGAACAGAGTGATTTTTCAAAATTCTGCTGTAAAAATTTAAATTGGTCGTCCTAAACCCCTCTGTTTTTTTTTTCAGCTTTGCAAATTTCTGGTGTCCCTCACTAAGGACTTCAGCTCGTACTACAACCGAGTCCACGTGCTGGGGGTGAGAAAAGTTCTATTTTGCTTCTACTTTGAGTTTAAGATTCTTGCCCCTGCACTGATTATTTTATATTTCTTGACATTGATGAGGGTCGTACTATTTTGTCTCTTTCTTCTCTCACCCTTTTCCGTCTCTCACCTCATCACTCCTTCCCGGTCCAGGAGCCGTTGCCTCATCTCTTCAACCAGATGTTTTGTCGTCTGTATCTGTTGAGAGCTTTGAGAGAGCTTTACCACAGCGCTCTGGACTCCCTCAACCTCCCTCCTATTAGACAACTATAGCTTCAGAACACACGCACACACAAAGTCCCTCCTGTGGTCACTCTTAGTTCTCCCTCCCCTCCCCACCCACCACACACACACACTCACACTCCTGTAGCTTCAGTGTATAAACCCTTGGCAACCAGGCGTGGACACACCTTCTTAGCTTTGCTCGTCGTTCCAGTCAGTCATATTGAAGTGTGTTTAATCAGCTCGATGTTCTGTACAGTTATTTATGAACTGATCTCTTCACTCCCGGTTCAGGTCGTTCTGAAAAGGTGCGTTAGTTGTCTGTTAGAGGAGCTTTTATGACGTTGATGAAAATGTTGTTTTCACGTACACTGAAATATTGTTTATATTTAAAAATCCTCTTTTTTGCTGAATTGTCAATCATCGCAGGAGGAGACTGAAGATAATCATTCTACTGTAAAGTGTAACTTAGTGACATTCGGTGGAGGCAGAGAGACACAGCAGCTACATTTTTATACTTCAGTGTAGTGTGATGTCACTGGATGACAATTTGTAGCCAAACTCTAAGTCATGTGTTCTTACCTGATTTTTTTTTTTTGTGGTTCCTTAGATGTTCACCAGCATCCCTGAGAAATTAGTTACACAACAGTTTGAAAACTATTTCAGCATTTTAACAGGATGTTGATCATTGAACAGTTGTCTGGAAAACAAAACATTTGCTGATTTAAAAGATGTAATGACACTGACACTGATTCTGTACAAATGGACATTTATACATCGTTTTTGGGCACATTAGTTAGAAGACTATTTTATTAGCTTTGTGAAGCAAACTAAACTGAGCCCACCCTGTCAGGTACCTGAGGTCTATGGGTGTTGTTTTCCATAAGACATTAAAGGAGACCAAAGTAAGGACCAGGTCCACAAAACACAAACAGAATTAAAGTCTTTTCAGTTTGTTCAGTTTTTCGAGACAAATAATCCTGTGATCAATAATGCACCGAAGATTTCTAAAATTCTTAAAATGAATCTAAATCTTAACTTAACTGTTTCACTTTCCAAATTTGAATTGTTCTTGATTGTTGTTTCACTGCCGTCATCCTGGTCTTAGTTTCTCCAGGTCCAGAGTTGCCGTCGTCATTTCCACACAAACGTCTGTTAGTAGTTTTGAAATACTCAGATGTGTACAGGATATTTCTATATTCTGCATATTTAGTCGTAATTGCTGCAATGATGAGATAATGGACAAACAGTGGTGACTTGGAGGGTGTTTTACTAGCAGCATTTAAGACTTTGTGCCAAAATGTAAAGATGTGCATGAAGAGGCATGAAAATAAAATATATATATATATATACATATACAGTATACTGTATATGAAGAAATGTATGGAAAAAAGGGGTAGTTTGAGTGAAAGTGTTGACACGTTTAATCAATGTTTAATTGTTTTCAGAAGAGTAAAACATTTGTTTTGAACGTGTCTGTTCAAATGTGCCATCAACTGTTTTAATTTTAGCGTTTGTATTTTAGCGTTGATATTTTCACACATTTTTACACATTTGTCCCTGTTACAAGTCGAGTCACTTGTACTTTGATTGTGCAGGGTTTTTTTTTAAATTTCGTTTGTTTACATGTTCGCTAAAGAAGAGAGAGGTGGACGTTTACGTTGTTCTGAATCCTCTGTCATGTTAATTGTATCAGTATTAAAGCAGTAAACATACAGATCTGTGGTCTGTGAAGTATCTGTCTTACTCTGTTAGATTTTAAGTGAATTTTGATGCATGCAATCTTTCAATTCATCTTTGCTGTTTCACTGTAGCTGGAAGTTTTCACATGGAAATATTTCTGTTTTGAATGAGAAACAAAAAACCAACAGTTAGTTGACAGCTGAATTTCTCCAACGCAGCTTCTCAGTTCATTAAACTGATTGTAAATCATAATAAAAACAATTCTCCGCCTCGGCGTTTGCACATACTCTCACCTCTCTGTGTGTCTCCTGAGTGCATTCTCTAGTCAGAACTCTGCCAACCTCCTCCTACACACATCTGTCCACCTACAGGTTCTGTGTCTTCCTCCTCTGCAGAATGAAAATAACCCCAGACGTAGACTAGGTGAGTGTTCGCCTCGTCGTCAGACAGACACACACTGACGCTGTTGTTCCTTCTGCTCCGTTCTCTCCCCTCTGCCCCCAGGGCACATATAAACACAACAAATAGAATATCCTGCACACTGCATATATGTAGAGAATATGCTGTTGAATGTTGATTCACCATTGAACGTACAGTCCTGCTGATGTGACATGACATTAGTCTGAAGCTTTTTTTTTCTCCTCTGCTTCCTTTTCCTCTGCACTTGTCGCCCAGTGTGAACTTTATTTCACCTTCTTTCTGCAGATGATCTCTTCCCTGTGTTGAGAGTCAAAATGTAACAGTCAAATATGTTCGACTTATTTAAAAAAAAAAATTAGAATGCTGACTTCATGGTGATTCATAACAGGGTGATTTATTTAAGTAATGTGGATTTGGTTGGTGTAAATTGTCCAGATTAAATAACTCAGCTGTCCTTATATCGTACTTTCTTTTCAGGAAGTCTTGATTAAATCCATAATATTATTTGCCAAGGCAGTTATTAGACTATTATGTAAATGTGCTTTTTGTAATTTATTTATTCACTCGAGTTTCACTCGTTAGTTTCAACTGTTCCTTTGTTTCTAAAGTACATGTTAAAGGTCGAACCAAAGCTATTCTGACGCAGCATTTCCTATTTATCACAATTAAAACTAACGTTTACCTCACAAACGCCCTTTATGGTCCATAACGGCCACCGTAGTTGATGATAAGACCTCGGGGGCCAGGTAGACTTCTCCGTTTATTGCTCTCTGCCGTTAATAAAAGCTAAACTGGAATGAAAACAAATACAATTAAAAAATAGGATAAAAAGGAAAGCTGCCTACACCTGAGTTGGTGGGTGATAAAGAGGCCATTGTTTGAGTTTGTCATTTGTGGGAATCGTCTGTTCCACAGTCTGTTGAGTATTTAGCAGAAACACCACATCTGTCCCTCGGTTATTTAGCTGCAGATGCTCTTAATGGCATTTGCATCTGTCTTTGTTAAAAATTAAGTTAGAGCCTCGGAATAAAACCTGTGTATTCTCCATATTTGAAGTGTTAATAACTCACCGATGTTACACCAATGTGTTGTTGTCGTGTGTTGGCCACTTTATTATGTGAACGTAACGTCGCTCAGTCTGTAGAAAGATCACAAGCTGTAATATAAGGAACAGCTCAAACACACTTTAATGACCGGCCTGTAGAGCGATGATGTCATCTCGATGTAAGACATCGGATTCACCACATGGTGGCAATGTTCAGGCACTGAGTCGATCCAGGACAGACTCAGGTAAAAATGAGCTTAAAAAAGCTTTTAAAAAGGTGGTCTTTTTGTCACCTGTGCTTTTAGGTTATATTTCTATTTAGAGTTGAGTTTGAGTAAACAGAATAACGTCTTCATATAATGAATGGCCTTTGCAAGGATATTTAATGAGCTGTCTGTTTTAGTTAACATTAAATCTCTACATCTCTTTTAATTTTTATTGTTTGACAGCTTCACTGCAGGTTTAGGGTCAGGTGTTTGTTAGAGATTTCCTAAAAATAGATATACATTGTGCACTTTATTTACTTCAAATGAGTGTTTCTTATAGTTATATTCAGCCCAATTATAACAGTTGACTAATCAACACCCTAAATTGCTAAAACAATCATAAACATCATAAACTGAAATAAAAAGGCTGTGATTCCATCTGTTACATCCTCAAACTGTGACAAATGATGACAAACGTTTCACTCCATGATCTCATAACCTGAACTAACATTAATAACAAAAGCAAAAGTTGAACAAAAACACTAGCCATTTTTTCAACAACCCCATACTATTGCCCACAATCTGTCCTGTGTCCTGTCCCCCATATTCACTTCATAAGTCAAACAACTTGAAATTCACTCTTCCTTTGTCTTATTTCAACAAAATGAATATTTGATTAATTGTTTAGTTCCTTTAAGCCTAAACTGTAATCACAGAGTCTTCCAAAATAAAAGTCTTTGTAGAGAGCGAAAAGAAAAAAAAAGTCCAAAAACAAAGAAAGTGTCAGCATTAAAACATGTGATCTCCTATCAAACTCCATCTGTTCTTATCCTTCATCACTTTTGTTCTTTACTGTCATCTTATCTTTGTACGGTGCTGCTAAAGCTGTAAACACTTTCAAGTTCAAAGACTCCACTTCATACATGTTTGATGTGAACACTCAGCACAGGACAAAGTACAAGACAAGTCTTTTCCCCTCTTCCCAGTGCAGTCAGCCCAGGTCCAGGAGGCTTTATCCCTTTCATCCCTCTTGCCTCCAATCAGAAACTCCCCTCTACATGGCCCCTGCCTGCTTGTCAATCACACCCCTTGGGCGATGGGATGGACGGAGACAAAAGCAGCATGGCAGAGACGGAGGCATGATAAAGCAGCAGGAGTGGGAGTGGACGTCAAAGTGGTTGGAAAACACAGAGATGTGGTGTTAGAGAGCTCTGAGCATGTAGAATATTGGTGCAGAGTGGATGGGCTGTCTTAGGGAGATGAATGAATGGGGTCAGGGACGCCCCTGAGAATAAAAAGAGAGCGAGAAGAAGGGGAGATTTGACAGAGCGAATGAAAGGAGGAGGACAGAAGGTACAACACCCAGTGAATGGATGAGGCGGAAAAGGACTGAAGGCAGAGGCAGGCCTGGATTTACAGTCGCTAACAAAGGAGAATACAGTGAAATCATGGAGATGAGGAGGAAAAACAGTGTACATGGTTTAGAGAAAGAGTCGGTGGGAGAGAGAATGATGAAAAAGAACAGTGACACAGGGTGAGGTGAGGTGAGGTGAGGTGATGGGGAAACAGAAAAAGGCAGGGATTGAAAAGTATAGACAATAACAGAGGAACATCCTATAATCAGGAAGAGGAAGAGAAGGAGAAGCTTCACTCAGCGACTCCATGGTCCAAGATCGTCAGTTCTAGAGGAAGGTCTAGTTCCTCTACATTAGTCATGAGGAAATACGACTCCTGTCTCTGTAGTTTTATCCACAAATTCTGGCTTCTGAATTCCAGTGAGACCTCTGTTTTTATGAAGCTCTTTTTTTTTTTGACATTTTCAAATTTTCTGTACAGACTTTAAAAGAACATTAGGTGTTGATAAAGTCCAGTTTAATTGTCATAAACAGAATAATTGACCAAAAATACACACATTTCTTTTCAAGGAATTAAAGTAAAAAAAGAATCCCTACAATAGCAAAAAACAGAAATGTATGTAAAAATATGTTTTTATGAAGCTCAAAAACAAACAAACAAACAAACAAAAAAAAAACAAACAAACAAAATCCACCATGGTCAGTCATGTGGGTTCTTCTGTATTCCTACAATTTGTTACCACTTTTAGGTGAGACTTAAATTCAAGTGCAAGTGGTGGTGATCACCATTTGTTTCATAAGAATTACTAAGATCTGTACAAGTAAGTAAATCTAAAGTGGAACATATTTCCCACAGTGCCCTGCACCTACAAACTCACAGTAGACGGGGAGTAAATTAGCCCACAGTTCGCTGCAGCCAAGAAGCTGCTGGTCGCTGAAATACTGTTTGTGTTTCAACAAATGAAAAATGAAACAAAATCAATCCAACATTCACGTGTCGTCACATTAACCCAGAGAAGTCGACGCTCAGACATGTGGCCAGCGTGCTGTCGATCAATACACACACGCAGCTCCGTCTCATCAGGCAGTATTTGTATTTAGTTGATTTGTCTTATTTGATTTAAAAGGTCGTCGTGAGTGAAAGTCTGTAAAAAAACCAGAACGATGAGAATCAACTGGAGTTCACATGCATTTGACGTCTGATTCCCTCTCAGCTGTAGGAGATTTTCTTTTACTGATTTCTGAAAAGAAAATGTGGAAGAATATGACAAAATATGATATTCAGTACACTGTTTCTCAAATGCTGGGTTGTGACCCAACTGTGAATCAAGAAGCTATTTTTTATCAGGACACAAATATGGACCCAAAACAATTTTACCCTTAAATATAGACTTTTGATGATGTTTGATATGCTTACTGTTTAGATTTATCTATAAATACATGTTATTACCTTTTTTACCTTTATTACCTTAGTTTACCAAAGGGAAATCCAGAGGGATTAATAGAGTTCTATTCCTCCATCCATCCATCCATCCATCCATCCATCCATCCATCCATCCATCCATCCATCCATCTATATTAACTATTATATTAATTTATTGTGAATCTATTTACTGTAATATTTAGAACAAAAGCCAAAATCTTTAGC
>NC_024316.1:11176259-11202091 GCF_000523025.1 Cynoglossus semilaevis | reverse complement strand
GAGAGAGAGAGAGAGAGAGAGAGAGAGAGAGAGAGAGAGTGAGGGGAACAGGCTGTAACAAATGATGATCTAGAGATGAGGAGGACTGCAGCCAACATGCAGCTGGGGTAGAGCCAAAAAATGTAGAAGCAACAGGTGATAATGACAGCAAACACACAGATAGAGCCGTGACGTGTGTTTCACTCTGATCTAGTTTCTTGGCAGTGAAGACATTGGCAAGAGAGCGACTAATCGTGTTGTTTCTTAGTCCGTTTAACAGAGCGGGTCTCAAAAGGTTCAGGATCCACAAATATCTAATTAATAAAACAAAAGGTAGGACAAAAATGGAGAAAAAGTCGAAAACACACAGGAATATACAATAATGTTATAGGAGAAGATATTGAAATAAAAAAAAACCTAAATGCTAAAAACTACCTTTAAATTAGCCAGTATAAAAATTAGACTTCATAAATGGATAAAAAAATAAAAATTAGCCAAGAAATGGCTAAATGTTAGCAAAATAAAATAAAACTTAGCATAGAATGCTAGCATTAAATTAACATTTCTAAAAAACAGTTAAACAGTCAAACACGCCACTCAAATGACATATAATACATTTCTCCTGAAAAGAAATTCTCGGTTGTGAGTAGATATCACACATTGTTGTGTTTTCTCTGTGTCCATTCAATTTAGTGTGTGTTTGTGTTTGTAAACCAACAATACCGATGGAAGCGAGCGACATGTTCATACAAACACAAACCCTCTGACCTCAACAAACATTGCATTTTCCTTTATTTCTCTGTCTTCCAGGTGAAACGACCGACTACTGTGAAACTACAGGAACGTCAGCTAAACTGATGCAGGGCTGAAAAATATCCTTCCTGTCTGGACACGACCTTCTGTTTTAGATGTGTTCATCCTGTGCAGGTCAGAGAGTTTCTCACTGACTCAGCAGTAAGGTGTGGAGAGGAAGAGGAAGCAAAGGATGCTGGGAATTTACTGGAGCAGTCAGGCAGCAGGTTTGACAAAGCCACTTCCTGTTTGTGATGAATACGACCTACTTCATTTTCCCACCTGGATCTGCTGTTACCCAAGTGGGAATTACAGTCGGGACTAAATTTAACTTAATTCATGCTCCTGCTTAAAGAAGTGTCGTTTTACACATTAGTCACTAAATAAGAATGAAGTAAAGATACTAGTACTACAACACAACGTACTGTGCTACTTATATGAAAGGTGACTATAGTCTTTCCCCAACAGCAGAGGCTGTAAATATCAGATTGATGTTTCCTCTGGGTTCCATTTTTGAAGTCTCCACTAAAACGCAGGTCCAGGTGAAGCACCACAGCTGACCACTAGGGCTCATCAAATATAGAAAAAAGCTCCAAATAGTGCTTTCATTGTCTAGCTGATATATATTTTATATTTTTTAAAGATTTATTAAGCCCAAAGACTTAACTGAAGCAAATTAATGATTGACAGAATGAGAAACCCCCTGGAGGACAGTACAGGTTTCTGGGCACAGCCTCTAAACTTCAATAATAATTAAAAAAAACAGCCTTTAAGATGGAGTTTGTTTCCTCGCTGTCCACACTGTGCCAAACCTGCATCATCACGAAAGAGACGAAACGACAATACAGCTCATGAAACACAGATATCTCCCTGCACTATACACAACAAAACAAATGGTTGATTGTTGATTAATTACAATCACAATTAATTGTGTCCAAAGTAGATCCATCAAGGCCAAGTGGATTGGTAGGGTTTGTTCCTGAAGAGAGGTGAAATGTTTTCGGAAAAACCTACCAGTCCAGATGCCCAGAATAACTGAGAACCTACACAGACACAATTAAAATCATGATTAACTGTGATTAATCCTTGGTTATCCTGTGATTGATATAATTACACATGTGACATATATAATTAAAGCACGAAAAAAGGTGCAAACAGAATAATAATCATCATCATCATCACTATTATTATTATATTAATAATAAACTCTGTGCAGTGTTAATGTTTCCACCGAGGGAAGCTCTGTCTTATCCTGTTCTTATAAACTGTAACCATTCTGATGCGATCATGGATGAAGGGTGGGGGCTGCTGCAGGACACTCAGACCTCCTCCATGTTCAGGCTGACGACAGATGATTCGCTGGCTGCTACTGTAGAATAATCTCCTGACAGCAGAGAGTCAGCGTCCTGCTTCATTCAACATGTGGCCACTTTTCTGTTCCCTGCCCCTTCTATTACAATCCAAACAGCTGCAAATGTGTCACTGTCACAGCGACGTGGTGGGGGTGGTGGGTGGTGGTCATGATGACAAGTCTGGAGGAGGGGGTGGTGTGGTAAAATAGGCCCTGTGTAGTTCATTAATTGAATACATTTAGAACTGGATGATTGTATACATTTGGATTCTGGGGAAATCTAATTGCTGTGAGCTGCAGTTTTCCCCCCGAAGCCAAGGCTCATGTGGGAGATGGGGGGGTTGGGTGGAGGAGGCGGAACATGATGCTCCACCTGTGGGATAAATTATTCTGTGTTAAAAAAACATAGACATCAAAAAGGCGCTGCAGCAGCCTGTGTCGCTCTGACTAAATGAGGGTCAACATGAGGAGTCGTCGCTGAGGGTTTGAGACGCAGCGCACATTTTAGTGTCACAAAACTCTGAGTGGTTTCGACACAGGAAATATTACGACTGTGTGTGTAGTGGGTTGTGATAGAAAGGAATTCAACGGGAGTAACGTGACATCTGACACCAATAACAGGAAGAGACAACGGAGATTTTTAAAAATCAAAAAGGAAAAAATATAATCAAATAAATAAAAGACAAATATTTGCGCCGAATTTGGCCAAAATTACACCTGCAGCCCTACAGAGAATGGATGATTTGATCACTAATCACTCGGATTAATCAAAAGACGGTTGTAAAAATGTGATTTTTAATTTGTTTTAACCACAGGGTTTAGATGTGAAGTTACCGTTCAACCAAACGAAGTCCTGGAACAACCTGTGATCATCTGGACCGTCGCTGAAGTGCAGAGCTCCAGTTTGGGGGTTAATCAAGCTGTGGCCCTGGGCAACAACCAAAGTAAATTGGTGAGTGAATCTAATTAAACACAGAGTTGCTGCAGGACATCTGACCAGAGATATTAGGAGACGCAGACAAAGCAATTAAAAACCAGTAATGCAGAGCAGGCGGTCATGTGACTCTGTACCAGTGCAGCGTCCTGAGGTCTGTGTTTGGTCACAGCATGTGATGAAGGTCCGGGTTGGAGTTTGAACATTTGTATATTTTAAATTATTGTTTAACATGCTCGATGTACAAACTATTTAGCATACAGTTAGCATCGAGCGTCATGGTCAGTGTGGACTAACATGGATGTACTGGGGCCATCAGTTAACTCTCCCTCGGTCAGTGGAGATGGTTAGATTTAATCTGATAAACTGTTGCTGCAGCAGCTGTTATACAGACCCACATCCTCTCTGACTCCCTCCCCCCTCCCCCCCTCTCTCCCTCTCTGTCCTCCTCTGCATCACTGCCTAATGGTTTCTCTCTGTTTAAGATCTCCAGCCTCCATGAAGGCAGTTTGCATATTTAAGATAAGAAGTCCTTTATTCACCAAACAATGGGGAAATTCACTAAAGTCAGCTGTACCTGAGAGTCACATACAGTTACACTGCTATTTGAATGGCAGCAGTACCCCCCCCCCACCCCCCACACACCACTACACCACTGTCCATGATGCTGCTCATTGTCTAATCCAGCTGTTGGAAATCTGTGTCAGTGAACAGAACCCCCCTCTGTCTCTTCTGTCTCTCTTCTGTCTCTCTCCCTCTCTCTCTCTCTCTGGTATTCAGTTAATCACACTCACCTGTGTCCAGCTCCACTCTAATCAGTCTCACTGGTCTCACCTGGTACTGACCTGGGTCTGTCACTCTGACTGCTCAGTTCATTGTTGCTGTTCCACCGTTGCTGCCTGATGTCGGTGCATGTTTGCTGGGTGATCCCGTCTGTTAACACGTGGCTGAGTTCCATGGTTGGTGTCCTGCTCTCAGCCTCCTGCTCCCTCTGACTGACTGGCTACTGTGAGTTTTCTCAGCCCAGTTAAAATAATTGGTTCTGTTCCTGAGCCTGACTTTGTGAAATTTGAATTTTTCTTCCTGCTGTGACAAACACACTGAATTAATGTTTTCTCCTTTTTGTTGCCAACTGTAGATGTATATATTTATCTGGGTGTTTGTGTATAAAAAGGTGTTATTAGCAAAAGCATTATCAGGACGTTTTATTACCAGGAAATGTGATTGTGATTGTGTTTTTCAGTCTAAAATAGCTTGAAATGCTATTAAACAACATTTATCTCAATTATCTTTAAATCCCCAGGACACAGAAAAATCTCTTTTTAAAATGTAATCTTTCTAGAGATTCTTTTACAAGTCGTCTATTGAAGTATTTTATAAAACTTCACAAATGCACATCAGTGTTCAGTCACAGCCATCAGACACACACACACACACACACACACACACACACAAAACCCCTTTGAACACGCTAACTGTGGTGCACTGATACGGTATGCTAATACAGTATTTTTCTACACACACACACGCGCACACACAGAGAGAGACTACAATCAAAGTGCATATCCAAGGTTTGTGATTAGGGAGGAGCAGTGGGGAGTCCAGGGTGTGGGTGAGTGTGTGATGAACCCCCAGTGAGCTGAAAGCACAACAGACCGTCCGTGTGTGTGTGTGTGTGTGTGTGACTGAGTAACAGCGAGAGCTACTCTATGGTTTCTCAGTTCAACATATTGTTGGTGAAACACACACTTCCTACACACACACACCGCAGCTCCTTCATAATGCATTGTGGAAGGAGTGGACCGTACATAGGAAATGGACCGAGCGACTCAGCGCAGGCTTAGGTTGTGTAGGAAATATTTTTCCAACCAAAACTGTCAGTTAACACATAACATTCATCAATAGAAAATAAAAGATGTTTTTTTGAAGAAGTGTCTCAAATATTGAGATTTTCAGATTTTTTTTAACATTCTTCAGACATTATAAAAGAAGAATAAAGAATAGGAAAGGACTGCACTTTTAAGGAAAAATCTTTCCTTCATGGATAACAGGTCTATTGTTATGATTCCCAACAATCTTCGTGCACTTATCATACGTGAGATCTGTCATTAGGCTGAATGTAAATGTGGAAATGCAAATGCCCTAAGACGCCTGGCAGTCTGGAGAAAAACCTCCAGAGAACATGAAGTGAGGTGTTCTCCCTGTTCCGCTGATCACCTCCTTCTTCTCTTCTCTAATGTTCATCTCAAGGCTCCGCCGTGTTCTTTGAATCAGTAATTACACTGAAATAAAAGACGAGGTTATTCCCTCCGTATTCCCGGTAGTGTAGCTCTTTACCGCGCAACTTAAACTAGCATTAGCTACGATTATGCTGTCAACTGAGTGACGGAGCGCTCCTCCAGTACAATAGGCTTTAATACCTGCCTGTTGTAGCCGGTCCAGAATGTGGGGAGATGGGATTCAGAATAGGTTTGTTTAATGGTTTGGAGGGTTATTACTAACTCCACTCAGCCTGTCTGACCTCCCACCACCTGGGAACATGATGAGATCTCAGAGACAAAGGCTCAGACAACTAAATCTGTCTGTGGAAAAAAATACACGCCTATTAGGCCGTGCTTGAATTGAAGAGAGGCTCAGAGCAGCCTGACTTCATATCTGAGGCCTCCCTTCTCCTCAGTGGGCGGTTGGTTAGCACTTTGTACTTAGTACTTTGTAGAAAACGGGTTATTATAATGAGCAAACACATATTTCAAGTAAAACGTACACATTTGACATCTGGCCTTTTGGGATAAAGAATAATAATTGAAAATCTGGAGCATTGCTGTTTTGATTGTTTAGCTGTAGAAAGAAATTTAAGTGTGTGTGTGTGTTCCTCTGTGGTCAGTGTGTCCCTGTAGGGAAGCTAACACAGTTAACCAGCTGTCTGCAGGTATCAGGCTGCCGTCTGACCTCTGCAGACAGGCCAGGTGATTTATAGAGCAGAGTTTCCGTTCCTGCTCCATGTGAAAACTCAATTGGATGTCTGTGTTGCATAATTGTCTGTTGCCAACAGTTCATACAGAGAACAGTAATGCATGATGATTGGGCTCCTGTTGGTTCTGCACAGTTTCATGCCTGTAGATTCTTGTCACTTGTTGTTTGTGGTTTCTTCAGCAAAACCCCAGTATTTTCCATCTTATTCAACACCGATGATTTCCTTGATAATTAGTTTGTCAAAGTCAATCTGTCTGCACAGAGATGCTGAATGTCAACGATGATTCCAAGTTGCTGTCTGTATTTTCTGTTTGGGAGTTATAAAGACAGGAAATGTTTCTGGAGACACTGATGGATTATGGGGGCTGCTCTGATCACACTATGGTCAGTTAGAAATCTCTGACTAAACCAGTGGATTATTGATATAATCTGAGGCCATACATCTCAACAGAACAGTTTTTAAGATTTCTTGAAATTGCTGACGGTGTTCAGGTCTGCAGGTTATACAGATAACTGGGGCTCTGTGGTCAAACAGACAAAAGTCAGACCTCCTGTCCATCTGTCTGTGCTGCGGTAATCAACCTGTGGCTCACATCTGTCAGAATATGGAGTGGTTCATCAGGATTCCCCTTGTCAAACAATGTCATGCCACAAACCCTGATGCACAGATTGGGAACTTTAAATTGTGTTGGGCACCCCCTGCTGGGGAGTAACGATATGTACACACTCTGGTTATCCTAACACCAATCTGCATTAATCTACCTTTGATACTAACACACTCTTTATGGTGTGGACTTTCTCCTACACAGCTATTAACTCATATTGTGTCCAATAAGAAATTGAAAAATATTTATTGTATTAAAAAAACCCTCAATGGATTATTCTTAGAAAATGTTCATGTCAAAATGATGTCTGTTGTGTTTAGTGTAATTCTTAAACCTACCAGCATCTCACCTGCCTCACTGACTCTAATGTGAGAAAAATTCAATTGTTAAAAGCCATTGCTTTTCCTGTGTGCATTAATGTAATCCTATACAGTGAAGCAGAGCCCAAACTTCCTCATACTGGACTGTAATAAGACACAGCTCCTTCTCCTGGATCCAATATTGAATCAATTTGGTGTGATTTCCGTCGGAGCTCGGCTGCAGCCTGACTCGCCTGGTGCCAAACAGACAGACTGGGTGAAACAGAAACCACAGCCAGACCTGCACAAAGCAATGGTGATTTGAATATGAATGCAGTTTGACTCGGGTCCAAGACAGACGCGCTGAGAGAATGGGCTGTGGTGATGTTGAACGATGTTTAGAGTCAGATTACAGATTGGTTTGGAGGCTGATTACCAGTCTGCTTGTCTCCTCTGGTGAGTGGCTTTATTTGTCACCCCGGTGTGTTGCTGCAGCAGCAGCCGCGTGACGAAGATAAAGCTCCAAGTCTTTAAGAAAGACCACTCACAGATGACGTGTTTCTGCTTGAGCTGCTGTGGAAAAGACCAGTTTTTTTAAAACAATACATTTGGTTTGG
Organism: Cynoglossus semilaevis; assembly: GCF_000523025.1. Lineage (NCBI taxonomy): Eukaryota > Metazoa > Chordata > Actinopteri > Pleuronectiformes > Cynoglossidae > Cynoglossus > Cynoglossus semilaevis. The sequence goes on along the minus strand of NC_024316.1, from coordinate 11,194,541 downwards.
TACCAAAATCAAATTAACTCCATGCTGCTGAAAACCTGTGACCTCAACGCAGATATTTTGGTATTTGATTTGACCTTTTAGAGAAACTTTCTGAAACTCTTCTCTACCGCTCCTCTGAATTCACAAAAAAAATTATACACCATACGACTGAATAGATTTAAATCTTACCTTTTTTTATTTTAAATAAGATCAGAAATACTAACTTGTGGTGGGGGGAGTGTAGGTTCTACAGGAACGTAAACCCAATGCGATTCATCAGTGTCTGTGTTGTTTTGTTGATTTGCTGTTATGAAAAAAGGTCATCGAACCTCTGAAGACGCTCCTTTTGCATTTCAGTGTTTTGTAGAACATCAAACTGTGTCACTGTCATCATGGAAATTGCGATAAAGATTTGCTGCTGAGGAATTGTTGCTCAGTCCAACGTGTAACTCATTTACAACCAGTCCGTGTTCCTGAGTGAGCGGCCGACTGCCTCGCACTCACTGTGCTGTAAATTGGAACATCTCTCGGGGAAAACGCCGTGTTTCTCCCCCCAACACTGTCCTCATCTTTCTTGAAACATTGTGTGTCATGTGGTTTTACATATGTGACGTCCTCTATTTCTATACTGTGGAAAAACTCAATAATGTGTCAGATCTACAGACTCATCAACCTCAGAGACAACACAACAGTGAAATCCTGTTCCATGTTCTATTTCAGGCACAAATAGAACTTCAAACGGTCAACATTGTGTCAGTGCATTGACTGAAGCAGAACTCCTTCTGGCTACACAGCAGCCAAACAGAGGATTTACAACCTCTTTTGGTAAAGTTCCACACAGAATGTATTTGATGCTTTTTTTTTTTTGTTTTTGCTGGTTTTCTTTTTCAGTCTTGGATCCGGTGCTTTAACTGGACCTGGACTGCAGTTCACAGGCTACACTGGACAAAAGACATGGCCAGACATTAGACAGATGTTAAAACCTACAACTGGTAACTGGGCTTTGACCTCATTTCTGACTGCGCTGCAAGATTTCTGCTGTGTAGTAATGACCAATCACAGTCTCCTTAGGATGCTAAAATCATTGATCCTTCATTTGCTGGAGGAGCTTTATTATTAACTTTGATCACCAGTGGACTGAGTGTGTACTTCATGTTCAGTGAAGAATTTTTCAGCAGCCAGTCGGGGATGATCATTCAGCCTGGGAGGATGTGTCTTCATGGAGATGTTGTTAATCTGCAGTGGAGTCTGTGGCAGTCAGGAAGTTTTCGGTGGTGTAGATGTAAAGCAGGCAAACAACGACAAACAGGATATTTATATCAGGATATTTATATCAGCGCTGCATATATGCAGCTTCATAAATGTCACCGTTCTCACTCCTGGCTTTTTTTTTTTTTTTTTTCCATTTTCTTCCTCACATCCCAACCCAACGCTATTTCACTCCCTGTCGATCTTTCTCTTCTAACAACCTCCCACTCTCATCTCCTCACTCTTTAACCTTTGTCTCTCGCCCTTCCTTCCTTTCTTCCTCTCTTATTTGGCATTCATTTTTTCTTTCGATTTTCATCTCTCCACCGCCACCGTCGTCCTCTCACACGTTTTCCTTGTCTTCCTCTTTCCATTCTCCATCACCCGTTCTGTTCAATGGTCAGGTCACTGACTGACTGAACAATCAACACAGTTGTTCTCACCCCTCAGTGAACCCCTCACATCTAAACACATGGTCAGGCCACACACACACACACACACACACACACACACACAAAATCTGTCCACTAGTTAAATTAATTGTTTTTTGACTGCTAAGATTAACTTTGTAATTAAAAAACTTAGCAGTTTAAATATTCATATTATTTCACTTTCCATTTTTGGAAAAAACCCCATCATGCCCTGCAGCTAGTCTTCTTACAAAAGGAAGAGAAAAAGAAGATTTTTTTTCACCTGTACCAAGACGGAAAAATAACCAGATGTTTAACCTCAGGGGCATGAGTCGTGGCGTCTTCAAGAAAAGCGTTTTTATGCCAAGCATTAAATGAACACAGTTTGTTGTAGACTTGAACGCTGGCACAGAGTTTGGCAGTGAGACGAGAGGCCACTTAAATCAACAGATATGGATCACAGGAGGAGAAGTTTCACTGCACCTCACCCCTTCCCATAATTCTTTCATCTTTTCATCAAGTGAGGCGCGTCCCCGCGGAGAGGCGAGGCTCATTACCCATGCACGCACACAGCACGTGCCGGGCAGCTGCCGCCATATGCCAGCCTGTGTCTGTGTGTGTGTGTGTGTGTGTGTGTGTGTGTGTGTTGTCCAGCAAGTGGCTCTTCTGTCCCTGATTTCCTCACACACTCCCACCCTGGTCCCCCTTCAGCACAGTGTTGAATATGCATCAGTGCTGCCTCACTTTCAGACTGGACAGCTGAGCAGCAGACCACAGACCACCTCCTCCTCTTCCTCTACCTCCCCCTCCTCTTCCACCTACCCCTCCTCCCCCTCCACCTCCACCTCCACCTCCCCCTCCTCCTCTTCCTCCTGCTCTGCCACTCAGGATCTCCCCAGGATTAGTAGAGGGGTTTGTGTGGCGACGTTTGCTTTTAGACAGCCTGTGGCTTTCAACATTACATTCAAGACCTCCACGCGCCTCCCCCTGGTGGGGCAGATCAACTGAGAGGCAAAAGAACACATTGACAGCCGGCACTTAGAGAGGACTGTTATATATTAGAGGGGAGACGAGTGCGACCCGAGGTGGTCCTCTCTGTCTTCTATTGTCTCTCGCAGCCTTCTTTCCTACTGTGGTTTATGTGTTTATGTGTTTGTGCTTCATCTGCTATTTTCACCTTTTCTTCTGTCTTTTAAACACACAAACGCATAAACACACACACACACGCACGCACGCAGACAGTTCCCATGGAAACCCACACAGAGGAGAAGCCTGAAGCCCAGCAAAGAGACTTCCCATGAGGAGTGGTAGCCGATTATTGATTCCTCTGTAAAGAGAGAAGGCTGGTCATCTGTCCATCACACAACGAGACACAAACACACACACATACACACACACACACACGCACACGCACACAGGTTTTGTTTCACCAAACTAAAGCCGCACACGCAGACACCACCGCTGCTGCTGCTGCCTTCCTAAACAATCACATCATCCATAGACGTGTGTCTCCCAGTCAGTGTTTTCATCCCAGCAGCAACAGATGGATCTGCTTATTTTTTTGTTTAAGCTCTCATTGTCATTCAAGGTGTTCATGTCAGTTTTTATAGCCATCATACAAAAAAGAAAATGAAAAAACAAATCAGAGTCATCACTAGTGATTGATTTTTTTTTCCCATAAAAAAACCACAGTGGTTGAGATTTTCAGGAAAGTGTAAATAAACGTTAAACATTATCTTTAACAAAAATCCATTTTGAAGCAAATCAGATGTTGTGCTTGGAGTACAGCACTTTTAGCATGGATGGAATTCTGTTCTCTGTCCTCGACGGTTTAATGTGAGTTCCACTTACGTAGACCGTACAGAGACCTAACAGCTTGAGTTCCAGCCTGAAAACTGATTCACTTCCCAGTATTTGTTTAAAAAGAATCTCTGGAATACCAAATAACAGGTTACCTAAAAATGTCACCGACCTCTGAGATGGGAGTCATTTTATGGACCTGGTAGTTTATATTTGATACTTTCTCACCTTTTGTTTTTACTTTTCATATAGACTGGTTCATTTAATCCAATAAAGTCGACGTTCTGTAGAGGACGAGTCAGGACCCACTGACATTTACCAGGACTAACATTCCACAGCTGTGTATGATTTGAACGTTGGACTCAGTTCTGCACTGTCAAAAAAATCCTTGGTGTTCTGCATATAGAAAGTGCACTTTGTCAGAGCTGTATTTTTATATACTTGAAAATAAAGTCTCTGTATGCAGTATTTCTCCAACTTTTACCTGTTCTTTCTACTCCCCCCCCCCTTCACTCTCTCCTCACAGTCTCCTCCTCCCTGCTCTGACATCACAGCTCCACACGGAACTGCAGTAACTGTCAGTCACTTTCACTTAGCGCTTACAGCCTCTCTGGTCTATTATAAAAAGCTCTCAGTGGTCCAGCGCTCCCTCCGCGCTGTCAATCAACGCTCATGTCCATTAGGTTGCTCCTTACCAATTCTACTCCACTTAATTAACCTGAACAGTTACGATGGCAGTAAAAATCAAGGTAGACACAACGTAGTTGGAATTTAAAGTCAGTCAAAGTTTGATCAAATAAGTTTGTCGTCTGAAAATAGGAGGAAAACTGTTTATGTTTTTATATCGTTTACTGCCGTAGTTAACAGAGCAGCACAGAACAGTCCCATTGGCCCCCGGTTGATTTTATCTCCGATTTTTATTTGATCTGACTGACAGGCTATTAATTATTCAGGAGTTTTCAAGGGGACTTTGGGAAATCTTCAAGGTTGGTGATGTAATCTGCCTCCATTCTTTCAAAGTCACATTCAAAACAAACACACTTTCAGCTTTCAGAGTTTGACACACACTCAGGATTGTCAATAAGAATCGGTATCTGTGGGAGTTGATGGAGTTGAAGTGTGTGGTTTGTTGATCACTGTTGTTTGTTGTTGTTTTCTTGACATAAACAGGTCCGTGTGTGTTTTCTCTTTACTTTCAAGGTTGGTTTGTTTATCGTCACTCACTCTTCGTGCCTGAAAAGACACTTCCGAGCTTCAAATGTAGACAATTCCAGTCAGATCTTTGAATTTGAAACCTGACTGAGGAATGGACACACTTGATTTTGATTGGAGACACTCAGAGTGGACAGTCCAAATCCAAATCCACTGTCACATTTTCACACATTTCCCATGTTATTAACTTTCCATCCCGTATAATTAACGACCCTTATTCTAGAATACAAATCAGTTACTTCACGCCGGGTGTTTTTTCCCGGCTCCTTCACTGCTGTTTCCTCCTGATAGAAGGAGAGCTATAAATAGCTCAAAGACTTTCAAGGACTTACAAGGATTGGTCTAATTTCCATGTTTGGTTTTCAGAAGTGGGAATTTTTCTTAATGTGAATTATGTAAAATCCAATGTGTCTGTTCAGATACCGTCCACACAAAAACGTTTTGTAAATGTATTACTAAATATCAATTTCATTTGGTTTCACGTTAATTTCATATCTTTTCTTTTTCAAGGTGGAGCTGGGATTTCATCAGACGGTGTCCAGGATTGGGATTAGGAACTGGCTGCTGAAACAAGATGAAGAGACGATGGGTACTGAGCACCAAGGAGGTTAGAGATTATGTTACCAGGCAGGAGGAATGAACGATCACCACAGGGAAGATTCATAGGCAAAGTGAATGACATGAAGAATAATTGATTAGTCGATGTAACAGTTAATGAGGGCAGGAGGAAGTGAGTTAGAGGCAGATGATCTGCTGTGAAGAAAAGTCCGTGTTTGAGCTGTTGGCCTATAAATCCAGTTGGTCAAACGCTACTGTTTTCTTTATGTTAGTGTAACCTTTCAAAAAAGTACATTTTTGATGATGTCTTAGCAGAAAAAATGCAAATTAAATTAAGGCCAGTTCTCCCAGCAGAGAGACAAACAAATGTGAAATTCCATTCTTATCTGAAGGCGTGAACTAGAACGTGAGACGGCATCAAAACAGTATTCATTATTTGAAATGTTGAATGAACTACAAAGCTGTTGCCTTGAAGGTCAAATTTCCATTGATCAGGACTCCAGCACATTCACTTTGGTTTGTTTCAGTTGAGTGAGAGTGAAGCAAGAAAGAAAAGTTGTTCTCCAGTTGTTCTTTTGACTTCTTACATATATAAACTAAAGATTTTTCCAAAACTCTGTGACCACGTCTTGGTCATCATAACAGACAAATCCCGTCCACTGACTCGACCGCTGCCTCGTCACCACTGGTCTAGACGTCCGCTGCTAATCGGACGGACACGCACTCCCATTTCAAATCCTGTTAACTCTCCCAGGCTGCGCTACAACCTACATTCCGTGCTAATCTCACTGACTGAGGAGTGAAGAGGTCAGGGACATGATGCAAAAAGGTGGCAAATCCTGGTGACAGAGCAGAGCAAGGAAGTGGGGTGGAGGTGAGGATGGTGTGTGGTGGTGGTGGTGGGTGGGGGTATCCTTCTCATGGGCCTCTAAATCTTATTTGTACAAGGAGGATATGGATGTTGGAGAGACTTATATCTGTGTCTAACAGCTCCGAGGGGAAGGAGAAAAGGCAGAGATCCAAGCTGTATAAAACACACGTGCTGAAGATCGCTGCTGCGTCTTCTTCTCGGCATCTGTTATTTTAATAATGTAGGTATTGCAAATTTAAATTTCACACTTTAACAGTAAAGTATCGGAGGTATTGGCTGGGAAATACAGGCTTCTCTGACTGGGGTGGAACGGACTCTCCTTCACACTGCCGTGACCTAAATCACCAAGAAAATCCAAAATGAACTGAAGGACAAAGTCAATGCCTGAAGACTATTAATATTTCAGTGAGCTTGGAGGATTAACCAATGAGAAATGGGCTCTGAAACCTGGGCTACAAACCTGTGGGAGATGGGAACAAAAAGTGCTTAACTGCTTATGATGCTGGTAGTAATAATAATGTGGTGTCTTTATGAAAGTAAAGCAAAAAACAAAATTCTTGATGAAAGCTAAAAACCGTGTGATGTCATCACACAACTATAACATCATCAAACAGTCTAGGGAACCAGTTAGAGGAACTCTAATACAGGAAGAATTACAATCCCTAGGAATTGAACCGGTTCCCAATTTCAACCCCCACAACTGACATATGTTACCACCCCTCAATAATTCCTGCCCCCCCCCTTTGTGCCCCATAAATATTTAATAAACCACCACCGCTGTTTTTAAATAGCACAATAGTTCAGATTAATTTTCTTATGGTTTCTTTTTTATATCACAACTGTAATAATCGTAGTTCTATACCTTAGTGTTAACAGCTAATTTTATTCCACCGTTTTAGTGGTTGTCCGTGACTGAAACAAACTGAGGTTTGGTTATAATAACTATACCAGACTCTCAGCAATGTCAGAAATCACATGTTGTCATCACAACAGCGAACAGAACCGGCCGACATCAGCCACACCACCGCGCAGAGGCAGAAACAGGGAAAATACAATTGAGTGCCTGTAGAACGTGCGCCTCCGCCTGACACGCCCTCTGCGTCTCCACCCATCAACCAACCACAGACACAGTCATGTCTAATTCCAGGCGGTGTCATTAGAAAACCTGCACCAGCCCGTCTGTATCACACACTGGGGTTGAATGGAGGAGATTGTTGGAGGAAATGTGTTTATGGGCTACTTTGCATAATGTGATTTTACTTCAACAAGTATCAGGAAATGAATGCGTCCATTTGGCCGTGCGTAAATTAGCATCAAATTGGGATGATGGTGCGCGTCACGTGTCTCCTAGTAATAAATCCCAGAAATCCTGTGTAATAGGTTTTAGTGGAACAGCAAATGAATGGCTGTCCACAGAGAGCGTGATCTATACTGTAGGTGGATTTATTCTACCTCTGGAAACTGCTAGTCCCCCCCACCTCCCCTCTCTCTCTCTCACCCTCTCTCTCCCGAATTACTCACCGCTGATAGTAAATGACGTCACTCCTACGAGAGCTGACAATGACTGGAACACAGTGCGTGCAGCCTGATGATCACAGCACGACTATGTCTGAAGTACAGACTTTAGACTTGATTTGAAAATCAATAGGTTTTATTCGTTGATAATGAATATATTATTAATGATTTATTATAAATCTTGCTTTAACTAAGTGCCTTTCAGTCCCATCTCTCGGTGTTCTTAGTTCTTTTGTCTCATTCTTAAATGGTTGAATATTGATTTAGCTTCAGGATAAAGTGGAGACTTGTTTCCAGGGGGGGGTGAAATAGTTTGTCAAGATTTATCAAATTTGTTTCTATGCCTAAACAGAACGTTTTGGATTCAGTCCACTCTCCTCCTCCTCCTCCTCCTCCTCCGGCAGCTGCTGTCTTTTGTAATAGTTCTAGGAACGGACGACTCTACAGGCTTTCCTAGGTATAAATCCTACATGATGGTAATTTCCATTTCATGTTCCAGTTGTTGGTAGGGCTGATGCCTTGCGCACCAGATNGGGGGAGAGGGAGAGAGATGCAATCCATTAGGGGGAGGGGTGCAAATGGAAAAGAGAGAGAAGGAGGAGGAGAATGTGTGTGTGACTGTGCGTTTGCGTGCGCGGATGGATGGAGAGTGGCCTGTATCACCGGGCTGTGCTGCGTCTCCCTCTCTCTCTCTCTCTCTCTCACACACACACACACACACACATTGAAGCGGAGGATAGTGTGGAAGCCAGCCAGCCAGTCTGTGTGAGTGTGTGAGCCATGTTGGACGTGAACGAACACGAGGAGAGATGCTGCTGCTCACGCCGCGCCGCCACTAACGCTCCTCACACCTCCTGCTCCCCACAGGAGCACAGCGGGTAGATGCCAACTCTTCAGGCCGACGGAGAGACGGAGGAGCCTGGGGAAAGGTGTCGGGCGGTGCCGGCGGTCCTGGAACTGGCCACTTAGCCGGAACGAGGAGGGAGAAGAGAAGTGGCGGACGTAAGGAAAGAGAAGGAGAGAGGGAGAGAGTGTAATAGAAGAGACGGAGGTGGACGAGGGAGAAAGGAGGAGACAGAAGGAGAGAAAGGAAAAGACTAAATGGCTGCACTGCTGTCGGGCTTCACCCCGCTCCTGCTCTCGTCTCTGGTGCTCCACCTGCTTCTCCTCGGCCCTTTGTTTGCCTTAACCCCGGGGACGGAGATCTCAGGAGGGGCTTCCACCCAGTGGACCCCCGGCCTCTGCTATCGAGACGCCGGAAAAGTGAGCCAGGAGCAGCGGCAGCAGGAGCAGCGGAGTGAGGAGACAGACCGAGCGCAGAGTGGCAGCTGGGATCTACAGCCACTCAGGTGGGTCGTGGAGTGGATACAGACTGAAGGATGCTCCGGAGTACCGGGAGCAGGAGGAGTTTTTCACGTGAATTGGACAAGACTGAAACAAGCCGGTAGGAGCTGGAGGAGTGGAGCCGGCTCACCGGCACTATTACCACCCTCTCCCCCTCTGGCCTCAGGTAAACGCTCAGATGGCGTCGGCTTGGACAGAGGTGGTGACGGTGGGAGGAGGATGGAGGACCGGGGCGTTGTTTCCCCTGCCGGCGCAGCTCCTTTCAGTTCATCGCCGGTTCAACACCGGGAATCACGGGCAGTACTACAAAGGACCAGAACGTGCGCGCAACGGTGGTCGGCGTCAAGGCCACACCTCGCCGAACGTGGCGCCGCAACAGTCTTTGTGCACGCCTCTGGCCTGTGCAGGCCACCCGGAAGTGGAGGGGAGAGAGAGGGAGAGGAGGCGGAGAGGGCTCCTGAGGTGAAGAAGCCTGTGGGTTCATGGTTCTCTCTGACATCCGAGCATCTCTGCTGGTGTTTACCTTCGCACTCTGCCTCAGACGTGACCTCGCCAGCCGGCTCTTCAGGTTCCATATGTCATCTTTTTGGATACCACAGTTCATTAGGTGTTTATCTGTCCATCAAACCAGTCCCTGGGTTCACAAAACAACGGTCAAAGTTGAATCACGCCCTGTTTCCTCCACTCTTCAACTCACCCCTGATCGGTTTCAAGGATAAAACAAATCCAGGCTACAGGACCAGCAGCAACAGCCACATGGCTCGTGTTGCCGACTGGGGCTCGGCCAGAGCGCACAGAAGGACCGGTAATTGTTCTCATTTTGGCAGGCACAATGTTATCGATCCCAGCAGCAACAGAGAGTGCAGTGATGATAGCTGTTTGACTGGGTGCATGAAGGGGAGGGAGCTGAGGTGTGAGAGGCAGGAGGAGGATGGGGAGGAAGCAACCAGGCATTGCACAGTGATTAACCCTGGTACCAGGGGGCATATAGACTGGTGTGGGGCATCTCTCTGTGATACCAAGATTAGGTACAACTGTGTCAGGATAAGGTGTAATGAGGAGCTCAGAGATATTAAAGACGCCCAAACGAAGAACCGAGGTAACCAACAGATTAATTTATCTGATTATCCGGGTCATATTTCGTCTTTTCTGATTTGGAGGCTCCAATGCAGGAGTGGTAATGAGCTTTGCCGGGGGAAATCAGCAGTAGAAACTGCAGGGCAGAGCAGGCAAACCCAGAGAGAAGAGTGCAGGGAATTCCCTGCTGCTTGTTTCGGCAGTTTTGACGGAGTAGGGATGGGGGATGGATGTTTAGCTGATTTTATAGTCCCCGGGGGAGACATAGCTCACAGGAATCTCCCCAACCAATTTCCCCCCAGCAACATGACTGAGACGCATGGCCAGCATTTTTCATCCAGCAACAGTGCATTTCAGAAATTCAAATTCAATTTCCCAACCACCGCTCTCACCACTAAAAGACACACAGTCAAATGTGCAGTAAGTGAAACATCAACTGAAGAGCTCCGACTGTCTGGTGAAACTGTAGAAACTTCTGAGACAGAACCGGCCGGTGACTCAGGGTTTCTCTCACCTTCTGAGTTTTCTGCTAAGTCACACCACGTTGTGTCAGCTCATCCTCCCACTGCAAGTGCTGAAAAATCCCATCACCTCACTGCAAATGTCACCACATGGCAAGTAGAAGAGGAGGAGGTTTCAGAACCATGGACAGCTCCACACAGCTCTCTGCATGTGTTTTTATGGAGCGGATTTAACACTAACAATAACAACAACAATAACAACAACAATGCAGAAGAGAAGGAAATGAGAGAGGCATTTGAAGGGAGTCAAGATGCTGAAATGGAGAAATCTTCACGACACAGTCGGAAAGACCGGTGGGACAGTGCACTGTGGGACGTGGACCAAACAGTATGTAGTGACTGTTCAGCCACTGAGCACAGAGACCACGCACTTATGCAATTAAAACCCGGTAAGCAAGTGCCATTAGAGCTTGAAGGTGTTAGACAGTCAGATATGCAGCAGATGGGGGCCGAGGGTGGAGGCAGAGAGAAGGAGGGAGAGTGGGAGGGAGAGGGTTTGGAGGGGTCTGCTGCTGTTGCTGCTGGGGGAGGAAAATTACAGGTGGGGGAGGGTGAAATAGAGGCGGGGCTGATAAGAGGGAGAGATCCAGAAGGAGAGGGGAAAGAGAAAGGGGAGGAGTGGGAGAGGAGAAGAGGGATAACAAAATCACGGCAGGCGGAGCAGAGAGAGGTCGAGGAAGGAAAGGGTCAGGAGAGGGGCACTAGCACCACCGGCATTATACAGTCAGATAGCAAAAGGGGGCAGAAAGAGAAGCAGGTAGATGAAAGGTACCATGGGGGAGAGCTTGGGAGAGAGAAACATGATGAGGAGAGGCACAGCTCAAGGGGAGAGAGGAGTCTGGAGAAACTGATAATAGTAGCAGAGGATGAAACCTCACAGGAAGAAGTGGAAAGAAAAACCTTGATGCCCTGGTCTCGGTCCCGTCGTGCGGCCAACAGACATCCTCATTTCTCCCTGTATAACTACCAAGTACAAGTGGCTGAAAACCAGCCTCCTGGAACATCCGTCATTATTATGTCCGCTACAGACCAAGATGCAGGAGACGCAGGTCGAGTGAGTTACACAATGTCCCCACTAATGAACAGTCGCTCATCTGACTATTTCCACATCCACCAAGACACAGGCCTCATCACCACCACTCAGATCCTTGACAGAGAACACATGGATCTGCATTACTTCCGGATCACAGCTACTGATTACGGCTCTCCTCGACTCTCTGGCACCACGATGGTGGCTATTACGGTGTCTGACCGGAACGACCATTCTCCCATATTTGAACAGACAGAGTACAGGGAGACAATCAGGGAGAACGTGGAGGAAGGCTATCCCATCTTACAACTCAGAGCAACAGATTCCGACTCCCAACCCAACGCCAATATTCGTTACCGTTTCATTGGTGACAGTGCGGTAACGGCACGCTCAGCCTTTGAAATTGACCCGCGCTCTGGCCTCATTACGACACGTGGAGCAGTTGACAGAGAAGTAAATGAACACTATACTCTACAGGTGGAGGCCAGTGACCAGGGGAAGGACCCTGGACCGCGCTCTGCCTCTGTCAAAGTATTTATAACCGTGCTGGATGAAAATGACAATGTTCCACAGTTCAGTGAAAAACGCTACGTGGTGGCGGTGAAGGAGGATGTACGGCCCCACACTGAGATCCTGCGTGTCAGTGCTACAGACCGGGACAAGGACAGTAACGCTGCAGTTCACTACAACATCATCAGCGGTAACAGCCGAGGTCAGTTCTCCATCGACAGTGTCACTGGTGAAATTCAGGTGGTGGCGCCACTAGACTACGAGTCCGAACGCGAGTATACGCTTCGCGTTCGCGCACAGGACAACGGCCGACCGCCTCTCTCTAACAACACTGGGATTGTGAGTATCCAGGTTACGGATGTGAATGACAACCCGCCCATCTTTGTCTCCACGCCGTTCCAGGCCTCTGTGCTTGAGAGTGCACCAGTTGGCAGCTCCATCCTCCACATCCAGGCCATTGATACAGATTCAGGTGACAATGCCCGCCTGGAGTACAGGTTGACGGGCACCAGCTCTGACACGCCCTTCATCATCAATGCTGCCACAGGCTGGGTCACTGTTAAATCCATTCTGGACAGAGAATCTGTGGAGCATTATTTCTTTGGAGTGGAGGCCAGAGATTATGGAATGCCCCCGCTTTCTGCTACAGCAAGTGTAACTATTACAGTGATGGATGTCAATGATAACCGCCCTGAGTTTCTCCAGAAGGAGTACTACGCTCGCCTCAATGAGGATGCTAATGTTGGGACCAGTGTAGTGACTGTGACGGCAGTGGACCGTGATGTCAACAGCGCTGTGACCTATCAGATAACAGGAGGAAACACCAGGAACCGCTTTGCCATCAGCACAGCAGGAGGGTCAGGACTACTCTCTTTAGCTCTCCCGCTGGACTACAAACAGGAGCGGCGCTATGTCCTGACTGTCACCGCTTCAGACCGCACGCTCCACGACACCTGTCAAGTTCACATCAACATCACAGACGCAAACACCCACCGTCCTGTGTTCCAGAGTGCCCACTACTCCGTCAGTGTTAATGAAGACCAACCACCAGGAAGCTCGGTGGTGGTGATTAGTGCCACGGACGATGATGTTGGTGAAAATGCTCGAATCACGTACTACCTCGAGGACAATATCCCACAATTCCGAATTGACTCTGCCACTGGGGCCATAACCCTGCAGGCAGAGCTGGATTATGAGGATCAGATGACCTACACTCTGGCTATTACAGCTAAAGACAACGGTATACCACAGAAGTCTGACACTACATACGTAGAGGTGAATGTCAATGACGTGAACGACAATGCTCCACAGTTCCTCAGCACCAGGTATCAGGGAACGGTGAGTGAAGACGCCCCTCCCTTCACCAGTGTCCTCCAAATCTCGGCCACTGACCGCGATGCCCATGCCAATGGTCGCGTTCAGTATACTTTCCAAAATGGTGAGGACGGTGACGGAGATTTTACCATTGAACCCACGTCTGGAATTGTCCGAACGGTCAGACGTCTGGACCGTGAGAGTGTGCCATTTTATGAGCTCACTGCTTATGCAGTTGATCGCGGCGTTCCACCACAGAGAACCCCGGTCCAGATCCAGGTGACGGTCCTTGATGTCAATGACAATGCCCCGGTTTTTCCAGCAGATGACTTTGAAGTCCAAGTGAAGGAAAACAGTGCAGTGGGCTCTGTGGTGGCCCAGATCACTGCCACTGACCCAGACGAAGGGACAAATGCTCAGATCATGTACCAAATTGTGGAAGGTAACATTCCTGAAATCTTCCAGATGGACATCTTTTCAGGAGAGCTCACTTCTCTTATTGATCTGGACTACGAGGCCAGGAATGAGTATGTAATAGTGGTGCAGGCTACTTCAGCTCCTCTGGTCAGCAGAGCAACTGTACGGATTCGACTGGTGGACCAGAACGACAACCGACCCACTCTGCAGGCCTTTCAGATTATTTTCAACAACTTCGTGTCTAACCGTTCCAACAGTTTCCCCAGCGGGGTGATCGGAAAGGTTCCTGCCCACGACCCCGATGTGTCAGACAAACTGTACTACACCATCGACAGGGGGAACGAGCTTCACCTGCTGCTCCTGAATCACACCAGCGGAGAAATCCGACTGAGCCGAAAACTGGATAACAACAGACCTCTGGTGGCTACCATGCTGATCACTGTCACAGGTAAGAGAGCGAGACGGGAATGATCCAGAGGAAGGCATGTGCATGTTGGCATTTGAGTGTGTGTGTGTGTGTGTGTAGATTCACCTGAAGTGTAATTCAATGTATCAAATACAGAGAAGATAAGAACTGAAAGGCAGACTCTGCAGGTTTGTGATGAGAAGACTGATAAGAACGAGTGGTATAGAATTGTGGACGAGGTAACACTCTTGGTTCCTGTGAAGTATTACTGTGGACATCACAGACCACATTAAAATTGTGTGAATGAGGGGAAACGTGCTTAAACAAAGTAGGAGACAGTGTTCAGTATTCATTCGGAGGCTTTCTCAGCTGGTCATCGTGTCATTCCGAGTGTTGCTAGTTTGTTAAGTGTGTTGTTACAAGCAGCAAATGACCATTTTGACTGTGTTGCTCTGAGCGGAGTTTGACTCTGTGGCAGTCTGGGTGACGGGTGATCAGTAGGTTTCCCTGCTTATTTTGAAATTTCAAGAAAATGAAAGAAAATCTAGTCAAAGAAGCATGTAAGCAGCACTGACGGAGCCTGCTGCTGTTGATCGATGTCAAATATCATGAATGAGTGGGAATGAAAGTAGATTTTTTTTTTTGACCATTTTGACTTTTTGTAACTGTTTCACTCACCATGTACTGAGAATTCATTCCATATATGACGAACCTAATACTTGTGGCTTACCACACTTTGTCAACCAAGGAAATCAGAAGTAAAAATTTCAATGTTTTGATTCTCAGGCTTCAGTTGCTAAGTTAATATTATTTTAATGATATAGTTGGTAAGAACCAAGTCTATTTATCTGTTTACTATCAACTTGTTTACATACATAGAAGGGTTTGTAAGTCATTTGTTCTTTGATATTTTTTCCCCTCATGTTTTTATCCATTTCCAGGCTTAGGCTGTACCAACAATCCTTCTTAACAGCTCTACAGACCTCTTTGCTGTCAGTGATCAAAGCAGCATAAGTCAAATATGGATCAAATGAGAGCAGCTGTGCTGCTTTGAAGGCTTAGTGACTGCTGTGTGTGTTGTTGCGTTGCGAAGCAGCGAGGGAGACGTGAGAGCCGCGGACTGTGTGTGACCTGCTACCCCATTTATACAGCATGTAGAGAGGGCGAGTGAGGAAGGAATGAGTGGAGAAAAGAGAGAGAAAGAGCGGTCACAGAGACGCATGTGATCTAATGAGTAGATTGATCCCAGATTGATTGTGTTAGGTCATTGAAGGGGTTGACAGAAAGACTGTGAAAGTAGATCAGTTACTGAGTCAGTTACTGAGTCAGTCAGCGAGTGAACAAGTGAGTTAATGCTGAGGTAGGAAAGCTTTTGACTGATGGATCATAAAAGTACAACATAAAGGTGATGAATCACCAGTGAGTCCAAACCAAAGACTGTGAAAGAACAATGGCCGTCGTTACCATGGTTACAGGGTTTGGTTGATGGCGAGGCACCAAAGAAATATATACCAAAGATTGTTGTTTAGAAGTCAATGTAAATTCTTCTGTTTTAAAAACATACCAGCATCATGACAATAGTGAACGTCAGTGCAACGAGGTTGGGCTCCTATTGGATGGTGTTGCTGTCAGTACCATGTGGGGGCCAATCACACTTCCCCTCCCAATCTACACATGATTGGAATTTTACTAAAATGACTTTTCGTGACCTTACACGTAAAGGGATGATTCACAAAGAATTAAATACAACTACATCGACTCAGTTTGAAAGCAGTTCTTTTTCTCCACCAATCATGTCAGTGGAATAAACTCTGTTGACTTCTTATGTGCCCGTCTGTGTCGCCTCCTCTTTATGGATTCCAGACTGTCTCCTGGTTTCTGACTCCTACTTTACACTCCATCTTTCCTCATTTCTCCTCCAGACTCTGCTCCAGGCTGTGACAGTGTTGAGGTTATAATGTAGCAACATTCAGACAGAGTCGACCTCGGAGCGCTGCTGTCAGGGCTTCGTCTTATCTGGGACAAAGATTTTTTTTTCCTCCTCTTTTCTCTTCTCTTCATCTCTTTAGTTTCACTGTTCCATTTTTTTTCTTAAGATTCCACTTTTTTATTATCATCCAGTTTCCAGTCGTTTCCTTTCCTTTCCTTATTTTCACCATGTATTTATTCATTGTCTATTACACGGCTGCTGTGAAAGCTCTGCTCATGTCCCTGATAACAAACATGACTCATTCATATGTTTGTAGAAAGAGTTTTTCCTGCAGGTATGTTAGTGTAGATGTTCACCTCCGTCCATTTAATGACTCCCTTCTGT
Organism: Cynoglossus semilaevis; assembly: GCF_000523025.1. Lineage (NCBI taxonomy): Eukaryota > Metazoa > Chordata > Actinopteri > Pleuronectiformes > Cynoglossidae > Cynoglossus > Cynoglossus semilaevis. Next base: position 11,178,015 of record NC_024316.1, on the reverse strand, counting down.
GTTTGTTGTAGAAAAATGCTGAAATCCTGCTTTTCTTTTTTTGTCATGCTCTTTTGTTTCCATTTTTTCAACACTTTTCATTCCTCTGCTCTTTGTCACGTAGTTTCCTGCGTGCGTCTCTCTGTTTTTTCCTTTCTCTCGGCACAGGCTAGAGTTCTAGATCATAGATTCAACAATTCTCAGAAGGAATTCCATTACTGTTGGCATATGGAATGTAGTCAGCGCAGAAAAACAGAAACTATTGGAATAGTCAGCCAGTTAAGATGAGTAATAATGAAATCCCTACACTTAAAGGGCCCTCGAGCAATGTTTGAATGGTCTGCAGCGAGGACTATTGTAGAAGTTGTTGGTTGTTTTTTTTAATTGTATACAGTAGAGCTGGAGGAGTTAGACTGTTTTCTACCTCACATTCTGCTGCTCAGTGTTACATTAGGAATTTTCCTTCCCCCCTTTTAAATCTCCCCATACCGTTTCCCCTGTTCTGTCAGGTTAGCAGAAAGCACACACCATTATTCACGGCCCCAACACATGGACCTGTGTGGCCTGTGTGCTATAGTGCTTTGTTGATATTTTGTAAGTCTGTTCTTGCAGCGCGAGGTCTGTAATAGTGTTAGTATTAAAGCATTGTAGCATCATTAGTTATAACTGTGACCTTTTTCATTCCTAAGGTAAACCATTATTTTACCCCCTGGGGTTTAAATGAAGGGGTAATAACTCAGAAAGCCACAGACTTAAAAGAGCGCCTTTTAGTTAGATATTATTTAGGTTTCCTGTGTTTATGTCACTGCTAACTGACTCAGGTCGGTACGCCCCCTAAAGGCCCTGCCAGAAAATAACTATGAGTGAGATCACTGATTCCTCCAATGCATTTACATGTGTGTCAGCAGTGTAAGGTCAGGACCTGAGGGAATATCCAGTTCCTTTATCCAGTTCCTTTAGCCTGCCTTCTAAATATATACAGTATATGGGGAGAGAGAAGGGGCAAGAGGAGGGGGCATTAAAGCCACAGCACCGTGTCCCAACACTCTCTTCACTTCACTTGGCTGAAGTGATGACCTACATAATCTACACTCTATATAGTGTCCAGACACAGTGGAGAAGCACTCAGCGTTCAGAACCTGTCAGCAGCCCATTAGGATCCATTAGACTCTATGATCACATCTTTAGCATCTTGATCCTGAACCACATGGATCAGGTGGAGCAGGGACAGGGCTGGCCTTCTGGGTGGGTAATGTCTTTAACGATGACTGAAACAATGGAAATGGACCCTTTTAAGCATGGCTTGCTACTATGCTAATATACAGGCTAAATGCTACAAGGTTGGTCATGAACATTGATGAAATGAGAATGAAGATGTTTTTTTGAAGATGATTGCTTATCATCAAAAAAAAAAAAAATTTTGCTTAGTTTAACTCTTTTATTAGGAAACCAACACCAGGACAGGTCTTTTTAACCAAAGTCTTCAATAGAACCACTCCCTCCATAATCTATATATGGTCTGTAACTGTGTCATTGAAGTTAATGGCTTTTATTATTTTACTGTAAATTGTCAAAAGGATGAAGAAAATGAGGCTGCTGGTTAGAGTCACATGTGGGATTCACTTGATCTTCATGTCACACAGCTGCTCCGCTCCTCATCCGGCTCAACCGTGACTGGAACAAGAAAATAACTGCTGGGAAATACTGATAAATGAGTAAATACTATGCACAGGGAGAAGTGTTTGGCAGAGATAGTTAAGGCATGACACAAGATTTC
>NC_024316.1:11150503-11176227 GCF_000523025.1 Cynoglossus semilaevis | reverse complement strand
GTTTGGATGTAAATATGTTGGTGGAGCCATTGGTTTGGAAGTGGGCATATTTTACACTTTTTATGATACACTGCTGTGTTAAATTTGTAACACAGCAGTGATTAACAATTATTAATAATGTAAGTTATTTGATCAGTCAATAAATCTGCTTGATTTTTACAAAAGGGAAACAAATGAGATTTAAGATTGAAACATTTTGTTAATTTTTAAGGTGAAATCTCTGTCTATATTAGTAAAAAAACGGATATAGTTTTCATTCTGTATAATCATTGTAGTTAACCTGTTCACATTAAGACATTAACTTGTAGTTGAACAGTGTCGCACATTTCCAGCCGTCTTGTCTATTTTACTGACTCTGCTCCAGCTCCAGCTCCCGGCAGGACGCCTGGTGCTTTGTCTTTTCTAAAATTAGAAAGACATTTATCCATTAAATCTAACTGGCGGGATTAGTTTCCTGAAATATTAATCAGAGGGCAACAATTAAACCAAAACATCTGTAACAAACAACCTTTATCTGTTTGTTTTTTTTAACCAGAAAGACATCAGACACTGAACACATCATAAAACTGCACCTAAAACTTCCGGGGCCACAGTCACAGTTCATTAACCCTGCAAATCGGAAACGGGAATTGAAAAAGGACACATGTTGATTCTAAAATGCAGTTTTCTCAGACTGAATCAGAATGGATTCAAACCTGGAGGATAATTAACACGATGTGTAAAGGTGGAAAGATCACTCCCAGATGGGAAACATCTTGCTACGTTTTCATTGTATCATCAATAAATCATTAGCGCATCAGCTAATGTGGTCTTTGCACACAAACAAAGAAACAAAATTGAGGCAAACAGTCGATGACAGTTTGAAGAATGTCTGTCAGCTCAAAGCTGTAACCTAAAAAAACAACTAATGTCTTATTTTAGATTAATTTGATGAGGGAATAATCACGTGGTTTTCACTTGAAAACTGAACACTCTCTGTTTGGTGTTCCTCTGTTCTGTTGGTGATGTTTTTCTGTCTTTACAGAGGGCTTAGAAAAATTGAAGTTGACATGGAGTTTCAAAAACAAGTCTCATTGTGAGTCCTTAAATTGCAGGTATCACAGTGAAACTGGGTCTTTTCAGACGGCTCGTAATGTGACAGAAGCAATAAATTAGTGCTACACAAACACACGCGTACACACACACAGCCTCAGGTTCCACCACTGTCCACAGGGGGACATGTCCAGCCTCCTTATTTAGTCTCATGGCCCCAAACACATAATTATTAAATACAAAAACAAGACTTTTCTTAGCACTGATGAGGTGAAGCCATGTGACCAAAGCCTGAGGACAAACAGCAGTGTGGTGTTGGTGTGAGTGTGGTTGTTTTTCCTCCTCACATAATCGTCAGCTGTAAATTTAAGAGGAAAGCCAGCACACAGAGAGGACAAAAGAGGCAGAAACGCTTTTCCTACAAACAACTGCTGTCTGCCAACATGTTCGCATGTCACAGGAGTCAGACTGTGTTGTCTTCATGTGTCTTGTGGATATAGTTGCTACAGTGGACTTGAGCGGTGTGTGATTTTGATATGGAAATTGTCTTTAAACCTTAACTTGAAAGTTAAGTCCATCTGCCTTACTCTAAATAATCGATGCTTCTGTTGTACAAAAATGCATTATACTGGTCGGGTTGTTGTTGTGTGTGTGTGTTTGTGTGTGTGTGTGTTTGTCTTTGTTTCACTACTCTGTTCTACTTTGCACTGAATGAAGCCGGTGCACAGACCTCAGGGGCAAAAGGCTTGAAAATCACCAGAGCAGAAATCACTTACATGTAGTGTTGTAGCCCTCACCGCATATTGTGTGTGTGAATGTGTGTGTGTGTGTGTTTGACTCTTGTATTTTTGTGTGAAATCCTTGTACAACCTCTTGTATCTTTCCCCATTTTTCTTTTTTTATCACTTCCCTGACATTATTTCTCTGTCTCCAGCAGGGGCGCTGTTGTCATTGTGTTCCACGGCTCATGTATTCATACTTTCCTCTGACCAGAGGTTCAGATTAATCCTCTGAAAACACTCAAATCCATATATGAGATTTAGGAACCTGGCCTGCTCTCATCACAGTGGAGAGGGAATAAAAGGCCGAACAACGTGATGTGACAGCACAGTGTGAAATGGGATTTAAACCCTGGTGAATGTGCTCAAAGTGTGAGCTAATAGGTTGGAGGCACCATGACAGAGTGCGCTGTAATTCAGAATAGAGACACACTGCTTTTGTTCGGTGTTAATCCAATTTTACTGTTTTTGCCTACTGCATGCTGGATGTAAATGTGATTTTTTTTCTCCCTCACCAGTATATCCCATCTGCCCATGTTAGCAGTCAAACCTTTAAACATGGCAACACCAGTGTGCCATGAATGAATAATCATTTTTAATCAGCCACAAGTCGAGCAAAAAAAAAAAGCTGCAATAATGGTACATTTGTGGAGACTGCCGGCAGCAGTTATACAAATTCTAAATATTAGTTCGCATTTTTTAGATATTTAAATTGTATGGTTTAAATCTGACACTCTGTTCTTTCCTCACTGGTTTAGTCATCATTTCAGACCTTTTCCCCCTATTTCCTCTCCTTTTTTTCCCCAACAGTATTTAACATGAGTTTTTCTACGTACTCTTCAATTGGAGCCTGCAGTATTTTACCCCAGAAACCATTTCTGATGCTGATGTACCTCCTTAGCAGGAAACCAATCAAATCTGCCAAATGTTGGCCATGTTCAAAGACCAATCATTTCCCCATAAATCCAATAAAATAGAGAAAGAAAAGTCTTTTGGCTGTGCCATAGACCTATTTTGAAGCTATTTTGACCACACACCACTGGGGCGGCGAGCTCTTTCCCCCGTTCTGGTCGATCCGGTCCTCTTTGACTTCCTTCTTCTTAAAGAAAATTGCCACAGCTCATCCCAGTGACCCACCTTCCTGCCCTGTGTGGTAGCTCTAAAGGTGTTTCGGGGGCTTTTATTTAGCCTCATCTCTGGGGTTTTAGTGTACCATACTTTGCAGTCTATTTCCATCAGGATTTCCAGGAAGCGAGCTCTGGGTACTCTGACATTCACGGAGCTTTGAGTGTGCTATTAGTCAGGCTACCTGGTGCAGGGAGATAGCACTGAACCCCTGGACTCTTTGAAAAGCACTGAGCATATACCCACAAAGCACCTTACAGCTAGCGGGCTGATCGGAGGCCGGCTTCTCTCTCATGGCATATTGATGCGCATGCATCCTTGGGACCATGCTGATGATTCCAGATCACCGTGTTTATTCTTAGAGGCTTTATGTACGCTACAGCCCCAACTGCACCTCCCCTTTTAAAGTGGGTAAAAGGAGGGGAGGGAACGTTGGCACGAAACTCCAAGGAGCTGTGAGCTGTGTATCTTTGAGTCATTATTTATAAAAGGCTTTGTTTTTTTCTTACGCTGTGTTGAATGCCAAAATAACTTTCCATTTCTGTGTGTTTTTTTAATTTGGAAGTTATTAATGTTTCATTGTTTTCATGCACGCCACAACAGAGGTGCAGGGAAAGAAGAATGTATTAGTCATCACTTCCCATCATATTGGGATGGAATGGATAAGTGGACCTTCACTCACCTCTAATTCATAATTCACAGGAGCCCCACGGTTCTCATATTCCTCTGAGCTCCACCTGAAGTAGCCTGACTGGGTTCATATAGAAGAAGTTTCAGGTTCTATTATAGCACTGTGTATACACAGAGTCACTATCACACACAAAAGAGTCAGTCCTCACAGAGACAGGGACACATCAGCAGCACACGGTCCCCCTGTTTGAGACCAGTATAATTATTTGAATTAAAAAAAAGTAATAAAAGTTCTTCTGTGGGAATCTGCGGAGCACAGTGAACTTTTCTGCTCTGCGTCCTCATTGGTTTTAAAGAGGAAATGTGCGCCTGCTGCCTTTGAACACAGCAGCAAGCGGTATCATTAGGAGAAGTGAAGAAGCCCGGTGTTTTGGAGCGATGCGGTGATAACAATCCTCAGGTGTCTCACTTGTGTCTATTTAAGTGGAAACAGTTTTGCAAAAACACCTCTGTTTTTCTGCAGTTTTTCCGAGTTATAATAGTCTAAATTTATTTATAATGACCGTTTGGCCACGTCACAGTGACAGAGCTGGAGGATCATTTTAGCTCCTACTGTTGTTATTATTATAAAATTCCTTGAAATGTCTGGAACTAGGTCTAATTAGGTTTGTTGTTGTTGTTGTTATTATTATTAACATTTTATTTATTTAACAAACCCGCCCCCCCCGTCTCTGTCTTTCTAGCTCTGTGTTTTTGTGCCCACAATCAATGGAAGCAGTCTCTCTCTCTCTTTCTCTTTTTTTTCTCTTTCTCTCTCCCTCTCTCTCTTTCTGTGTGTGTGTGTGTGTGTGTTGTCGGACATCAGTGGGGAGTAAGACTACCTCATAATCCACTAATCAAACCAGCTGCCACCCAACCCCCAACCCTCCAAACTCACTCCCGTTCCGTCTCCTCCTCCCCCTCCCTTCCCCTCTGTACATATTTCCTTCCATATTCTGCACCTTCACAAATCGAAATTCTCTGACTCTCTTTAACAAGAAACAACAGAAAGACAATTCCAACGTAAACACAATCTGTTCTTGAGCTAAAACAGTTCAGATGTTCAGCTGCCCTTCTTTAAGGACACGTCTGCTTTGATTTGAAACCCAAGAAGAATGAGTTTAAAGAAGTATGTTTTAACGTAGCTGAGACTAAAATCAGATTTATTAAAACATTTATTGTCTTTGTTAGTTTTTTATCTTTGGTTAAAGCCTTATCTTTTCCTTTTATTGTTTTCCTTTTGTCATTGTCTAATTCCTTCTAGATTTTATTGAACCCATTTAAGTGGCCTTGACTTATTCTCCCTCTGTCCTCATGTTCTTTCTCCCTCTCCGTGTCTACACCTTGTCCTTCCACGGCTGGATCTGTTTCCTTCTTTCTTCTCTGTCCTCCTTCCTTTCTCTCACAAATAAACATCCCTCATCTATTGAATGTATTTCTCTCTTCTCTGATGCTCTAACCTTTCACTCTGCTCCTCCTCTACGCTGCCTTTGTCATGCTGCTGAAATTGCCTCCTCTCAGCTCCCTGGTCATGAGCGGATTATTATGTGATGTCTGCTTGCAACAACAAATTAAACTCTGTGTCTGTGGCTGAACCTGAAACATTTATGTCGATTTGTGAGCAAGAGCAAAAGATACCAAAATATACCAATATATTTTGCAACATTCTGACTGAGTGATCCAGGTTTTTCTAAGTTCTCTTAGACGTGACTCGCCCTCCAGTAGATAAACTGGACTGGATTGACCAACATCTCCAACTCGAACTCATTTGACTTGAATTTCAGACAGTGCTGTTTGTTGAATACGCCCTGTAACAGACTGGTAGTTACCTGAGCTCTGTGTGAATGTGCAGCTCCTAATGTGTGATAATGTAAACAGCCATTGAGATAACGTCCTCCGTGTGATTCATGAACTGCATATCTCATGTCACCGCCGTGACCTCCCACACTCGTGTCCTTTTCTTTCCAATCCTTCCTCTGAAGTAATATTCATTCATCTCTGTCTCTTCATCCTCCTCCTCCCTCCTCTTTATCCTCCTCAGCTCTCAGCCCTGACTTCCTCCTCCACCTCTTGTATTGATTTGTTTTTCAGCTCCTTCTCATCTTCTTGCTAACATGATACTCTGGGTTTTTTTTGTATGCTCCTAATCTTTGATCCTTCTTCGACACTTACATCCATGTACTAACCCGTATCTCTTTCTCCCTCAGATGGCGTCCACAGCATTTCAGCCCAGTGCGTCCTGCGTGTCCTCATCATTACCGAGGACATGCTGGGAAGCAGCGTCACCGTCCGCCTGCAGAACATGTCCCAGGAGCATTTCTTATCACCTCTGTTGGGTACGTTCCTGGAAGGTGTGTCAGCGGTGCTGTCTGTGCCCACGGAGGACGTTTTCATCTTCAACATACAGCCGGACCTGGATGCGGCGCCGGGAGGGATCCTGAACATCAGCTTCTCTGCTGCTCTGCCCGGCGGAAACTTCTTCCCGTCTGAGGCCCTGGAGGAGCAGCTGTACCTGAACAGGCTGAGACTGACGTCACTGACACAGATGGAGGTCAGTCCACCTGCACCACCACAAGTACAAAGAACATTGATTGTTTTTTTTTTTCATTTTTAGCTCCGAGTTACATCAAGTTAGCATGTTACTCACCTATATAATAATAACAAACAAAACAAAGCAGCTGTAATTGTTGGTTTTGTATAGGTATGCAAAGACTATTGCTTAAAGAGACGTTTTATTGGACTTGTTCCAACAACCAAACCAAACATTTAAGCGACTTTAATTTTGGGACCAATGGTTGGTACAAAAACCTTTTTTTCTTTCGTGTTCTCATGATTTATGTTGACCTGCAGGGGTCCTCATGAGTTAAAAATCTATTCAAGTCTGAGCTGACTGACTGTGTGATAAAGTGCCAATAATTGACTCATGCACAAGCAACTCACACTGCACACTGCCAAGTAAGCACGAATATTACACCGACTTTAACAAAAAAAGTTTTGGTCTTGTAAAAGTGATCATTATGAAACAAAATTTTTAAAGAATATATTTTATTCAAGTACAATTAAAGCTTTCTGTTGTGGCTATATTGTCTCTAGTGTGAGAGAGTGGTATTGCAGTCAATTATTCAGGCAGTCCAGCACAGTCATTTCACTAAATGTCAGGTCATTGAAATTAGTTTTGTTAAAATATTTGGAGACTAATGTTTACTCTGAGGCAGGTTTCTATTTCTACCAGCCACAGGGTGGAGGTACTGTACACAGGACATATTACTTCTACATATATTCTACTGCTGGAAAACAAGGTGACCTGTAATAACACAAATAAATTGTGAAACCCGTACACAGTACACAAAAATACATCCTGACGCAGTAAGCTGAACATAACGTACACTACAGATGTGAAGGCAACACAAACATATGGTTTTCATGCAACGATGCCCAAATGTAATAATGGCAGTAACACTGTACAGCATGTTTTCATGCATGAAAACACACACACACACACACCTGGGCACATCTGTTGTGTGTAAAAAAATGTAGTGTTCACACAGACTCTGTGAGTCTCTGCCCATGACAGGAGAGAATTTTGGGAATTTTGCTAGAAAACAACAGCTGGTCCAGAGGGGAGGAGATTAATGAAGGTGCAGCAAAGAGCTCAGCTGTGACAGACTGCACAGTCGGGTTTGTTTGACCTTTGACAACACGTGATGCCACACAGACACACAAGCAAACTCTGTGTGTCTGGGTGTCTGTGACAGTTAACTATCAATAAAGTCCAACAACAACAGCTGACATCTCATTATTTTGTTTAAATTCTGTATGTGATGAAGTAAAAGGTATTTTTTCCAGTGAAGTGGTCGCCTTTAAAAACCCAAACGACTTCCATTTATTCAGTGAGAATAGGCTGAGGAAATAGAAACCAGTCTGAAATTTAGAGTTCTGGAAACAATTTGATGTCAGGGACGGCCACAGCCACTGTTTCTGCAGAGACCACAGTAATGTCATATATTTTAATGAACCAGCCTCAAAGGTAAACACTGCACCAAATCAAAATACATTATTTTAACTAGAAAGATTATGGTTTAGTATAAGTTTGTCTGAAGACATATTTTGGCTACATTTCTTTCCAAATGTGTAGATGTGTCTAAGCATATTTCTAAACCGTCCCTCAAGTCCAGTTGCTCCGACCTCCTGATCACCCACTGTCGTTCCCACTCCAGGTCCTTCCGTTTGACGACAACGTGTGTCTGCGTGAACCCTGCCAGAACTACATGAAGTGCATCTCTGTGCTGCGCTTCAACAGCTCCGCCCCCTTCATCTCATCGCCCTCCATCCTGTTCCGACCCATCCACCCCATCGCCGGCCTGCGCTGCCGCTGCCCCGTGGGCTTCACGGGAGATTACTGTGAGACGGAGATCAACCTGTGCTACTCCAACCCCTGCCTGAACGGAGGGGTGTGTGCCCGCAGAGAGGGGGGCTACACCTGTATCTGCCGTGAAGACTCACCTGGTGAGTGTGTGTGTGTGTGTGTGTGTGTGTCCTTGGACTGCTGATTGTCTGCTTTGATACTGCAGTAAAATTGGACATGAATCTTACATTCATGTATGTTTGTGAACAGGTATCCTATCTTTCTAACATTCATTATCTGAATAGCATACGTCTTTTACAAAGAAAATCAAAGTTGGTTTGAAACTTTCCATTGAATTAAAAAAAATTACACAATGTACCTGTATGAACCTGTTGGTATTTAAAAGCATTTATATTTTATCAAGAATAATCAAAAACATACAGACCAAATTGTGAGTTTTAGAAAAACTTTCTGGAATTTTACTGATGGATTTTATTTGCGATATCATACATTTAAAAAATATATATATTGTAAAAGATTTTAATGATAACTGTTTCATGAAACTATACAGATTTTATTGAATGGTTTGCGTTTTAACTTATTTAGATCTATATATAGAATTATTTATAAGGATGTGAGAAATCCGACAATAGGGTTAAAACTGGAAACACTGGGTTCTGATTTAATCCCCAGCCTCCATGCATTTTTGTAATGAGTTCATACTTGTATATGGAACAACAGCAGCCACTAGAGTACATGAGCTCCATCCATTCTTCATCTGGACCACCAGCAGTGACATGTTGGAGCTCAAAGAGCAGGTTCTGTGTTTCTGTAATAATATTTTCTTTGCTTCTCGTGGCTCTGCTTCAATTGAAAACATACATTTCTTGTGAAAAAAGATGCAGCAAAGATGCTGTGGTGTTTCCTGGGTGGGTGGGTGGGTGAGGGGGGTCTTGTAGTCGCTTGGGGCAAGTGAGTAAAAAAAAAAAAAGAAGGTGGAGGAGAAGCAGGAGGAGGCAGAACAAACAGGAGAAAAATAGATTCTCCAGTTCACACACACGTCTCCAGACACTGCCAAACCATGTTGACTTTTTGTTTTTCCCACTGCCTTAAACACACTTTTATGTCGTTGTCCAACAGGACGGGGTAAATCATTTACCTGAAACTTTGGCCCTAATATTTATTATTTCTGAGGAGCTAACAGTTCTGGAGAGTTATTCTAAGGTGTAGATTAAAAATCAGTGTGTTCCTGGAGACACACTATCTAATGAGCATCTTCACCCTCTGACCACAAAAACAAAGATGCATTAAAGCTCTGACAAAAGTTAATCCTCCCTTAAAGCTCAAGTTTAGCCTGGAATAACTTTACGATTACGACTAAAGCGAGGGATTATGTATAACTGTGTTTTTATCCTGGAGCTAATAAACCCTTCAGTATGAGGTCGACGTTCAATGAAGCTAATCCCACAGGGATAACATAAAAAAACAGACTCTGCTGAGGTCAAAACACTGCTGAGCTCTAATTATTACTCATTGTTAGTCTGACATTTAATTACACCACGAAGAAATCAACTTGTTGTTACCATTCAGGGCTGTGGACCGGGTTTATATAAGTATGTATTTATCAGCAATGATCTTCATTGGGTCTAGACTCAAACTGTTAGAGTCGGAAGTGGGCCACATGTCGAACTGTGGTCCAGTGTTGTTTTTAGAACTTTTGTCAGACGGGGGCAGACTCAGTGTACAGCTGCTCAGATGTGGGCCTCATTTTCCACACACTTTAGACCAACTTCAGTAGACCTGGAGTCTGGACTCTGTAAGAGCAGTGGTGCAGCAAAAGGACACATCGGCATGCAGTATGGAATTGAACCTGCATTCCTCTGTTTGGAAGACACACCTGGGGACGGATTTTTCTTTGTTGTCCCCAGTTTTAACACTTAAAGAAAATGGAGCTAAAATTCAGTAACTATCGCAGTTTAATCATGTTTGTGTAATTTGTCTGTTTAGTCGAAGCAGAACTTAAGTTAAAAAGACACATTCAGCAAAATAATTGGGCATCATGACGCTCTGAAAGCGATTACCTTAATGTCCACAGGGTTTAAAGGAAAATAGAGTGAGCACTGAGAGAAATGCACATTATACATACGGCTGTTGGAGTAAATGTGGAGACAATCCACTCACAGAGCAGACAGATGGAGACACAGAGTGGTTTGGGCGCAGACTGAATTCTATTCATGAGATAAAAAGCTGATCGGTGAGTAGACGGAGAGAGAGTCTGTGTTGTTCACCGAGAGGAGTCGAAACATAGGGAGCGTGTGAGAGGACAGGCAGAGAAGCTGTGGTAGGTTCAGAGGGCTGAGATTAGTTTTGGTTGTAATCAAGCTGAACAGGCGTGTGACACTGGTCCATTGATCAGAGCTGATACACAGAGGAGACGGCTCACACACACACACACACACACACACACAGGGTGAATTAGCTGGAGGGAGCAGAGATTAGGGGAAGAATGAAGACATTATAAGGTGTTTAGCTTATCGCCGAGCGATTTTTACGCTTTTAAGTCACATTCACAAAACAATAGATGTTCGTAGCTGAAGATGGAGAGAAACGTAGACCGTTGATGTGAAATGAAATGACAGACTGTGAGACTAATTATGTTTGGTGTAGAAACAGAAAGAGTGAAAACAGTGGTGGATTAGTAAAAAAAGAACATGAGCTGATGACTCCAGAGGACGAGGGGAAATATCTTACATTTGGGAAAATAATCTGTAGATTAAAAAGTCGTTAGTAAGTAACAATAGAAAATAAACAGTAAATAATCCACCACTATGGCTGCATGGTTTAGAATCAATGAAAAATTCACTATTCTACTTTAGATCCTCCTTCAGACTTTATTTATAACATCAGTAAAATGTTCTTTGACATCTATCTGTTCAGTACTAATAGTTTTTAAACTGCTCTAATTGAAAATGATGTCAGTTCTCTGACTTTGGGGAAAATGTGATGACAATAATCCCTTTTTTTTATTTTCTCTTGAACCCAGCAAACGTATTTGGGAAACCACAAAACAAAAACGAAATTATCGCTCTTTAAACATACTCTACTACTGAGATAAAATGAAGGCCAATTATTGAGGTGATCTGAGCCAATTATATACAACGTTACAAGCCACATATGAAACCAAAAAAAGTGATTGGAATTCAGACATTATAGATGCAGGAACACTGAAGGTTGAAGAGCAAGGAATTAGAGTGAAGTAGGGCAAAACAATAACGACATAAATGAGTGATCATGTGGAGGAATGCAGATATAAGAGAAAAAAATCTAATAGCCTTCCATTTAAAGTAGAACGAAGTGTGATTTGCTGAGTCAAAGGGAGGCTGAACCAGCAGAGATGGTGGTTAGAAATGCACACATACACTGATGTTCCTCGGAGCTCATGGAGAAAGTGGTTTCTGGCTCGTGCTCGTACTCTCACAGTGGTGTTAGTTTTAAAAAGATGACTAAGGATCTCCTGAAGGGAGAAAGGTTCAAACTGCCGTACGACTGCACTTTAAATCTCATAACGACGCCCATGTGCATAAACCCAACCAGAAAGGCTACGGTTGAAGATATAATTAAGATTTAAGGGTCTTCACAGTGGAAACGCTGACTTCACCGTCCTCAGGTAGACGTGCAGGAAATGCAAAATCAATGTCGTCCCCGTCGACCATCACCTTTCTGTGTGTGAAGACGGAGGGCTTTGTAGATTACAGGCAGCTGAAAGGATGGAGACCACTGATCTGATTAATGTCTTAATGTTTCCATCGGCAGTGCTCACACTCATGTGGACTTACTTCACACAGACTGACTCACAGTGTCCACTCAGGTGTGGATTTGAAGAAAAGAAAAGATGAAAGAAACAGAAAACAGAATTGGAGTTATATGTGGAAGGTGATCAATATCCAGCTTATAATGTCTCTAAAATGACCAAATGGAGGCCAGAGAAGATGATAGGAGAGGTCAAAGAAGACGAAGAGGATCGTGGAGTGGGGAGAAGGGTACTGTTAATAAACGTCAAGAAAGTGGAAAAGTGGAGAACAGATTCTGAGAAAACATTCAGAATGAAGCATCATATATAAATCACACGAGGCCAAAGCCACTGCAGACGGCTGCTTATACCAAACACTTCCCTGCCTTCACAGTAATACACCTGTCAGGTGAGACGTCACTCAGCTGGAATGTTGTCAAAGGGACTGACAGAGAGTCAGAGGCTGGTGCTGGAGAGAGAGAGTAGAAGAGATTGGAGTAGACCCAGCTATGATGCACAACAGTTTGATGACGACTACAGGCTGAGCAGTTTGGAGATAAAGTTTTCATAATTTAGACTGAGACAGTCTGTGGTTCCCAAAGTGGAGGGCGGGGACCCCCTTTATGTCTGCCTTTATTTGAAGGTTGTGCTGATGTGTATTTTTAATTGAATCTGTTCAATCTGTTACATTCCTATAAGTATTGACATTCATCAGTAGACTTGTCTACAAAAAGGAGCATGGTAGAAAGTTTGGGAACCACTGATTTAAGTGAATAAATTCAATATGTTGACTCTGACCATGTCATTTTTCACTCTTGTAAAAGCAGAGCATCCCAACACGTGGTAGAAAAGGAAGACTAGTGGCAGAGGAGGCAGAAGACAAGAGAAATGAATGGGAGTGGATTGGCCTCTGGGGATGCACCATGTGCTGGTGTGAAGGAGTGGGGGTCGGGGGTGGGAGGTGGGAGGTGGGGCGGGTAGAGCTAAGATGCTGGAGGCAGGTTGAAGAATACAGACTTTGATGAATAAAACATCTACGTGAATGAAGGGTGGGAGTGAATGCATTAACTCCGGCACAGAAGACGAAAAGAGAACGGACAAAAAGGGAAGCTACAGCAGGAGATGAGAGGGAAGAAGTGGGAAAGAACGACTGAGCGTGTGTTGTATGTGGAGAGATGGAAGAGGGAGGATGGGGAACTGGGGAGAGAAAAAAGAGAGAAAGAAGTAGAAAGAAAAGAATTTAGTTTGTTCCTAGTTCCCTCCTTTACTGATGCTTCAGACTGAGAATAAAGAACTGAGGACCAGGTCAGGAACTGAAACAAGTACTAAGTACTGGGCTTTATATGTAGGTAGAGATTAAGACCAAATTATAAAATAAATAGATTAGTGATTATTCATAGTTACTCTGGTCAGAAAAACTCAAGGATTGATCTCAACCAGATTCTTTCCACTGTTTCTGATCTACAGGCTGCCCCGCCCTGTTCTGCGCGCCCACTTTGAGGCATAACATTCAAGTCATTTTTTATGGTGGTTTCGACACATGCAGAATAAACTGGATCATCTTTTGCTTTAGTTCAGTCAATCTCACTAGAACCAGAAGCTTCTAGAACACGGCGACGCGTCTGGTCTTCAATCAGCCTAAAAGGGCACGTCACGTCTGACACCTATACTAGCCTACAAGGTATTTAATGGGTCATTCCCAACACATTGTACAGTCTATCCAGCTG
The DNA here is from genome assembly GCF_000523025.1 of Cynoglossus semilaevis. Lineage (NCBI taxonomy): Eukaryota > Metazoa > Chordata > Actinopteri > Pleuronectiformes > Cynoglossidae > Cynoglossus > Cynoglossus semilaevis. Next base: position 11,162,760 of record NC_024316.1, on the reverse strand, counting down.
CTCTTTTCACCAGTAGAGTAGAACATTCTCCAGACCTATTCATTTGTCTTTAACAAAATATCTTCATGTTCTCTTTTTCTAGATCCTTGAGTTCTTTATAGTCCTTGCCTTTTTACTCCACTAACTCTGCCTGAAGTGTACCTAGTTTCCTAAAAAAACCTCCTCCACCACAGAAGACGAAAAGAGAACGGACAAAAAGGGAAGCTACAGCAGGAGATGAGAGGGAAGAAGTGGGAAAGAACGACTGAGCGTGTGTTGTATGTGGAGAGATGGAAGAGGGAGGATGGGGAACTGGGGAGAGAAAAAAGAGAGAAAGAAGTAGAAAGAAAAGAATTTAGTTTGTTCCTAGTTCCCTCCTTTACTGATGCTTCAGACTGAGAATAAAGAACTGAGGACCAGGTCAGGAACTGAAACAAGTACTAAGTACTGGGCTTTATATGTAGGTAGAGATTAAGACCAAATTATAAAATAAATAGATTAGTGATTATTCATAGTTACTCTGGTCAGAAAAACTCAAGGATTGATCTCAACCAGATTCTTTCCACTGTTTCTGATCTACAGGCTGCCCCGCCCTGTTCTGCGCGCCCACTTTGAGGCATAACATTCAAGTCATTTTTTATGGTGGTTTCAACACATGCAGAATAAACTGGATCATCTTTTGCTTTAGTTCAGTCAATCTCACTAGAACCAGAAGCTTCTAGAACGCGGCGAAGCGTCTGGTCTTCAATCAGCCTAAAAGGGCACGTCACGCCTGACACCTATACTAGCCTACAAGGTATTTAATGGGTCATTCCCAACACATTGTACAGTCTATCCAGCTGCTCTTTTCACCAGTAGAGTAGAACATTCTCCAGACCTATTCATTTGTCTTTAACAAAATATCTTCATGTTCTCTTTTTCTAGATCCTTGAGTTCTTTATAGTCCTTGCCTTTTTACTCCACTAACTCTGCCTGAAGTGTACCTAGTTTCCTAAAAAAACCTCCTCCACCTCTGCTTCCACCAGCTCAGCCTGCCCTCGTCCAGACCGCGCCCGTCTTTATCAGCCACCCTCCTTCACCTCCGTGTTCTTGGTCATGTTATGCAGCATTGCTGTGAGTGTGACTGCAGTCTGAGCTCCATGCAGTTATTTTCATTTTGTCTGGCCTGAAAAAAAAAAAAAAAGCTGCTCCAGATGAAGTGTTTTTTTTTTCTCCGACAGCTCCAGACTGTTGCACTAAAACGCAGCGCTGTGTCTCAGTGCTGTGCAGAGATGATAAGTCTTCAGACTGAGCTGTTGCTGCTCCGACTGAGCTGCACTGAGTGACAGCACTTAGGCAAAGATGTTTGTCCTGACTGTCAGGAGATCTCCGTCGTCTTCTTTCTGGAATTTTGTCCTTTGGCAGCCTTCCCATTGCTCCCTCTTCTCTTTCCCACTTTCAGCCTGTAAAGATGTCATTATTTGTGATGTCAAGAGTCTAATGTTGAAATGAAAAAGGAATAATGTGCAGAAATGCATGCTGCTGATTGGCTGGAATTATATAAGTTTATGAGTTGGCGTCTTGATAACATATTGATAACAGTACAGGGGATTCTGGTGGAGCAGAAATAAGATTCTTCCCTGCCAGGTGTTCAAACTCCTACTGTGGCATTTAGCCGAGCCTGAAAAAACATGTAGGTGTTGCATCAGGAAAGGCATCTGGTTTAAACTGTGACGGTTCACGGTTCACGTGGCATTTCTTAACATCTGGTTTAAACTGTGACGGTTCACGTGGCATTTCTTATGACCTTCTCACTGTCTTTAGCATCAACTGTGCTATGGTGACGTCTGTTCTCACCGTGACTACAGTGAACACCACGTCCTGCTCTGTTCTTCAGGCGACCTAAGTCAGTCCAGTTACCAACATCTGAACATGAGAACCTACACAGTTGTCCAATAACCAACAAAACACCAAGTAATACTCCTTTCAATTGGAATAGAAGGTTATTTTGCACATTGGAAATTCTGTGATAAATTAAGTAAAAATTAAATAAAAATCAACTACTCTGCACTGAATACAGCACAAACTTTACTGCTGCTGGTTTTCCTTCTGCTCCTCTCAACAGAGATGACCACAGAGCTAAGAATCTCAGCTATTTCTTAAATCGGAAAAGGAAAGAAGCTGATCCATTCTGTTATTTTAGTTGTTTTTTTTGTTTTTTTTGACATCCATCATTCTCATTTGCTGTCAGCAAATTTGACAATCTAGATTCAACTGAGTGAGCATAATAAACCAGGTTCTGTCTCACCCTGTGCATAATTCATGAGCATTAATTTCTGTTTATTTATTTTAATATTAATGAGAGGGTTTAGGGATGAAGGCTGCACCAGACAAAGGCAGCACAACTGTGTGTGTGTGTGTGTGAGTTACAAGTGTGTAGGTGTCTGTACTGTGTGTGTGTGTGTGTGTGTGTCCCTGTTTAATTGGTTCCCTGTAGTGTTCACTTGCACTGAAGTGTATGTTAAATGTGGACGAGAGGACGCTAAACAGGGAGAGACAGATGTGATCACTTCAATGTCCTTGGGCTATTGTTAGTGCAGACCAGGTTGGACTGGTCTGTCTCTTTATGTGTCTGTGTGTATATATGAGTGAGTGTGTGTGTGTGTGTGTGTGTGTGTGTGTGTGTCCCCTGGTGTTCAGGTACATTTTCTGCTGTAAAATCCAAGAACAGCAGAAATTGACTACCTGTTGGAGGACAGAAATGGACTGCTGAACAAACGCCGTCGAAGGGAGCGAGTGAAATAAAAATCAAATGGATAGATTGATGATACAGCAAATCAAATCAGCAGGGTTTTTAAAATAGATTGTACACAAAGTAAATGATTAAATCGAAAAAAGAAAAGAAAAAACTAAAGAGAAATGTCCATTTCTACCAAAAGTAATTCCTTGTCTGAGCCTGCAGGTGGTGCTATAAATGAATTTGTGATGTCCTAGTGTAACATTGCTGTTTTATGTCAAACTTATAATCAGCCATCAATTAGAACCACCAGCTGAGATGATGCTGCTCTGACTGGGACACCACAGCACTGAGTGCCTGTAGCTGTGTGTTGCTGTACACCCCCATCACAAAAACCTCATTCATCTTTTTAATTATACACTACATTCACATTGACGCCTGCATTCTTATCTCCAGTTAATGTGATTACAAAACGTAGCATTTCTTTTGCATCATGAACATTACATTAGCCCCCCCTACTGGACGAGATTTTAAGAATACAGTGGTCCCATTAATGTTCATAGGGAATATTCACATTGATATGAATGGACATTTATCACCATATAAACAATAGTCACTTAAATCAGTCAACATTACCATCCTGTTGACACAGTGCTGTCAGTTATAGTGGATATCAAACACACCTGTGTGTCTGTGCTGCCATGTTGTGTGTGAGGTCATGAATTACCCTCAGGTGTGTGTGTGTGTGTGTGTCTATGGTTTTGACTGTTTGTAACGTTATCACTGTGAACACATCTTTGTTTGTGTGTCAGACTATTGGTTTTTTTATTCAAACAGTTTTGGGGAAAAAAGGAGACGGCCTTGAATTTGAGCGCTGTCTGTCTGTGTGTGTGTGTGTGTGTGTGTGTGTGTGTGTAGTATTTGAGTGTGTGTAGCCGTCAGCAGGTTCTAAAGTGGCTCCTCGAGGACTCATTTGTCTGTAGGCTACGTTCAAAACCCGTCTGCTCTTGTGGTTGTTTTGGAACCGCTGTGTGTGGGTGTTCTGTGGTCATATTTAAAAAAAAAAAAAAATCAAAAAGTGTGTGTGTGTGTTACATTTTCCCAGACATATATGACTGGCTCTTCTTTGACTGGTAGCCACATCTATTTATTTCCATCCACAGAGTTATCCGTGTGTTTTTTCACACAGTCCTAAACCAGTGAAATCACAGTTGGCTCTGATCATGTTTGAGAACTGGACAATGGTTTCTCCTCTCTTATTCCTGCACCGTGCTTCTCCCTCCACTGAATCAAAGTAACAAAGCTCCTGACGACTGCAGTCCACTGTCTGCCAACAATGGAAACCTGCAGACGGTCATTGATGGAGATGTGGAGGAAAAATCAAAGAGTTTTCCTGGACTGAGGGGATTTCATTGTGTGGTGTTGTAGTACCCTGTGTCACCACCAGGAAGTAACAGAATCACAGACCCTACAGCCTGTTGAAGTTCTCTGTGGACCACTTTCCATTTCTATAGTGACAAAGTGTTGAACCGTCTATTCATGTATTCTGAAAACATCAGTGAGAAGTTTGATACATGTTACATCAAGATTTGACGGTGAATGAAACGTCTGTGTCCAGGTCAGTTCAGACTTACTGTATGGTTTAATTATTGGAGTTGTCCTGTAGAACTGACAGTATTAGAAAGGACATTTTACTGTAGTGGTGACTCAGAGTACGATGTTGTGCATTTAAACCACAGTTATCAGACGTCAACACATTTGAAAAAAACTCCAACAAGTCCAACATTTTCAGTCGTATCTACTTGTCATAAGGAAGAAAGCTGGATAATCCAGCAGACATGGAGAAAGTTGACAACATTTTACAGTCCCAGGTTTGATATAGGAGCCGGAATATTATTTAAAAAAAATCCTGATTTTTAATTAAATGTGAAGACGATTCGTTTGAATCTTAAAATAATCTGCTTGAATGCTTCTAGTCTATTACAGATCACATCCAGCTCTGTCGCTGCTGGGAGACAGCTCTAGCTATTTTGGCATGGGTTATTAAATCATTAGAGCTCCGTGTAATGATTACCTTCATAATAGATTAATCTGATGATTGTTTTTTGTCTTGTCAGCAACTCATTCAGTCCATTAGGTGCAGAACATTGGTGAAAATGTCACTTGGAGTTTCTTTAAATTTTCTTTTAAATTCTTTGGTTTCTGTTTACATATCAAACATCATAGAAACAAAACTGTATATTTTCTTAAATAAGACAAAATGTCTTTCTTACAGGTTAACAAATATATTTTCCTAACTAAAGCTTTCTTTGTTTTGAGTCCTATTCATAAGTAAAAATGTCTCTCATATTAACACATTTTATGAGAATTGTGACATCACTTCTGTTCCTTTTGTGCCGCAGTCTTGTATATATTTAAGTTTTTATTTTCTTGCACCCCTCAGGTGATCGATGTGAGTTTGACCGACGACAGGGCAGGTGTGTTCCAGGCGTGTGTCGTAACGGAGGAACATGTCGGGAGCTCCCGGGCGGAGGGTTCCGCTGCGAGTGTCCTGCAGGGGGATACGAGCGACCGTACTGCACCGTCACGGCTCGATCCTTCCCTCCTAAATCCTTTGTCATGTTCCGTGGCCTGAGACAGCGGTTCCACCTCTCCATCTCATTAACGTGAGTCCAAGTTCTACAACACTTTGGTAGAATTTAAATATGTGACACTTGCCGTCTTCTTTCTGCCCTCCACCGTTTCCTCTCTGCTGCCGTCAGTCATCATTTTGCCCCGCTCACCTCAGCTGTGGATCCATAACCACTCCTGTTTGATTCTGTCTTCTTTAATCTCTTTGTTTTATCTTCATTTCAGAAATTGATTTTGTTTCTTCTTTCATCTGTCATTCAGTTTTTCACTAACGTCTCCTGTTCCTCTCAAAGTCTGTGTGTTAGTTAGGCCTGTCAAATGATTAAGGTATAAATATTATCAATGACAGGGAAACCTGATTAATGAAGATAATTCAACATCACCAAATTAAAAAAAACAACAGTTTTTTACTGAAAGACAAATACCAGCAGGTAGATGAAAGGGTTCCATCCTGTTTTTATGTCTTTTAGGAAAACGTTATAATCCCATTGTTCCATCACACTGTGGATATATGGTCCTGTAGTGCAGTGGTCAGCACACCTGCCTTCCAAGCAGAGAGTCCTGAGACTCTAGATTCCCAGAGGAACCACTTGTCCCTGATGGCGCCTCCTGTGGCAGCCTGTGTTAACAATCAGCCTGATTGTTAATAATGTCATAAACAATATTTAAAAGTACCATGGAGTTGGTGAATTGTAGTCATTATTGTGCAGTCTCCAGTCACGGACACATTAACTGTCCGTCAGCCTGTCAGCTGTAGACTGACCTGCTGCCCTACAGGTGAGCCTGGTCTGATGCAAGTCGGGGGTCTCATCCTGAAACTGAAGCCTTGACAAAGGCATGGGAGATTTGTTGACGTGGAAACTCTTTCCGCAGCATGTGTAACTGTCAACACGTGCATCGACTGTTTCTCAGAACAATAAGAGTCAGAATTAGTGGACGTACAGTGGGCTCCGATCAGCACGTGTGTTTGAATGTATAAAAGGTTGTAATCTGATTAATGCTGTTTGAATGAATCATCTTTTCGTGTGGTCCGTTCATCTGAGGAGGCTGACAGAGAGTGCCTTAGATTTTATGATGGATCTTTGCAGTTAAAAATACCTGTGATGCTAATGTTGCTGCAGAGGTCAGTGACCACCCGCTGTCTTCCTGCTGCTCCTTCATTTGTCGACACGCGGCGTGGACGCCTGGCTCTGAAGTGATCCTTGTGAGTGGTCCACCAGGGTTATGGACCTGGATGGTTGCCATGGGTGATATCTTTTAATGATAGTTGCTAGGGTGATGTGCCCTGTGGGCTTTTTTCCTTGGAGTGGTTGCTACGAGACACAGTGGCGATGCCTTCCTTGTTCAATATTCTCCACACTGTTGGAACGTAAGGGTAGATTATGTGATTTGTACAATTGATTTGTCACTGCCGGGTGAGGAGTTAACTGCAAACAGTGAATCAAGATGTGACTGTTCGCTTTATTATATTTAAAATTTTACAAATTTAATGTTTGTGATGAGATTAATATTTTGATTTTTCATTTTGGATCAGATAATAAACTATAACAGTCACATAAATAAATAAATTAAAAACATGCCTTGTCTATTCTATAGTTTGATTCATGTTTCATCTACTGAAATGGCTGTAGGACAATTAGTCTTGACCAGTCTAACCAACCATCAATTGTAAAAATGTTTTGGTCATACCTTTGGGCGCAGGCATGTCGTCCATCTTTGTAACCGCTGTGTGCTGCGACCGTCGTCTTTGTTACCCTGCACACTGATCTATTCCCTGTCCAGTTTTGTTCAGCAGTTTTGGCTCCTGTTCCACATCAGAGCAACACATGATTTAATCATTGTTCATATCACTCACTGTCCGCCAAAAAACACGTCTGGGAGTGAATCTCCTCTAATCCTGCTTCAGATATTGTGCAGTATTTCCGCAGGCGAGGCTGTAATGGCTGTTATGGCCTTGTTGTGTTGGACTGTGGCAGTAGAGCCTGGTCTTCACTGTGTTACAGATTTTCAATGGGTTGTTGGTGTGTGGTTTTATTACTGCTGTTTGTCATGTACGTTTTCTCCTCAGTTACAGTAGATGTTAAACTGACTCTTCCTGCTGGTGGACACAGGTTACGGCAGTAAAAAATCCTATAATCACAGGATTTGACTGTATTGTTTATCACTTTTATCATCTGTATTTCTCTGCTGTGGAATTATACATTTGACATACTGTATATTAGGCATGCTAACCAAAGCAGACGTGCTGTACAACACTTGGACTTTAGCCTCGAGCTAATCTTTATTTCCCTGCATCTCCACTTCATTTACTCCCGTCTCCATTCACTCTGCCAAAGGTTACATTGTTTTCCATTTTCTCATTTGCATTGTGTTATTTCTGCTTTGCGTAGGACATTAAATCTGCATACAACCAGATAAACTGACGACACAGGACATTAAATCTGCATACAACCAGATCCAAACTGACGGGAAATAAATATGAAGCTATGCAAATGCTGTGCATGTCAGGCATTTAACAAGCCTGTTCAGAGGCTTTTCAATGGTGTTCTCCTCATCCTTGGTAATACATATTCAAACTGAGCTTTGGTAGGAAAAGTCATAATTCAGCAAAAAGGAACAGTTTGAACATCTGAATCAGGGAATGGACGACAGCATAACACTTCATCGAACCAGGAGGTTTAGAAAGAAAACAGAAATGTCAACATATTTTGAACTCAACTTGTCGTCTTTGTCTTTTGTATTTAGAAGAAGCCAGTTATCAGTGCTGTTCTCATTATAAAAAGTCTTTATTTTCACTCAGCACGATAATGCTCCTTAATCAGTAAATATATGTCCAAGGGTTTTTAAATAAAAAGTATTTGTTTAAAATGTTTACACGGCTGGTAGATGATTAGAAACTGTAATCCTGCAAGGCTGAGGGGGGACTGAGGGGGGACTGAGGGGGACTGAGGGGTCAGCAGAGGGTCAAGAATTAAGAAAAAGTTACATACTGTACATTTAAGCTATCTGTATGTATATCTTTAAGGCTGTAAAAACTGATCAAATATTAATGTTTTGTTTTTTGCACGACTCCCAGTTTTGCCACCCTGGAGAACAACGGTCTGCTCTTCTACAACGGACGCTTTAACGAAAAACACGACTTCATTGCCCTGGAGATTCAGGAAGGACAAGTGGTGCTGAAATATTCCACAGGTGAAGTGTCTGCATTTGTGTCGATTGACTTCTATACTGGGTTTGTTTTACCTTTGTTTATTTACACACACATATGAGAAGAATAGTCAACTATTAACTAAAACAAATAATGATAAGATGAAGCGATAGCTAAAAGAGAATGTAGTAATTGAAATAAAAATAAAATAAAAAAGGCATTTGATCTAAAAGTACAAAGTTACTGTAAAATATATTCCCTGAACTCCTAGCCATGAATCACTCCAACTGTAAAAGGTGAAATAATACATTTCTCTGATGAACACAAAATATGTGACAAATGTGACATTAAAGTGCGTTAAAATGTTAAAAGTGCAGAACACAATGTAATCACCGGCGACTTCATTCCTGCAGGTGAGCTGTCTACTCAGGTGACTCCTTTCCTGCCTGGTGGTGTGAGTGACGGGAACTGGCACACAGTCCACATCCACTACTACAACAAGGTGTGTTGACCTTCTCTGTCTGTGCTGCTGTCGGTCTTGTTCGATGACTTGTCTTTTTTGAACTGTTTCTCAGTCGTCACAACATTCAGTCATTTAAGTCAGTACATATGTCATTTATGTGGCTGTGTATTCGTGCACATTGGTGTCACATCTATAATTTCCTTCATCTTCTTCCATTTTCCTCAGGCGGCTACTCTCTATGTGAGTATGAGTATGTGAGGGCACATATATGAATATATGTCCATATATTCCACTCCTCCTCCTCCTGTCGCTCCAGTGTGCTGTTGTTTTCACCGGCAGACATTAACAGGGACATTTTATGCAGACTTGATTTTGTTCTTTTCTGGTGTCGCTGCACATATTTGTGGAGTGTTTGACTATGATTCCAACCCCCCCCCCCACACACACACACACTTTAACCTGTGCAAGGATCTTGACTTGTGACTACAGACTTAAGCTAATCATGGCTGCTCATGAAGCATGTAGTTATGTTATGTGAACACTTGAGGCACTAGATGCAGGTTTTCACCTGTAACAACCTGCAGAAACGGGCAGTGAAGCTGTAAAATTCCGTATGTTACATATTACCATAAAAGTAATTCATGTTATTGACCAAACTTCCAGTTTCATTCTTGTCTCTGGACTTGTTGTTGTCGATGTGACCAAACATTTACAGTTGAACCGTCAGTTCCATACCGGCCAGAATGCTACGATCTGCCAATTAAATGGCAGAGATTTGTCTCTATAACTACTCAACCACTGCCAGTGTTAGATTGAGCCCCCCCGCACCCCCCCAAACAGTCCATTTAGTCATCAAGGAACCACGTTTATTTGTGTAAAGGTAGCATCAAATGTCCCTTTTAAAAAAGATTATTCTGCTGTTGTTGTTGTTTTTCCTCACCAACAAACACAGTCCGTCTTATACCTGTTGTCTTGTCTCACTAACTCTCTTTTATCCCTTTATTTCTAACACAAGGAGCAAAGTGTTGATAGTGAACACAGTCTAATGATTTCACCTGTAGTGAAGTAAAACTCTAGAAACTCTAGATTGAAGGAGTTTCTGTTGAATTCCCTGCATGCTCTCTGGTGTCATGGTGTTTTTCTGTTTTTGCTGTTGTTTGGAGTCATTGTTTAATCTGTTATCCTTCTGTGTGTGTGTGTGTGTGTGTGTGTGTGTTTAGCCAAAGCGCAGCATGAGTGGTGAGAACCGAGGTCCGTCGGATGAGAAGATTGCGGTGGTGAGCGTTGACGACTGTGATACGGCCTTGTCACTGCGGTTCGGCACGCAACTGGGAAATTACAGTTGTGCCGCGCAGGGCAAACAGACCAGCAGCAAGAAGTGAGTTCAACTGTGTTGGAAATTCAACCTTTTGTCTGTTGATCACCTTTGATAATCTTAGCCTTGATTATCATGTAAAGTTTCCTATCATTTATTAACAATGTTTGAAATTATAAACTACTTTCATTGGCACTGGTTCAAAATGCTTCACTAACCAGTGTTTTTGGTATTGATTTACTGTTGGAATGGATCCCAGGAACCAGCCAATCGCCTGAGTGACGTGTCCTGTTTTGCAGTGTATAATGTCTGACGTTTGCAGTTCTCCAGGGATTGTGAGACGGGCACAGCTAGGAAAATGAATATTTAAAAGTATTCCGATAATCCTACAGCGGGTTGCCAGTTCATGCACATCTGAACCGTAGGCTCCAACATGTGAACTGTCAACACATTGATCACAGTAATCAATCGCTTTCGTGTTGTGTCATGAAAGCAGTTGATTAAAGCTTACTGCAGAAACGCTGCTGTTAGAGCGGATCCTTCACAAATGTCTGGTGGGGGTGAGGAGGTGATGGTGGTGGAGGGTGGGGGTCTGTGGGGACCTGAGGTTTTAATGACTCATGAATGTTTGATGTCTCTGTGCGGCTCTGCATCTGTCCTTATCTCTGATGCTCCTCCTTACACTTTATGTCTGTTATTAATATTCATTCACTCACATCGTGGTAGTTTATCTCACACCTGCTAATATCAACTGTATTTAAAAAAAAAAAAAAAAAAAAAAAAACAGACCACAAATCATAGACCATGACCCATGAAAACTGGTGTACACCACTGCTGATTCAGTGTGTATTGACTACACACACAAAAAATGTCTTCTTTGTTACAGTATTTATTTCAACAATGTTTTGTCAATACTACAAAGCATGCTGGTAAGATGTAAGGAGTGGCACAGAAGTACATTAGTGCGGTGTCGAATGTAGCTAATATTAAGGACAAAAGCTTAAGTAAGATTTGTATCGTATAAGTGACTTTGACGGACAGGAAATGAGGTTGTTTAAAGATCGTAAAACTTGTAAAGAGATGTTAAGAGATTGTTTGAACAATGGGGAAAATTTTAAAAAATGGACACAAGTCAAGTTAAGTTGAGGTCAAATCCTTTTTCTATACAGCCAGAATTCACAGACCACATTAGCAAATCCTTTTTCTATACAGCCAGAATTGTACAGACTTTAAAATACTACAATAAAAGTAAGGTTATCCTACGATAAACCTTTGTTGAGAAGACATAGGTAAGAGGATCTGGAGGAATCATCTGTGAAAAAATCTTGAAAACAAGGAAACCCAAGGTGACAAATTGATAACAGAAAAATAATTCTGTTAACGTTGAACTGCAGTGATGTGACGTCCGCTGTCGTCTGTGTAGGCTGTGATCACGTCGGCAGTGTTGGGTCAGTTCAAAGAAAAATTCAGCTCAAAGACCAAGTTCAAAGATGAATGCTTTTATTGTGCGTCTTTGTTTCTTCATCATCTCTTTAGAAAAACCCTTTTGTTCCTCCTCTTCTTCAGCCTTGACTTTTCTGTTCACGTGTGCAGTAGCTCACGACGTATTTCTTGGAGGTTTGACTCCAGCTCCGTGTTGTTTCTGAAGCTAACTTCCATCCGTGTCCCACAAGTATTTTGTGAGCTACAAAGAATCTAAATCAACACGGGAGGAAACACCGACAGTGTATGATGCTCTGAGAATGACAAGTGTTCTTCAGTCTTCAGTCTTTTTCAACCCCACAGTCCCCTAGCAGTTATTTTCCGTCCCATTCATCTCCTCCTTCCCCTCAGTCCTCTCAGTGTCTCTCTCAGTGCTCGTCTTCCATCTGTCTTGTCTTCCACTCTTTCTTGATGTTCGCTGTGAATCACACTTAATCTCTTGTTTGTTCATCTGTCTCCCTTCCGTTTTCCCACATTTCTTTGCTGCCCTCTTTCAGCCTTCCTCCCCCACCTTCTCCCAACG
>NC_024316.1:11119772-11150491 GCF_000523025.1 Cynoglossus semilaevis | reverse complement strand
TCTTGTCTTCTTGCCCTAATGCTTAAATGCACATTTAATCCTGTGATTATTGATCTGTGATACTTTATTTTTGTAGTTTTTTCCCCTTTTAAATCAATTGTAACTGTATCCATGACAACGTCGTCGTTACCTCACCACAATAATATCCATTGATTTCTGATCTTTTCAAAAATGCCATCGTTGCCATAGTTAATCGATGTTTTCCGAGACTGTATTCAGGATTTTCTTTCCCTCTCTCCTGCAGCCGTCTCCACCATTCTGCTCTTTGTCACTGGAGGATAATCCTCCATTTCCAGTTTGATCTCAACTAATTTCCATTTCATTTCCACCTCTTCACCTTCTTACCTTCAGGTCTCTGGACCTGACTGGTCCATTGTTTCTGGGTGGAGTTCCAAACGTTCCAGATAATTTCCCATTTGGTGCCAGGGAGTTTATTGGCTGTATGAAGGAATTACACATCGACAGTAAGCCTCTGGACCTGGCTGGGTTTATCGCCAACAATGGAACTGTTCCAGGTCAGCACTACAACCTGGTTAATAAACCAACAGAGAAACTTGAGCTCTTTAGATCTTTGATTTATTTATAAATAATAAAAAGCCTTATAATAAAGTCCATGCTGCTGAGTTTCTTAACTTGATGAGTATGTTTTTATTACACAGAGTAATGTACAATAATTTGAATTAATAATCAATTACAGAAACATTTATCAATAGGTTATGGAGTAGTTGCATTGGTGCAGTCTACAGTTACACCGGGCCTTTCCAGGGGAACTGTATTGTATTTTAAAGATGGGTCTTTGGGGATAGATTTTTAAAACAAACATTAAATATTGGCTTCCTTTGTCTAAAAACCTCTGGTTGTCGTTGTTTTTTTCTTCTTCTCTGTTCAACAGGCTGCAGTGCTAAACTGGCCTTCTGTAAGTCCAACCCCTGTCAAAATGGAGGAACCTGCAGGGTGAGCTGGGAGACGTTCTACTGTGACTGTCCTCTGGGCTACGGAGGGAAGGACTGCAGCCATGGTAAGAGCCTTTTTTTTCCCAGTCATAATTAGGGTTCATTTCTCACCTGCTGGCAGACTTAGCATTTATTGTACTTAGTACAGGAAATAGTAATAAACAATCGTGTAAAAAGATTTCCTAACCGTGTCTCTGATCTCGGTTCATCAACTAAATGTTTAACCCTTATTAACCCTTCTCTGTCCATCCTAGTCATGCCGAACTCCCACCGCTTCCTGGGAAACAGTGCCCTCTGGTGGGACCTTAAGAATGACGTGACCATTTCCACGCCGTGGTACCTGGGCCTGGTGTTCCGAACCAGAGCTCGAGAAGGAACGCTGCTGCAGGCTCAGGCTGGACAGTACACCAGCCTGTTGTTCCAGGTACTAGTGTGTCCACACATCCACACGGCGTGTGTGCGTGTGTGTGTGTGTGTGTGTTGTTTTCAGCTGGGAAAACCAGATAATAGAAAAGACTGGGTTTAGCTTTTACTTCCTTTTGTCATCTCCAAAAGTTTGTATTCCTACTGACTAGGAAGCTTTATTTTAGTGCTGAAATGTCTCTGTCAGATTACTGTAGTTGTCTCCTGGTGAGAGTCCAACGCTGTGTGGGACGCTTTTAATGTGTCACTGGAACTGTTCTTTACCAATTATCACCATCACATTCTGAAAAAGACAAAAACCTGCTGGAATTATCTTCTCTCTATTTACATCTGCATGTATGCTGCCAGAAGAGTGATGGCAGCCAACACACACACACACACACACACACATTACTGAGTACAGTAATGTGATTGTGTGTCTGTTCTTATCACTCTCAGGTGATAAACGGTCAGCTGGTGTTCTCCGTGACCCGTGGTTCCACCATACCGGTACGTTTGCGGTTGGATCGGGTTCAAGTGGCAGATGGACAGTGGCACGATCTCCAGCTGGAGCTGAGAGACGTCCGCAGCGGCCGCGAGACACGTTACGTGGCCACTCTCCGACTGGACTTTGGACTCTATCAGGTAAAGACAAAAACCAAAATGACCTGAAGGTTGAACAGAAGGTTTTCTCTAATATTACATTAGTCATTCATATTAAAACCTGGAAATAATATTCATCTTTTGCAGAACCCCCTCCCTAGTGTCGTTAAGAATTTTCTGTGAAAATATACTGTATATAAATATATCAAATTTATATGAAAGTGAAATGACATAACTATATTTATAACTATATTTATTTATTTTGTATGATTACCGTAGTATTATTGTAATTAAATGCATATATCAATGTCTTAAATTTCTTAAATCTTTAAATTTTACGTTTGTTTGTTCAAGCCAATCAATGATTAATATTCTTAATTATATTTATTTGTCCAGGAGAAAGCTGTTCTGTTACTGTTGTTGTTTGACTGTATCGTACAGTGTAAGGTACTGACTGAGTGCTGTCGAAACATGTGTTTACGACAGTATTTAGACGTCATTATTGTTAATTACACAGTCATTACCTGTGTAGCTGCGTTGACCATCACCTGTTCAGAAGTTGCTTTAATGCTGAGAAATTGTCCTGATTGGTTGTGTTTCAATGTTTCGTGTTGTCAAATGCATTTCCTGTCGATGTGGCTTCAAACCACTGTCTGTTTTAATCAGTGGAGCATTGATCCTCCAACCACCTGCTGCATTCACTAAAGTCAACCATTAACTGTAGAGTAAAGCTGTGGAATAATGGTCTTCCCCGCTGATGTTCACCATGGAATAATGGTCTTCCCCGCTGATGTTG
This sequence comes from Cynoglossus semilaevis, assembly GCF_000523025.1. NCBI lineage: Eukaryota > Metazoa > Chordata > Actinopteri > Pleuronectiformes > Cynoglossidae > Cynoglossus > Cynoglossus semilaevis. The sequence continues at coordinate 11,147,737 of NC_024316.1, read as the reverse complement.
CTAACTGCTAACTGCTAACTAAGCTAATGTTTCAAACCAAATGAAGGTTCTCTTCAGGCTCAAACAAAGCTTGAGCTCCATGTGTGTTTTCCATGTTTCCCTCTTTTCATGCCGCTATTAATAATATTAATCTTTGTCCTGCATCTCCCCCCCCCCCCCCCCCACACACACACACACCCTCAACCCACTTCCCCCTCCACAGGGAACAGTGATAGTGGGAAATGAGATTCATGGTTTGAAGGTGAAACACCTGCATGTCGGAGGAGTGCTGGGCTCTGGAGAGGTGCAGAACGGGATTAAAGGCTGTATACAGGTGAAGATGGCCGACGGAGTGTTCTGTGTTCCTGTCTGGGTGGAGACTGGTCCACATGACTGGTCTGATGTAAAACCCTCTCTCTGTTCTGTCACAGGGCGTACGGCTGGGTGTCCGCCCTGACGCCCCTCCCCTGCCACGCCCATCAAAAACGATCAAAGTGGAGACGGGCTGCAATGTTGGGAACCCCTGTGTCTCTTCTCCATGTCCCGCCCGCAGCCGCTGCTATGACCAATGGGAGAGGCACACTTGTATCTGTGAACCAGGTAAGTTAGCAGAACGCTTTTTTGACATTGCTGTTGCTGAGGAAGGAGTAAAAATGTGTTTGTTTGTAGCTGTAAATTGGCGTCGTGATGCCATGAGGCTGGCAGTGTCTGGACAGGTAGAGATAAGGTGTAATTTATATTGTCTGCAGGTACACAGTGCAAAGTTTATTGGTGTAGGAGAGAAGCTGAGGAGGAAGAGCAGAGATAGAACAACAAATGAGCAGAGAAAAGACACGTAAAGGATAAAACAGAGATCCCACAGAGGAAAGTCTCACTTTAAGACTTTTAAGCAATACAATTTGATGTTCAGGAGCGTTATTATTTTATTCTCCACATTTCCTCCTCATAATGGGCAGGATACGGACATTTTATTATATAAAAAAGTGCAGGTAAACCATGCAGCTTTTCAGCAGTTGCTAACAGGAAACGCCGGGAAAGAAAAGTTGCAACTGGAAGCGTGAGATGAAAGTGAAAGTGAAAGTGGATGTACAGTATAGTTTGTTAACGGGGAAGAGCTTCAGGGGCTCACTGGGAGAGGAAGCGGAAAGGAGCTGTCGTCTCATCCTGTGTTAGCCCAGCAGCTAATGCTAACGGCTGTGCTAATTAACAGGGAGCACACAGTCAGAATAAACACAAACCCACACACACACACGAGGCAACACACAAAAACACTTGTGTAATTATTAGCTGTAATCACACAGAGTGAACTCTCTCACTTCACCACCACCATCATCATCATCATCATCATCATCATCACCACCATCATCATCATCATTGTATCTCATCGGTACAATGAGCCTTGATAACAGTTCCACAGTAAAGGCTGCTTGGAGACAAATCAAACTTTAATAAGAGCACAGAGACAACAGCAGCCACAGAGGTGATGTCTGAATAATTCCCTTTTATCCCACTGCCATACAAACACACACTCACACACACACCTCACTGTGTGTGTGTTTGTCTGAATACGAGCCCATGATCCAGTGTGACCATGTGTGATGTAATGTGAGTGTCAGTTCCCACAGGCCAAAGATTTTAGTTTTTATGTTGATTTTAAAAGGTCTGACTATACATCAAGTGAGGGGTTCTGTAAGATGTTTTTGTTTTGCATTGTGCATCTGCAGTGTTTCAGTGTAAAACTCGCAAAGGTCACAATAACCAACGGCGCCCCACCTGGACTAGAGCTAGACAGCTAGACTGTATTATTGGACACAGTTGGACAAAGAGCGAAACTGAAGCGTGAACTATAAGAAAAATCTGTGGAAGTTTTTTAAAAAGAGTGAAGTGTTTGAACAGGACTGACCTTCTACAGGCAACTTTCTACATCATTAGTGTAAATGTTGAGGACGTCCCTGTGGACTTTGGTCTCTGAAGCAAAGTCCCTGAGTCAACTGAAAATGTGGCAGTAACACCTGTCAGAGCTGACAACACGGTGGTGTGGCGGATGACTCGTCTCAGCACAAAGTTCAGCAGTTTGTGTTCTAATTGAGGAGTGTGTGTACGTGATGAGGTCACAGCCGTCATCTGTGGGTCCACGCTGTGGTTCTGTGGCATGGACACGTTTGATAGGTCGTTCAGGTTTAACGCAGCAGTCCTAGTGTGCAGTCTCATTCTTCTTTCTGACACTAACAGGTTTTTAATAAATATTGTTTTCGTCCTGATCTCACATTGTCAGAAAGAAAATAACTGTCCTCAGATGAATGTTTCGTTCAGTGAAGCCCTGACCTTTTTTGTCTTATAACGACGTCAGTTTGTCGTGTCACAGGAAAAGACAGAGAAGTGCAATAATTGTGGGTCACCCTGGTGTGTGTGCTGCTCTGGAGACATAACCTTCTCCGCATCCTGACTTTGAAAGACCAAACACACACACACACACACAGGCAGAGTGATACCTCTAATACCTGTGCTCACTGAGTCTCTGCTTCTCTCTGTCTGTCTGTCTGTCTGTCTGTCTCTCTGTCTGTCTGTCTGTCTGTCTGTCTGTCTGTCCGTCCGTCCCTCCCTTTCTCCTCTCTCCTCTGTCTCTCTCTCTCTCTCACACACACAGACACACACATTGCTTTGACAAGGCCAGTGTCATTATAAGTGGCTGAATCAAAACAGCCAAGGCCGTTCCCTTTGTCGTCTGTCAGTTGCCATGGAGAAAGTGTAAGGATGTGTAGTGCTGATAGAAAAGGAATTACTCTCTCTCTCTCTCTCTCTCTCTCTCTCTCTCACTCTCATATATATCTGTGTGTTTGTGCAGGAAAGCGTTGAAAGTCTGAAACAACAAAGAGGTTGAAGATAATCATAAGAGAACAAAGAGACAAAGAATATTTCTTGGACAACAGAGCAAAACACAATTGTATCTATTTTTAATCAGAGATAAAAATGTTGCAAATAACAAAAACCTCTTTTATTGTAATAATAATGAAAAAAACAAACAACCTAAAACCCAGCGTTTGCTGCATTTACACCTGAGGGAAACAAAAACTAAAACACCATCCCACAGAGAGTCTGCCTGTCAGGTCTTTTTGAGTCAAGGTTTGTCAGCTTTTTAAAAGTGATCCGTGATTGTTGAATATTTGAGAGTCATTTTTGGGTTCCTTGGTGACAGACAGAACATTAGGACAGAAGTTTGAACCGATGGCAGACTGGAGTAAAAATCCTTCTGGCTTCACAGGGACTCCTGTCCAACATCAGGGTTATCGTTGTTGTCACATCTACTGTAGGACCCAACAGTTTCCTTAATGGAATGGAAGAATTAAATGTTTACCATTGACTAAATAATAATCGTGAATGTGGTTGTTTATCGATTTATCGTGCAGCTCACACAGACAGCAGCTGCACCTCCTCCTCCTTTTACTGTATAATTCCAACGTGTCAAGTCAAAATAGTGAGGCCACATTCTTTTTGTTAAATTCAATTAGAAGATACGGCCTCACAAAAATGTAATAAGTTGTGAAGAACTGATGGCGTGATGAACAGACTGGCAGCCAAGGCCACGCCATTGAAACTGGTTTCTATGTAAATGTTCTATAAACGATCACAAAAACTGCAGTCTTTGTGTTTGTCAAAGCACACACACACACACACACTCACTGAAGGCGGACTCCGTTCTACTGTACTGTCTAGAGACATTCCTCCATTCATTGCTGTAAATTAAAACGGTTGCTGCTGAAAGCACTCGTCCTTGACTGAGGAAGAGGAGGTGAACAAATGAATGTCTGTCTGCAGAGTGATGGTTTTGTTCCGTGGTTTTTTCTTTCCTTTGGGTTCTTTTATGTTGGCCACACCTTTCTTGGGTCACCACGGTAGATCTTGTCCTTCCGTCTCACTCTCTCTGTTTCCTAAAATTAGTTGTTGTCAACTTTCTCACCAAACCCTGTCGACGGCTTCAAGTATCTGACCAACTTCTTATCTCCAAGCTGCTCATGTGTAACGTTCCCTCTGACCTTATCATTTCTAATCCTTTCAATCTTGGTCACCCCCCCATGAAGAGTATCAGCCTCAGGTCGACTTCCTGTCCGTCCCACGATGCCACTGTCTCTGAGCCGTGCATCGTAGCAGATTTCTCAAAGCTTCTTTCTTACAGACCTTCCTTTTCATCAACTCTGGCTTCATCCATCTGGTCCACTGGACCCAGACAACTGTGCCAGCCTCTTCCATTGTCTCCACCTCTTTTGTCCACTGTTTACTGCATTGGTTGGTCCATCTGTATTCATCCATTCACTGTATATGAAGATGGACTGTGTTATTAGGCTCCTGTGTTGCTGCATTAATAAAGATTATTCCATCCATAGAGCCCTCGGTTGGTGATATTTTCTTTTGCAGTATATTCCTCTGGTCGTGGAGCTGGAGTGTCGTCTTAGTCCAATTATATTTTAATCCTACTGTTATTTCAAAGACTCCAAAGACAAGAACTGTGCAGGTTTGTACTTAGTACCTTAAACGTGTGAGTGAAGCACTTTGCTTTAGTCATTAGATTAGGGGTCATTAGAAAGGGGTGTGTATGTGTGTGTGTGTGAGAGAGAGAGAGAGAGAGAGAGAGAGAGAGAGTCCTGAGAGAGGCCTGTATTAGCATATAAGAGGCTGCTGTTTTTATATAGAGTGTCTGGGGATTGCAGTGAAGTGTATGATGGATTTGTTCACAGTGTGGCATGGAGAGCTGACTGAAGTGAACAGTGCTGTGTTGAAGTGCTTCCATTAACAGTAGTGGAACGTGATGTTTTTTTTTTTGGGAAAGTGAACGTCTGTCCTGATGTTTCTTGTCCTGGTCCCACCTCGTTTCGAATGCTACAGTTTACGAAAACTCCACTTTCTCTTTGAAGATTCTCTTAATGCTCGGCTTGAGTTTTGTGGTTCAGACTCTGCTTGTTTTCCATGTAATTCCATTTCACTGAAGTGTTTTGTGGTCCAGTAGATAATAGTTCTTTAATGCACATTTGTGGCTGGTTTTGTGCCGACGTCATTATGACTCAGCTCTGTTGTTTATTTTCAATGATGACTTTATGTGGACAGGATGTTCTTTGACTTTTCATTTCCTATTACTATATTTGTATCGTCTGTATCATATAAAAATGTAACATGTTTATTAAAACTTAAAAAGAAACCTGATGATTTTTACTTGTACAAAAACGTGTGTGTACTAAAAAACTCAGATCCCTCTGTAACAGAGGTCGAATCGTGGGCTGAATGTTAACTGGGATTTTTTCTTTTCTCCATTTATTGAAATCTACATTTTTTGCTGTCTGATTTTCTCCTCCAGGTTACTATGGGAGAGGCTGCACTGACGCCTGTCACCTGAACCCCTGTGAAAACGAGGCCCAGTGCCACAGGAAACCCAGCTCGTCCCACGGATACATCTGTGACTGCGGCGACAACCACTACGGACAGTACTGCCAACACAAGTACGCTCACACACACGTACACACACGGTGTGCCTTTGAGAGGCCAGTGCTGACATCACTGTTGGTCACTTTAAAAATGTATGATATGATGTGTTCAATGACCTGACAGTTTGTGCTAATTTCTCACTTAGGAAAGAAGCCTACGCTCACTATGTAAAAAGGTGGTACAGCTCTGCAGCTTTGTCTGATAGTGAAGGCTGGCCTCAAGCTTTTTGGATCCTATTTTCTATTATGTTCTCTTTTTTTAATCGCTCTGAGCATTGTTCAAACCCCAGCAGCAATATCTGCCTAATTTGGAGAAGAGATTCAGCATCTGAATTATCTTGTCCAAGTTGCTTAATTTGTTTTTATTTTTGAGGAAATGTACATTGGAATTTGCACAACCTGTGTGAGGCTCAAGTGAATGAGGAAAACAATCAGATTGAGAGAGATAAAGGATGTGTTGGAGAAACCTCACTGAACAGCAGAGACTCAGCAGATTCACTAGTCTGTCTGGGTCTCGGCTTGGTTTCAAAAACAATTAATAGATAACATAAGTTGAAAAAAAGACATGTTCTTACTCACATTTATGGTCCAGACGTAGAGGCTGCTCCAGTGGACTGCAGTTGACTGATGAGTTCATTTGACCACTCCATTGGGAAGAGAATAAAAAGCTCCAAATGTGTTTTAATGCATAAATGCCACAGTTTGGAGAATGAGCTTCACTTACTGTGAGTCAGCATTTAGTATCAGCATTAAGTGCATGTTCTTCCAGCTCATTTCCTGATGTCAGATGCAGCCTTGCCTTTCTGTTTTCTCTCCTCGCTCCCTTCCATCCTTATCACTGGCTGCCTCGCTCTTTTACCTGCATCTCTTTTATTCCAGCTCACAAGTTGCACAGTGTTTACAAATCTGATGGTAAAATTATACCATTAAAAAAAGTGATGAAAATGATTCATAAATATATGTATATATTTATATACATATATGTGTAAATATATATACATTATATATTTATATATGTATATATATGTATGTATATATGCAGTACATATATGTATATACATATACATGCAGATATATAAATATATATTTTCTCATGTATTCTTCTGATCCTTTCCCGTGTGTTTGTAAAGGATCGATCAACAGTGTCCCAGAGGCTGGTGGGGGTCTCCGACCTGTGGACCGTGCCACTGTGACATCAACAAAGGTTTTGACCCCGACTGTAACAAGACCAACGGACACTGTCACTGCAAGGTGAAGAGAAAACACACACACACACACACACCCTAACACACTGACACCGCTCACACTCTTGTGGTTAGTGGTAGTAAGGCCTGAACCACTCTGCTGCTGCAGATTATTAAGGAGATAATGGTTTAAGACCATTACACCCATTACCATCAATGGGAACGTGAGAGGATTTCACTGAGGCTGTGGTTTAACCACACACACGAGAGTGTGATGGCCTCACAGGCTAATCCAGACTGATACGCTGCATTAACCAGGACAGGATTATCATCATTACGACATGATGGGTTGTCACTGGTAATCCTGACCTTAATCTGATCATTTGACTCTCATCTGTAATCACTGATTTGATCAGTTTGATCTGAACCTGACGGACATTCACTCACAATTTAATGCAGCTGTTTTATTTAAATAATATTTCTGTCTGCCTGTCATTTTAATTATTGAATTATGAATTATTATTGTATTTTTGCATTACTATTGTTTTCAATGTTTATTATTTATTTTTCTCCTTATTTCCTTCATCATAGAAACAAACCTTACTCTGATCTGACCCATTAAAATCATTAAAATCCCAACTTCAACCAAACTGTAAACTTCAAATGCCCTCTACCACAGTGCAATAATAATATACTATAATACGTTCTAAACAATTTTCCCGATGTCTCGATGATGATGGTTAGACCTGCTCACTCCCTGACATTTGAAGGAGAAAATCAAATGTTGAATGTGCCCTTGAACACTTTGTCTAAATATTATATTTGCCAAATTCACTGACATTTAAAGGCGATGGGCAGCTGTAATGAGTTTATTATACCTCACTGTCAATGTGAAAAAAAAAAACCATGAATAACATGGAATATCCAAAATGAAACCAACCATCTAATCCCTCAGAGAAACCTTCGTCTGTCTAAACCATAGACATCAGTGTTCTTTTTTCATTTCATTCTCTGTGCAACCAGTCCAGCTGTGTTCCATTCTAAACCAGTATAAAATCCATCAGTGAGGATCGTTCAAATGAAACTGAAGCTCTGTGGAACTACATCAGGTGCACTCTGTTGTCATTTCCACAGGGAAATTGCATCATCAGTGTTAGTAAATGACCTAGTGAAGTAATACATTATCATAATTCTCAAACACTGTGTTCGTGCTGTTCCTTGGAACAACAAGGAACTGACGAGGTTAAAATAAAACAAATAAAACAGCTGGAGGCAAACCCTGTTGTCAGCGAACACAAAATAACATTTCATTCCACCTTGGAAATAAAGAGTCATCTACTGTAGTGCAGGAGATTGATGTCTCATTTTTTAAAAATGTGCCATGACTTTACTGCAGTATTTCCTAGCTCAGTTCTTTAGCCTTTTGTCCGTGTACAATATTGCAGTATTATATATTTGTGACTATATTTGTATTCAGGAGTTCCACTATCGCCCGCGGGGCTCCGACGCCTGCCTGCCGTGTGACTGCTACCCTGTCGGCTCGTTTTCCCGGTCATGTGACCTAGAAACAGGCCAGTGTCAGTGCAGGCCCGGCGTGATTGGTCGGCAGTGCAACACATGTGACAGCCCCTTTGCTGAGGTCACAAATTCAGGCTGTGAAGGTGAGAATGACCGAAGCTGGTGAACGTTTTCATTTTATTATTATCAGCAGGGAATGTGAACATTTTCCCGAGTGTCAAGACAAACCTGACAAAATGATAGTGGACTTTTACATGTGTGTTAGTGTGTTTGTGTGTTTGTATATTGTGTTTAATTTCCTATGTTGTTCTTCTTCTCTGCAGTCATTTACGACGGTTGTCCAAAGACCATCACTCAGGGCATCTGGTGGCCTCGGACCAAATTCAACCTTCCTGCTGCAGTTCCCTGCCCCAAAGGCTCCGTCGGTCTGTTATCACTTCAACATTGACTGGTTATATTTTTACACAACTGGAACTGGTCGTTGTCATTAATGTGGTATGAGGATGTCATCTGTGGACTCTGACGTCTGTGTGACCATCGCAGGTGCAGCTATCAGACACTGTGATGTGGACAGAGGTTGGCTTGAACCAGACCTTTACAACTGCACCTCGCCTCCATTTGTGGAGCTCAACGCTGCGGTACGTCCACACGAGTCATGAATCATGAACACATCAGTATGTTGATAAAATAAGTTTTTGATCATTTTCTATTTCTTTATTTTTATTATTTGTAGGTTTTTAATCTTTAGAATTGAAACCATGTTATTAAACTGAATTGATCACCAATACTGTAGGAAAACAGGAATGATGTTATCGTCTGTCTGCGTCATGCACAGATGTAAAGAACATGCAGGAATAACTTTGAATGGGTCAGAGGTCATTCTGTGGTGCAGACAGTTGTTATCAACAACCATACAGCCCATCAAATGTATTTATACTGTTAAATACACTGTATCTATATGTGTTTAGTTGGATTCCCTGGAGCGCAACGAGACCGAGCTGAACACCATCATGGAGAAGAAACTTGCCCACCAGCTGAGGGACATCACCGAGGCCACCGCCCGACTCTACGGCAACGACCTACAGATCGCAGAGAGGCTGTTGTCCCGCCTCCTGACCTTCGAGATCCAGCAGACCGGCTTTGGACTCACCGCTACACAGGACGCACATTTTAATGAGGTAAAAAGAAACACTGACTGCAACATTTATTATAATATGATTGTAAATGTTTATTTAATTCAAACAAGATTTTCATGTGAGACAAGAAGCTGAACTTCTGAAAGAAAAATGTTTGCTCTCAGCCAGAGCTCTCTAATGCTCAGCCACTGCTCAGGTCTAAAAGAAGCCACCGCCTAGGAGCAAGGCATCATTCCTGGAGTACAGTATTTCATGGAAATAAACCACACCCTGTACTGTTGGTTTTTAATATAATATATACTGTATTTATATATATTCTGGCTGCACAGTGGTGGGAAGTAATGGACTGAAAATCTAATTGTCTTTTGGAATTACTTAAATGTTTAAAGAAGTGTTTTCAAAGATTAAAAGTTCTAGGTTTAATTTTTCAAAAAGCACAGTAACAAAAAAAATCCATTCAGGCAGTTTCGGTCCTACAGCTCTGTTCCAAATCAGTCGTGTTCATAGTCTGACAGGATTAACATGAATTTCTTTATACTGCACATTTCTGACAGTCTTCAGTTTCATATTTAAAGCATTTAATAAACTGTTTACTGAACTCCCTTTGTGAATCACTCAGACCCAGTAAATACCTATTACAACTAATTGCCCACCGTGGTTCAAAGTGTTAACATTTTATGGAGTGTTGTAGCCTAATTAGAAGACTTTTGAAGGTACGTCAGGTCTGCAGTTGGCCAAGAGTCAGTTGGAGAGACAGTTAGTGAAGTGCGAAAATCAAATGGAATGCCTGCTAATGCCAATGCTAATGTGTGAAAACAGATTATTAGATTAGATTGGCATATCAGCTCAACAACACGTCAGACAGAACGAGGAGAGACAGGAAAACATGCCGCTGAGGTTGAACACTCATCACACACATTTTATTCCTGCATAAATTATTAAAAATAACACTGTAATAAACATGACAGATTGTTGGAGCTGCAGATGGGAAAAGGAATAGCTGAAATCGTGGCTTTCATCAAACCTCACCTACCGCAAACAAAATAGAGCAGATTATCATTTCAAGTTTCCTTCACTCTATAAATAACAATGCACTGTTACCCCTGTGTGATTTACATCTGCCCCCGCTCCTCCACGTGCTCAGACTTATGCTCTTTGTAATCATACCTGGGCAGACAGAGGGAATGAACCTAGAACCAATCAAATGGTGGGTCTGGTACAGTAACTGCTGCTGCATCAGTCTGAAAAAAAATTAATCCTGGTGCATTTATATCCAGCACCCTGACATTATCATGAACAGCTCCACTGATGACATCACACCAGATCACTTTATGGAAAATGTTAACGTTTCTACAGCAGCTCAAACACACGTCATGTGTCACATCACTCTGCTGCCGACAGGAAATCAGCCGTCCACCAATCAGGCGACTGTGGCTGCTGAGTACGACTATTTCTGTTTTTCTGTAGTATTGGTTTGAATATTACAGTGTCTCATACTGTATATAATAAAACCTGCCTGGGTAGTTTAGTACAAGTAATGCATTTTTAGAACTTGATATATTTCTGTGCAGTGGTTGATAAGGACGTCTGTGTTAGCCCTGCCCTGCAGTTCTTAGCCACTCACTTGTTAGTATGAAGCTAAGGATGAGTTGCTATAGAAACGGAGTAAGTCTGGTGATAATATTTGATAGGTTGATAGAAAAATTACCTTTTTCAGTACTTCAAAATATTTAAATAAGAACCAGCGTCACAGTGGGTTTTTTTCTTTTTAACGTGGGCTGCAGGCTGACGCCTGGGTTATATGTTGATGAACAGATTAGTAGGTTGGAATAAACTGAATGGGAACAAAGATGAGGGATGGTTTTTGTACTTCTGTCCTCGTGTTGCTGCAACAAGTGAATCAGTAATATTCAATCGAATCTTATCTACACAGTTGGTTTGAAAAAACTGTCTAAAAGACGAGAGATTAAACTAAAAATGTTCCTGAGGTTTTCAAAACAAGATATTAGCATCTAAAGGAACAGTTAAGCTTGAAAATAAAATCTTAAGCTCTAAAGTTGAAAACGTCAGTTAGCCGTGGTCTGACAGATGTTTGACAACGTACAAAAGTCCTTGGTTAATAAACGATGTTGCTATAGCAACAGAGAAACGCCTTTAATCCATCCCATAATTAATGAAATGAAGACATGCTGACATTTGTTGTGATTACATTCAGTTTGACGGCGGTAAAGAAACCTACAGTAGGTTTTCTCTGGATTTTCTCAACGCTGCAGCAGCGATGATTATCACCACGGTACAACCTCAGCTTGTCTGACCTCTGACCTCAGGTCCAGACTCTCATGTCAACCCGGTCACCCACTCTGCACCTCATCATCCATTTATCTGGATGACAGATTTTCCAGGATTACACTTAAGTCCTGTAGTACTGATAAGAACCTGACGTCTGACTTCAAACTGTTCCAGTCCAGAGGAACAGGTGAGATAAGAACACAGTTACTATAGCAACGCAGCCGTGGCTGCAGGTACGCTGGAGAACGCCACTCCAGAAGGACAGGAACCTTTCATGTTCCTGCTGTGATCAGATCAATGGACACACTTTTACACACAGTGAGTCCAAAAATGGGGAAAAGTGAATCAAATATAATTTAGTGGAATAGTTTGTAACAGTTAATGAGACCCGATGTGATGGAAACAGAAAATAACGTGCTACACGTTTGAGTTTGACTGACACTCGCTTTTTTAAGAGATCAAATGAGATGCTCCAACCTGTCAGTCGTGCAGACTGGCTCCCAGCCTTCGTCTGCCTCCTCACTGTGATTGTGTCGTCTGCTGTCACTTCAAATTTCCTCGCATCTTATTTTGTTTGTGCGCCTTATTTTTCTGTCATGTCTCCCCATAGAGAAACACAGGAGATTATTTTGCAGTGAAATGAGAGACTAAATTCTTTTGATTTAAAAAAAAAAAAAACATTTTTGAAAAACAAAAAGACTTTCCTGGTCTTTTTTGGTCTTGTACTAGGTGGTTGTGGGTTAAATGTTTTTGTCCAAGAGTTACATAGAAACAATATAATACTCATCATTCACAAATACATAGACATATAAACATATAGTCATACAAAGTAATACTAAAATTTCGTTCCAGAATATTATTGACTACTGCAGCTTCCCACCGTTCTCCACTCTTGCCTCATTTGCAGCGCCATCTACGGTTCAATACTTTTCTCCATATGGCAGAGTATTTTATTTCCCTTGTTTGTCTGAAGGTTTGTCTGTGAATGTCTGCCCCCCATGGTATAATGTAGGAGTGCAGGGCTTTATTGGATCTGCTGCAGCCCGACTGTAGAAAATGATCTGAAACACTTTGTCTCCTTCTCTTCCTCTGTTATTCACTGATGCTTTGTTCATTCACAATATATTGCAAACCACGCAATCCACGCTATTTGTTTCATTTAAGCAGTATAAAAAACGAGTTTCACAGATTCATTTCATCCTCAAATTAATTTTTACCTTCTCCTCATAAGACTGGCCGCCGTCATGAAACCTCTTCTGTTCTGAGCTCCCATCTCTCCACTGATTACAAGGAATTTCTGCTCTCAAATGATTCTGGGTTTGAAAAGCCCCTCGGGCTTCATCATCTGCTCTCTGCATATTTTACTTGTCTGCAATCCATTATTACACAGTCAGTGTTTGGCTCTGAGTCTCAGCCGCTCAGTCAAGTGTCCTTCTTCCTGTCAGTTGCTCTTCACTGACCTTTTGCCTCTGACGACACGGTGCAGAGATTTGATTCTTTATTCAGTCTGAACAAAGTGCCAACACTGCCTCTGTGGTTGGCCCTGAGCAGGAGAGCAAAAAAAGATCATGTCACTCGCTTAATGCCTTTCCTTCCACCGAGTCTGGCTCCTGTTGGCTTTAATTTATTCCTCTGTCTCCTCTTTGAGTCCCTGCAAACTGTGTTGGTGAACCACGTGTAGCCACAGTTATAAACAAAGTGAAAGAAAAAGAGTTAACTAATGAAATTAAGCACTTGTAAAAATAAGTAATAGGTTTTATGATGACAACTTTTTTTTAATCAAATTCTAATAGGTTTTATGATGACAACTTTTTTAAATCAAATTCATATTAATATTATTATTATTATCATTATTATTGGTCAGTGCGGATTATTATTATTATCATCATTATTATTGGTAAGTGCGGTGACTGTTTAACTCCTCCTACTTTCCTAACAGCATTTATTTCTTCTCTTCTCAGAACGTCCTGCGGGGCTGCAGCGTGCTCTTGGGTCCGTCCACCACTGGACTTTGGCGAGCTCTGGCCCAGAGTCAGAACCACATCCCTGGGGGCGGTCCGGCCGAGCTCACGGAGCTGTTGGAGCAGTACACCCAGACTCTGGCTCAGAACATGAAGCTGACGTACCTAAACCCTGTGGCGCTGGTGGCTCCCAACATCGGTGGGTTTGACGACGTCTGCTCTTACCCACAGAGACACAGGCGTGACACAGTCGCCGATGCCTGGCAGATACTGTAGAATAGAATAAGACACTAATGAAGTCTGAATCATTACAGGTGATTCATGGCAGGTTCTTCATAATGCTTTAAATCACAGCTGAGAAATCAGATCGAAGGAGTCAGCGTGGAGCGGGGGATAAATTCTGCTAATGCAAATTATGATGTTTAACCTGCAGCAGCAGCAGCAGCAGCAGCAGCAGCAGCAGCAGCAGCAGCAGCAGCATACAGTAATTAATTTTTACACACACACGTAGAGACAAGCTGCTGATGTTGCACACATACACACACTCTGGCCCACTATACATCATTTTAATACTTGGTGCCAAATATGTAATACCATAATTATAGTAACAGACACACACACACACACACACACACACACACACATATACTCACATACTCACTCACAGTATTGCAAACACACACACACCACAGAGAGGAGTAGCAGCAGTAACTGTGACTGGATACACACACACAGACACACACACAGACACACACACACACTGAGGTGAGGCTGTCAGCCACACACAGTTCTACAGTCGTCACAGCAGTAATCTCAGAGGAAAAGGAAAATATCCTCCACTCTATTGGACGACATTACATTTTAATTATCGTTTCAATAACTCCACACGGCCAACTCTCACAGATTATAGATAAGTTTAGTTGTATTTGTTGTTCTTCTTCTTTCTTTTCCATTTTTTCTTCTTATTTCCTTCTTGTTGTTAAACTGATAGTTAATGCTGGTAACTGTGAACATCTTAACAAAATACTCTCTTGTTACAAATATGCTGTTAAAATGGATATTTGAAGGGTTACTGTGAATAGACTAAAGTAATGTCCTTGTATTGAATGTACTGACATTTGTACTTTAACAATCTTTAACATGTTCACCGTATGAACATGTTTGGCCAAATGCATTTCTTGTTGTTGTTGTTGTTGTTGTTGTTGTTGTTATACTTCGACTCTTCATCGATGTTTATTTCTTACGTTCTTTAGTCATGAACCTCGACCGTGTTGACAACCACACCTACGTGCGCCGCCGTTTCCCACGTTATCACACTGCACTGTTTCGTGGCCAGGCTGCGTGGGATCCCCACACTCATGTCATACTGCCCCCTGCTGCCTTGGTGCCACAGAGACAGCAGCAACACAACTGGAAAGAAAAAGATCGAACGGAAAAAGAACGTAAGAGAAGAGAAGATGCCAACACACCGGAGTGTCTGAAAGTTCAAACCTAAACTCACACTGACTTCTCTGTTTCAGCCTCCGCTCCTCAGAACACTGCCGCAGCCCCTGTTGGCAGCACATCGGCCAATCAGACGGGAGAATACACAGCAGCCAGGCGCTCTGTTTCTGTGCCAGAGCCGCCCCTCACCATCATCATACTGTTGATCTATAGAAGTCTGGGTGCTGCCCTTCCTCCCAAATACCACACCGACCGGCGGGGAGTGAGGTGGGGACTAGACGCACGCAGAACAATAAAAGTCGGATTAAAGCAGAACTCTCTGGTGTACGATAAAAATAGAAGCAAGGTTGGATCCCAGACACACAGCATTATTATTCTATATGGTGGTGTTTGGGCAATTCTGTCAACAGTCACCTTGGAATGAAGAATGAAACTGAAAATGAACAACACTGTTTGTTCGGAAGAGTTTAATTGAAAGTTGTTATCGCAGCTTTTAATGAAGCTCCAGGACGCAGGTCCTAAAGAGAGCAACACAAACGCTTGACTGTATGAGAGCGCCAGTTACATTTACAGTGTGTTGGATACATTTGTGTGTGCGTACAAGAATATGAGTGGGGGCCAGTTGACCTCGGTACCATCACCACCATCAGGTCTAACAGAAACTCAGAAACAGCGAGTATGTTCAAACAATTGTCAAGGTCTTCCAGGAACCAGAAAACAGATGAGTAGCGTCTCCCATCAATGGGGGGCACACATGAGGTCAGGCTGGTCAGTTCAGTGTTTTTCCACTGACTCCATGAGTTTCAGTCCAAGTCAGAATATCATTTTGCCATAATAGTAGCATGAAAAAAAAACCATACAGTGTGTAGTATTATTTCTCTACCCCCCTCTATACCCAGGCTTCCCAGACACCCAGTAATGAACTCCCCAGTGGTCAGTGTCTCTGTCTACAACAACCAGACGTTTGTCAGTGGACACCTGGAGCAGCCCATTCTGCTGGAGTTCAAGCTGCTGGAGACAGCCAATCGCAGCAAACCTCTGTGTGTCCAGTGGAACCACAGCAGTCAGTGAGTACACATGAACATGTGCTACTATACACATGTCCAAACAAACACATGTTCACTGGGATAATGGAAGGAAGGAAAGTGAACTCCTTGTCATTGCGACACAACCAAATGTGACCTCTGCTTTTAACTCATCACTGTAGTCAGCAGGGGGCAGCTTGAGCACCCGGGGAGCAGTGTGTGGGGACGGTGGGATTTATCTATCTATCCATCCATCCATCCATCCATCTATCTAGATCCATTGTCATGCTAATTAATCATGTTGATAATTAGTTTAAATAATTACATCCTTTACATCCATGAATCACAGCAGGGGTCACCAAGTTTATTTGTCACAGGGTCAGAGTTTTTCTCTGCCAGAAACTCATTTCTGTCTAACATTATTATTGGATGTGTCCATGGGCTGAAGTACAGTACATATAGCGGTGTATTTTCCATGTACACACACACACACACAGTAATTCTAGAAGTTTTTGCCTGTTTTCTTGATTTAACCACCCATGTATGTTCTAACTGACATTAACTGACATTAACTTTCACCTGTGATTAAACATTAACATACTCTCTGTCTGTCTCTCTGTCTCTCTGTCTGTCTGTAGGCAGGACACAGAGGGCTGTTGGATGGTCAGGGACTGTACGGTGGTGTACAGGAACACCTCTCACGTCCGCTGTCAGTGCCAGAGACTGGGCACCTTCGGCGTGCTGATGGACAGTTCACACAGAGAGGTTAGTGAGGTGTCGGTGGTCAGACGCTGACCACACATGAATAAGAATCTTCACTTTCCCAGGTTCTAATTGGTTCTAACATTACATTGTGTCTCAAAGTTACTATGAATGACAACAGTGATTGGTGTCTTTTATTAACTGCTGTATTTCATCTACATGATGAATCAAAACTCAGAGTTTGACCTGATCCTCTTTAAACAAAAACATGACATTTTTTCTCTTTACTAACTTTACTGTCAACAACACAGATACAGTTCTGTTGTCATCCTGTCTTTGGCTGTAGATGCTAAACAGAAAATACGTTTATTAATAAGAGAACTCCAAACTTGATTTATTCTCCCAGATACGGGATCAATAAAGTTCTTCTCATTATTATAATAATAATAGAAATAAGAATAAGAATAAGAATGATATTATTATTATTACTCTCTTTATTACGACATGAATTTTTTTATTTGCAGGAAAATTATGAAAATCTTCGTAGTTTATTTTGATTTAGAAAATTGTGAAAGCAAACCAATGGAAAAGAAACTGAGACAATTGGAGCTGAATTTAAATAAATGAAATGGTTTGGTTTCAGCTTTTATTCCTTCAATTACCTCATGAATTGTCATCTTTACCACAGTCTGTTCTATTCCTCCTTTCGCACGGCTTTTCTTCAGCTCTGCATTCTTACTGTCGCTCGACTTTTCCCTTTGATTCTTCTCCGTCTCCATGCAAAATAATAACCTGTCCCTGTCCCTGTCCCTGTCCCTGTCTCTTGCTCTCTTGCTCTCTCTCTCTCTCTGAGCAGCAGCTGGAAGGCGATCTGGAGATGCTGGCGGTGATCACCTACACCTGTCTCTGCTCCTCCATGCTGGCTCTCCTCCTCACTGTGCTGGTGCTCTCCTGCCTCCAGGGCCTGAAGTCCAACACCAGGAGCATTCATTCCAACACAGCAGCAGCAATGTTGCTGTCAGAGCTGGTTTTCCTGCTGGGGGTCAATCAGACTGAACAGCAGGTATGGACCGTGTTGGTCGGGTGTGTTTTTTCTTTGTAGCTTTGTGAGTGGGTGTTTGTTTTTTTTAACATTTTAGGCCTAAAAAAACACTATAGTCCAAAGTTTGAGGCTAAAATGTAAAAAAAACAAACTAAACTTTTCTATTTAATTGTTGTGTTTATTTGTCCAGAGTTTTTCCCCAAAGCAACCTGCTCCTTGTTGATATCCACTTAACTTGTGTCTTAAATGGAGCTGCGTAGAAGTTATTAATATAAATTAAGGCTTTGGTTTACTGTTATAAAACAATGATTTATTTCACTGAATGTTTTATCCCCACACACTCAACTCTTTAATAGCTTTAAGTAACAGCATGTATATATATATATATATATATATATATATATCAAAAGTATAGGTTAGTCACAGCCTGAGCAGATGGTCGCTAAAGCTATGAATATTGATATCATGATCATTAATGATTAATCCAGATCCATCTACAGCTTCACTGGAATTAAGCCGCTTTTGTTTTTGACAGTGCCATAAAAGCTAAAAGTCAGAGAAGATCTTTTTTTAAAATATGAATTTACCCATGTAAAATATTTCAGTTCTTTACTCAAAGTGTGATCAAAGTAGAAACCAGTATGATGAAAGATTTCAACCTTGTAAAACTCCTATACCAAAGGCCAGGATTGGTCCATATCACACACAGACAAAGTTTCCTAGTTAAATACTACATTTTTTTCTTCTTCTCCTTTACCGTATATATCCTGTCCTTCTTTTAATGAGTTTTCATGACCAATTTCCCACCTTCAGTTACATTACGAGTGTGTGTTTTTCAAGAACAGCCTGGAGACAGAAAGAGAGCCAGAGCAACAGAAGTCTGTGCTCAGTCAACTTGAACTCTAATTAATTAGCTTCTCTCCTCCACACAGTTGACTCCTGAACTCAAACACCACCACTGGTCCCTGCTCTCAGAATAATATCTTCTCTAATTTATGTTTACTACATTCCGGAGAACGTGTCAGGCTCTTCCAGGCCCTGTGAGTCAGTGCGCAGGGCCAGACTGATTTTTAGGGTCTGTGCATGTTTGAGTTTTCTTGGCTTTTCGACAAGCTCGCAGTGTGTATATTCCTGTGTGTGTAGTGGGAGTGTGAAATCGAACGTCTGGCTGTGTGAGGGCCGGAGCTGCAGCTATTTTAGTGTTGTGTCTGTCTGTGCTGCCAAGAGTTTTCTCTCAGCATCACTGCACCTCAAAAAGATAAAATGTTTCTGTGTTTATCAGGCAAAATAATCGCACAGCGTGCGGGCAGAGCCAGTGTTAGCATACAGTACCCAACACACTCAGAGAGCAGACTGGTGTGAAAACTGACGGGAGCTTCTGTAATAATAACTGCTCCACATATAGATGTTTACGCTTTTTGCTTTTTATTATGCACCATAATAAAAGCAGTAAAGTATCTACAGTAGATACAGGTTACATGTACAGTTAGCAGGTTTGATGTTCTGGATCCAGGAAATCACTGTTTACATTGAAATAATACAACAAAAATGGAAAATAGAATAATAATAGATAAAATAATAAGGATATTGACTGACACACTTGTTATCAGGCTTTACATTGATACCAATACTAGTATTAACAATAATACTAATTCTAATTCTACAACTACTGTTTGGTCATGAAATCATTTTAAATAAAGTATATGAATTTAAATGATTGATTCACCCACATAGACGTCCGTTGGTTTTCATTCATTTTTGCAGTAAAGATGAGCTGTTATTCAGTGTCTCTTCACTCCGAGTGATCTTTTCCCATCAGACCCAGCAAACGAAGTAGAACAAGGGATCCTTTGGAATAAACCGCTTCAGAAATGCTTCTGTGCAGCCTGAGGGGGTTTTTTTCAGAGAAAGCTTAAATGCTAATGCCCTGCATTATTCATGGAGAATCGCTGCCTAACCAAACAGCTGCTCTTAACTGAGGAAAGCAATTTGGGAGTTTTTTCTTGCTCCGACTGACTTAAATATTGGGATTAGTTTGTGCTGCATGCAGCAAACCATGGCATTTGGATGACCTCGGAAAGTTCTGGAAGATTTCACCAGCACTTTGCTTCAAATATGAACATTTGAGATTTTTAAGGAATTTCTTTTAGCTAAAAAAGTAAGAACTCATAATTTAACAACTGAGATCCATAATAATAAACTTTCACAGTAAGAACTCATAATTTAACAACTGAGACGATCCATAATAATAAACTTTGGTTTTCATCCTTTGTATTTGTTTTTTTTTTCTTTTGTTTATTTATTTGGCTAAATAGTCACTTGTTACTGTGAATATTTTAGAAAATGAATTCTGCCCACCCCACCCTCCTCTGAGTATTCTCTGGTACCAGTGGTGCTAAATTTCACAGCCATAATTGCATTAAAGCAGACAGTCTCGTCTGTTATTCCTGTGACGACTCGCATTAACATTAAAAACACACATTTATATTTTTTACTGCTATTTCGGGGGCTGTCGACTGTAAGACGCCACCATTAATCCTGCTCATTAGTACGGCTGCTAATTAAATCAAACCTGCCTGACAAGTCACATCTGAAGTACGTGTTTACGGTACAGTTCAGTACAGTACGGTATAGTTAGTGTAACTGAGGTGTAATTCTTCTGTCTTCCTGTAGTTCCTGTGCACAGTAGTTGCCATCCTGCTGCATTATTTCTTCATGTCCACCTTTGCGTGGATGTTCGTGGAGGGACTTCATATCTACAGGATGCAGACAGAACAGCGCAACATCAACTACGGAGCCATGAGGTTCTACTACGCCATTGGCTGGGGCGTGCCTGCCATTATCACAGGTAACTGAGAACACTGTTGCCACATATTATATAAAGTTTTTTTATATACATATATATGTATATTTCTTTGATGAAAATGTGTCTGTGCGTCCATGTTTATCTACAAAGACAGTCTAATATCTTCCCTTCACCACGTTCTATCATACAAACCAACATGTAAACTGCTGCACGTGCACCTGTCAGACATGAGACGTTCACTGTACGTCTGGTTGTGCTGATAACTCACTTTTTGACATTCACATTAAACTGCTCTCAGTGACATTTTAATACAGAGATAGTGGAAGTGCACACAGACAGGTAATTTCATCTGTGACACTCTGCAGAAAAACGTCCTCTCTGACTGCTTTCTTCTCTCCCCGGCTGTCACACACGCACACACACACACACCCAGTCACTGCATATCTTTTTGGTGGTGTTTTTATCTGTTTGGACTTTTATCATCTCACCACAATTCATTTTCCTTTTTTTTTTTCATTTTCATTCTTGCAACCTTGACAATTTTGTCCAGACAAGAATGAAAACTTCTCCTGCATCAATGATTGGTGCTTGTTGTATGATATGTTGTTTGAGAATAAAACAGTCTTCCTGTGAGTTAACTGCTGTGTGACATCACACTGCTTTGTCTCCTGATGCTGTAATTACTGTTTTCATTAGACATGAACATTTTTGCCTTTCATTCATGGACATGTATCAGACCTGCGCTGTCTTAATGTGACTGAACACGGACCTGATCTGACTGACTGATGGTCTCTTCACTGCAGGTCTGGCTGTAGGACTAGATCCAGAAGGTTACGGAAACCCAGACTTCTGCTGGATCTCTATCTCTGATAAACTCATCTGGAGCTTTGCTGGTCCTATTGTCATTGTCATCCTGGTAACTGTCCTCCTGGTTATCTGCTCTGGTCTAGTTACTGATTGTGTGTATTCATTAGAGCTAAGTGCACTTTCCATGTTTTTCTACTACATGATGCTCCTGTGAGTCATGTTCTTCAGCTGTACGGCCTTTTCCACATTGATTCTCTTCCATCTGTTTATCTTGGTCCCTGGGACCACTAACTGCAGCACTGACGTGGCTGAGAAGGCACTTAGAATGTTGTCTAACCATTTGTACTGATCTTCTTAGATGAACGGAGGGATTTTCACGATTGTAGCCAAGATGTCCTGCAACCCGTCACAGAAGGAGACCAAGAGGCTGCCTGTCATGTGAGTTCGTACCCGAAGGACAGAGGGAACAGTCGTTATCGTTAGACACTATCAGACTGTCCTTAACATGATTGGTCTTCAGTGAAAAGACGGCTGTCCTGAGAGCTTTCAGGAGTATAGTTGGACAATAGCTGTAATTCTTTAGCCTCAAAATATCAGGACTAGTGCTACGCAACATGGACTATAACCTTGCTTTTTTTACTTTTTTTTTTTCTTCTTCCTTCCGTCTCTCTTATCCAGTTCAACCATCCGAAACGCCTTCTTCCTGCTGCTGGTGGCCACCTCCACCTGGCTCTGTGGTCTTGTGGCTGTGAACAACAGCATCCTGGCATTCTACTACATATTTGATATTCTGTGCCTAGTACAGGTACTGTATGAATTAGTGCAGTGTCTTTATGTAGTTATTTGGGGTTTTTTTTACGTGAATATGTACAATAGCAGTACATACTTCTACAAATACCAACGTTTAAATAACACAAAGTGTGTTTCCTGATCACTTAATGCCAACAAATGAATTTTAAAAATTGTATTAATTTTCTTCTTTTGTCGTGTGTCTGTCTCTGTCTCCCTCCCGACCTCAGGGTCTGTTGGTGATGCTGGTCTTCACTGTGCTCAACTCAGAGTTTCAGGAGGCCTGGAGAGTTGTATGTTTGGGGAAAAAGACCCCGGTAGAAGACCCACCAAAACCAGCTCAGGCCACAGTGAGTTCAGTTTTAATATCGTCTTTACTAAACACACAATCTCATAGTTAGTTCTACCACATACGTATCACTGTATTTGTCAGAGTTTAAGGATAAATATCCTACACAGCCAACCAGTTTTGTTTGTTTGTTTGTTTGATTTTATGAATTTAAATGAATTTTGGGTTCATCACTTTTACCTTAAGTTCCTATGGTTGCGTTTCCTTTTTTTCTACCACCTTCCTCAGCACACTCTCCTCTGGATGCCGTTTCAACCGTCCTTTACACGGAAGCCCAACCACTCTCCTGACCTCCATCTCTCTGCCCCTCTATCCATCTTCTTTGTCCTCCATCCCTCCTTTCAGGCTTCAGGCTCTGCTGCTGACCCAGTTAAAACAATTTACCAACCACTGCTGAGACCTGGCTGCTCCTTAACCACTTTCTACCAAAGCACACACTGATTGTCCAGAGCTGCTTCAGTTTTACCTAATCCTGCTCACCTTCCTTATTTATAATGTAGTTTTTCTCTCTTCGCTTATGAATGACACTGAATTCACCTGTTTTCTTTAGAATATATTTTTAAAAGTGGCATTGGTTAGGTTTTAAATTATATTTTATCTTCAGCTGCCCAGCTGACCTTGACGTTATAACACACAAAGACTACAACAGGCAAAAACCATTACTGTATTACACCGGTAAAAATGGCTGCAGGTGTCAGTTTGTGATGTGTTTTCCCTTGTTCCCTTGTTTTCCCTTGTTCTAAAAATACCTCAAACCTTTTTACCTTTGCTTATACCTTGTACTTGTTTGAGTTAACCATTTACACTACAGAGATTTTGTCTAAGAAATACACTTATATACAAATGATAAAGAATCCTATTTGATTTCTATGTTGACATTTTGTCTTGTGTGTTTTCAGGCTCAGAATCCATATCACAACGCATCTCTGTTGGAGCAGAGCGGGCTGCACCGCATCACCCTGGGAACCTCCACGGTCTCCTCCGTCAGCTCCGTCAGGTAGAAAAAAACACCAAAAGGAAAAAACAATGCATTTACTGTAGCTTATTGATACCAGATAACAAAAACAGTGGACTTTGACCTTTTTTACTGGTACAGAACAGTATATAGTCTCACTGTTGATGGAGTGGCCTCACAGTCTTTCACACATTTGTCAAATTTCATTCATGCTTAGTAGAATGAATAGCTCTAGGGTGGAAGTCACACAGAAGATGATGATGTGCTGTGTATTTTTTTGGGTCATTGCAGTAAAGATAAATTCCACTGGATGTCACTCTGTAGTGTACAGGATGTAGAGCAACACTAATGTACTGTAAGAGGAGCGGCTGGGAGTTTCTTAATGGCTGAGTGATTTTAAGCAGTGGAGGACGTCGACAGTCTTTATATTTAAACAGCACCGACATAAAAGCATGGAGAATAAACTGAATGTGTGTGTGTGTGTGTGTGTGTGTGTGTGTACCTTGGCTGTTCACTCATCTGTCCTGTTTGTACTTGTTAGGGAAAATCTTTTGGGCCGTCAAACTCTGGATCAAACCATTGGTCACACAGGAGCAACAGACCTGGACGTAGCTATGTTTCATAGAGACGGAGGTAAACACACACACACACACACACAGTTGACCAGTCATCCTGTATGAAAGAGTACATGTATGTGCACATTACAATATAGAAACCCTGTGTGTGTGTGTGTGTGTGTGTGTTGTCCATACAGCAGTGTTTCCCAACCTTTTTTGAGCCACGACACATGTATATCATCAGGAAAAACCCCACAGCACAACACCGAACACAAATCTCACAAAAAGTATATTTAATGAAATGAAATAATCTTCTAGTCTAAATGACCTCATAATTGACTCAAATCTCTGCCTGTTTAGTTGAAGTTCATGCTGATATACTGGCAGGAATTAAAGAAAGACACAGTGATCTTCAACAGCTCTGATTATCTTTTTTTTAGTTTTCATAGCTATCTGCTGCCACCTAGCAGAAGAGTATTTAATTGTTCTGCCTTTCATGCTTTGACGAGCAAAGAAAAATGATATGAAAATAAATAAATAATAGTTTTCAGGCCATTTAAGTGGAATTGGATAATTTCCCACGGCACACTAGTGTGCCCCGGCACAGTGGTTGGGAGCCACTGCCATACAGTATAGACACAAAGTAAGAGTAAAACCCCAAAGAAGACCAATTACATAGAAGTCATATTTATGTAGACCTGCTTCATTCATTAAATCAATCAAACGTAAGGGAATGTAAAAAAGTTTTTAATCCAGATGTTATCATCTAAGAATGTGCCAGATTTCTGTCAACCATAATTCTGTCATATTTGTCCTCTGTCTTTGTCAGGTGAGGACTCTGACTCTGACTCTGACCTGTCCATGGAAGAGGAGAGAAGTCTCTCCATCCCATCCTCAGAGAGTGAGGACAATGTCCGCCTCCGTGGGCGTATCCAGCGGAGGTTTAAGCGGTCCAATCACAGCGAGCGCCTGCTGACTGACCCCACAAACAATGGCACCAAAGGTAATAAGACAGTTTTGTTTTTTTTGTTTGTTTTTTTTTTTACATATTTTGCATCATTTAAAATTCATCCGGAAAAACTCTTTTCCTCAGTTTTTCCTTATCTCCCATCATCCAGTTTTCATACAATCCACCCCTGCATGCCTTTATGACTCTGTATGATTTAAGGCTTTGCTACGTGGCCATTTTATGAGCACATCCCAGCTGACTGTGGCTGGGAGGCAGAACAGAACAGAACATGGACAGGTGGAACATGGAATCATGTCAATCACAACAGACAAGTGCATGCACTCAGAGGGCTCTGATATGAATGTGATGCATATGGAACAATGTTCTGTGAAACATGTCACTCTGGGAAATCAATTCTGATCTAAATGAGCCATCTGGATCAAATGGCCTGTCGGACCAACAGACAGGATCCAGATGGTCAGTACAACACAATCGATTCATCTGTGCAGACAGGCCACAGGGTTGGGTCGCAGCAGGGTTATTACTCAAAGGTCACGGTTTTAAGTGGGCGTCCTGTTTGTGGTGATTAAGAATAAAAACATACACTGATTCAGATCACAACAACTTTATGATGTAATGACAACAAAACAATTGGGAATACTGCTAGTTTTTATAGATGTGTTGGGTTCATGGTTTTTAAGGAACAACTCACTCACCAATGCATATTTCTAAGTATGATTCATAATTATGATATACAATTATTATTTAAGATTATATAATTTTATACAACATTTATGTACCTATATTCTACAAAGATGTAAATACAATTTAGAACAATTCTTGATGTGAAGCCACAAACAGATAATTGTAATAAAGAAAATTTAAATAAAGATTTTATGATCAATTATTTACAGAGTTAACATAACAGATAATATTATTATTATTATTATTATTATCCATTCAGTGACATTTTTCCAAGATTTTTAAAACTACTCACTGGCCTGATTCTTCCTCACAAGTAATTAAGTCCACGTCCATTATCTGACTTCAGAAGGTGAATGTGGGAAAAGGTTTTATCAGGAAATAAATATTTCACATCTGACATTATACATAAATCTTTTATTATGAGAATAAATTAAAGTCCAGGAGCCAATGATGTTGTGTGTGTGTATGAGACAGATCTGGATGGGAATGACCTTCTGTCCTACTGGCCAGCATTGGAGGAGGGTGACACACACACCCTGCAAAAGTGGGGCTCAGAGCGCCCCCTGGGAGGAGATTACAACAAAGATGCTGCCAACAACAACCAGACTGATGCAGATCTGACCAGGGGTGATGAGAACGGTCTCACCCAGACACACAGACACCGCAAGGGTAGGAACACCATGAAGAACATGTAGAAACATACACACGATCAAGTCTTATCAAAATTAGACACAATATTATACAAGATATAAAATGAAATAAAATACATGTAGTCCACTTATTTTGGACACAATTAATTCTCAATGTCTCCAGTAGCTACACGTGTGTCCTCTGTCATGTTGCACAGTCATATAAGTGTTTACGTGTTACATCTGCGTCATCGTGCAAAAAAAACCTCATACTCCTGGTCTTCAGATATCAGTGTCTGTCGTCTTGTCTGCAGACAGTCACTGTCTGAATTCTGTAACAAGGACATCAGGATAAAAAAGGACATTTTCTAAGAGTAAAATGGAAAAGATGCCTGGAGTGTGAGCGGAATCAACAACACATCATTAAAACCTCTAGACAGTAGAAGACGACATTGCATTTCTGTTTCTTGACACCTCAGTGTGACCTGTGTCTGACTCTGGTTGACAAATGTGTGGTAATTTGATTTGTTGGTGAGCGTGACAACACTGAAGCCCTGTGTTTTCAACTGTTAGACTCGAGGGATTTCACACAGGAGACACAGACTCCACTCAAACACGTAAACACCACACACTGGTGTTTACGTTTCTGCTCTCTGAGCCAGAAAAAAGAACATCAAATATCTATAGTACATGGTCTAAATATATGAAATGATGCTGGAGCCACTGTTATGGATCTAATTACTGTCTTACTGATGGAAAAGCAACTGTCGATCAATGGATGTGTTTGAAAAAAATTGAATGAATTTACATTCAAACATGAGGTCAGTTTTGTGACTCTGGTCGAGTCTACCAAGGCAAAACAATGGATTGAGAAACTTTATTTTCAAGTTAATCAGATTTAAAAATGACAGCATTGAGTTTTTAAACTATTAATTATTAACAGTGAATAAAGAAAATGTCATTAGTATGCACTCTTCACTTCCCTTCATTTATTCCCTGCTCTTCATCCTGTCATGTCTGATTTATTTAATTTTTCACCAGCTTTTTTTGTCCTCACCAGTAAAACTATACATTTTTGTTTTGACTCCCTGTTTTATTTGCTGTTGCATAAAATCTCATGTCGATTTTAAACTGAATTTACTGTCCTTTGTAATGATAGCAACCATTCTGTATTATTTCTTGTCCTCTTCCAGGCATCTTGAAGAACCGCCTTGGTTGTCCTCCAGCCCTGCAGGGTCTGTCCACGGTGGGCCGAGTCCCCAGTGAGCTCAACTGGTATAAGACTTCCACTCTGGGCCACAGGGGTGTCCCTGCTGCCTCCTACGGCCGCATGTACTCTGCCACGGCAGGTGCAGGAGGAGGCACGGGTTCTCTTTCCCAACCAGCTTCTCGCTACTCCTCCAGGGAGCATCTGGACTCACTCACCAAGAGGCAGCTGTCCAGGGATCCGCTGGGCAGGCAGATGGTTGGGGGATCCAGGGACCGACTGGATTCTCGAGGTTCTCGGGACAACCTGGATCTCTTACCCAGGAGAAGAGATACGGGATTGGGGCAGGGGACGGGTCTTGGGGGCCTGGGGCTGGATCACCAGCGAATCTCATCATCCCGGGAAAATTTATCAGGATCCAGAGACAGACTAGACAACCACCACACAGGCAGTGTCCAT
>NC_024316.1:11091076-11119402 GCF_000523025.1 Cynoglossus semilaevis | reverse complement strand
GAAGGATACCTCAGTGGGTCGAGGTCGCAGCTGAACAGTCTGACTCGTCGGCAGGCCTCATCCCGGGAGCACCTTGCGGGGTCAGTGTTGAGCAGCAGGTCGAGGGAGCAGTTGGACACCAACGGTGGAGGAGCTGCGGCGCAGCCATGTCGCGAGTGGCTTCGTACTTTGCCTCCACGTCAGCCTTCACATTCTGACCAGCCTCCCTCTTCCTCACCTCCGCCGCCAATCTCTGAGGAGCCCCAGCAGGAGCAAGTCCCTCCTTCGGCTCATGTCAGGGGACGCCTGGACTCAGCCCCTCCATGTAGGTATCTAGGTCAGACTGTCCCACAATTTGCAGGTTCAAATATAAACCCTTTGGTTAGACAGCCATCCAGTGAACACCTGGATATTCTGTCCTCCATCCTAGCGTCCTTCAATTCCACTGTCCTCACTCCTCCCACTGCTGCCTCACACCCTGGGCCAAATGGCTCCGCCCACGGACCCTCGCCCTCTCCTCCCCGGTCTACCACCTCCCACAGCATATCTGAAGTCTCCCCTGACTCTGAGTAAGTTCTGTTTGTGAATAACTCTGCCTAGAAACAGCCTTTTTCTTTCTACTCTTTTTTTTCTGTTTATTTTGCTTTATCACGGTGTTGTCCACATTTTTTGCTGACAAAATTTGCAAAAAATGTACTTAATTTTTCAGAGAAATCTAGGATCGTGCCCCCAAAAAAGGATTTTTGCTTTCATTTATTTAACTTTTTCTTTAATATGGTAAACTATGGGAATCAAAGTATAATTATTTATATATTTATATTCCTTGTTTTTATATTTATTATTGGTGTCTTTTAGGAATACTGTGAATATATTCAAATCATATAATCAAATCAAATATTTGATGTTTATTTCACATCAGGATGACTCATCAAATCTGTTTCCTTTTTATAAAGGTTTGAAGATGCTGCACTAATTAATTTTTCTATTTCCCCTCTTTAACATTTCTCAGCTCCACTTTGTGATTTTAAAAATCTGTCATCATATATTTTTGAATTTGAATCCTTGCTTTTTGTTCTGTGGCCTCAATGACTTCATTTTGCTCAGTTATTTTCCACTGGCGTCTGAATCTAACGGTTTTCAAATGTCTTTCCGTCTGACTTAGAGCCTACAGAAGTGAAGGACAGTCTTGATGACAGCTGCTGCATTTCTTTATGTGTCCAGAAGGTGTCTGGCACATCAGGGATGAGCTCCGAGGTCATGGTTGGTCCTAGATCACTGGACACCCCGTGACACGTCTGAGGAAGAAAGTAGAGAGAGATTAGTAAGAAGAGTTGGTCCCTTGATGTATGTGGGCAGAGGGTAACGTATGAAAATGAGTCTTTTCTTTCTGCCCACAACACTCTGAACGTAAACTCAACCACCTCTACTACCTACAAACTGTTGGACGAACACAGACACAGGTTCCTCAGATGATCGGTTCAAATGTCAGACTAATTGAACATGATCTGTCTGAATAGTTTAAAAAAAGGATTGTAAATAACATTTTTATACATTTTGTATCTTTTTCATTGGAGATGAAGAAGAAATCACTTGTGATTTTTTTTGTTTGTTTTTTTTAACGGTGGTTTTAATGTAAGCTTGTGAGTGAGGTTGATGCGAGTGTGCGGTGTTGTTTGTCGCTGAGGCAAATATTTCTTCTATGGCCCTGAAAACAAACAAACAAACAAACAAACAAACAAACAGTAAAACCCAAATGATGAAGACAGTCAGAAACTCACCAACTGTGTGTATAGCATCAGGGACCTGGCAGAGGTCAAATATAAAAGGGAAAAATCTCAAAAAAGAGAGTGATTGTAAATAGACGGAAGGATTTTTCTTAGAAGGTTAAAGGAGGGATTCAATGAAATGATTGTCAAGAAAAAGGAGGAAAGTTCAGAGTTGGTTCTTCAGTCGTTGAAGTCACAAGTTTTGCGAATTTGTCATATGAATGTGACCTTGTCATCTGTCCACCTGTGTCTTTATCTCTGTACCTGTTTCCGTCTGAGCCCGACCATGTCCTTCCACTAATGTACTAAGCCATTTCTACGTCCTCAGTGTTCACGGAGAACACCTGGCAGGTGAAGGTAGACGTCCGTCTGCTTCCCTGCTGGAGGCTGATTCATGTAACAAGCGTTAAACTTGAGCTCTGCCTTTTGGTGCACCATGACTCGGCTCGCCTCAGGAGATGTCATGGAAAGTGCCAGATCTCCTGCAGCATCCTGGAGAAGTGTACATATTTATATAGTGGAAGTTCATTTCAGTGCAAATCCAAGCCAAAAGAACAAATGCATGTGACATGCAGGAAATAAAACTGCACCCTATCCGCCAGTATAACGTACAATTCCAAATGCGTCATATAAGCCGCAGCACTGCAGTATGAGGGACAGAACCCTACTGGCTGCTCTATACTCTCACCGATTTCTGCAACAATAACAGAATAAGCCAAACCTGAGTAAGAGCCACAGTTTTATTTCTTTGAAATACAGTAACAACATTCCTACATTGTCTTACAATTAAGGCTTGCACTTCAGATTAATTTATTTATTTATTCATTCATGTATTTATTTATTTATTGTATTTATTTATTCATGTATTTATTTATTTATTGGGTCTTTATGTAATCATTGTTTACATTATTTACTCTTCTACTGGTGCCATTTGAATTCCTTCTGTGGCCTGATGTATAAGCAGTGCATATCAAAGGTTGGCTTCTGTTTAATTAAAGGCAGCATTGACATTGACTCTGGTCAGAGACACACATTAGGATGTTAACCCACGATATCACCCTTTCTCAGAGACGTACAACAGAAAACTTTTTTTTTCTTCTACCATACGTCATGCGACAGTTCACAGTGCAGCAGTGCAGTATCAAGCCGACGGTGTAACACGGCACTGTTTGTCATTAAAGACCAGACCCGAGATGTCCCATCAGGTCTGGTGATGTTTTGTGATGGCTGTCGACGCAAACATAACTGTCAAACCAGTCTGACAGCCTGTCTTCACCGTTCTGGATGAAATAATATCTGGTAGTGTAAATATTTTTCAAATGATAAAATATGGACTGAAGGCAGAATTAGTTTTTACATTTTGACAGATTGGGTTTTTCTGTGGAAGAACGATGAGCAAAGAGCATCATCAAAGGAAATATAAAAGAGGGGAAGTTAATTCCAAAATGTAGTAATTAAAGTACACGATGAGTGTAAAAGATGTATCAAACAAAAGGGTGAAATTTAAGACAGAACAAATTAGGTGATGTCACAGAAGTGACTGAAAAGAAAAAAAACACACGATGACTGTTTTGCTCTGTGACACATGGACCAACTAATGACAGTGTTATTGCCAAAAGATGCTCATGCAGGAGACCACTACCCACAGGTTGAAGGTCTGACGTATTTTGTGAGGGGGAAAGAAATACAACTTTTATTTAAAAAATTTTTTCATCAAACCTCAATTTTCTTCACTTTCCATGACACTCTGTGTGCAGGCGTGTTTAAAAGGTATTTGTGATTTTTTTTTCTTCCGGATGTTTCTTCACATTCAATGTTTGTGGGGCTCTTGTGTTAGGATAACAGAAGGATGTTATTAATATGTGACACACAGAACAGTCTGTTGTGAAGAGAATATTTGCTTTTATGTGCAGTCTCGTGTGACGAGGTCTGGAATCATTTTCATTGGTCAACAGATGTAAATACTGAGCTTGATTAATGACATCAGGAACATGATGAAGTTTGTAATGTATCCTGTCAAAATGGCTGCTGCTTAGAGCTGAATCATGGGTGCAAATAATTAATAAGTCAAATATCGGACCAATCATTTTGCATCTGAAAACTTTCACAGAGCCATGGCTAAATCTTCACAAGCACACAATTAGATAATCCTCTGGTTTTGAGACCAGATCACAGGTTTGGACCAACAGAGACACACAGGTCCAGGAGACCAACTGACTGGGACATTAGGATGAGCTCCTCAAATAAACACCAGAAAGTACCAGAAGAAAGAAACAGAGTGAAAGGTTAACAGAGGGAAGATGTGAAGGAGGCAGAAGGATGAGGTTGTGTGGAATGCCTTGTGTCCACCACCGGGATGGGAATTCTGGCATGGAAACACCTTTTCCTTGTTACTGCAGAAACAAGAAAAATGATGGACATTAAACAATGAGTTATTCCTAAACAGTGTTTGTATTTTGTGTGAATGTGCCGTGTCAGAGTCACATTTATGAGGAAGACTTTCTGTTTGGCATGTTTATTTACTTCTCTCAACTTAGAGGAGGAAAAGTTTCCAGCTGCCTCCTTCACCTTCCCAACAAGAAGTCATGAGAGTAGCAACGAGTTAAGAAAGGATATGATTCATAACTACAAACTTTCAAGGGCAAAAGCATAAAGGAACACGGTGAGATTTTACTTGGTACCAGAGTGTACGGCTGATAATTAATAGAAAGGGTTTTTACTACTTTAGGCAGTGATTCCCAACTATACTAGTGGGCTGTGAAAAATAAATCAATTTTCACTCAATTATGCTCTTCCGCTAGGTGGCAGCAGATGGCTAGACAAACTAAAAGAGAGCGACCAAAGAGCTGTCAAAGAGTGTCTTTCTTCAGTTTCTGTGAGTATGTCAGCAATGTATTCAACTAAACTGACCAGGATTTAATACTGAGTTTTAGGTTCTGAGAAAATTAAGTTTATTATTATATGTCATTACATATACAGTAATTTGTTAGGTGGTGTGCTTTGGGATTGTTCTAATGTAAAAATGTGTGGTGGTTAATAATGGTTGGGTTGCAATAGCTTGCAATAATTTAAGTGCTATGTTTGATAGTAGTACGTTTGATACATTTATTATTTAACGATGATTGTTTTAAAGTGTCTTGAGTCATCATCATTATCTTTACATATATATTTATATGTAAATTATTTTGTGTGATTTTAGTTGTAGGGTCAACATTAAACTTACAATCATTGATTTAACTTAAAACCATCAGGTAGAAAATCAAGACACATTGGAGAGGGAATCACTTTACTATTTCGATCATAAGGAAAAAATCCCGTATCCACCTTTTCTACTCTGCACTACATACATTTTTTGGTATAGTTGATTTTAGAACTTTTTGTAAAAACAGCTCAACCAATATATTTCAAAGCAAAATGACATACATAAAAATATAAAAATATTGACAGTTCCCTAGTTCTGGACATTCAATGAATACACGAGTAAAATAAGCACTGATATAAACAACAGTCCACTCTGTCCAATCAGACGTCTTTCTCTCCTTCGTCTGCACTGCTGGAGGAGGAAGCAGACACATCCTCGCCCAGTCTCTTTAACTTGGCTTTGTAATATGCCTTTTTCATCCTGAAGGCCTTTTGTTTTTGCTGTGCTGCTCTCTTCCTCTCCCTCACCAGCTCCTGCTCACACGCCAGCACCTTCATCCTGTTTTCCCACTCCAGGAGCTTCATCTGGTGCTCCTGCTCCAAAGTGTCTATTTTCTGCTGCTGCTCCAGTCGTGCCAGGTCTATGGAGTCATTTTGGAGCAAACGTGGGCCTCCAGCCTCGACTGTCGCACTGACCGGCGACTGCAGACGTTGAGCGATGAGCCTTGAGGTGCCTGAAGGTCAGAGTTCAGAGTCAGTGAGAAGATGTCATGTAAAAATTCAGAATGTTGTCAATATAAGGACAAAACTATAAATGCCACTAAAATTCTTTGATGGTTGAGTGATTTAATAAGTATTCCATAAAACGCCGGAAAACAGAAAAAAAAATTAAGATGTTAGCAAAGGTTTTATATTAAAAAAAAAAAAATTTTACTCATAGTAGGCAAATATTCAAAAAATCTAAAACATATATAAAATATCTGAAGTTTAATTTTAAGGATTCCTCTATTAACCATTCATAAATAAACTGCATTACTCTTCCATTATTTCTGAATACCTGGCGCAGTGTAGTAGACAGATGGAATCCCTAATTCCTGTAGCTCTGCATTATGGGATACAGACGTTGTAGAAGGGCTGTGGAGCACATTTGACCAGTCACCGCCTGTTATTCTATCTAGAGCTTCACGCTGGAAGCTGATGCCCACTTGCTCCTGGTTCTCTTCATTCTGAGAAAAACAGTACAATTTGATTTAATGATGCTAAAACACATTTCTAATACTTTTACTACAGCCTGCTTCAGTTTAGTTTATTTGCTCTGATAGTTTTGTTTGTGTCAGAACAGTATTTACCTGATCGATGGTGCCATTTATCTGCCCTTCAACTTTAAAAAAATTGCCTGAAAAGAGAAAAGAACACAGACAGGGAGTGACCACAAATTGTCGTTGAGTCTGCAATATGTGCATACAGCGCCTCTCTCTGGTGGTCTTGAGTACAGCACTTACAAAAATAATACAATACACGCAACTTAAGGCTGCAAAGGACGTGTTTAACTGATGCATGGGTATTGCCAAATAAAATCCGAACAGATGGAAATGATAATATTTCACCTTTTGAACGAATTAATAAATAATGGATCTCTGTTGGGGTTAAATTCACACGTAGCTTTACTCTGACAATGTAATTGTGAGGCTTGATCTGGGGGAATGTATTTTCTGATCTAGAATGCTGACTACTCACCCAATGATTTTTTTTTACGTAATTAAAGTTTTTTTAATCATCCAACCAATTTTGCAGACATTAAGCAGCATTTGGAATAAAAACAGACATTCATGGATATAGATTAGTATTTCCATTTAATTCTGCTTTTGGAATGTTGGGGGGGGGTGTATGCATGATTGAGTAACATCTACAGTATAAACCACAACAGCTCGGTTTTATTTGCCAGCCAGTGCAGTGTTAACTACATGTGCTATATTCGTGTTGATAACAGTGTAATACCACATAAACTACAATGAAAATAAACTAACGGCCACATCACCTTAACTGCCACATAATACTCACACACCTAACAAAGACATGCATCGTTAGATGAAGCCTCGTCACCACCAGATAAACAACACACGTCCTTTGAAAGATTAGCTACCTTCCGTTAGCTTTCGCACGGCAGCTTTATGACCAGCTCCTCCTGCGTGGCTTGTGAGCGCAGCCTCGCCCATGGTCTGGAGTTTGATGGACCTGCAACAGGCTCTACATCTGGCGAAGTGAATATCTTGCACATCTTTCATCAGCCAGTCCTTATATATTGCCTTAGTGAGCCAGGCGTCCTGGAATTTACATTTACCAGGCATCGCTAGCTCTGGCGTTAGCTGGACGGCTAACTCACCGCCACTCTTTTCCTTTGCCTGTGGTGCGTTCAATTACATTGTAAATCTACCTTTCTCAACACATGATGCTGCACACAAAAACGTTTTTTCCTGTAAAATCAAGGGGATGAAGTGCAACTTCTAAATCTACAAAAAAAAAAACAACCATGCTGTCACATTTTAATAAACCATTTAAAAATAACCAACCGTTTTAATGTTAAATAGTCCAACAAAAGATTATTTTAAAAATGAACACCAGCAACAACCTATATTGTGCACTATACATTATCTGTGGGATATAAGTAACATATTGGTGTACTTTAAAAAAAAAGAAATATAGTATTGCTTTATCACAATGTTTAGGCTAAATATATTTTATGTCATGATAAGACACACAACACAACCCAAACACTACATTAAAAGAAAGTATGAACATCTTGTGAACATATTCAAAAATACAAAAGTAGGGTTTATTATTTTTTTCACTAATGTGATTTCACGCTATTGTTAGCTACTGTATAGTTCTGCATAAGTATTAATATGTACTTACCTTTTTCAGCTTCAACGCCCTCGCTGCAATCAATGGTCTTGCCGCTTTTTGGCACTTGTCACATTCTAAGATCTTGAAAATATATAAACAACATTAATAATTTGTGTTAACCTGACTGAAAAGCATAGTCAGTTAAAAAAAAAAAAAAAAACGTACCCATTTTTTTACGTCACTATACATCCCATTCCAGTAAAACCTGGTAGAGATTGCTGCCCAGGTTTTCAGGATGCCAGTGTGATCTCCCATGGGTGCTAAATGAAACTCTGTGAAGAGTCTCCTGGCATCCTCCCTGGTTTTCACAGCCTTCCGCTTCCAATCCAGAGATATCTGTTAAGGATACATTACTTTAATAATGCTTTATCACCACGTACAGTATTCTAAATAACATGCATCATAGACTTGTGATACTAACCGCTTACTCTGAATTTAGAGGCATATCTCCTGAGGTTTTGCCTCTGACTTTTCCCATATTCCGAGGGATATGTGCCTTCAGACAAGAGAGCATGCACCTCATTCCATTTACTTTCCATTTCTGTAAAGTAAGGTTAAAATCTTTATGTGCATTGCTATATAACTTTCAGCCCGAATTCATCCAAAGTAATATATTTTAGAATGAATGATCAACAGTGGCTTTTTCTATTAAATTAAGTATTTCTCTCAGAGAAAAAGGCAAATCTGATATATTTTCACACAAGATTCATAATATTGTAATAAAATTATGTCAATTTGCCTTTTTAGCTGTTAGACATTGGAATTGTATACACAATTTAGGATGCTACATGAGCCAGTTTAATGACGACGCCTATTATAATAGTATATATAATAGTGTTAGCTATTCAAACTGCATGTAGACACAATTTCATGTACGTGGCAAGTTGAAATTATTTGACTGACCTATGCATTTGTCTGTGTAGGTTCTCAGTCATCCAGGTCATTTAATCCAAAAAGCCACCAAAAACAACCAGAAGAACAATCCCCCTCCCTGACAACAAGACCACTGTTTTCATTTCAAAGGACACCCAGCCAAAAGTGTCGCTCAGGTTAAACTATTAGTCCATAGCTATGGTACCACTTTCCATTCACACCTCTAACCTTGTTACTTTACATTACATTCTCCTTAGAATAAGGTGTGTTTCACCACACCTCCATCCACCCTTTCTGTAACGACCCTCGTTACGGATATGCAGCCCCCTTTGAGGCTAAATAACAGTAGTCAGTCAGAACAGAAGAAGCCTCTTGGATGAGAGGTAAAACGTCTTTAAAAAACCCCTACCGTCCAGTTGCCCTCGATTTAACTATTTTTGGAAACCTATGCATTGAATACTAGTCATTTAAAGGATTAGAAATACAAGAAACTCACCTCTTATAACGGCTAGGAGCAGAAAGCAATGTCCGTCTGCATTCGCCGATGTACGCACGCGCAGTTAAATCGGGTAGGAGGTTTCCGTCGGTAGGATACAACTTCACAACACCGGTCACGTGCTCTGTCTTCACCAATCCAATATTTTTTCCAACCAATCAGCAACAACGATACCGGTACTGTGACGCGATTGGTGGAAACTAAACACGGAAACTGGAACAGAAACACATGTAGACTGTGGTGCTTATTGCAAGAAATAACATATTTAAAGAACTATATATAATTTTTACGCTATCAAGCATTTTTTCTAAGTCAGCTGGTGCAACGATAGGAAATCAGCTTAGGTAAAATAGGTGTTTGTTGCTCTGGCTAGAAATAATGTGTTCTGCAGTCGCTACACGCTGCTAACTAAAGGGGGACACATCAAAACTGTATATGTTATTCACCTTTTTTTGTCCTCTGTTCGTCAAAAGTTTGTAACACATTTGTGTTAAAATCCCATGATATAAAAGTGAAAACAACGACTTCTTGATGAAGATGGAGACACTAGCTCTGGTTGCGCCGGTCACTGCTCTGAAGTTCATTCATGATACAATTCTACTGACAGGTAACTTTGAAAACATTGCACGGATCGTTTGCGTCTAGTGTCTGTTTATTTATTTATTTACATACTTGTTAAAATTGTATTTTTAATCATTGTGTATGTGGACTATGTGATATAGTCAAAATGTCACTAGTTGGGTAGTATAATTTTTTGTGTGGTTACGGACTACTTTGCATAGAACTTCAACCAACTCTTATTTCCGATTCATATGACACGTATACTAATTGTAATTAATTATTTTGGTCAAGTAATCTCATTGGAAGTAAACCAATGCCAACAAAATGCAAAATAAGACCAACAAAAAACAAGGTGTTGCATTTACAGATTTACTTTACATTTAATAATTGTATTAAAGACTGAAGCTCAAAGCATATTTAGACATTTCCTGTACAGACAATGCTTTAACATCGACAGGCTTTATTAACTTGTCATATTTAAACCATAAAAATAATAGTATTTTAGATTTGTCCAAAAATGTAATGTGTGCTCCCTTATCTTTGCAGGTGAGGGTCCAATATTGACTGCTTACAGTCTCAGACCTCGTCCCAAAGCTGCTGCTTCTCTCAGTGTCCTCCGTCACTGCAGAATCCATGAAATAAGACACAGATGTCACACCTCGGAAAACGAGTTTGATGATGGTACAGTCATATGATGTTGTGGATTTTGAATGATTGTTTGCTGTTATGTTTTTTTATTGACTGCCAGATTTTAATGCTGTAAGAGTTAAAAAAGTTCTGTCATGGCAACTGGACGTGAATTTTCTAAAAGAAGACGTTTCACCTCTCATCCAAGAGGCTTCTTCAGTTCTAACTGGTGGTGGGGAGTACAGCAGATATATACTCTGGGTGTGAAAGAATAAAGCTACTTCAGGTCCACCCTGTTGGGTGTGTAAACAGTTGGTAAGAGTCTGATGGGTCGTTGTGGTCCTCATCAGAACGGTTTTGGTCACCTGCCTCTTTGTTATGTGAAACTGAGGTGAATCTTTTGGGTATTGTTGCTAAAAGTGCTTTGACACAGACACAACCTATCACCCACATACAAAGCACTTTTGGATGAGAGGTGAAACGTCACACCCAGTTGCCTAACAGAACTTTCAAACTTGACCATGACCTGGATGACTGAGAACCTTCATAGACACCATGCTGTAAGAGTTACCACTCAACTGTTTGTAGAGTTGTTCTTTTTGTATGTATTCAGTGTCTCACTGTATTTTTTTCCATAATCCACAGGATTGAGTTTGACCAGTGAATCCAATGTCAATGATGTAGCAGTGTTTGGAGGCAAAGCCTTGAGGCTGGTTAGACTCCATGTAGATCTCCAGGGTGGAGATAACTTACGTTTGGAAATTTTGAGTCCTCTTATTGAGTTACAAGACTGGATCCTGGATGTTCACTGGCTTTCTAAAGACAAAGGCTCACCTCTGTGTGTGGCCCTAGCCCACAATAATGCTCTCCTTTTGGATGTTAAAACAGGAACTCAACTGTTTCAACGTTGTTGTCTGGACGGCTGCCTGCTGTACTCTGCCCTTCTTCTGGTCCAAGAAAACTGGGCTGACGCTGTCTTAGTCGGAGGAACTGTTTTCAACCAGCTGATTCTTTGGAGACCTGGAAGTGGAGGAGCAGAGAGTCATGAAAGTAAAGCTCCAGTTGAGAGGCGTCTGCTGGGCCACAGTGGTGTCATCTTCAACATTTCATATCTCCGGGAGAAAGGATTGTTGGCCTCGGCCTCTGATGATCGCAGTGTGAGGGTGTGGGCTGTTGGTGTTCTCGGGGTCCCTGGTGGGCAATGTGGAGATTTGAACCCGTCCTGTTTAAGTGTCCTGTATGGACACCACGCTCGGGTGTTCTCGGTGTGTCTCTCCTCAGAGGGACTGTTCAGTGCAGGCGAAGACGGGACCTGTTTAGTCTGGGACTGGGCCAAAGGGGGGAAAGTGGTTCGGACTTTGAAGGGACACCGAGCTGGAGGGGTGCGAGCCTTGGCAGTTAGTAAAGGAACAGGTCATGAAGGAATGTGGGTAGCTACCGGGGGGGCAGATGGAGGGGTTAGACTGTGGAGGCTGAAGAAGAATGAGAAGAATGAGAACACAGAAGAAGAGCTGAATCAGAAACTTATTGATTTAAAGTTCCCTGATCACAGTGCACCTAAAGCAGTCTGTATAACTGGGGAAAACGAAGAGAATACAGACTGGAGCCAGTGTAATGTTGTGGTTTGCACTGAATTAGGAAAAGTCCACTGTTACAGCAAAGGACAGTGGGACATTTTATGGGAAGGCTCTGCTGACTTTAAGTCCTACTGTGTGATGGAAACTGTATCTGTCAAAGTGAACGACTCCACAGAGAATGTTCATCTATGTGCTGTAGGAAATCTAAAGGGTTCCATTCACGTTTTTCCAATATCTC
Organism: Cynoglossus semilaevis; assembly: GCF_000523025.1. NCBI lineage: Eukaryota > Metazoa > Chordata > Actinopteri > Pleuronectiformes > Cynoglossidae > Cynoglossus > Cynoglossus semilaevis. The sequence goes on along the minus strand of NC_024316.1, from coordinate 11,107,240 downwards.
ATCCTCAATCTGGAATTCTTCTCTCAAGAGGTTCAGGGAAGATCCATAGTCTTATTTGGCAAGAAGGAAAAGATGGTGTGTGTTTATTAGTATCTGGCTCTGAAGGTCTAGTCTATCGCTGGTGTATTAATGCAAAAATGACGGAAAATCATTATTTTACTTTTATTGTTACTCCACTTCCTGCTTTTGTGCTTCCCACTTGTGCCAAATGCTGGCTGTTGGCTGCTATCTGTCTGTCTTCCAGACCAGATGATGATCTTTGGGTTTGTGGGGACAGAAGAGGATCCTTGATTTTGTTTCAGGAATCCTGGAAAGCGGAGGGACATAGTGCTTTGTCAGAAGAACACGGGACAGAACAAACGCAGGACGAGGAAACAGACAACGATACAGGTGAAGAAAGTAGCATCAAATGGCACATAAAGGACAGTAAAATACACAACGTCAAGATTCAGCCTGCGAGTGTCCTGTTTGGTGTTCATGGTAAACAGGGTGTGACGTCAGTGTGTGAATACAAGGGACTTCTCTACAGCACCGGCAGAGACGGCTGTGTTAGAATTTTTAGAGTGCAGCAGGCAGCATCACCAAAAAAAGTTGAACGATGCAGCGGAGAGACTGTTGAGAACGCAGGGCAGCTTCAGTTGGAGGTCCTGCGAGTTCAGCGGGCCTGTAAAGGAATGGAGTGGCTGGAGAGGGTTTTGATTCTTGAACCTGGATTTCTGGGAGTTGAGGAGGAAACAGACGAGTGGGAGAACTTTTCCGAAATGGCGCTTGAAAGTAAGGTACAGGAAGTGAGGTTTGTCATCGCCGGCTTCCATGGAGTCCATTTTGTGGTTTGGGACCCGGTGAGGCAGGAGAGGCTGTTAGCTGTGCCGTGTGGTGGTGGGCATCGTTCCTGGAGTCTGTGGCCTTCAGACAAAAGGATTTGGCCTGGATATGGAGCAGTGATCTTCATCAAACATGGTGCTGTTCTGGCTTCACAGTCTCCTGGGAAGGAGCAGGCCTTGGCCGCTGGATCTGGAGGCACCGCAGGGTGGAGCCTGAGAGAGGGCATTCACGGGAGGGGGATTGGGTGTGTGTGCAGGCTAGGCAGGATCATTGACCCTCAGATGAAGAACACTGAGAGACCGCTGGGACACTGGGAGGTGGCAGTGACAGGAGGAGAGGACACAAGTCTTACTGTCATAGCAGTACATCCTGAATCAGGCAGAGTCAGAGTCCTCTCAGTTATTACAGACCACATCTCCAGTGTGAGGACAGTGGCGGCAATAACACGGGAAGAGCCAGGCTCTCTCTCCACCTTGGTCTTCTCTGCCGGGGGCCGTGCTCAAATGCAGTGCTATCGCCTGTTGATTGGCTGGGACGGGCAGAGGTCAGCGCCATCCTGCCAGGTGATCCAGATCGCCAGGCACCGCTTGGACGAACAGTGGGAAAGGAGAAGGAACCGACACAGGACAGTCAAAATGGACCCGGAGACGAGGCAAGTCCACCCACCGATACTGTTCACTTAACGTTGTCTGTTTTTTTGCGTCTTCACTCTCACCTGTTGTCTCTCTCTGTCTCAGGTACATGTCTATAGCAGTGGTGGATGAAGAAGCAGACTGTGTTCTTCTGGCGTTGGCCTGCAGTGATGGAGCTGTCAGGTATACAAATCATTAGTTTCATAAGTTTCCTTCTTTCGGGATTTAATAATATGTCATAATCCCAGGTTCTCACCTTACCACTGTTGGGTTTTTTTTTTCAGATTGTTTTCTCTAAGTGAAGTTAAAAATCAGTTTGATTTGGTGTGTGAAATCTTTTACCACCAGCGCTGTGTGCTCAGCGTTGCCACCTGCAGCCTGGAGGATGGAAATGGCAGCAGGTCTGAGAAAAACCTTTATCCTGTCGTTGTCTTTCATCTGTGTAAACCATGGATATTGTGGAATAAATGTTTTAATGTTTTGTATATACAGTAAATGACATTCTATTGTCCACCCAGGTATAAGCTACTGTTCAGCGCTGCCACAGATGGGAAAGTCGCAGTTTGGAATTTGACTGAAGTTTCTTCCTCATCTGATTCTTCAAGCAACATTTCCTTTGCTCAAATTCCCTGCTTAGAATTCAGTGCCCACCAGAGTGGCATCAACTCATTAGCTGTGTGGAGGGAGAGCCAGGAACAAACAGAGAGTGGCTTTCTGATCACTGTTGCTAGCGGAGGTGATGATGGGCAGCTGACAGTGTCCAGGATCACAGTACTGCACCCAAAAGACCAGAACACAGGGGGCAGCAAAGAGCTTTCTCAGACATCAGAGGCAACAGTTTCTCAGCTCCACCTTCACTCTTCTCTTCACATCCCACTGGCTCACGCTGCTTCTCTGACTGATCTGAAACTTCTCACCGCAGGCCTCCTGGTCTCTACGTCTTCAGATCAGAGGGTTTGTCTGTGGACGGTCCACAGTACCGGTATCAGCCACAAAAAGACACTCTGCTCCCACGTGGCAGATGCAGCAGGACTTTCAGTCTGGGAGGAGGAGACGGTTGAAAAGAAATGGGATGAAAAGGAGAACCAAAGATCTGAAAGTCAGCCAGAGATTATAGTCAGGAAAGGGAAGGGGCTTCGGGGAGAACCAGATGGAGCGGGAGCCGAGACAGGTGACCCAGTTTTTAGGACAAGGGATGAAAATGAAAGTGAGACAACAAAGAGTGAGGAAAAAGGAGAAAGTGTAGTGAAGACGGAAGAGAATGAGATCAAATGTTGCCGGGGAGAGAAGACAGGATGGCTGCTGGTCTGTGGTCAGGGCTTCCAGCTGATGAGAGTCGGAAACACAGATGTGTGTCTGAACTGTCTGTGATATCTGAAGTGATGCACAAAGTTGAGTTCTACTGCATGGTTATAGTTGACATGTCAACTGTGTGACAAGAAATAGTTTTATAATTTAAAAAGAGCCTTGACTTTAATGAGAATATTCCAAAGAATGACCTTAAACCAATCACAGCCTTGTACACAAACCATTCTTTTTTTCAAATCAAGAGTGTGAATATGAAGACGTTTTGGGGGTTTTGAGCAAAATAAGATCTGACATATAGTAAGCTTGATTTTTCTGGTGGTCCAGTTTTGACTGGTCCATAAATCACAACTGCCATTTTTATTTGAAATATATGCTTTTCAGGTCATTTTGTTGCAATGACTCTTCACTTGGTAAATACAGTGTGTGTGTATATATGTATATGCATATATATACATGTGTGTATATATGTATGTATGTATATGTGTATATATGTATATGTGTATGTGTGTATATATATATATACACATATATACATATATTCAATATAGCTGTAATATAAATTGACTGTCTGCTCAGTCATTTATATGTGTTGAGCTTTTGTCGTCTGTAAATGTGTGTGGGAGTGTTAGCAGCATGTTCATCTGGGACACATTATATTTCTCCTGCTGCTGTGGGATCCTTCACTTCCATCTTCTGTCTATATATATATATAAAGTATTCAGGTTGTGTGTGAGCGTTTGTGGAGGTCTCTGTCCAGTGAGGGCCGACTGCAGGCATCCATTAATATTTCAATATTTCAGCCATGTCTCATGTTGCCTTTTGTGTAGTGCCCGTCTGACAACCTGCCACGGTTGGCTGAGAGAAAAGTGAAAGATATGTGAAAACTGAACTGGAAAGAGGGGAAAGTTGGCCCTGAGATGTGGAAGGGTTTACTACCCTCAAAGGTAAAATAACCGTTAGTGCTTTTCCATTTATTGAAAGAAATTAACCACTATGGCCATTTACAGGTGGAACGAAGGGGCAAAAGGACAAGGGAGGACAAGGGAGGAGTGAAAGTGAAAGCCTCAGAGCTGAGGTCGGTCTAAAGAAGAGGGAAGGGGAGGCAGAACTTGAGACGGGGCCAGCTTGGCTCAGTGTCAGCTGATTAAAGAAAAAGCAGAGAAGATGGAGGGGGAAAATGGAAAGTGAGAAATGACAGGACTGGTTAATTGATGAAGGACTCAAACTGGAGGAAGGAATAAAAGAGCAGCAGGAGTAACACACCTCAAAAAGGTACAAATGCCAACTTATATACCTCTTTATTTCTATTTTTGGGCATTATCTGGTGGGTCACACTTTGCACTGATGTTGTGAACTTTTTCTTAAGAGCAGCTGTTAAAAATATATCCTTAAATAACAGGAAGATGTTCAAAAACAGGTCCTGAGGCAAATGATGGAACTCAAGCTCAAATTTACTTGTGAGCTTTTATGTTGCCGCTTCACTTTTGGCTTCGGGCTGGTCTGGTAATCCGAGTCAGTTTCATAAAAAAGTTTGTTTATTTTGTAGCACTTTTTAAATATATTTTCCACTTTGTCTTTTAACACATTTTGCAAATGTTCTGTGTTACTTTTTGATATTAGCCACTTTGGCTATCTCCCGGGCTAGCTTTATTTATCAAAAAATACAAATCAGTTAAGGATGTTTTAAGGCAGTCTTTAGCTTTTTTTGTTGTTGTATTACTGCTATTTTGCTAGAATATTCAAATTCCCACTGTTGCCTTTTATTTTGACTAATTTTCCAGGTTATTTGAATCATTTAGGTTTTTTTATATTTTGTTAATAGTTTGAAAGATAGTTGGCTGTTTTCCATTTATCTGCTACCAGCCTCTTTTTATTTTAGTTTTTTTCTCCATTGAAGTTTTTTTTTTCCATAACTTGTTTTTATGCCAAATGAGTCACAATGTAGTGCTGAAGAAATTAAACAACCCAAACAGATGCCTTGTTGTATATAAGTTGTCCAAGTCAATAATGCTGTACAAAATTAATTATTTGTAATTAATTTGTCTGCAATAAATTTGTTAAATAATAAATGAATGAAGATGCTGCAGTACATTATGCAGTCCAGGAAACACAGCTTCACACATTTAAGATTTATTTTTCTAAATGTCATTTTTGAATCTTTCAGCCTTTTAGGTCAGATATGTCACGTGACCGACTGCCTCTTATTGGATCATCTAGCTGCAAACCAACAGGTGAGCGACTATAATCAATTCTTTTAGCAGAGATTTGGGGGTTTTTTTTACATATTTTTTCAAGCAGCAGACAAAATACCAACACATTTTTAAACAAACATGTACTGTATATTTGAATGCAACATCTTCATTTGATATTGTATTATTCTAGCCCATCAGGGTAAACGCGGGAAAGGCAACCAGCAGCAGACACCGTCTGCTTCCTGCTCACATCCAGGACGTCGTTCTGTCCTTCTGGCAGACACCACCATGACACCCTGGGGGGGCTTATCACTCTCTGAGACCTCCTTTACTTTGATTCCTTCACCACATCAACGCCCTCCTCCACCAACACCAGTTCGTCTCCCTCCTGCTCCCCAGCTGACTCCAGCCAACTCTTACCAACAACAACAGAATGAAGAAGAACTGTCAAGTTCAAACATGAGCTCAGAAATCTCATCTCCACCACCAACGTTGTCTCCCGGCGCTGAAGGTATGACGTAACCAGGGCGTGTCCCGTTTAATCAGCCAATCACCTGTTGATCAGAGAACAGTCAACAGAGGATTTCTGGAATATACTCTGTGACCTTTCCTGAGCTAGCAACAGAGAAAATGCATATCAAATTTGAATGTGATTGATTGTCAGCTTACCTGAATGCCAAAGTAATCAACACATAACACATTGCCTTCCATTTGTAGACGTGTTTATGACCACCGCCCTCCAGAAGAACAGACTACGTCTGATTTGATTTATGACTAAAGACTATGTAGAAGAAACGGACGTAGCTACAGTAGCTGATGGCTGCCTTCTGACAACGATGACAATGTGTTCTGGAAGTTCTTTAATATTATCTAATATTGTCTTTTATTTTTATTTTTTTATATTATTTAGAGGAAAAGAAAGGACAAAAAGGCACATTGTAAACATTTAATGGAAGTCTGGTTGAACCACAAAATGTAATCTGTTTTATTGATCTTATAAACATCAGGCTGAGATGAATTTTGAACAGTTACACCCCTCTAGTTTCTCCCCACGTCATGACTTTCTTTCTCTTTGTCTCCTCGCAGTATGCAGAGATCCAGGGCTCCATGGGAGGCAGAGGGCGTTGCCTCAACATCGAGGTCCCCGTCCTCCGCGTCTCCCACCACTGCGTCAAGTCACCAATCTTAGCTTCTCACGTAGCTTCACTTTCTCTTTTTTTGAGCTGCCACTCCACCAGTCGCCACGCTGCCGAGCGGAACGCACCAAAAACGTAATGCTGCTTTTGAGACAAATCCATTATTAAAGGACAACAGCAGATGTCAAAGTATAATCTCAGCCGGTCCGTTAAAAACAAAACAAACAAAAAATTCAAAGTTAAGACAAGAAAGACATCAGGAATTTGAATTCTCATCACAAAAAGATGACAGGGTGAAACGCATAGGCTCAAGAGAACGATGATTTATTTGTTGTGTTTGATCCTAGGGATGTGCCTTTAACAATCCACCTTTTCAGGGACCGCGTTAAAACTGTTCTAGAACCATGGCGTGCAGGGTGAGATGAAGCTCCGATGGTAATCTTAAAGATTTAAAGACCAGTTTGTGTCTTTCAAAAAAAAGTACAGAAGAATCGTATCTATGTATGTCTTTAACTTGGTATATTTTATATTATTTTACCCTGACATGTAAAGTAAAATTTAATTTGACCTTTGACACCAGCATTGACCTTTGACACCAACATTGAACTTTGTTTAAAAAAAAAAAATCTTACAAAACTCTTATTCGGGTTGAACAAAAAGAATAAAATTACAGATCAGTTCCATTTCAGTTAGAGAGCAGACATTTTAAATAATTTAACTCCACTTACCCTGCACCTGCAGTACTGCCTCACCTCCTAAGGGTGGCCCAATGCTGATTTAGGAAACCCTTCTGCAATAGTAAAAGTAGTGTGTCAGGGAAATCATCAGCTGTGCCATGAAAAATGAGTTTTGTGTTTCTCTTTCATTCCTACAGGTATATCACCCTGTGTTCAACTAAACAGGGACAGGTTGAATACTGTGTTATATGCAAGTAAATTGAAACTAGAAAATCATTCTATCTGATTACATAAATGTTTGTGACATTTTGTTCTGTGTGGTGTCTAACATAACGCTAAATATGTGCCATGGTTTTAAAAAGGTTGGAAAGCACTGGTTTACGATGGTGGGATCCTTGTTTTCATGAAAATGTTTCACACGAGATGACTAAGACCTGCATTGAAGATACAGAGCTTCAGGCCTGTGTACATAAACGTTTTATACGTATTTGTCACTTTTAATCTCCTCCAACCTGATCTGTTTCCATTTTGCAGCATTTAGCAGTAAAATTATTGGTGTAACGAGTAAATGAGTCGTTTATTTGTCTAATATTTAGACTTAGCGAGGATTTAGATTGTGTATTTGTTTACTGTCTTATAATGAAAAAAATATTAGAACAGCAGTGGCTTCCATAGATAATGAACTATGGAAATTAAAAAATGGTCGACCTGTAGAGCACCAAATGTCATTGTGGCTTTAATGAACTTTAATAAAAAACACCAGACTTTGTGTGTGTTTGCACCATTTAAATATCCAGTGTATAAAACAGAGGGCGTAGTATTATACTGGAACAACTACATCACTAATTTGACACGTGTAAAACTACCCAAAGGGTTTAGTTGAAATTAAAGCAACATTAAGTGAACCCACAGCACCCAGTGTGACTGATCTAGTCAAAGAAAACACAGAGAAACAGAGCTCATGTGTCACCGTCTCACCTGCTCATCATCATCTCGCTCGGCAAACAGAGCTTATATTTAAAGAGGAATCAGCCATTGGACGGGTTAGTGTGTTGTCAACCCATGTTATCTGATCTCTTACTATATTACAGCAAAGACACAAATGAAAGTTGGACCTTCGTACAGGTATGAATGAGCCGTGAGTCTTGATGTTTTTCACAACTATTTTTTTTTCATTTCTGTCTTTATTTTCAAACACTGTCCTCTTGGCTTCCTTATGTTTTTCCATTACGATAAAATGGCGTGCTGGGGTTGAATGTGTCTCCACCCATCGTTGCCATCCAAGCATGAATGAGAACGAAGCATTTAAAAAAAACATTTAAAAAAAAAACAATTCTTAAAGGCTCATGCTACGTGGTAGTTGTGATTTTGAGTGTGAAAAATTATATTTTATTCTTGTAAAATTTACCAAGAACTTTTAACTTTTATGTTAATTTTACACAGCAATAGGTATTTTCAAATGTTATAGTGTCAGTTGAGGTCTTTATACAAGGAGGCCACAAAGGTCAACCTTCATCGACTACCTCGTAGCACTGAAAAATGATGTATAAAATAAAAGAAAACAGTTTTCAAAGTTATCACATTGTTTTTTTTTTTAGAAATCTGATTATGTAATTTCATAAAATTAGGGATTTTTTTGAGCAAATAAAAAGCTGAGCTGCTGTACCACATTTATACTGTCTATATCTCATCCATCTTATTTTTTTTTGCCTTCTTTCTTTGCAGTAAAACAACCCTCTGTTAATGATGGCGATAAGAGGGATGGACTACGTAATCCACAGGAGGATCCTGGATGAAGAAACTGTGGATGAGATTGGAGCCAAGTTTGAATCAAACATTCCTCTTTCTGAAAAGGTCAAACGGGCATTAAGGTGAGTTTGGTATTTGGTTAATAGAAGAATATTGACCTAATATGTTATTAATAACTTTGAAATGATGCAAGTTAAATCTGAAATATATATGTGTTTATCCATCTGTCCCCCCAATATACACTATATATTATACTTTATCATACTTGATATTATGGATAACACTGCTGTAATTCATTCCATTTTCCCAGTGTTAAAACACTATTGTTTTCATTGTTTTTAACACAATGCTGTTCTGTTTTATACTATGTTAACATTTACTGTACTGTACTGTACTGTACTGCACTGCACTGTACTGTACTGTACTGTATTGTACCGTACTATTACTGTCCATTTCCCTAGTGTAGGATCAATAAGATTATATATAATTTAATCCAATTTTACTTTATTTAATCTAATCTAATCTACAACAGTGGTTTTCAAACTTTTTATACTCAACACTGAGCTCTCTGAGTACCACCATGATGACCAACATCAGCAGCATAGGCCTTCACTGTTAGCTCCACCACACAGGAGCAATGTTTATATATATGTTTATGTTTATAAAGATGTTTATATTTAAATGTTGTATTAATTGTGCATGGTATGTTTCAGATTTATTCAACTGAAAATGTAAATGTGAAAATATGAATTTTCACCACATACCACTAGAGAGCGCTCGCTTACCGTACAGTTTGAGAACCACTGATCTGTAGTAAACACAAACCGAGTGTCTGACTCAGAGACTCAGTCTCTCTGCAAACAGAGAGACTAGAAAGAGAATCTTTCACAAACTGATATTTGCCTAAAATATGTTTTTCATTCCTTCTCTTTCAGTCCGACCCAGTACCTCAGGTGTTCTGTTCCACGATTGAAGAAATGTCTGCTGCAAAGGTTTCCCCTTATAAAATGGCTGCCTCATTACCCCATCAGAGAGACCGCCATTGGAGATCTGATCTCTGGCATCAATGGGGGGATCATGCAGATACCCCTGAGTGAGGATGGATGTACTGTACAGCAGGAGTACAAACGAGTACAACAGAGAGCGTGGGTGTTATTTGAAGTATTGTTTGTCTTGTCTGTTCTTTCTCTCCACAGGTATAGCCTATGCTATGATTGCTGCGGTTCCTCCAGTCTTTGGCCTTTATGCTGCCTTCTACCCAATGCTCGTCTACTTCATCTTCGGCACATCACACCACCTCATCATAGGTTTGTAATTTACCAAATATCTGCGTCTGAACATATGAGATCTGAACTGTCTTGAGCCTTGATCATCACAATAATGCAAAGACATGTTTTTTCTTTCTGTATATATATATAGATTTTTTTATACATATATATCTATATACATATATATTTACATGTGTCTGAATCATAATCATGTATGAAACATTAGTGAATATCATGTGTTGTTTTCCATTTCGTCCAGGTGGTTACACGGTGCTGGCGCTGATGATGCGAGGACTGGGAGATCGGTTGGCCCCAGACTCTGACTTCATGATCTGGGACAATGAGACCAACTCCAGTGTAGTTGACACCGTTTCCCAAGATGCAAAGAGAGTCCAAGTGGTTGTAGCTGTCACACTGCTGTCTGGATTATTCCAGGTAAACCAAACGTCCAAGGAGGAATGATCACATTCAAAATGACTGAGTTCTTAGCTGTGGTTCAGTCACTGCGCTGTGGCTCTGCAGATTCTGCTGGGCCTGGTCCAGTTTGGTGTCATGGTGACCTACCTGTCTGAACCCCTGGTCAGAGGTTACACCACAGGAGCCACCTTCCACATTTTTATGTCCCAGTTTGGAAATATCTTTGGAGTAACGTATGTGAGACACAATGGTCCACTGATGTTGCCAAAAGTGAGTAAGAACACGACTACAAATACAAATACAAAAGAAAATACAAATTCATGGGTTGAATTAAAGGATTGACAATTTAAATTTAAGGCGTAGTTCCACAGTCAGGTGACTTTGCACTTTTTCTTCAGATACTTTGAAAGAGTAAAGAAGTGTTATTAAACAATGATTTTAATGATACATTTTTTTGTTTTTCTGTGAATAGAATTGCAATTAACCATGGCAAAAAACTTTTTTTTCTTTTTTTAATTTAACAAAAAAAAAGAGCCAAGGCTGATATAACACAATTTTAATTTATTTGCTATAAAATTTGTTACAATGAAACTGTTAAAGCAGTATTGTTACCTTTGTTTGTTTATCTTTGTTCCTTCCTTCCTCTCTTTCTGTCTTGCCTTCTTTCTTCCTTCCATTGTTTTTTTTCTTTCTTTCTTTCCAGAATTTCATCGAATTCCTCTTTGTCCTTCACGTCACACACATTCCCACTCTTGTAGTGTTTGTCGTTGCCATGGTCGGCCTGGTCGTGGCCAAGAGGGTCAGTGAATTTCTGAGTAAGAAACTTCCTGTTCCTGTACCTGTGGAGCTGCTCGCTGTGAGGGTTCAGTAATTCTCTATTAACATGAACATGAACCAATTAACAGTCATGAAGTTGTACAGTAAAACACACGTGTGTGTGTGTGTGTGTTAATGGTCACCGCCTCAGGTCATTATTTCTACACTGGTCTCCTGGAAACTGAACCTAAATGAAAGCTATAAAATCGCGGTGGTGGGGAACATCCCCTCAGGGTGAGGAACACTCAGAAGACCTGTTGTTTTTGTTTAATTTTTCTTTTAAATATAGCATCATTTTTCAAAATGTGTCTCAGTCTACAGCCACCTTCTCTCCCACCCACCTCACTTATCGGTGAGGTGATCGGTGACGCCTTTGCTATGGCTGTGGTGGGCTACGGAATGGCCATTTCCCTGGGACAAGTTTTTGCCCTGAAACATGGATACAAAGTAGACAGTAATCAGGTACGGACGGAGGGGAGATACTATTAGGAACAATCATTTGAGGATTAATGATTGTTTGTGACGTGTCCTCCAGGAACTAATCGCCCTGGGTCTGAGTAACGCTGTTGGAGGGTTGTTTCAGAGCATAGCCATCAGTGGCTCCATTCCACGCTCCCTTGTTAATGAGAGCACAGGAGGAAAATCACAGGTTGTACTGTTTAAAAAAGCATCGCTGCAAAACCGTGACATTAGCTCTGAGAGGAGGAGAGGAGAGGAGATTTTAAATTTGAAATGAAAATGTAACTCCTTCTCCACAGTTGGCCGGAGCTGTGTCAGCAATAGTTATACTTATTGCCTTGTTCAGCATTGGGTCTCTGCTGAGTGATTTACCAAAGGTAAAGTCAAACATTCTGTTACTAGTTCAATTGAGTGTCTAGTACTCCTAACAGCAGTGTTGAACGTGTAGGCAGTGCTGGCTGCCATAATCTTCGTCAACGTAACAGGAACATTGAAACAATTCCATGACATCCCTGCACTGTGGAAGACCAGCAAAGTGGACATGGTGAGTTTACTAGATAGATACCTTTCAAATATTCTAAACCAGAGTTTCCCAACCTTTATTCAGCCACGGCACATACGTATATATATCATCAGGAAAAACCTCACGGCACAACAACAATAACAATATTCTAGTTTAAATTTTCTAAATATGTACTCCTGTTTACTTAAAGAAAACACTGATAAACTGACAGGAATTGAAGAAAGACACAAAGATCTTCAACAGCTCTGATAATTTTTTTTTATAGTTTTAATAGCCATCTGCTGCCATCTAGTGGACGATGATATAGTTGCTCTGCTTGTCACACTGACAAACAAACAAATATTTGCAATGAATAATTGGAAATTGAATCGAGGTGATCACTTCTCTGATCACCTCAGAATGGACATTTGGTGCTGTGGTTTCAGATAAAACTGAATTTATATTTTTAGTCTGGTTTTATTAGACCTATTAGAGCTGATAAATTATGGATAAACAATAACATTAACAGACTGTGTTTACAGTTGGAGCTTTTCTCCTACTGCCTTCTTTTCTCATCCTAATCTTCTGTTTGGTAATAGCACAGAGGGTTTGAACTACTGCCAGTGTAACTGTATAGTACTCTGTTTATTTTCAGTTCATATGGTTGGCCACCTTCATCTTCATCCTGCTGTTAAACCCTGATCTGGGACTGCCTGCTGCCATCGGCTTCTCCATGCTCACAGTCATCTTCAGGACACAGAGGTAGAAAATTGTTGTTGTCATGCAACGGCAACGGCCGTGTTTTTGTTCGCTGATAGTGACCCAGCATTCAGTCAGGTATGCTGACTCTTCAGACAGGCAACAACCCTACAACTGTCAGAGCAGACTGAGCTCCACTGTGACCAGGAAACAGATTATGCAGATGATATGATACGATGCAATATGATATGATATGATGTGATGGTAATACAATCACATTAAAGATGTTACAGTTTTATTTTTCTTGTCTTTTCCAGACCTAAATATTCACTGCTCGGTCAAGTCCAAGGTACTGACATCTATAGGCCGTTTGAAAACTACAGTCAGGTACAAGAACTTAAAGATTTCTTGTTTTGTTTTGTTTTTTAATTTTTTTAATTTTAATATATATCTATATGTCTTTCTGGAGGGATATCGTGTCAGATGAACAGGGACAAACCAGAGAAGAAGGATAAGACCTTGGCCTTATCAATATATACAAATATAACTGCTGAACTTCAGCAATTATATTCCTATATATTTGGAGATCTTTGGCTTCTTCGAAAAACAAAGTCCTTTGTGTTTGTGTTTTGTTCATTCACTTCATGGTGACCAATTACAGGTAAAGGCGGTGCCAGGAATTGTGATCTTCCGTTCTTCTGCCACACTTTACTTTGCCAATGCTGACATGTATAAAAATGCTCTCAGTAAAAAGGTGAGGAGAAAACACACACACACACACACACACACACACACACACACACAGGGGGGCAGTTGTCAAAGCCATAGGGTGGATTATTGTTACTTCTTTGCCAAAATGCCTCCTCAGTGCAGTGTCAGAGGCAGCCAGTTTCAGAATTTGACACCAGTGTGGAGCAGAGTCACTGAACCTGAGGCGTGTTCTCACTGACAGCATGTGATCACCTTTGTTTGGGAAGAATGAGTGTTTTATAAACGCACAATAAACTAAATTTCAACATGGCTGCAAACACGCCATTGCTGATGGTTCGATGTTATTCACAGTTTTATCTGTACACACATATATATGTATATATATATACATATATATGTATATATATCTATATATATCTATATATAGATATATATATATATATATACATAAATATGTATATATATAGTTACTCCTGAATTGTATTTAAATTTCATTTCAGATTAATTGTCTCTTTTGTTTTTCTTCTTTTAGTCTGGACTTGATGTTCATAAGATACTGGCAACAAAAAAGAAACAAGAGGCAAAAAGGCAAAAACTCCAGAAGGAAAATGCCAAGAGAACAAATGGAGAGGGGAAAGAGGAAGGGGGTGTTAGTTATTCTTTCTTTTTAAATTTCAATTTACTGTGACATTCAAGTACAACATGGCATGACTTGAGTGAAACCCTTCTGGTACTTTGTCGTCTCCTGTTCAGGGACCAAAGAAGGACATTGCAGTCATTGACGTGGATCCTGAGCCCTTTCCTTCTATCCCAAGAGCCATCATCCTGGACCTCAGCCCCGTTAACTTCCTGGACACGGTCGGAGTCAAAGCACTACAAAATGTATGGAGGTCAAAAATAAACAAAAAAACAAACAAACAAAGGGATGAGCAAAAGACAGGCTCTATGATAGGGATAGGATGGAGAACAAGAAGAAGAAAAATAAGAAAAAAAATAAAAAAAAAAATGTCCAAATTTGTCCGAAACAATATGCAAAAAGTAAAAGAAAAAAACCCAGCTGTTTCAAAGTTATTAGGAATAAATTCATAAAATGTACAGAACATACAGAAGGACACTGTAAGAGTGTGTAAATGTGATAGTATTGGTTTGATTGAAAGTAATACTGTTGGTATGAGCTACAATAACATCAGCAATGTTGAGTGTACATGTGTTTTTAAACTTTAAAAATATTTTTGTATAATGAGAGACTAGATGAGTAACAGTCAGAACATGTTGGGTTTATTATATTTTTAATAATTATCCACAGTGAACCACCTGTGTTTTCTAGCTTTTGTGTTGCTTTTTGTGTGCTGTTTCAGATCTACAGAGACTACGGAAAAATAGGTATAGAAGTTCTTCTGGCTGGATGTCAAAGTATGTCACACTCATATATACTATATATATTATATTATTATATTATATATATTATTATATTATATTGTATCATATTTTCTTTTTCATGCCCCCGCCCCCTCTCTCTCTCCACAGCTGGTGTAATGGACCAGTTGAAGATAGGAGGGTATTTTTCTGATAAAGTGACAAAGTCCTGTGTGTTCTCCACCATCCACGACGCTGTTCTGTACTGTCAGCCTGTCAGGAGAACAGCTGAGGTAATCTTGTGGAGTGTGAATATGTGAACTACTGTATACATTTATCATAAAAACACCAAATCAAAGCAAGTTGCGTGTCTTAGTTTTATCCCTATTGTTTTAATCCTATTCTGTCTTGTTTTTTGATCCACAGGAGTTCATAACCACTAAGCTTTGACTCTTGTCTTGTTGGAGCAGAGACCCTGGTTTACCCTGACGTTTGAATCACTGCTCATTTTCTTTCCAAGTTCAATTGTAGACATTTCACATATCATCCTAGAAACTCCTTCAGTTCGGAGGGGCAGTGGTAAACCTACAGATTTCCAGCTTGGTCACATGATCTGTGCACACGTTACTCCAACAATGATCGAAAACCTTCGTGGAGAGTCCGATCAGCTGTGGATCATGAACGAGTCAGTCGTTGGAGTCGCCTTCATTTTTACCATTATCGCGCTACTTTATTTTATTGAGAAAAAATCACAACACAATTAAACAGTGCTGAGAACAGGGACCAGATGGCTCCGCAGTTTTGTTTTTTTCTTTTTTATCCCGAGTCACAAAGTACCAAACATGTCCTAAACTGTACAGGACCAGAACTGTGGACCGACCTATTCAAGGTGAAGCTCCTCAGAGAGACAGCATGAAAACAAAATGATGCAAGAAAGCAAAGTTTGATGGTTTAATGAGTCAGTTAACCTTTTCAGTATTAACTAGGTTTACTGTATGAGCATGTTAAATTTAAAGTGATCATAACACACAGTTATGAGACATCCTCCCAGAATTCCTGTTGTAGGTGTTGTATATTACCAATTGTTTAACAAAGGCTCCAGTCGGCCACACATATTTATATGCAATTTCCAATGTAGTCATATCGGTGTTGTGCTATTTATTTTGTGTCAATATTAAGCGTGTAGTTCTCCTTCTCTCCCTCTGGGTGGTACCAAGTACTTTTGGCTGGAGTGTGATGGTTCATTACTTCTTTTATTTATATATAGATCTATAAAACGAATTCTTCCACTCAGTCAAAACCAGTCTCCAACGTCGTAAACACGAAGTAAAGCAGGAATTGAGAAAAGGCATCTGTATTTTATAGATGTAAAAAAAAGCTCAGTGGAAATGTAGCAGTAACAGTAAAATGAACTTAG
>NC_024316.1:11011159-11090931 GCF_000523025.1 Cynoglossus semilaevis | reverse complement strand
ATATATATATATATATATATATATGATGTTTATGACAGAGCAAGTTTAAAACAGAGTGGGTGCAAGAAAGGGAATGACCCTGAAGTCTGGACCCAGGTTGAAAAAGATCAAACATTTGTCCGAAGGATGGTTTTATTGGTCCAATACATGAACAATATGTTCACAGGCTTCATTTTGTTGGAGAAGCATCAGGCAAAACCAGAACAACCCCAGCACGCCATCCACTCCCCCATGTGAATTAGTGTCACTTCAATCTCTGACGTCTCAGTGGTTGACAGACGTCTGGAAAACCCACAGAAGCCGGGGACTATCCTGTGATGTCACACTAAATAAACGAGAACTCAATCCACAGGTCAGCAGTCTGACCACAAGAATCGTTCAAAGACGCAGCCCCTCAAACACTTAATGCGAATTCTTTTGTTTTCCATCAGCAAATGACATTAAGCTACTGCGCCACAAAACTTTCCCTCTTCACAGCCGCAGTACCAAGAAGGTGAGTTTTTTTCACTGTTAGTTCCATTTGAAGATCAGCTCCACACTGAGTGGGGTGACATCACCAGTGAAGCCCACTGACCATTTGAAGGGAGCGTGACTTTTGAGTGTCTTGACCATGCATGTACACAGGTCATTCCGTGTGCATTATTACTATACAACTTACTTTTGTGTGTTTGGTGTAACAAGTTACTCCATCATAAAGCCTGTCCACCTCAACTGTCCACTCTGTGGTGGTTGTGACAGTTGGGATGTGAAGGCCAGAGCAGAGTTTGTCTTTGTATTTTGTGTGTTTGTGTTGTTCTTAACAAACTGTCAGACTTACAGATACCCAAAAGATGTTGTACATCTGTACTAATTTAATCAGTGGAAAAAGGTAAGTTTCCTCTTCACTTGCTTTGCTTTTAACAATTGTAGCTGCTGAAAGGCTACAAATTCATTTGGTTTTCCAGTGACATAAAATAATTGCATTCGATCATCATTGCATCCTTATTGCTGTCTGAAAAAAATAGATATAGATTGGTGACTGTATTTTATTTAGTGGTATTTGCTCTGACCAACTTGTCCAGGCGCGTGATTGGTTAGCTAACGTGGTTACTATTTAAGTTGGAGTTAAAATAAGGAAAATGCTTTTTACCTTTTTCAACTATTGCTATTATTGTTGAAATAACTGTCTATAGCTCAGTTTCACTCATCTCTTAGAGCAGTCTTTAATGCAATTCACTAATACTCCACCGGGGGATACACTAAACTGAACAAGTGAGGAAATTGTCAATAACCCATCGCTATTGACAAATGTAATGTATTTCAACACACAATAAGACACCGCTGTAAAAATGTAATCATTCCTGAAAGAGAATGTGTTTTTGGTAAAGACCCTGAGGTGATTATTTTTACCTGAGGGTGTTTTGAAAAAATAGAGAAGCCAGTTATCTGAAGGGTGCAGAAAAATTGCACAGGCTGCACCCGTCAGGGTCAAAGGTCATGTAGTCCATAACTACATGACCTTTCAAAAGGTCATGTAGTTATGGACTTGTCTGAATTGTGAAGAAAGGAGCAGAGCTTGACGGCTAAATGATTATAGTTCACGTGGGCGTAGCTATACAGTATGTGTTGCCCAAATTCTAGCTTTTGGTGGTCAATATGTGGCCCTCAGGCCTGTCTTTGGTTGCTTTGTTGTATTTCCTTCAGAGCTTATTAAATTATAGGGTCCGTGTCTAGGAGATTGACTTTGAAAAGATAAATAATTGAACTCATTCGTTAACCATACCATCAGCAGCGCTCTCCTGACGTCTGCTATACCCACTGCTGTACCTACTGTGACTCTGCACTCGGCACAGTGTGATCCCGTTTGAGTCACTTCCAGTCAGTCATGTGTCAATTATGTGTGTTTGCCATTTGTCTTTCAGCAGTTTATAGTCATACATTGTAAACAGCAGCTCATGTTTGTCAAGATCATTTTGTTAAACCATTATCAATATTCAACAAAGAAATACGACCCAGTCACTCTGCAACACAATGAGACTCTTGCGTGCAAGATTAGCATTACCGATTTAGTCATTGTGTTTTTAAAAACTTTACATAATGTGTGTCTTGCTCTGGCAGTTTGAGAAAAGGCAGGTTATAATTTAGTAAATTAACTATAAATGTTATTTTCTTAAATAATATAAAGGCATTGACATACCGTATTTATGTATTTGTGCAAGATTTCTTTAACAATGTTTACAGCAATAACAATGCTATAATTGGACAAATATTTTACTTCATGTATCATATCAGCATTTGTTATATAACATGTAATAATAATAAACTAAAATGAAATACCAGAGCTCAGTATATCAATGTGCATTTTTTTTTTTTTGTTCTACTTGATGCGGCAGTTGTGAAAGTTGCGATGAAATCCATTCTGACCGCAAAACTAACGGTTGTATCAACCAACAAGTGTTGTAGTAGACCTGTCATGATATGAAGATATGGTTGATCTCCATATCATGACAGGACTACTACAACACTAAAGAACATGAGATGACACATCTCTGGTTGTTGTTTAGTTTAAAAGCAACTGGAATTTATATTAAAAAAAACAACACAAAAGATTCCATGTTAATTCAATTTAGACTTTGTTTGTACTCAATTTAAAAAATAACATCTGAAAAGACTGATGAATGAAGACAAAAAAACCCCAATATCTATATTTCTTTCTACCTATCTATATAGTTTCAAGACATGACAAAGGGATTAGTCCTGGAAAAACCTAACCAAAACAGAACTGTATTTGTTGATGATTAAAGATGAGGTGTTGCCATCGTCACTGAGCTTAAAAGCTGTTTGTAGCTTAAAAACAATCGTGAACTAGTTCCAAAGTTTCCCTTCAGCTACATAGTTTTCAAAGATGATCAGGTGAATAATAGAGCAACCCTAAGGTTCTGATGTTTGCTGGCATGGACACCGGAGTAAACCGATCTGTTATCTTAAGGACCTTGTAAAGGTTGTCCATTGTTATAAAAATTATCATCTGTGCTTTCAGGCGTCAGAGATCTCATCAAAGAGCATCAGTTGTTGGCAAATCTTAGAAAGGTAGGTGCAATGTGATTATTCCCTTAAAAATTCCCAATAATCTTAAGTTTTTCCACTTCCATTATAAAAGCAATAATATAGAAATACAATAAAGATTTGTGTTACACTATGGATTGATTCATTTTAAAGCTTCATCTGTTATTGTGTTATTAAAGTAAAAGAAAATAGTCAGAACTAATGAACTGAATACATGGAAAATGTACTTTAATTTAATTTCCTTTTTTAAAAAAACAATCTTTTCTTCTATTTCTCTAAATTGGTAAACATATTTCTATATATGTTTTTGTTTTTTACTTTAGGATTTGATCTGTTTGGATCTCGTAGGAATTCTTAAAGAAAAAATGATATCTCCTTTATGGAAGCAGACTGTTCCGGTCTATGTCACTTTACCTTTGCCAGTTGTTATTGTTGGTTATTAATTCCTGGATCCTGTGGGAATGAATACATGCCTCACTGTAGATGGTCAGACATATAGGGTGTATTGAAATTTGTATCAGGGGTGGTTGCTGTTGTGACGCACAGGTGATGTCTACCTCTGTTTGCAGTGTCTACCATGGGCCACAGAGTGATGGACTACAGCATCCACAGAAATGTCCTGCATGAAGAAGCCGTGGATGAGATGGCAGAAAGGTCCAGGTCAAACATTCATCTGTGTGACCAGATCAAACAGTCCATGAGGTAAAGACCTTAAGCTCTAAATGATGATTGATTGGTTAATTTTGACAACCCTATTTCATTGTACTGTAAAGTACTATTATTTCCAGCATTTTTTAAACTAACTCTTTAGTTAACGCAGAGGCAGACAAATACTTGTGGATAGAAGTAATCCATTAAGGTACTTGGATGAAATGTGTTTGTGAGACTACTTTATGTATTTAGAGGAACAACATGTCTGTTAATATATATATATATATATATATATATGCATATATATGTATTTTTTATGTTGTATTTTTTACCCACTTCCGTTTCATTCTGACCCAGGTGTTCTGGCCCTCGACTCAAGAAATGCATACTGCACAAAGTCCCTATCATAAAATGGCTGCCTCGCTATTCTATCAGAGACAACGCTGTTGGAGACTTGGTAGCTGGAGTCAGTACAGGGATTATGCATATATCTCAGGGTAAGTATAGCAGAGGCGTGTCATGCATTTTACACCTAGGCCTTCATTGGCATCCTGCCTGAATAATCTTAATACAAAGTCATTATGTCTGTAGAAATCATCCACATTATTTCATTATTTTCATTATTTTTTCACTTTCAAAACTGATCAAACAGGGCAGATTTCTTTCACCCTGGCAACACAACAAAGTACAATTGGATTGATTTTTGGGTTTGCAACTTATACTCAGGTGCGACTTATATATTAAAATATATAATTTCTAGTGTCCGCTAGAGGGCACTCTAGGATTGTTTAACGGTATCTGCTACTCCTGTACCACTGAAAATGTACATGTTTCTTATTTTCACACTGACAGCCACTAGAGGGCACTGGTTCGACTTATACTCTGGAGCGACTTATAGTCCGGAAAATACAGTATACACGACTGGAAGCAACGCAACCAAAAGAAAGGCTACTCTGAATAGGCTTTGCTGGCCTTGATGGTTCACCACTGAATAGACACAGGACAATATCAAGAAACTGTACAAACGTAAAAATGAATCAATTGAATGAATAAATGAATCAGTTACTTGGTACTGTTTTCCTGATACTGTAGATATTTTAACAGCAAGATATTCATTTGTATTCTGTGTCATTCCTGCAGGTATATCCTACGCCCTGATTGCATCCATTCCATCAGTCTACGGCCTTTACGCTTCCTTCTACCCCGTGCTCATCTACACGATATTTGGTTCATCCCGTCATGTCTCAATCGGTTTGTATCTCAAAAAAAATTATTATTATTATTTTATTTTGGTTTTATCTTGTTTTGCTTAAAGATTAGGAGGTGGTCAGAGAAGTGTTAGTTTACTTCTTGACCAAATGTGTTGCTAACATTTCATTTAGACAACAAGAGATCGAGTGAATTTACATGAAAGTACCAACTCCTGGTTAAATTATGAAGAGGAGGGTATAGTGTACACTGTAATGTATTTTCATGGCTAACTCTCTCTCTCCCTTTCTCCCTCTCCCTCTCCCCCTCTCTCCAGGCCCATCTTCCGCTCTCAGTGTAATGGTACGAGGACTGACGGATCGGTTGGCCCCAGACTCAGACTTTATGGTCTGGGACAATGAGACCAACTCTAGTGTAGTGGACACCGACTCTCAGGACGAGCGGAGCACTCAGATAAATTCAGCCGTCACCATCCTTGCAGGAATATTCCAGGTAATTGTTGGAACACAATTTAAAAGACTAGGTTATTTTTGGTTTTTGTTGTTTTTTTAAACTGTGTTTTCATTTGCTCTTTAGATTTTTCTGGGTTTGATTCACTTTGGAGTTGTGGTGTCTTTCCTCTCTGATCCTCTGGTGCGAGGTTACATCACAGCAGTTGGCTTCCATACCATTTTGTCCCAGTTAGGGAACATCTTTGGTATCCAGTATGTGAAACACAGCGGACTAGTCGCATTCATATATGTAAGTAATCCAGTAATAGTGTTGGTAACGTAAGGGTTACAGACAAGTGTGTCATTTTTTTCCCTTGTTTTCAAAATGTCAAAAGTAAAGATTCTGATTAAACTATTACCAAAAGATCAAATCGGCTCCTAGTACACCTGTTAAGGTTTATGTGTAGGTCTATAATTATGAATATCTGAAGATGATTCTTTTTCTCCCATTTTGTCTTTCTAGAACCTGATAGAAGTGTGTTACGTTCTACAACAGACTAACATTGCAAATTTGCTGGTTTTCATCGTAACGTTTGTCTGCCTTCTCATTGCTAAGAAGCTCAATGAATTGCTAAATAGAAAAATTACCATTCCCCTTCCCCTTGAGCTGCTTGCTGTAAGTATGTAGTCATGGCCTTTTTTATATTTAAGATTATCACTTAAAAATACAAGTACAAACACAAACACATGTGTCTCATATGATATCTGCTTCACAGGTCATCATTTCTACAGTGATCTCGTGGAAATTTAACTTCAAGGAAACTTTTGACGTAAAAGTGGTGGGAAAAATTCCTTCAGGGTAAACAGCACGACGTAACAAAAACGAGAAGACACATTTTTCTTTTTTAAATATAAAAATAATACTAAATACCTTCTCTTTCCTTCTCCAGCCTCCAGCCGCCCACATTCCCACCTGCTTCCACGTTTGTTCAGGTGATAGGTGACGCCTTTGCCATTGCTGTGGTTAGCTTCGGCATGTCCATCTCAATGGCGCAAATGTTTGCCCTTAAATTTGGCTACAAAGTGGACAGCAATCAGGTAGAACAGGGTGCCGAACTAATTTTCACATCAGCAATAAAGGCTGGTTGTAACTGGATGACTGTATACTGTAGATGTAACTAGTTCATAACATGTTAAAAACTGTTTCTGTAATTGATTATTATTTATTGATGTTACAAATATTGCACATTTCTATGTGTTATAAAATAGTTTAAATGTATCAGGTCAAGAATGTTAATCAAATCAAGCTTTTCAAGTACATTTCAAAAATCACAGCTATCTCAGTGCAGTGGGTCAGGTTTTGGGTGAAGTTGATGAGGTTATGTTACTGTATGTTATCCATGAACACCTTGAGTAACCTCTGCTCATTGATCTCTGATCATCATGACATGCGTTATTGTTGTTTTAATATTTTAATATATCTTTTTGAGCAGTGGTGCTTTGGCCCAGAGGCAATGTCTCTGTCATTGGTTCAGGGTTCACCTCCTGGGCAAGTTCAAATCCCGGTTAGGGTGGTTGGTACCTTCCAGTGGATTCACCACCCGCAGGAAGGTTCAGGGAGTTTGGTACGGTGCAGTGTGATTTAGATGGCGTCTGCTGCCCTGCGACCCGGTAACGGATAAGCGGATGAAAATGGATGGATGGATCTTTTTAAGCTCCCACAGGGCCAGACAAAATGGTTTGACGGGCCACATTCGACCCGCAGGCCTTGAGTTTGACACACATAGGCTTGAGTATGGAACAACATCAAAAGAAGAAACTATTGATGTATTGTACCCTCACACTTCTCAAAATATTTTAGGAACTGCTCGCTATGGGTCTGTGTAACTTCATTGGAGGAACGTTCCAAAGTTTGGCCGTCAGTGTTTCTGTGTCTCGCAGCATGGTCCAGGTGAACACAGGAGGCAAAACGCAGGTTGGTACCACAATACCAACACTTTTTATGAACTTAATTATTTTCAGGTTCCTATTTTATTTGGAGTGTTACCTCTTTTCTTTCTCTCTCTCTCTCTCTCTCTCTCTCTCTTTCTACACTGCAGCTCACTGGAATTGTGTCCACAGCAGTCATACTTGTCGTCTTGTTTTGGATTGGGGTTCACCTCACAAATCTGCCAAAGGTCCGTGAGGTCTAGGTGACCACATAAAGCACTTGATTATTTCTCTCTACCAACTCCATAGTCCCTAAATTGAAATCTTGTATTTTTTGTGCACATACAAATATAGGAGTTTGTTTTTATCAGTGAAATGTTTGTTACTTACACAGGCAGTGCTGTCGGCCATCATCTGTGTCAGCCTTAAAGGCACAGTAAAACAACTGAAGGACATCCCTGAGCTGTGGAAGAAGGACAAGATAGACATGGTGAGTCACCCTGGAAAAACAGAGATAATAATGATAATAATAAATAAGGATATGGCTGCAGAAAGTGTTTGCTGTAAAATTCACAGCAGTCACTGCCTGGAAATCCAGATTTGCAACATTTTATTTAAGTGCCACCAGGTCACTATGGTATAAATATGATGGTGTGTGTGTGTGTGTGTGTGTGTGTGTGTCAGGTATTGTCACTTGACTGAATAAAAACGTATATTTTCCCTTAACATTACAGTGAAAATTAAGCGATTTGGATTGTACTTGCTTCTTTTTCGATTGTGGATATTACCCATAGGTGTCGCCCTTGTGCATATTTTGAAACACGCCTAAAAATATATCATCACCAATTAGTCACATTTAGAGACATACACACTTACATAAAATGATAAAAGACATGCTTTCAAATAAAATAGACATAAGAAAACTTTTTTGTGTGGTTGTGTTTTGTTATTTTATTTTCTGGATTCTTGGTAACGTTTTATTGGAGCCAATTGAGTTAATCAGGTGAACAAGCTGATTAGATAAAAGGCTACTGATGTAAAAGGAAATGCGGTTTATTGGGGTGGGTAATTCAACCCATGTATTTGTTTCTTATGTATTTGCATTTTATAATCTCTGACAAAGTCCATGACAGCCACCGCTCTGTTCTTCAGGCCATCTGGCTGGTTAGCTTCATCCTCACTGTTCTGTTGAACCCTGACATGGGACTGTTTGCTTCTATCGGCTTCTCAATAGTCACAGTCGTCTTCAGGAGTCAGAAGTAAGTAAACATAACAACACGAACTATTGATGTAGGCCAACTTTACAGCAGTTTCTCTGTTTATTTTCTAGACCTAAATACTCCTTACTAGGCCAAGTCAAAGACACTGACATCTACAGGCCCCTGGAAGACTACGATCAGGTATTTTAACAGCAATAACTCAGTGTTTTGTTGATTCTTTATCTAAAACACTTAAAACTAATCAGCGAGATCAAAAACCCATTGCTGTTTGGTGGTTCCTCAGACTGGGTGGTCAGTCTTCTTCTCAGGAGATGACCTGTGGCGGTTTGTCATTTTATTATGTAGTAGTATTTCTTTGAATACAGCTATTGACTGTTTTCCTGACTTCATGGTAATTTCAGGTGAAGCAGGTACCAGGGATTGTGATCTTCCGTTCCTCTGCCACGATCTACTTTGCTAATGCTGACATGTACCAGGATGCCTTGAGGAAGAAGGTGAGGTGACACACGCAAAATGCAAACGCCAACACAGTCTAAATGACCAAAAACCTCTTTTTCATCCCTATTGTTTTTCCAAGCCTCAAAGAAAATATAGTCATTATTTCTTGTTTTGTTTTTTCTTTTCACTGCCATCACCTTGAACTTGCATTATGTCTATTTCATCACATTTATGCAAAATTTTATTTATTTTAAGTCTGGAATCGATGTAACAAAGATCCTCAATGCTAAGATGAAACTAGAAGAAAAAAAAAAGAAACTTCAGAAGAAAAATAAAAAGTCAAAACAAGGGGACATGGTAAGAAAAACTAAACTCTTGTTCTTCAGTCATTTTTTTTTTAATCTATGAAATGTGCTGTTTGTTATTTTCTTACATTACTTTTCCGTTGCTCTTTTTGAAATTCTGACATCAAATGTTGCCTGTTGTGTCTCGTCCTGTCCAGGAACCAGAGAAGGACATCTCTGTCATAGACCTGGACCCGGAGCCTTCACACACATTTCCAAGAGCCATCATCCTGGACCTCAGCCTTGTCAGCTTCCTGGATACGATGGCAGTCAAAGCACTAAAAAATGTATGGCTATAACAGAGAACAATGACACAGTTCCCCTCTCCTTTATTTAATAAATGTGTTCCCCTTAGACTCTGGTGTATGTAAAAAACATTTCATACCCAATTCTGAGGCCTGTGTTCAGATGTCTGAAACATCTAACAACATTTAAGTTCCCATCCATTTTATAATTGTTACATTGTCCGTCAGAATAAGAACGAAAAAAGCCCATTTTGATCCTTTTTACTGTTTTGTTTTTTCCCCTCTAGATTCACAGAGACTACGGGAAAATTGGTATAGAGGTGATTCTTGCCTGCTGCCAACGTAAGTCACTTGTAGCCTACTGTTAACCTGCTGCTGCTAAGAGTTTTTCTGCCTGTTGTAAACGCAACTCTCCTTTGGATGTCAGAAGGCCAGTCATGTTGCATTGCACTTGAAATGACATTTTATGATTGGTGATTTGCTTGGTGAGTTTTTTGTTTTTTTCCAAAGATTCCTGTTTTTATTCCTGTACATTTGTTTCAGCACTGGTGGTGGACAGGCTGCAGAGGCTGGACTTCTTTAGTGACAAGGTGACAAAGTCCTGTGTGTTCTCCACCCTCCATGATGCTGTTTTGTACTGTCAGTCGCCCTATGAGAGGGAAGATGAGGTAAACTACTGCCCAAGCATCAAATATACACTTTTCAGCACATGTAATACAGTGTAACAAACTACACGTGAATGGACAGTATCTGCCTAAACATGTCTTCAATCACTTGTTGTTGTTTGTTCTTTTGTATTTTTCAGGTGACCCTAATGACAAAGCTCTGACTCTTTTTGAGAGAATGGGAACACTCTTTATTTGAGATAACGAAGATCGTAACGATTGACATGCTGACATGTTTATGTACATTGGAACCTTGGTTTTTGAACTTAATTTGTTCCTAAAGGCTGTTTATGAACTGAAAAGTTTGAAAACTGAAACAGTTCTACCGATAGAAATCAATGTAAAATGGATTGCTCCGTTCCTGGATTGCTTATTCGAACTTTAACAGTATTTTGTGTACAGGTTCAAACATGTAACCAATCAAAATAATTAGATCTAACACAGTGGTATTAATAACAAACAAATGTATTTTATTTAATTTATCATTTAAAATTTCTGTTGTTAAAGGCAGCTCCAAGGTGCCTCCTATGTGGAGAAACGTAAATACTCCACGCAAATACTGCTGTATATAAAATTCCAAAGGTTGGATTTCTTTTGGATTCTTCTAATCTTATTGGTTCAGTGGAACTCTTCTACAGAACCTTTAGTTTCTCCATTAAATGTTTTATCGGGTTCAAGGCACATGATTGATTTGTGGGGCCATTTTATTTTCTGACTTTCTTTAAGCAGTTGTTACTTTCTTGTTTGTGTGTCGTGGTGTCACCTTCATCATCAAAGATGGCAGCAGACTTTGAAGAATGATAAATTGATCTTGGCACATTTTTCCATTTATTTTTTTAGTGTGCTGTGTGGTTACATATAGCACCTACAGGTTTACTTTGACAAGATTTCATCTTCACCATATTTCATAGGTTGGTCTAAATGTTGTTTATTTTTATTGTTTGCTTTCTGTGCAATCCATGGCAGTTGGGTGTTTTGCTATTTGTTCTCTTTAAAACCTCTGATTCCAGATTTCTGTAAAGCTGAAGATTGTGATGTTTTCAATACTTATTTCACAAATGACGGTCCATGTTTCTGAAGTAACTTAACAACTATATTTAAGTCTTTTTTTTACAGAACCTTTTTGTCAGAGTAGCACATTACCCACTGTATTATCTACTGCAGATGTGCAGGGACCCTATGGAGTGATTATAGTCCATGAATAAATGCACTTCACTTGAGTCCATCTGAACTGTGTGGGTGTGTGAATGGGGTTGAAGGTCAGTGCACTGTGCTACTGTTTGCTTGTTCTTACCAAGACGTTGTTAGTGTTATGTTTTAAAAGAAAAATATTTCCAAAACACTTTTAGAATCCATATTCCACCAATCCCCTCCTGGACTACAAATGGGGTCAGCCCATTGGCTGCTAAGGCAAAGTAACTGAAACAGATAGAGGTTGGTCGCCTGGTAACAGGAGCTAATGTGATTGGTGGCAGCTGTCAACAATGCAGGTGCAGGAGCCTGAGAGACAGTGAAGCAGAACGTTGTTTTCCAAGTGATTTGTTCCAGCCCTGCGCACATGCTGCCCTCACACGAAGAATCAGCAGTACCAATATTAGCCACACATAGGTGCTGTTGTCTAGTGTTTAACATAGCAGCTGGTGGACTCGCACCTGAAACCCAAGACCGCTTCCTTAACCACTAAGCCACCATTGCCCCATAATGAGTTGATGTCTAACACGCAGGATCGTCAGTGAAAACAAAAGTTTTGTTTAATTTCTTGCAGGGATTAATTATATTTACACTTAATTCAATTTCCAACAAGGATGCACATCACATAAAAAACGTTTAGCTGTTTCTGTATTTAAAGTGTGTCTAAACAGGAAGAGACATTAATACTGTGTGAGTGACTGGTGGAAATTATACTGTAGGTGGAGTCATTTGCATATTAGGCGAGTGTGTGCATGCATGTGTGTGTGCGTGTGTATGTCTTCTATCTAAACGTGTCACAGGTGTCAGATGGAATGCTGGAAAAATTAACATGTCACTTGAAATTAAATGTCACTGAGAAGGTTCCAGTATTAGATCAGGTTGAAAAGCTCTGATCATATTTGATGACCAGCTGCTCTCCTGTGAGTCCACGTGCCCTGAGCCGACTGGAGGCAGAATCCATTTAGAGGATAGAGGAAACGTACAGAAACCAATATTTCAGGACTTTCATTTCCTTCTGCTGAGCATTTGTCAAGAGGTGAAGAAGAGAGTGGACAAACAAAAACAAAAAACATGCTTTACCGCAAGAAGGTAACGGAATGTCTCTTTTTGTTGGATTTGCTGTTTTTCTCCAGGGAGCACAGTCTAGGGTTAGCTAAATTATTCACTCTTAATTGACCTTAGAATGAATAGTTTTCTGACTGGACAACTGTCTAGACAAGTTGAGTGCTGGGATTGGTTCATTCCAATGATCGCTGTTTGGTGGGAGTTCAAATAGTGAAAAGGCTTTTTAACTTTTTGTAATAATATTGTTGAAATAACTGTCTACAGCTCTTTAGTTTCACTGTTTACTCAAAGTAGGCATCTCTTATTGCAGTTGGTGAATGTTGTATTACCTTCCCATCGGCATCGGATGTGGGAGGAGTGTCGCCTGATGCAGAAATGCTGGCACTGTTTGCACCTGTGTGGTCAATGGCACTGCTTCCTGTGACAAAATGCCCCAAAGAAGTCGATCACTGGCAATCCAAACTGGGGTTAACAATAAAACCGTGCACCAGAAAGGCGCCCGAAAACCTGTTTGACGCATTCAGGCCAAAAGGCATGCGTAGGAACTAAAAAAAAAAATGGAGTAATCACTGCTGTGTTGGGTACAACCTCTGCCCTCACAGGAACCTGGTGTGAACCTGGAGTTTTCATAGAGAACTCCAAAATGATGGGAACTGGAGAAAGCTGCAAAACCCAAATCTCTGGCTGGTTTTCATTTATTCAGGAAACCTTAGACTTGTGCTTCATTCACAGAATAACATTTGAAAAGACTGATTAATGGTATGAGGGAAGGCATCTCCTTTTCGTGTTTTAAGACATGATACAGGGATTAGTGTTAGAAAACCACACTCAAAAAAGGGGCGGTATTTGTTGACTATAAAAGGAAGGGATGGAGGTGTCTCCATCATCACTAATCTGAAAGGTAATCATCAACTCGTTTCAAAGTTTTCCTTAAGCTAGATTCCAAAAGTGATCATCTGAATCACAGAAGCCTTTGGTTTTGATCTGTGCTGACTTGGGGAAGTTATTTGATGATTGACACCTGAGTAAACCAATCTGTTATTTTAAGGACTTTGTAAAGGTTCACCGTTATAATATAAAAATGATCATCTCTGCTTTCAGGCATCACTTGTTGGAAAACTGTCGGGTTGGTAACTGGCTAGTAGTGAATGGATCGTCTGTGTGGGGGCGTGGACGCACACCTGCAGACGATCCATTCATCACTGTGGAGTATTTAAGGACACCGGAAGACGGCGCCAGAGTGTTGTTCACGCCATGTGGGTAACTGACGGCTAGCTCTTGTTCGTTGTATGCTTTTTGAACCCCTACCTTGGCCGGGCATACACTGTACGATTTTAGCCCGTGGGTTTTTTTGACCCGATTTTTGAGACGCACGACCAGGCGACGCACGGCCCGATTTCACCTTTTGTCGGGCGTCTTTTTCCGTACAGTGTACAGGCAGTTTTCATCATTTCTGGGGATAAACGTCTATATGTTAAAGTGAAAGTCACTGGATGGCAGTATTACAGCTCATTTAATTTCATAAAGTTTTAAGCATGGGATTGTAACGCTGACATGTACCAGGATGCCTTGAGGAAGAAGGTGAGGTGACACACACAAATGTGGACACAAGCCTCAAAGTAAATACAGTATTTTTTTTCTTTTCTTTTCACTGCCAGCACTTTGTACTTGCATCATTTTCATTGCATTTATGCAGTTTTATTTTTTAAAGTCTGAAATTGATTTTACAAAGAGTTTTACTGCAAGTAAGAAACATGAGGCAAACAGGAAGAAACTTCAGAAGAAATATCAAAACATGTCGGGACATGGTGAGAAAAACTAAACTCTTGTTCTTCAGTATGATGGCAGTCAAAGCACTAAAAAATGTATGGCTATAACAGAGAACAATGACACAGTTCCCCTCTCCTTTATTTAATAAATGTGTTCCCCTTAGACTCTGGTGTATGTAAAAAAAAAAACATTTCATACACAGGGAGCCCAATTCTGAAGCCTGTGTTCAGATGTCTATCTGTATGAAACATTTTATATTTATGTTTCCATCCATTTTAATGTTACATTGTCAGTCAAATTTATAAAAAGCCCATTTTGATCCTTTTTACTGTTTTGTTTTTTCCCCTCTAGATTCACAGAGACTACGGGAAAATTGGTATAGAGGTGATTCTTGCCTGCTGCCAACGTAAGTCACTTGTAGCCTACTGTTCCAACAGCAGTTTTAGATCTGGACTGTTGACAGTCAACACGACCTTAAACAGTATGTCCACCAAGTCAGGATAATTTCATTATTATTATTATTATTATTATTATTATTATTATTGTTGTTGATCTTGTTATTAATGATTATTTGTATGAATATTATTATTTAATGGTACAATGATGCCATGGAAATGTGTGTGCTCTTCCTGTGTGTGTGTGTGTGTGTGTGTGTGTGTGTGAGAGTTATGATGTGACAAGTGTGTTTGCTGTCTTGGTTGTCATGAAAGAGTCTCTAACAGTTTACTCTGGAGTTGCTTAGCAACAGAGGTGTAGAGTGAGGTTGGTGTAGAAAGTAAACATTACTGTAAAGTCACGTTCCTCTCATAAAGGTATTTGGAAAAAAGAATATGTAAAGAAAAATTATATCACGAAATAACATGAAACTTATCACAAAATAACGTGAAAGTTATCACGTAATTATGTCATACCCAGCTGGTTTTTTGTGTGTGTGTGACAGCAATAGTTCAATAGTATTTATTAAAAAATCTAAAAGTTGATTTTTTTTTGTGTGTGTTTTACATGATGTATTAATTGTGCAAAGTAATTCATGATTTGTTAAAAAATGTTAGTGGCTATTGAAAATGGGACATAGTGATTTAACTTTTGTGTCGCAGAAGTGATCGTTTGAAAATGTTCAATTTGAAAAACATTTGAGAAAATATAGAAATAAAGTGTTGCAGATTGATATTTATCATTTTCCTCTCTTGTTAAATCCTTGTTGATATTTATTGTGAGAAATCATTAACATTATCAGTGTCTTCACATAGATGAATATCATTAATTATTAATAATAACATCTAGTCAAAGGTAAATTGAGCCAATTGTCCATTTCAGAAGTGTGTGTCGAACTGGTAGCCCTTCGCATTAACCAGTAGCCAGGAAGTAGCTCTCGGCTTGAACAAGGTTGGTGACCCCTGCTCTTAAGATTACCAAATCTACAAGTGAGTCACGTCAAAGTAGAATCATGCTGCCTTTGCGCAAACGTTAAAGCAGGAATTTAGAGGATTTTTCTGTCCCTCAGACAAACTCTTGATTTCTCCTCTTGTCTCCACTAATCCCATTTGATTTGGCGAAAATAAGCGCTTTTCTACCCTTTACAGGAAGTGACAAAATGTCATTATCAGGGTTTTCTTTACTGATCAAAGACATTTATATTGTATGTGCATTGTGTAACATCTAGACTGCATATGTTACACACACACACACACACACACACACACACACACACACACACACACACACTCACTCGTATCTCTTTTTCCACTTTGTTCTCCATGATATGGGTGATATGATGTTTGTTAAGGTTATAAAGTCTCTCAACTGTTTTAGTCACTTAACCCATGGTCACACATTGTCCTTCTTGTGGGTAATTTTTCTGTTATCATACGTTAGTTTTTGTTTATTTCAGACAGTGGACTAACAGACAGAAAGAGGCTGACAAAGTGTTGTTTTAGCTGTAATCTAAAATAAACCTAACTGTTTGTGTCCTGAAAAAAAAAACAAAAAAACAATAAATGCAAAGGTGGAGGATGAAACCTCTACATAAATGTTGCATCAGATGGAATGGAAGAATCTTTTACTGTACTGCGTGAAAGTACAAGACACAACATGTTCTGTTAAATGTATTTTTAAAATCATCACAACAGCATTGTATGTTTTTTTTTTTTTCTTTTAATCTGTATTTTCATATTACATTTTGCTGCTTCATTTTTATTATCACATTACAGAGATAGCATAAGGTCAGGGCTAATATATACTCAGGCTGACATCCGTTACTCAGTGCACTTCAGTATCAACAGATCCGAGCACAAAATGTTCCAACTTGTATTAACTGGGAAGGTTAACCATTTTCAAAACTTTTATCACAGTGGTGAAGCACCACATATGACCTGGAACAATCAGTGAGGCTGTGACTGCTGAGGACTGTTACAGAACTGAAGTCAAGTGTCACTCGTAGTCTCGCTCCACTGTACAGTCTGGCTTTGGTTGATAAAACAGGCCAATAATCTGTTTGTAATATATTTTGTTCTCAGCTGAACCAACTACTGTATTTACAGCCTGAGTCGTTCAAACTGCTGATAGCTAAATATGTATGTAATGGTTTGTGAGAAAGACAGTTAAGAACTGGTTAAGAACCACAGAATTAGCTTATAATTGCATATTTAAAGAGGAAACCAGTCTGATCTGTTCGGCGACCGATGAGGTGTATTAATGGCCCTAATGCCTTTGGAACTTTATTGTAAATAACGATGTACAGCAACTTGTATTTTTCTCCACCGTGCTTCACTCGCTCTCATCCTTCACTTCCCTCGCACCTCCAGCCACACCCACACACAGTCTCCCCACTCCACATTTATTTTCGTTCCAACTCTCAATAAGCATTTTACAGCTTATTATACATTTCTACATTAAATGTAATTTAAATACAATTTAATAGATAATATAAATTTCTATAATAAAATAAAGGTAGAAGTGAACAAAAATTACATTTGTGTTGTTTAACTAATATTTCTGTCCTGACAGATAGCTTTCTGGTCTGACTGTTTACAGTCCTCCTCCATTGCCAAGCCCACCTTCCACATTGTTATATTTGCAGGACTTCTCTGTTAATATCACATTAACCTGTCTTTCAGACAGGTTAATGTGATCTTTCATATGAAAAGCAAATAAGCCAAGAGATGCCTGCAGGGAGACAAGTGAACTAATTTTAAAAAACAGCTTAAAATGACAGACGTCTGGAGATAAATGTTCTGCACAACTATAATGTTCTGACAACAATGCTGTTCTCTGATACGTCTCTTTCCAGACTGTGGTGGACTTGTGTTATCTCCTGCCCCAGACAAACATAGGTACTCTAGTGGTCAGTATTGTCGTCATCATCTGCATGGTTCTTGCTAAAGAGCTGAATACTTTCCTCAGCAAAAAGATTCCTGTTCCTTTACCTATGGAGCTGCTGGCTGTGAGTACACATCAGGAATTATTTGTAATCAATCACAATTGTAATTAATCTTGATTAATTGTTATGAATTAAGATAATTGATCGTTATTGTTCTGTGTATGTGTGCTGAATCTTCAAGATAACATGCTGGTTCTTGGAATAACATTTAAAGCTGGAGGATTTTGGTGGAAAAAAAAAAACATTTTCCTGCACTGTGTTTAAGTAACATCATGTTTTGTTTGTTTTTTTGTACTCAAATTATTATACAGATTGTTTTTCTTCACAGTGTTGGTAATGCTACTGGCATGGATAAAGAAGGTTAAATAAGTCTTCAGTCATGACATGAGTTGTTATATGATAAATGATAACATGTACCCAAAAGCAAGTTTGGCAGGTGCTGAGATCAAAATTACCCTGCAGATATTTGAGGAACGATTGGACATGAAAGGAAATTATTTATAGTAAAAACTGTAACAACTTGATCACTTTTCAAAGAATACAAATATAATCATAACAAATAAGAATGTGATTGTGAGGTCACCCGTCAAATGCTTAGTCTCAGTTTAGCAGACCTTGTTGCCAAGATGGACAGAAGATACTGTAAAACAATGTCTCAGTAAGCCTTACTGTTTACTTACTACTGATTACTTAGTGTTTAGGCAGTTTTCTCATCCTGTTATTCAGTCAACAGACTCAGTAAGTACAACTGAACATTAACAACGGCAACCAGGGTGTTTTCTTATTCAATCACCTCACAGATAACATATCTCTTAGAATCCGTCCAGAGGTGAAATGATATGCACTGAGCTTCCATTAATACTACTGCGATCATTTACTTTATTATTATTCATGGTTTATGCAGACGGAATTAAATAGATCTTCAGAAATACAGACAATCGTGTTAGCTATATTTTACGTGTCGTACCAAGGCACAAAAAGACGTTAATGTTCACATAGTGTTGGGTACTTTGCCCTGTTCCTCAACAACAGTAGTTATTTGTCTTATCATCCGTCTCCTCAAGGTCTTTGTGGAAAGTACTGAGAAAGAAACATACTCCTGTATCAGTCTGTCCTGATACCAAGGGACTGGACAGCATTCTGCGGGGACACTCCTGGGTATGATGAACAATTCGACCAAGTCCCAAAGACGACTCCACTGAGGAAGAAGTCTTATTTGGAAGATAAGTTACGATATTGGGCGTAATTCTGAGTTTGGAGTTCCTGACCGAGAGTCTGGATACGACTGGATTTATTTCCTCTGGAAACACCACAGTAATACCACTAGAGGGGAAAAAGAAGAACCCATTTCGAAGAAGAACACAAGGTAATCAAAATTATACGATGAATGAGTAAGTATAATAAAATAAGGAGTTGTGCATCTGTCAGTCGTAACATGACGGGGGAAAAACTCGCAATGTTAAGAGTAAAGTCTTAAGTTTATGAGATAAAATAATACCAGAAATGACTAGCATCACCGTCACGGTAGCATCACTGTGGCTCGTTTACGTTTGCACTAATATTACGACGTTAACTCATAAATATATGATTTTATTTCACACATTTATGACTTTGTGCTTGTTTACTTCTCTTTGTTTTTCTTTGTAAACCTGCGACTTTTTTCTAACCGGTACAACTTTAGTCTCAAACTTTCAGCTTTTTTCTCGGAACGTTGCGACTTCATATCCGTAATTTTACCTTCCTCGTAGATTCAGATTATTTTTTTTGTTGTTTCAAAAATATTACAGACAGGTGTCCAGCTAAGTACAAAGAATTTTGGTTCATATAAAACATCAACCTAAAGAAAAATGCAACTTTTTTCATAAGGTTAAACATTAACCTTTTGAAAAAGAGATTAGGTAAAAGTTTTTTTTCTTTGTTTTACAGAAGTATTTAACTATGGCGGACAAAAGGTTGGGGTATAAGGTCCACAGGAGAATCCTGGATGAAACAGCTGTGGAGGAGATTGCAGAAAAGTCTGAGATGACCTTGTCTCTGTCTGAGAAGGTCAAAAAGTCAGTGAGGTAAAGCTGCTTGTAGCTAACACACAAAGACACATTAACAGTCAGGGAACAGTGTGAATTTAAGCGACACAGGCCCTTTAAATGTATGTCTGCCAGTAAAACAGACATGTTTGTTTTGCTGTTTTCAAGCAAGCTTAAAAATAGAGGTTTTCCAAAACTTAAAATCAAAAAAGTCTGAGGTGGTTTATTTTGTTCTCTGAATCCTAAAAGCTAAACTTAATATTACAGATTCTTACAGTATTTCTTACAAACTAATAACGCTTACACTTCTGCACCTACATAGAGCATGTAAGCACAAGCATTCATTTTCAGTTGAATTGATAACCTTGTGTTTGAAGTGAATGTTAAGTGAGAAATTAAGACAGTATTTACTATATGAATTTTTTTAATTAATTTGATTACGTTAGCTTTTACATAGAAGTACTTTTTGTACTTCTGTTTTAAAGAGTACTATTGTCAAAAAGCAAATCATTTGGGTCAAGTGTTGAGCAACCAAATGTAATTAAACCAGTGCAAAGTGTGGGGCGCACCCCTCTGGTGGGGAACGGTACATGTTTGAGACAAATTTGAGAACCACTGAATACTTTGTATATTAATTAAATAATTTCTCATTATTGTGAATTAATTACATTACATTTGTCATAGTCATGGGAGCATATCTTAATCATGATTTAAAAAGTGTATTTTAGTGCTGGAGATACGATACAGTGCATAAATGTACATTAATTAAAATAACTACAAATATTAGCGCTTGCAGGAAACATTTCTAAACAGGTGTGCTAATTTCAGTATAGCTGTAGTCAGAAGAAGTCATAGAAAACTGCAAGCAAAACACATGAGACACCCCGTTGCTTAAGAGCTTCAATGTTAGGACTAATGATTAGTACGACATACACTTTCATTCTTCAGTGTTTGCTTATTGAACTTGAATGTTTGTGTTTCTGTGTAAGAGAATCCTAAATTCCTCTAAATTATTTTAAGCTAAAATGTTTGCAGGCACATTGCCAGATGTTGAAAATGAAATAGTTTGAAACAGGGGAAAATGTTTTAAACAAAAACAAGGGCTTCTCACTCCTCTATTTTCTTCCTAATTACAAACAATCAAAGGTTACATAAGGTAAACCACACAGAGCACGCGGCGAGGTGACAGCAGGCCTTAGCTCAAGGATGATGAGGGGAAAAAGGGAAGAGATTTGGCGCCAGTCGGTTTAAATGGACGCCATCGACCAATCCACTCACAGGCTCCCTGTCATGTGATCCTGCAAGAAACAAAAGAAACCCACACACCCACATACACTGATAGAAGACAGAAACACACAAGTCTGGAGATAAAATGTTTGCAGGCACATTGCCAGATGTTGAAAATGAAATAGTTTCAAACAATACACTTTGTTTTCATGAAAGATAAAATAAATAAATAAACAAAATGTATTGACATGTTTTGTGATTGTATTTATACATTCAACAACAGATAAACCAGAAAACAACCTTTTTCTCATCAGCCAACTCCAACGATGCTTCTTGAATGAAAATATCAGCAAAGAATTCTCAATATAGCCAATTGATTGTCCTTGTCATGAGAAGACAATATGCTTTCTCTAAACATTTGTTGTGCTTCTGGTTGTAACAAAGAAAGTAAAGTAAAAATTCACAACAATCACGGTCCTGTAGAACAGTATTTGTGGAATAAGCTGAAAACCCCCAGGATTGATACTACATCTAAACATATACCATATATATTTGATTACTCTGTAACTTCATATCTCAGGTGCAGTGGTCCTCAGTTGAAGAGACACCTGCTGGACCGTCTCCCTGTCTTATCATGGCTACCTCATTACTCCATCAAGGAGAACCTCATAGGAGACCTGATCTCTGGAGTCAGTGTGGGCATCATGCATCTGCCACAGGGTGAGGATGGAAAGGGGGAACAACAGTGAAGTAGTTTTGAATGTAAAAATACAGTCTAATCATTCTGTGTTATCGCCACAGGTATGGCCTACGCCTTGCTGGCATCTGTTCCTCCTGTTTTTGGCCTTTACTCCTCTTTATACCCTCCTCTCATCTACTTTATCTTTGGAACATCCAAGCACATCTCCATAGGTTTGTACTTTTACATAACCTGCATCATACATACTTATATATCATTATTCTCCCTTTGAAATGTTATCTCCAAATATTAGAAGACAGGTGAGGAGAGGAGCGGAGAGGAGAGGAGAAGGGAGGTTTTAAGACAGGAAAGAAAAGGAAAGCAAATGAGGGAACATGAAGTGGAGAGACCAGATATATCTTACATATATATATATCTTAAGAAAAAGAAATTCTCCCCTCAATGAAATTATATAAATAGGATTAAATAGGTAAAACATTTTTGAGATACCCGGAACCTCGAGCTTTGTAAAATCATGGCTATTAGACAAACACAAAAAACAATTTCACAACAACACAAAGTATTGAGACATGAGTTTTATCTCTTTTTTTCTCCTCCAGGCACGTTTGCTGTGATGAGTGTCATGATAGGAGGAGTGACAGAACGACTAGCCCCTGACTCCAACTTTATGATATGGGACAATGTGACCAACGGCAGTATAGTTGATGCCGTGTCAAGGGACACGGAGAGGGTCAGAGTAGCAACAGCGGTCACCTTTATGACTGGATTATTCCAGGTAAATATTAAAAGAAAGGACTGAAACCAAACTGAACAGAGTACAGTTTGAGATTTAGTGGCTCTCTCATTGAGAACACAAGGTCTATCAAAATAACCTTTTCACTAACTGTTGAAAATAGACATTATTCATGGCAGGGATTAGCAATTATTTTCAGGGAATTGTTAAATGCTTCTTAAGTATAATGGTCTAGGTCATATTGACCTAGTTTTACTATTGTTGATGCTCAGGGATCCCCAACACCAGGCCTGGGACTACTACTGAGCAACAAAATGTTTATTTAGATTTTGTTTTCAATTAGGTTTGAAAGATATCCAAATTTGAAAAAAAAAAAAACAAAACACTCTTGTCAATACCTCTTTTCAGTGCTTGAATCAGTTGCAGTTTTCATATAACTGTAAAAACTCCAACTAACTAAAAAGTGCACTGGAGAACTTCTTCAAAAAGGGAGCAATGGGTAAATATTAGACAGAAATATTAGACAGACTAGTTAAAAGAAAATATCAAATCCTAAAATGAAAGTGCATGATATAAAAGAATGACATTAAATTAATATACATTATGTAATATTTAAATTACATATGATGTCCCCTCACCGACATCCTGTGTGGTGCAAAAAAGTTTGGGGATAACAAATAATCCTATTGGTTATTCTTGTATCATAAAAATAAAATCACTCATGCTTTAAACTGTACAATTCACACAGGCCACTCTTGACTATTGGAGTTGATGGTCATGAAAGAATGTCTTTGATGTGTCAAATGAAGATACTAATTCTAATCTTCCTTCACGTAGATAATGCTCGGTGTTCTCCAGTTTGGTTTCGTGGTGACCTACCTGTCTGAACCCCTGGTCAGAGGCTATACCACAGGGGCTTCTATCCATGTCATTGTGAGCCAGCTCAAATACACCTTTGGCATTAACCCTGTGAGATACAGTGGACCATTATCCTTGATATATGTAAGTTTTTGTATGTAAGTAATCAAAGAACAAGTACCTGGTACAAAGTTCCTGGTACACCTTTCCAGTTCTTTCTCTGATTCTCCTCTTAATGATAAACAAAACGTTAAAAATAGGAGCTGGTGGGCAGAGTTCAAGCATAGACCCCGGCCTTTGTAGTTTGTCCAGAATGAAGCTGACATGCTTACAAATATATGGAGAAAATTGGGTTTTTTGTTTGTATTGTCACTTCATGTATACTCCTTTGTCTAGCACTTTTCTAGAGCCGGTTTGGTTTCATGTCTGATGGTCCCAAAATAACTCAACTACATCTCTGCATCCAATTGACTTCAGCTCTGCAATGACATTTGTGTTGTTTGTTTAACATGTGTTTTGTCCCCAGTCTAGGGGAACTGGTACGTAGCACAATTTGTAGCCCCCCTTTCGCTTCTCGTCCCCAAGAATGAAAGTCTAAAAGTTTATAGTTTTAAAGCAGCATTTAATTTTCTGAGGAAGTGAGGAAACAATGCCAACATACAACAAACAAAACTAAGAGGACCCTGCTCTTTCCTCCAACAAACAAAAGAAAACAAAATACAGGGTTTTAACCTAAGCTCACTATCAGAATTTTTTTAAAACAAAAACAAGGGCAATCAAAGGTTACATAAGGTAAACCACACAGAGCACGCGGCGAGGTGACAGCAGGCCTTAGCTCAAGGATGATGAGGGGAAAAAGGGAAGAGATCTGGCGCCAGTCGGTTTAAATGGACGCCATCGACCAATCCACTCACAGGCTCCCTGTCATGTGATCCTGCAAGAAACAAAAGAAACCCACACACCCACATACACTGATAGAAGACAGAAACACACAAGTCTGGAGATAAATGTTCTGCACAACTATAATGTTCTGACAACAATGCTGTTCTCTGATACGTCTCTTTCCAGACTGTGGTGGACTTGTGTTATCTCCTGCCCCAGACAAACATAGGTACTCTAGTGGTCAGTATTGTCGTCATCATCTGCATGGTTCTTGCTAAAGAGCTGAATACTTTCCTCAGCAAAAAGATTCCTGTTCCTTTACCTATGGAGCTGCTGGCTGTGAGTACACATCAGGAATTATTTGTAATCAATCACAATTGTAATTAATCTTATCTTATTATTAGTCAAGATAATTTGACATTCCCAAATATGAAAACTGTGCACTGTGTTTAAATACAAATGCAAGACTGTATTGACTGAGTATTACAGTAGAACAATGATAAGTGGATGGACAATGAGATTGTTGGATATATGTTGCATGTCATTCCCGCAATGATTTAAAATGGGTTATAAAATCAAATCTTATACATTTCAAAAATGAATGAACCTGATTCATTTTGATAGCCCTAGTACAAACTGATATATTTTATTGTGACCTTCTTTAGGTTGCAATTGGAACAGTCATCTCCTGGCAGGTTAATCTAGAAGATAAATATGGAGTAGCTGTGGTGGGGAATATTCCCTCAGGGTAAGAAAAGTATCAAAAATTATGTATGTGGTCTAATGGGCAATATATACAGTGTGTTTTTTTCCAATCAGTCTCCTGCCACCCACGTTCCCACCAGCCTCTCTGTTCGGTCAGGTGATTGGAGACGCTTTCGCTCTGGCTGTGGTTGGT
This sequence comes from Cynoglossus semilaevis, assembly GCF_000523025.1. Classification (NCBI taxonomy): domain Eukaryota; kingdom Metazoa; phylum Chordata; class Actinopteri; order Pleuronectiformes; family Cynoglossidae; genus Cynoglossus; species Cynoglossus semilaevis. Next base: position 11,066,027 of record NC_024316.1, on the reverse strand, counting down.
TATGGTATTGCCATCTCACTGGGAAGAATCTTAGCCATAAAATATGGATACCAGGTGGACAGCAACCAGGTAGGTACAGAAATGTATAGATATTTTTTCTTAATACAATGGTCTCAGACCCCTGGCCCGGGGACCACTTCCAGCCCACAAATGCCCTATTTGAGTTTGAGTCCCCTGCTTTACCACATCAAATACTAAAAGTTTGTTTTTAATTATCAAGGAATTAATTGCTCTTGGTCTGAGCAACTCTGTGGGATCAATGTTCCAGTGTTTTTCTGTCAGCAGCTCCATGTCTCGCACCATGGTGCAGGTCAACACAGGAGGGAACACTCAGGTGAGTGGAAAACAAATGGAAAGGCTAAAGGTCATGACATCCTGAGGTTTTATCTAACTTCCATACAAAACAAGCTGCAGCGTACTGCTACTATTAATTATTATTAACTATTAATTGTCTTTTTTAAGATTTAATTTTTTTGGGGGTCTCTTGTGTTGTTTATACAGACTGATATACTAGCATATTTAGGGGACAGTAATGGAAACAAATCAGTTCTCACATCTAGTAAACAAACCAAATGTTGCTGAAACCATTAGGTCTGACAACACCATTAATCAGCAAAGCTTCATTAGACAGAGGGGAAAGAGGAGCCGAGGGGAGGGCGAGGAAATAGAGAAGACAACAGAAGAGTATACAAAACTGGAGACGGGAGGAAAGCAAAGGAGAGAAGAGATGAGGAAATGAGAGGGGAGGAGGGGAGATGAGATGACAGGATAGGAGAGGGAAGAAGAGGTGATGAAAGGTGAGGAGAGGAGAGTTAGGGAAGATGCTACCTTAATCTCCTCTTTGTTTCTCACTCATTCTTGTCTTCTCTCTCTGCAGATTGCTGCAGCTGTGTCATCTGTAATTATTCTTTGTATTGTGCTGTGGATTGGCTATCTCTTTGAGAGTCTGCCCAAGGTATGATGATGTGTGTAATTGAACAGTACAATATTATAGGATTACTAGTGTAACAGTTATCAATAACAGTTATTGTGCTTCAGGCTAAACTTGATTTACATTGAATGTTAGGATTAGATAAACTGATCACCGACTTCCAGGATGAAATGCCACATTTTAAACAGTTCATTATTTGATTTCAGGCAGTGCTGTCTGCCATAATCTATGTCAACCTTCAAGGTATGTTGAAGCAGCTTGTAGACATTCCTGTCCTGTGGAAGAAGAACAAAGTGGACGCAGTAAGACACATTATAAACTATAACATTATTGATCTCTTTAACAGCATGACATTTCTGTATTTTTAATCTTCTACTGTGATTTAATTTGATGTCTTTTATATATCCCTCAAAGATACAGTATATTAGGTTTATTGTAGTTTGTTTATTACGTTTGATATTATAACCAGGGTTTGTGGACAAAGGTACCGTAAATTTACTCAAAACTTGTAATATGTTTGGATTTTTTTTATAAAGAATATTTTTGAACTGAAAAAAAATTTGAGATATCTGTTAAGATCCAGATTAATTGAATTGCATTAGTAATTGCAGTAAGAGCGTAACATATTTAATGGACACTGTATTTTTCATTTTATGCAACATAGCATCTTGCCTGACAAGCCGCAGTTTACCTTTACCAGTGGATTTGGTTTAACATTATACCGATGACTCCCTGCTGTGCTCCAGGTAATCTGGGTGTCCACCTTCATCCTCACTCTGCTACTGAACCCTGATATAGGACTGGCTGCTTCCATCGCCTTCTCCATGCTCACAGTCATCATCAGGACACAATTGTAGGAACAAGTCACTACCAGGCCACCACACTCAGGATGAAGGAGTCTGAGCGTGTGCCTGTTCAAATTATTGCATTGTATGATCAAACTCAAACTGTTTTAAGTAGTTAAAGGGAAGAAATATTTGTTTTGTGTTTTCCAGACCTAAATATTCTCTGTTAGGACAAGTTCATGGCAGTGACATCTACAAACCACTGGAAGACTTTCATCAGGTATGGGACAACAACATGCACTCAGTCCACGTCTTCTGCTCAGTCCGATTTACAGGAGACCTGTGACAAAGCCCAGCAGTCACTGGGCAGGGCGGTGTTGTACGCCCGGACAGTTCACTCGCTCATGTCAGGGACCACATATCAAGACGAATCATATTCATACAGGAAAAACCTTCTCATACTTTTTTGTCTTCCACATTTTGGCATTTGTACAGCCATGGCAAGTTTATTAGAAAATTATAATTAATGCACGTGGCTCAAAATGGGCAGTAGCATGTTGCTATAATAATATTATTACATTAACAAGTTTTAATAAAGCCATGTATTTTATGTGGTAAAATCAGAATTACAGTAAGATGCTGTAACATGATAGCACAAATGAAACCCTCAGAGTGTGATTTATAGATGACAATTAAAATTCCAAGCTGCATATTAGTATTGTTTTGAAGTTTAATGAAAGCAGCAGGAAACAACTGTAAATGAGCCGACAGTCTCTGCAGATGTTTATGGAGTTTGGCTCACAGATGGTGAGCAAAACGAAAACTAAATATAACATCTCTCTCTCTCTCACTCTCACTCACTCTCTGTCCTCTTGGTGACCACTTAAAACTCATCATGCTACAGTTTTGCCCTTCACCCACTCACATGCACAGACTCTCTACAGTAATTTTATGCTGTATGCAGAACTGTCTTTCACACATCTGTGGCACTGCACATATTCATGTGATCATCACCAATAAAAATATGTGGCTCAACAAAAACACGTTTGAAAAAAAATTGCTGAGATGAAGAAGTCCAGCAGTCGTTCTGGGGCCACTGTTCCTGGGTCAGATTCTTCAAGACAACCAAAACATTTTTTGTTTGTTTTGTCTTTTTTTAAAATAGGTGTTCAAGTGTTGAAGATGTATGTCAGGTGTATTGATTTTCTCTGTCATTGTAAATAATTAATTCTGTGGCCGGCTAATTGATTTATTTTTTATTTTTTAGGTGAAGCCAGTTCCAGGCATTGTGATCTTCCGTTCATCTGCCACACTTTACTTCGCAAACGCAGAGATGTATCAAGATGCTCTCAAGATTAAGGTTAGGACATGAACACACACAAGCCTACGTGCAGTCTCCCAATAAAAAGGAGAACAGTCGTCCTTAGTTATTTTAACTGCTTTTAATGCCCTTTTACATTTTTTCTCACAGTTACAACTGACTCTACCACGTTCACACACCATGACTTTGACAGACATTGTTCATATTTTCTTTTCTTTTGCCCCTATTCACTAAATGCTGAATAGAAGAGTAAATGACACCCCCGCTCCCCTCACATCAAACATGAGATCCGTTTTTCCTCTTCTGTCATGTCTCCTTGGGGTAAATAGAAGACAGACTGAAGAAAGATGGGAAGAAGATGACAAAAGATGGGAGACGGGGGTCCGGCAGTGAATTGAATTAGGAAGGAAGATAATAGGAAGAAGCTTCATTCATTAAAATGTCAAAGTGTCACATGCACAGAGCTGCACTATTCTTTCAGACGTGCGATGCACAGATAATGATTCCCAGAAGGCATAGAGGCCACCGGCTTATTTACAAGGGTGAGAAACTGACACCAGATCAATAAAAGTGTGCATCTCACCAGTCAGTTTGCATCCGAGGGTACTTGTATAAAGAGGGAACAGGGGCGTTCTCTGAGTTGGGGATCACTTTGTGAATTTGTGCATAAAGCGGAGATTTGTTTTTGGAATGGTGAAATTCAAATTCTACCTTGTTGTGGTGATGTGTTTTGCATCGCACTGTAACTGATCAGAGTGCAGTGTTTCTGCACTATCAATCTAGAGCAGTGGTTCTCAATTCTTTTCTGTCATCCCCCCGACCCACACCCCGCAGATTGAAATACTATTAAGAACCTGATAACATGTTTATTTTTATCTGTATGAGCTGCTGCCACCTAGTGACTGGAGGCTTGTTATTACAGCAGTGGTACATTTATGTCCAACCTGCCATATTCCATTGGAAGCCCCTCACGCCCCCTAGTGGCACCTTACTGCCCCACTATTTGAGAAGTACTGGCTTCGAGAGTGATACCGTCTGACTGTAGGGCTTCAAGGCTGCTTTTTTTTTCTGGCTGTTAAGTGTAAATGACACCACATATGTCCACATATATGGTGAAAATATAGGGATGTTTTTTTTAATATACTGGTATATAGTTTTTGTTATTTTATGGTAACCTTGGTTACTTTGGTTTGTTTTTAGCTTTTTTCTAACCACAACACTTTCCTGATTCTTTCTTAAGGATTACTTAAGACATAGAACCTGTTTCAAAGAGTATAAAATGCATTGCCACAATCCCACAGAAAAACAAACAAAAAGAATTATGTGTTTTGTGTTGTGTGTGCTTAGTTGATTTTGGAGGGTTGGGGTTGGGGTGGGGTTACATACTGACAACGAAACATTTTTGTTTCCAGTGGATATATGTGCATTGTTCTAGACATCCAACTCTGATGCTTTAAATAATGACTAATCCAGTTTATCTTACTTATTAGTCTGGTATTGATGTTGCCATGATCCTGTCAACAAAGAAGAAACTGGAGGAAAAAATTAAAAAATTAGAGGAGCAAAATGTCAGGAATCAACAGCAGGTGAAGTGCAACCTTTTCCCCAAGGTTCCCTGTGCAAGCATTAAAGTCTCCCCATTCGTCACTGATGCATTCAGTGTCCTTCCTCCTCCTCCTTCCTCCTAGGAGCCAGATGAAGACATTGCTGCCATTCAAGTGGAGTCTGAGCCTGCCCCAACACTCCCCAGAGCCGTCATCCTGGACCTGAGTCCAGTCAACTTTCTGGACACAATGGGAGTCAAAACACTGAGCAACGTAAGTATGTTCATATTATTGTCCTTTAGTTTGAGCAGAAACTTTTACAACAGCCATAACTCCACAGCCACATTCATCAGTCTCTTAATCACTCAGATGCCACAGTTGTTAGTTAGGATCAATAAGACTGTTGGACTGATGGAATGATTCCAGGTTTGATCTTGTCCTGTCTCTTTCAGATCCATAAGGGCTACGCATCAGTGGGTATCGACGTGTTTCTCACGGGCTGTCAGAGTAAGTCTACACGTGTCGTTGCAATAAGTGAATATTTGAAAATGTCTTAGGTTTCTACATTTTTAAAGAGACAAAATGTAAAATTTTGGTTATTTAGAAGCAACTTACAATGGGTTTACACTGTCCTCAACCTGTCATTCCGTGGTTACGTCACCATATCCCATAAATAGATGTATTGCTCCATCATCCAAACGTACGGCATAAAAAACCTGGCGATCGGTTCACATGAGAACTAACGAATATGCGAACGAATATGTCCTACCGTATACCTGGAATACGGCTTTGTTTACATTGGGGCGTACATGCTGTACTGGCAAATCATGAGACAGACTTTTCTGACTTTACCACCGTGTTAGTTCAGGTGAGTCACAGCTACCTATGTACAGCATATGAGTTCAGACCTGCTGTATCACCAGTTTGGCCACGGTGTGTCTGTCTTCACAGCTGTCGTGGTGGAAAACCTGCAAACCGGAGGTTTCTTTGATGAAAAAGTCACAAAATCCTGTCTGTTCTCCACCATCCATGATGCTGTTTTGCACAGTCAGTCGTCCAGTGAACCAAATGAGGTAATGTATCATCAAAATGCTTAATGATGTCTCGCTCACAAATTTAGCATTGAAATGATATTTCTTAGACTTTAAATGTACACTAAGGTTTTTGTCTTTGATATAATTATTGTTGACTATATGTTAATAGTATAATGGCGTATACTATATACTGTACTAGTATATAGATATCATAAATATTAGGAAAAACCCAGGTTTTTAAGCTTCTCTTGAGTTTTTCTTAAGTCCCCTCGTCCTTGTAAATACAACTGTTGTTGGGATCCTTAACATGGTCCATGGTTTGACTTTGTTTTCACTGCAATTTACTTTGCCTCTAATTGTTTTTCCTTCAACATTTACTGAAAGTCTTATTTTGTTCTCACTGAAATATGTCTCCCCACTCTCTTTTTCCCTCTGGGTTTTTCCTCCTCATCTGTTGTTTGATATAAATATTTTTCATTATTTCTGTGGTCATGATATAACAGGACATCACATGGACACAGTTCTGAGTCATGAGACGAAAGATGGAAGACGTCATTAATCATATCGTCAAACAACTGGACCTCTGGCTGCACACTCTGGGACATTTTTCTTGGGACATTTTAACTCTATCTTAGAAACTTCATTTTAAAACTAGATCTTGTTTATGCACCTCAACCATTTACCAATTACCAGTATTTCAAAAGGCTTTTATTAAAAAGTTTCCACTTGATTGTTTTGTTTTAAATACATTTTAAACAAATTATATTTAGTGTGTTTCACAATTATTTATGTTTGAAAACAGGATTTGAAATCTAAATGATGTACATTATTATAATTACTGTTCTCCTACACAGCCTCATTATAGATGGCATTAAGCTTGGCTACAGAAGTCAGGAAGTACTGTGGAAAAGATGTTGACTGAGGAAATTGACGTGAAGTCAAGTCTGGTTAGTTTACATGCAAAAACCATGAATTCCATCCTGTGCCTGCTGTATCGTACAGTAGCTCATTTCAATGACATCAGTTGAGTTATTAATTTAAATGTATTGTCAATCTTAACAATACATCTGTAGATACAGGCTCAGTCTGTTTCCTTAGAGCGCTCTTCCAACTCAGTGGTTTCATGTGATTGCATGCAAAGAGGTCATTTCCTCATCAAGCAGACATTTTTAGATGCTTTTGTTTATTTTTCACATCCTTTTCCTGATTCAAGAATGCAAATTGGTGTGTTAACTCAAACTGGTGTTAACTCAAACTGGTGTTAACTCAAACTGGTGTTAACTCAAACTGCTCTCTCTTAATTTGCTCTCCTAGTTGAAGAGTAAGAAACTATATTTGTATTTTCAAAAGCCTGTTTACACACATTCCATTTTGCAGTGCAATTTTTGCCTCAAGCAGCATACTTGGTATAGTACAAGTATTTGTACTTGTTTTAAGCTAAGTTTATTTAGTGGTGTGTTGTTAGCCACATGTGGGCAGTCAAAGAGGCTGATGGGTTTGGAGTGGGCTCACAGTACTGTTTAGTGTTTATATCAATGAATGTTTAACTTCCTCTGGTGGTAATTTATTGAATTCCAGGTTTTAAAAAGATTTATATTGCAAGTTTTGTGGTGATAAGACCTTATATACATTTATATATATATTTTGTCATTTCCTATATACATATTTTGTGTGTGTGTATGTATATATATACCCACACACATATGTGTATATATATATATATATATATATATATATATATATATATATATATATACAGTACATATGTATATACGTATATACATTTTTTTTAACTTTTTTTCGTTACTGGTGCAATTGTTTTATTCCTTCATAGTAAATTTATGATAATTTTATTCGTTTAAATTACCTTCCGTAACAACAGACAGTGACATGATTTACTGACCGCATGGACCCGCAAGTCCTTGTGAAATAGAGCTCTGTTTAAAGGTTAGAGTTCACATATGTTTGTGGTTCCAGTTTTGGTTGTATGACTTGATGAGGTATTCTGACACTGCGCACACGTGTGTGTGTGTGTGGAGAGAGAGAGAGAGGGAGAAAGAGAGAGAGAGAGAGAGGAGGTGGGGTATGGGTGAAGGCTCATTTGGTTTCTCTTCAAACGTCGCGTACTGCATTCTTCCTGTGGCGGGTGGCGAGAATAGAGGGAGAGACGTAGACAGTGTAGAGTAAGAGGGACTGAGAAAAAGAAAGAAAAAAGAGAGGGTAAGAGAGAGCAAGAGTCCAGAGAAGAAGCTGAAACTTGGCTGCAGACGCACAGGTTAGATCCATCTTCTTAATCTAAATCATCAATTTTCTTCTAACAGGTGCATCGTTCTTTGGTGCATCATTAAGAAGTAATTGCATTAATTGAGCAGATACAGTGTTCGAGAACTCAAGAATGTCGGTGTCAATTAGAAGAACTTTCCTCTATAGACGTACGTGCGAGATCCGTTATTCTACTCTAATATCATCTTTTTAAAACACGTCTCAAATATGACGGTGCACGCTGCTCTGCAGGCTTTAACACCGATGTACAACGATGCCATGAACCAATAGCGTCCTCCTGTGCAGCCATACGCGGGATCTTTGCACCACAGATGAAAACAAACCAGTCTTTTTCGGCACATTCCTACAGAGGATCCCCCCTCTGTCCGCGCGTGTTTGGCTTCTTTCTGCAAATGTATGGTGATGCTGTCTGTCTTTCTTCGTTAACCAATGCTTCAGTCGTGTGCGCTGCTTCTTGCAGCAGCTGAATTGTGCCATAAGTCCCGCGGGGGTGCGCACTGAAAGCGACGTCCGCGCTTCCAAAGCATTGCTGACGTTGCCGAATGATGGGAATCTGCAGCAGTCATAATATGAAAGCGTGATGAATGGCTAATGGACTTGAGTCATCTTTATCAGACTGGTTATCTACGCCTATAAATATTGAAGTGTGAGCATTTGCAGCCTGTCAGGTCACCCAACCTGAAAGGTGACACCTGAGCTTTACACCGGGGCTATTTTTTCCTGGAGCGGTTTGCCTGCTTTCTCATACTGTACTGTGCAAGGTGTGTGTGTGTGTGTGTAAATATATATATATAGTGCGGAAATGTTAAAGGTTTGCTTAAGAGATGGTGTATCCTTTCCAAGAACTTTATATTCCATTCCATTTATCACAATGTGCTTCAGTGTTTGTTTTAATTTTATAATTACATTCATTGTTTGCTATTTTAATGCATCCTGTTGTGTGTAGCCCCTACAGTGTAAAATGTAAAATCAAAAGCTGAAATTTTCATTTATTAATAAATGCAGGTTATAGTAGTAACCTACTTTAAGAAGTCTTTCAAATTCTTCCTTGTTTTAAGCACAGTTCATGTACTTCTAACCACTTCTAACTCTTGGTTATTTGTCTGCCCTAAGTGATTCCCCAGCCTAACATACTGTATAGCTAATATGTTAGCCTTCTGAATTCGACTTTTGGTTATTCTTGGGTGTATTTTTTAAAATGAGCTTGGTCGCTTTAATTCAGTCCAGTCGATGTAGACATTAAGCTTACCGTAGCGGATCTCTGAGAAAACCTTAGCCTCGTCTCTGATAAATGGGAGAGTTGTGTAATGAAGGGCATCAGAGTAAAACCAAGTCACATATGTGAACTATCTGCTGTGGGAGACCTTCAAAAAAATGTGCAGCTGAGAGTCATTTAACTGTTTTGCGTAGTTTTCTAATCCTCACGTTGGGTTGCTTCTTGAAGTGGTGGAGTAAAGGGTGGGGGAACATTTCTGTCTATTTGAAGAGGTTGGAAGTTGTGCAGACCTGGCCAGAGGCCAGATTAAGGCTTGTCAAAGGTAGCACTGCGCTTTGATCTCTGTTCCTTGGATAAGTTAAGGTCCTTTGATATTTTCTCCTACCTGTCCGGAAAGTCCAACACTAAAAAGAAGAGGCAAATGGTAGATGAGGAGGCAGTGATGCAACGTCACACATGACAAATGCTGCCAAACACCACAGAGGATCAGTAATTCAGAGAGAGCAAGATGGCGAGCAAGATGGCCATGAAGCACTGGAGACGACTACAACAAATAGTCAAAGATGTCAAGAAGGACGTTTTAAAGACAATAGGTAAATGACACAGAGATGAAATAAAGACAAGGCAGTCATAAAAGAAAGTAATGTTGGATGACTGAAGCCGACTGTTTATATATCACAGCCAATCACACTTGAGGTCGATTAGCAGTTTTGTTTTATAGTAATTAGCATCACTTTCACTTAGTTATACTGTAATTATGTCTTCCTCTTGGATTAAAGGGTGGATATATATTGTCTTTTATCAGAGTTTTTTAATACCGAGGTTGAAATGTATATCCCTGTTAGAAAATACTTTCAGTGTCCTGTAACAACTTTTATTATGTGACATCTATCTAGTACAGAACAACACTGGCAGAAGTTGAAAGGGAAAATTCATTTTTAAAAGCGCTATAAAAAAAACTAGTAAGACGTAACAGAATAGCTGCCAACCAGTACGGACCTGTTAAAAATAGCCTTGTGGAAGAACACACCTTGAAGCCAAACTAAGAAAAGTAGAATATTGAGGAGACGTTGGCGCTGTCCCTTAAATCCCTTAAATGTCAAGTGTAACCTGCAGATTAGAATCTGAAGATCAGAGAGATTGGGAAAAGAAGAGTAACCTTTGACCTGGGTAAGGGTAGTGTAAATGTTGATGTTGATGAATGTATGCACCGTCAGAAACTTAGTATTTAGTTTGGAATTATGCGTCCTTAATTTTTAGATTAGATTTAGATTAGATGAGGCAAAATAGACTTTAGAGTAAAATAGACAGAACACAGCACTTAAATAAAAGTATTTTTTTAAATGAAAATGTTTTATGCTGCACGTGTTGTAATAATAATAATAATAATAATTTTGGACGTAATGGGTTGTATTAAGTGTCTGTGAAGAGAAGGTTTAGTGCGTGTGCGTATGTGCGCGCGCGCGCGAGGGACAGCGAAAGAGAGAGAGACCTTGGTGAAAATCGGCCATATGGTCTTGTGACGTAACACTCGGACAGCGTGTGCGCGTTTGTGTGTTAACGGTGTGTATGTGCTTTTCTGTTGACGAGAGTGTGTTTTGTGCATGTTGGGATTATAACCGACATATTCCTAACCGACTAATCCTGTCATCGCAAACATTGCCTATAGTCGGAATAATGCGTGCGGTGACCGCCGCCACCTGCCTGCTCGCCGCCGGCTTAAGCTGCTTTTTCTACGGCAGCGACGTATTACCGCTGCTCGGTGGTTTGTCTCTTTCAGACCCAGCATCCATGCCGGAGCGGCGGAGCCCGCAGGGAGTCCTGTACACGGACCTCCAGCACATTGTCAACGCCGACGGACTGCACCTGTTCTGCCGCTACTGGGAGCCTGTGGAGCCGCCAAGGTTTGTGCAATGAATACATAAATAGAATGCCAAGGGGAAATGGCAACGGAAACAACCACATAAACACACAAACATTCGTACACACTCACCCACACATCCTCTCCCTCCCTTAACACTTGTTTAAATGTGTTTTTATTTATAGCCATTGTTCTGTAGCTCACTGTGAAAACCCTGCTCACAGGGTCGTTAAATTTCGAACTGCTGGGGTCACATGAGGTCCAACCGTACGGCCATGAGGGCAGTTAGGTGTATGTTACTGTTTAAACCAGTGGGGCAAACGTACGAGTAAATAAAAAGGGATGAACCTCGTTTGCTTGTTTCCCCACTGCAAAAAGAAACGGTATCAATCACGTAGAGAATTTGGCTACCTGTCTTTTATGCTATGTATAAACTGACTCCAGTAGCCATTCTCCTGAAACATCACAGTCGGTGGTATAGAACAAGATGCAACTTATTAATAAATGTGATCCATTTAAGAGGAGAAAGCATGTGAGTACAGTATGACAGGACACAGTATCAATGGCGGCTGCAGCCACAGTATTTGTCGCCTTGGGAAAATGAGGTCCTCCTTCAAACCTTTCCACTTCTGCTTTCACACCAAAAATGTAATTCACACAAGCAGAGCAGACAGAGTTTCAAAATGAATTGTCAATTGGAAAGTAATACAAATTATAAATGTAAAGAGCAATTGTTTTTAAAGAAGAATTGAAACTAGCGATATACAGATTTACTCAATTTTTGTTGTAAGGTAGAACGGACGTACTGTACTGTACATCAGTACAGTACGTCACTCACCCACGCCAACACAGTGGAGTTACATCTTGGAAGTCATAATGAAGGGCTGAAAGTTCCCAAAGAAATAACATAAATTAAAAAGAAAGCCTATGTAGCATTATCTAATCCACCTTGTTATTAATCAGATTAAACTGTTTAAATCATTCAGTGCCTTATTTTGTTTATTGTATTTGTCTGATTTAAGTTTAAGTTTTTGTTACTCCACGTCAAACTGGTCGTCTGGTGTAATTTTACACGTGTCTTTGACATCCCCATGTGTTAAACATATGGGTTTACTGCACAGAACTTAACACAACTTTTACATATGAATGTAGTCATGAGCCATGTGTACAAACCTAGTGCAGTATGTGAGAAGATAGGAACAGTCTGTCCTGAGTAGTTTTCTGGCTCCACTTCAAACTAATTATTTAGTCAAACAATTGTTTCTTCCAAATCCGGTATTAATGCTAACTGGGACATTTAAGCTGAAGAGTACATATGCTTTAGTCCTGTGTTTAGTGGGCATTAGCACATTTATTAATTAGCAGCAGCAGCCTTTGCTTTAGCCATTCAGATGAGTGTTTAGTTTTCAGAGATACTGAGGAACCAAACCTTTCATTATCTCTCAGAGTTTGTCCACAGTGATGTCTTTATACACATGTCCTCAGGGGAACATTATCTTGTCCTGGTTCTGTCCAAGTCTGATTGAACTAACTAAATGTAACCTTTAATGATAACTTACATGCCTAATGATGTGAATTTCACATTTCAGCCTTCGACGTGAGAAATTGACAAACATTCAAAAGGTTGTTGTTAAGACGTGGCTAAAGTTCAATATAGATATGAGATGTTACATCTGGTTTTAACCAAATAACAGTCCATAACACAAACACTGGTATCGGTGTCACCACCCTTACCTGTGCTGATCCCACGACCTTTTCCTCTGGCATAACAGCTTTTTTTTAACACAACCAGTCAGTCAGTGCTTGGCACTTCTCTGCCTCCAGTTTGGTGTCTCATTGGCCTCATGGGTAGTTTGTAGATTTGTTAACATCAGAGACAAAGACAAGAGTTGGACCTAATGTAAAACATGTTCTGTTAGGAAACAAACACCTTAACAAAACTAAAGATTTTTTCAGGCATGTCCAATACTCTGTCGGTTTGAAGACTTAAATAGAGTTGGTTTTTTTTCCTTTGTATTGAAATGACCTCTCCACGGTTGTAACAGTGAGGTAGTTAAATGGTAATTGTTGTTGAAGTTAAATACCTTTAGTGTATTATTGTGTGTTTTGATGTAATAACATACACTATGCTATTCAGTGGGGTTCTTACAAACGTCTTCAAAATCTTCATCGTCATTTTACAGCTCCTCTGGTTAGTAGTGGTCTACCATAACAAAGAAAACAAACAATATTTACATGTAAGTGTACATTATTGCTGCCCATTGAATCAGATCACTTGAATGTTGAAAGTATAATCACGACTGCTGCAGGTCTCTCCGTGTTTCAGAGATGAGTCTTTGTTTTGCTTACATAAGAGCTCTTCAACTGCAGGCTAGTCAGTGACACATGTACTCATGAAAGAGAGAGAGTCCACAACAGGCCGTGTTGTGTTGTAGTGATCCAATCTTAATACTGAAGACATTAGAGGCTATTTTTACTTAGTTTTAATGCTGTGTTGTTTATGTTTGTGGCTCCACTAAAACCCAGGTTGTGTAAATGCTTTTTGGAGCTTGTGGCTGCAGTAGATTCTCAGGCACTGCAGTTGTTGGACGTCCCATATGGAGACAAAGAATATTTTCAGTAAAACCACAGACTTTACTACACCCTATTGCTAGGAGTGGATGTAGCGAGTTTGAAAAGTGTACTTTTAATGAAGAGACTAGCGTATGACAAGCACTTGTTGTACAAGTTAATTATGAACTATGTTTTGTTAGCTTGAGGCCATTGTCAAGGAAGTTCACACAGTGATAATGAAACCCTCAAAGAGTCATCTAGAATTTCCTACGGTGGCGGTGTAAATATCTCATGTTTCACTGGTGTGTGCAGTGAAACAGGAAGGATTTTAATTAGTTTGAATGCTGTGTTGTTTATGTTTGTTGCTCCACTAAAACTCAGGCTGTAAATGCTTTTTGGAGCTTGTGGCTGCAGCAGATTCTCAGGCACTGCAGTTGTTGCAGGTCCCATATGGAATCAGAATGTTTTCAGTAAAACCACACGCTGGTGTGTGCAGTAAAACAGGAAGTGTGTTGCACTGTGGTCAACATTCAGAGCAGCAATGAGGAACAGTAACTTGTGGTGCTTTTTTAGTCTTGAGACAAGAGTGTCAACTGACAGGGAAAACTGACAGCAGTGAATAAACACACAGACACGTGTACTGAAGATGGTTTTTGTTTCTTTTCTTGTGTGCACTACCAAGAAGAATAATGCAATGTGCCAAATGTGTCTCCACAATAAAAAAAAAAAACACAGGCATAGTAAGTATAATTTACCCTAAAAGTAGAGAGTATTCTCAAGGAAATATACATAAAAAAGGTTTTGGGTTTTTGCTCCATTCCAGGGTTTCAGCTGTATAGTGTCCATTAGGTAGTGGTAGCTTGTCATGCAAATGTGCCATTCTATTATTATGACATATAGATGCAAATGTTAGTGGCTCCTGTCATTAATGTAGTTGACATTGAGAAACTTATGAAAATACATTTTTTAAAGAACTTTGTGTTTGTGTCCTTTCAAACAACAGTGTATTCTGTTTGCTAGGAAATAAACTGAGCCATAAATAGATACCACGTAATACAGCGGACGTATGGCCTACGTGTTTGGTCACATCCCTATTTCACTTTTAGTTGTGTGGAGTTTACGAGTGCACTGTTCCCCTAGTCTCGTGGTCTTGAACTGGACAACAAAGGTTAGTGTTGTCTGATTCTCCTCTTCATGGCTGCCCAGATGTTAATAATAGAAACAGATAAGGCAGAAACTCATAGATCTGCAAACCCTCACTCTCTGTGCAGATAAAAAAGAAGTTCCTATAATAGGTATCAGAAAGTATTTTTACGACTACCCTAAAAAGTATGATATATATATATATACACACATGTATGCCTTATTTTCAGCCCGACTGCACTTCCTCTGTTCACCTACAGTAGACGCTCCCTCCCTGATGTTTTATACCAAACAAGCAAATATACATTATGAAGCACAACGTTTTTGTCTTGTAGGGCTGCACTAATCAAGCTCGTCCAGACAGTCTGGTGTCGGTGTGTCTTATCATCCCACATGTAAGAATGTCTCTCTCACACACCTTCTGTTGTACGACAAGCCCTGATGTCTCACAACAAAAGAGCCCTCAGTGGAACTGGACGGTGGAGTCTCCAGGCTTACAGCTACACACCTACTCAGATTAGTAACTCAGCACAATGTGACACAGCATGGTAGCAGCTAATGTGTGAATGTAATGCCCTGCAGTCAGCTTGTCCATAAGCTTACAGTCGTCTTATTAGTGTTAATACAAGGACAGATTTTTAAAACTGAATTTCTACATACAGTACCAGAAGTTCAATTCTCTTCATATAAATCACAGTTAAAACTTGACAGAGGGAAACTCTGAAACCGTTGACGGAAAACTGTGCATTAGAGATTTACAGTCCAAAATGTATTTCCAGCAGCAGTCTGGGAGATACGAGACTCCAGACAGTGGAGACGTTACCACAGTGTTAATCTGTCAATAAGTGATGGATTTATGGAATGGTAATGTGGGATGATGCAATCAATGTTCTGACCTGTGTTCATGAAAAGAAAAACTTGAAACACTGTTCTCCATCAAATAAGTACATTTACAGTCAGTTATTTTATCCCCGAGATGGAATGGTAATACTGACAGCCTGTCGGCTTAATAGTTAACTATTTGTTGACTGAACTCTCCAGCACCTGCAGGCCAGACGGTTCTTGGAGAGAAGCGGTTGTTTAGCAGGGATGGGGGAGGTTTCCACAGGTTACTTGATATTCAATCTCACAGTGAGTGGCAGAGAGTGCAGGAATGATAGGTTCCTGATTTTTTTTTTTTTTTTTTTAGAAACAAAAGATATATATACGTATATATATATAATTGTATACTATAAAGTCAACGCAAGCTGAAAAACTGTTAGAGCCCAAGTCCAAAACCAACAGGTAGTTGGAAATAATGACTTGTGGAGTTTCCCAGTGCTTTGTTTTAAGGTGGAATTAATCTCGTTTTAATGTTGCATTCTTAGAAATGATGCATTCTGAGCAATTACATTGCAATGTCAGACCACCAGAACCAGACTCTCCCTATAAAGTTAATTTTAATTCACATAGAAGTCAAAAATACATGTAAAATTCATCAAAATAACTCATCTACTTAGTTATTTATTTATGAAGTTACCTATTTCGGGGGTCCCTGGAACTGAAGGCTCTGAGTTCGAGACCAGCTAGTCCTCAAACCCCAGGTTGGTTTGTCAAGTAATCTGGTGTAAAATCTGATAAGCCTGAAATGATTCTTCATCTTCATCCATCAGAATATTTTTTGTCAGGGATGAAAAAGTGATGTCATCAGCAAATAGCTGCAGATTATTTTCAGAAGCACCATGTTTGGATGTCTGGTTTATGTTCTTTAGGGTACAGATGTTGACTTATAAGGACAGCAGTGACATCAACAGAGGTCTTTGTGTCAACTCCAGTAATAACATAACATATTGATTGCACAAAAATCAACATGACCTTTTCCTGGTATTGATTTTTGAGGTTATTTACAGTTGACACACAAAACTTGAATCTTATCCTTTAGGCCAATGTTTTATTTTAAAATATAAAAATCTACATTTGTATAACTAAATGGTAATTGATTTATCTAAAGCAATTTATTACTTTTGGGGCTAATTGAAAATTACTTCTAGGTAGGGCGGAAGTGCATAAAAATGGATGTAGGTGAAAGGTGGAGGGAGAGAGCGGGAGCATCATCATAGCTGACGGTGTTCCAGTCAACACCGACTGAGGCTGTAGGCTCTGAGACTTTGGACTTTTTTCAGTGATGAATGCACTGCAGGTCTATGTTGTACAGATGTTTGTACCTAACTGGAATAAAACCTCAGTAATAGACAGTTAAGAACACCATAGTGCAGTGACTGTTCCTGCTTTATAATAGTGTTGTGTTCATCCTATTATGTGTTAATGTTTCTGTGGTGGGAAAAAAATCTATTTTTTTTTATTTAGCTGCGGGCGGCTGCTGCCTCTGTTAGACTTGTCATCTGAGAATAATTTGCCTAATTAAATGCTTTGTAATGTTTTCCTGGTACGCCTTTGTCCGGGGGCAACACTGACACGAACAATGAAGTCTAATATTAGGCTGCAACCACATGGCTTTCGATGAAAGAAAATTAGTAAATGTTTCTTGGTGCCAAATGGGATCCTTGACTTGATCGTAATGTAAAACAATGAGGAGAAACAAATGTATATATTAGTATTTTTGTAAGATGGAACCTTGTTTTTCCTCATTTGCTGTTTTCACATGATTATTAGAATTTGTTGGTCTAATGTAGTTGTTCAAGACGGTGGTACTTTCAGTAAAAGAAACGTAATGCTGTTAAGTTTTGGTTCCTTGAACTCAAGTTTATCTGAGCCCCAGGAAAGTTTAACAAAATTCTATATATTCCAACATTGTATATGTAGTGATGAACTGTACTATAGTGATGCTAACAGAATATGAATGCATCTATGCCTGCACAGTGGCCCACTAATTTAGCTATCTGTTCAGAACAGAAGTCTTAGAGTCCTATTTAGTTGAAATTATATCATGACTTGTCAGAGCAATATATTGTATTGAGCCAAGTTACAGAAAGCCATTTTAAGTTCATCTGCTACTCTGACTCTGACTCTTAGTTGTTTAGATACAGTAGTATATTACTACCAAATACTGCCTTCTGTGTTTTCCTTCTGACAATTTTGGCTCTCCTTTTGGGTTTGTTTGTCACACTTCATTCCTCATCGTCCACCATCTTGATTTCCACCTGTCACATTGCTCATCTCACTCTTATCTGTAGAGTGAGATGAGCACTCATCTCACCCTCCGGCTTTGCTCGGGAATCTATGAGCAAAGCCGTAGATTCCAACCAGAGTCTCTTCTGGATAAACTGGGCAGTTAGAGATCTGGTTTAACAGGCTGTCAGATAAAAATCATTTTTAACACGTCATTAACTGTGAGTCATTCATGTTGGCTTACGCCATAAGGTCACTCTGTTTAATAAAGCTGCACCACCAGTGAACTCCTAAGTTAATTACATAATGTCCTTAATATTCTTGTGCCATAGAGGTGTTACAGTTACAAAAGGTAATCCTTTAAAACAACAGGCTCCGTCTAATCAGATTAACATGCCAGTGTTAGTCACGTTACTGGTCTTCAACTCCCTATCTTAGCATAAAGTTGTCACAGTTCTGGTTGTTCACCTGTTTTCGTGCAGATGCGTGAAGACCAGAGATAAATATCTCCGTTTTTCTCGTTTTTCCTGTGAACATCACACTGGCATGTGAAGAGTGTGGCACTTGAGGAGTGAGGAGGTTTGTGATTCAGCCCGGGGCTGAGGAGGATTAGGGCACCGGCTTTGTTTTGGTGCCTGTGTTGTTTGGAGTAGCTGTGAGTAAGACCAGAGGGAGGACCAAACTCTCTCCTGTTCATGTTGTGTTTTCAATCAGGGCTAATAATAAGCCATGTTGTTCCAGCTACCAAAACAGTGTGGGAGACAAGTGGATCTGCTGTTCCCAGAGAGAGAGTGTGAAGAGTTAAAGAGAGAATTATAATGAGAATGAAAAATGAAAAAGGCCTGTGCTTGTATCTAGAACATTACACACTAAATAATGTATGTCTTCAAACAGTGGTGACAATGAAGTTGCTTCCAATCTCATTTACAAAACCTATTTCCAACTAAACGCAATTGTTGTGCACTAATTTTTACCTTTATTTACCTTATTTTACCTAATTGTTGATTCTATGACCTTTGCCTCAATACTTTTGTTTATGTCTCCATAATGTTGGCATTGATTTCTACATTTGTTTGTCTCTTCATTTCAAAACAAGACAGTTGTTAAAATGTTTTTCCGAAAACAGTACGAAGGACAGGAGAAGGGAATATTCTGGCTAATTTGTAAGCGTGTGAACACATAAATGTTTATCTGTTTTGTTCTTAACCTAAAAGCTCTCTCTCTCTCTCATTTGGATGTATTTACTTTTGATAATTTGTCATAAAACTACACCAATGTTCTAGTGACAGAATTGGGACTCTTGCTAAATATAGTTTAGTTTAGTCAAAAACACTTGAGTCAAAATTGATTAAAAGGTTTTAATGTTCACCAGGTGTCTGGTCACAGAGTGAGAGTTTCTCTGTGATGTTGAGCCAAAACATTCTTCACACCATGCCAGCAGCTGCAGACATCTGTCATCACAGCACTGGAGAATTGTTTTCAAATACACAGACAGACCAGGAAAAATAATAATAATAATAATAATATATATATATACAGTATATACATATATATATATATATATATAATCTATATATACAATATATATATATATATATATACAGTATATATATAAGATCTCAGTGTCATGTGGTTCACTGTGTAGTCGTCTCCTTTCAATGAACCCTGATTAGCCCCATTAAAACTCCACCACCCCTCTCTCTCTCTGTGTGTGTGCGTGTCACAGAACATTATGTTCATACAAAGACTGTCTTTCACATGCACACTCGCACGCATTAACACACATGGACCCGAGGAGTGCAGAGAGGTCTCAGTCTGCAGGAAGTAAGTACTAGTGAGAGTGGAGTGATGTGCTAATGAAGCCTGATGAACAGCTGCACCTCCACCTCCACCACCACCACCATGCTAGGCCTTATACTCTCACTCACTTTCTCACCACTCTCCCTCCATGCAGAATTCATGTGGAATAATTATCTGCTGCTTCTGATTGAAGCTCTTGTTTGAAGCACTTCTCTGTGCTACTGCTAATTAGAAAAACAAGCGTGGAGGACTTCAGAGCTGCTGCAGCACTCAGTGTGCACTAAGAGGAAAAAGTAGAAGATGAAATAAATAACCCGTCCCACCACTGCCACAGGCGTTTATCAGGATTAAATGTCTGACATTTCTCTGAAAGGTTAAACCTCCGTTGTGACACGTTCTTTCACTCTCCTGTCTCTCTCTGCTCCTCTGATATATTTGATAACTGAAATGACCAAAGTTTCTGTCAAAATTGAATTCTGGAATTCTTCTAGAGTCAGTTTCATGCGTAGACTGTATCTCTGAAATGGGCGGGGCTACTTCATCCATAAGTCTTTGACTATACTGCTGCTTTAAAACATGTTTTATCTTAAAGTTTCTCAAACCTGTAAAAACAATTATTCTGAATATAACTATCTTTACTGTGTGAATATGTTTTGATCAGTATTCACCAACAACAATAAGATGAGCCTGCACTTGCTATGATGGAGGTTATTCAGAGGACATTTATTACAGTATGTAAAATATGGAAATTGAGGACAGTGGGTATTTTAGTTTCAGTGGTTGGACACGGTTCAGAAATCATTACGTACTCAGGATAAAGATGAGAAACCAAAGGTTGCACGAGAGGCTCTCGTCCTAAAGTTCTCATCCTGTCCAGCTTCACAACCTTTGTTTCCTATACTGTCATACATATGAAGTTACTTTGGAATCCAGTAGAACCTTCTCAGCTCTTCTCTGACAACTCTGTCCATTTCTCATATACAGTCAGTAGTTTTTAAGTCAGCAGACACTCAGACAGATAGATTGATGCATTTTTAGATTCCTCTTTTTATATAGTCTGGCCCTATTCCACTCTTCTGCACCTGAAAAAAAAACAATTCAGGTTAAAATAAACACATGAAGAAAATACAGCTCTGCTGCTGCTGCTGTTTGCTTACTGCGTAAAACAGATACAGACAGCAAAGCCACCTTCTGTTTGTCTCTGCTCCTCTCCTCAGGGCTCTGGTGTTTATCGTCCATGGCACCGGGGAGCATTCTGGGCCGTATGATGAGATTGCACAAAAACTGAGGGACCAGTCTTTGCTGGTATTTGCACACGACCACGGTAGGTCACGAGCTCATACCTTGCATCCCATTCATTCATGCATATGTTTACACCTACAGCCGCGGCTGCTTCCCTTCATCCTCCACCCCATTGTCTGATTGTCTGGCCATTGTAAGGTAAAGCGAGTCTGTGGGTTTGGAAACTAAGTGGATGTAAATGACAGAGTGATGCAGAGAGAGGATGTCTTTTGTGCTGCTGTGTGGAGTATTTGAATAGAACTCCTGGTCAGGTTTCACTAGATAATCTAAATCTAGAGCCAAGAATGAAACACAATTTGCACGTTATTGTCTGCGGTGTTTGGCGCAGAATTTAAGTGAAATTCTACGTCAAAACTTGCACGTGATAAATCAGGGGAGTCAAACTCATTTCTACCAGGGGCCTCATCAGCAATAGCTTTGACTACTCTATAACATATTAATACATGTTTCTGCAATTGATTATTATTTATTCAAGTTACAAATATTCTACATTGCTCTCTGTAATGAAAATAAGTCATTAAGTAGGTCATTAACTTAAAGGCAATTAAACACTTTTTAGCTCCCACGGACCACACATAATGATTTTGTGGGCCGCATTTGGCCCACGGGCCTTGAGTTTGCCACAAATGCTCTAACTGAATATTCAGTTATGTGCTTTGTAGCTGGTGTCTCTCACACACGCAACCTCAGGAGGTTAGCAGTGGCGTTGTACTCGGTGTGTTCTACCCGTGACAGGAACGTGGATGACGATACAGGGATATGAAGTTTAAGCGTCAGAGTGGGATGATTTATTTAGATCGAGGTCTCAGTGACAAAGTGCTGAGTTAATAAAGCAGTGAGTGAAGGCTGAGGGCGAGTGAGGCTGCACACAGAGGAGCCATTTGTTCAGTGGCGTGCAGTGAAATGTCACAATGGAAAAGACTGAACTGGAACAAGTCCCTGTAGATGCTGGTGTCTCATTGTTTTGTCTCTCACACACACACACACACACAGACACACACACACTTACATACTGAGTTCAACAGTCGAGCTCTTGAACTGGTTCTTATCGTCCGTTCTCCTGTGGCAGTCTTTGAGTTATAGGATGTTGGATTTGTTTTTTATTAAAAGAGTGTTGGTTTAATGAATGAGCCGCTGCGCTGTGTCTTCAACCAACAGTCTTAACACAACAAATGTTTTCATCACGTTTTCATAGCTAACACGTGATTTCACGTTTTCTGGATGGCGAATGAAGCATGAATCTTCTGCTACAGTACTGACATTCGTGGTCAAATCATAAACTTGTTTTTTATTTTATTATTAAATCATTCATTCATCTGTTGATTTGTATTATTTAAAGTGTTTGAGACAAAGTGACCGGGGGTACATTGTGGGGCAGTGGTGGCTTAGTGGTTAAGGAAGTGGACTTGGGTCTGGAAGGTTGCCACAGTTACCACTGAGGTCCTCTCTCACTCTCTCGCTCAAAAAGCTGCCCACTGTTCACTTTGGTGATGGGTTAAAGAGGTCATTTTGCTGTGTGACACAATGACACAATGACAAGAGTTCACTTTCCTTTCCTTATTGTTCAATAGCAAAAAACATGTTCCACATCCTGTGATTGACACAGGTGGTGGCACTCGGGCTGCATTGGCCACATGTTGGACACAGTGTTGCTAAGATTTATCACTACCCGGTTTGTAATTTTTTTAACTTTTCTTACTTTTAATGGCCATATTTGAAATAAACATTCCAATCTACATGCATAGCTGTACTGTATTTTTTTTAACCAGGACCACCACTCAAATCACACTGCACCAGGAGGTGAACCCTGGGGTTCCACACAAGTGACAGAGACATTGCCTCTGGGCCAAAGCGCCACATTGTCAAATCCCAATAATTCATTTAGCTTGCTACCCTATAAACTTTGTTTACACCATGGGAAATCAGTTTTCAAAGTTACAAAGGACATCTCTTTCATGTCATCCACCCGTCAAAGATCAGCCCCAGAACTGATGAAAAGGGTAGATGTTGAGGGGGAAAAGTGTAGAGGGAAAGACAGAACACTGCTGATCGTGATTGGTTATTGATCTCCAGTATAGTGATGTCAGTATATTGCAAGAAGACACACACACACACACACACACATGCACACCTAAAAAGGATGAGCAGAGAATTGCATGTGACATTGATTCTCATCAATCACCATGGCAACCAGCCTCACCTCGCAGCCGCCGCCGCTGCTGCTGCAGAAAGCCAGGGACTGTATAGATATCACAGGTCTGTGGGTACAAACATGCACAAATTGGTGTTTTTGTTTTTTTCTTTGGTATCCAGGGGGCGCTAACATTTTCTCCCATCTGTCATTTTTTTTCACATCTGCTCCATCTGGCCTGGTTGTTCATTTTTCTCACCTTCTCCTTCCCACCCCACTCATTTCTTCTTACCCCTCTTTTTTCCCACCTATTCCTCTCACACACATCTTGTTTTCTCAGCCCCCCCCACCCCGCCACTCCCCTCTATCCTCACTTTTCCTTCACCAGGGCTTCCTCCGTCTCTCTTAACATTTTTTTTACACCTTTGAGACTCGTGTCTCCTTTCTTTCTCAGTGTTTGTATTCATCGTTGCTCCTCCTTTCCTAACCCTCCCTCTCACCTACTGAATCTGAATCTCTGCCTAATATCACTTCCCTTGTTGTTATAATGCTCCAAAAATCCACCAAAAATATGAGATACATGAACAAAACTGTGCACTTTTAGATCAAGTTACAGCTATTAAGAAATAAATGTACACATTAATTTAAAAGAAGGTCAATGCTTAGTATTTTGAATACAAATTTTACTTTTTTTGTTTATTCAACAGTGGGCCACGGTCAAAGTGAAGGAGAAAGAATGAACGTCAAAGACTTCCAGGTTTACATCAGAGACTCACTGCAGCACATTGACCTGATGAAGTCCCGTCACCCAGACCTACCAGTCTTCATTCTAGGTCACTCCATGGTAGGATATTTAAATAATGGGCATTAGCTCTCAAAGTACTTTCATTAGTGGCCATGTGTTCCTTTGTCTGTCACTTGTCATTGTCCAGTACTTTTCATATATAATACTAAAAT
Organism: Cynoglossus semilaevis; assembly: GCF_000523025.1. Classification (NCBI taxonomy): domain Eukaryota; kingdom Metazoa; phylum Chordata; class Actinopteri; order Pleuronectiformes; family Cynoglossidae; genus Cynoglossus; species Cynoglossus semilaevis. The sequence goes on along the minus strand of NC_024316.1, from coordinate 11,042,058 downwards.
ATACTGTATGCTCTAGAATATTAACCTGATCCTCATATTTATTTGTGACATTCTTTCACATGTCCACAATGGACTTCTGCACTGAATGCTCCGGACACATAATGGCTAAATATGTAACTTTTTGTAGACAAAAACTTGAGCTACATCTCCTAGCAGAGGATGGTTTCGATCCATCGACCTCTGGGTTATGGGCCCAGCACGCTTCCGCTGCGCCACTCTGCTGCTCTATGTACACGCTTTTAGTTTCTGCTCCATTCAAAGCCAAACAGTTAACTCATAACTAATTGTTATCTGTTTTGGCTACCTTTAAGGAATTTTGAATTGTTGGTATATATTCTTTCCAATAAAACATTCTGGTAACTTTTTTCATCTAATTCCTGACTCATGTAGTCAGCCCTGAAGCTGATTGGCTACTTGTAATGACTCATTCTAAACTGAACTCCTTCAACCCTTGTGCTACTCTGGCCCACCATAGAACTAACGTCTCCTTAATACAGTTGTGTGCAACCGAAAATTAGCATTAGCATTTTTTCTCAGCTTTTCTCAGCCATAAAGTTAATACCTAAGACTTTGTATCATTCAGAAAGTATAGTCATCTCTTTAAAATGTAAAAACTCTAAAGTTTGATTTTTTAACATCATCGTCCCAGTTTGGCTTGACCGTGCTGCCAGCTACATTTTCACATGATGGAGAAAACCCCACGTTAGCTCTGCAGGGTGTCAGTTAAAGGAACAGCAGCTGCTAACCTTTAACACAGTAACACAGATTCTACTCAACCCCAGCTGCCACTGATGTTCACTGTAAATATCAACAGAGCACGGACTGGTTCACTGACCTGCTGAGGGCCACAGGGTTGTGTTTTTTGGCTGAGAGTGTTCTCACGGTATGAAGGAATCTGTCCAATGTCCAACGACCCTGTTCTCTGTCCACTGACTTTGAATTTTTACGAAACTGATGTGGCCATCAGTGAAATGACAGCAGCAGCAGTGGTCCTCAACATGTTTGTAAACAGTAGACAAGAATTGTAGCATACTTTGCCGTAAAACATTTTATTGCACCAAAGGCCACAGACACTCCAGTGATTGTGTAATCATTTTTGCTTTGACTTTTTTTCCATCGATTTTGGTCCAAGGCATTCTGTTCTGGAAAACAAATGTTAAATTTACTGTTGATGTCATGTCTACAAAATGTTCTGAAACACAGACAAACAACAATTCCCAAAACTTACATAACATTTGAAAATGAAATAAAGAAAAACAGACCTGGAAATTGTTTTAACCAAAGAGTGGATTTAGTTGTTTTTGTTATTTATCTTAGAAGAGCATCACAGTCCGTCACTGCTGTGTACTGTGATTCACTGACCCCTAATACAGTCAAGAGAGTTATATAAGAATGGCTGTTTTAAGTGTTTACAGATTTATAGATGTTGAGTCCATGAAGTGTGACGTCACTGTGACATTTTTTCATTGGTCTGATCTCTTCCACAAAGGAAAGGTTGACTTCACTCTAATGTAAAAAATGAAATGGTTCCTGATTTGTTTCTTTGAACAAAACAGTCTGTACGTCAAAGGAACTTCAGTCTAAATCCAAATGTTCCGTTTCTCCTCTTTTATCTCACAGCTGGAAGAACTGTCTCAAGCTGAGAACAGGGAGAGAAGTGGAGATTCATTGCAGACAGTTTTTGCCAGGCAAAGCATGGAGCCGTGTTATCTTTCAACACGGCCTTGTTCCTTTGAACATAGTGGGTTCAGCATGAAAGTGGGAGCTCCGTGCTTTGGTCTGAGTAAAAAACTGTACAGTATTCACTGACAGTATTTCTGTTTTCAATTATAGCTAATAGCTGAAGAAAAGCTGCATCAACTCTCACATTTAGCTTTTATTGCTAATGTGCAGTACCACCACTGACCAGAGGAGGTTGTTTGCTAAATTATTTATTTTAGATTAATTTAATTTTCAACAAGATACCTTTGTGTCCTTTGAAAAGACAGCTGGTAACTAGGACATTGTTGTCAAATTCAGACAGATGTCTTTTACAGTTGGTCCTAACTGAATACCAGGCCGGTCACTTTCATAAAAGCTGTTTTTGGTGGCCATTTGTTTTTCTGAGTACAACCTAAATCTGGGTGATAGTGGACCGTATCATGACAGACCTGTTTGGACTGGAGCTGCACAGGAGAACAGCCTTTCATAGACTGTCAGTGTTGTGGTTGAAACACTCTGAGGATGCAGGAACCCTGCTGTGGTTCATTTTATGTAAACTAGAACGCAGGACCCCCAGATGGGGGTCAGGAATCTGATTGAACATGTTTTCTGACTTCTGTAGCTTCAGCTTCATCCTTGCTTTCTGTTCTCTGCCACACCTTTTCATGGAAACAGACCAAATCTTCAGGAAGCCCAACCCTAATCCAGTCATGTGCGCCTGTGTTTTTACAGCCATTATTTCCCACTTTTCCAGTGTTGTGATCTGTCATCCTGTTATTATTAGGTTGTTTGTTTGTCTACTGGTCCAGGAAGGCCAGAAACACACACGCAAACACAACGGAGACAATAGAAACCACCTGTGGACGCTACATCCCCAGATTCTGTTCCAAACACAATATCCTGAGGAGGGTGTGGTGCAGTGAAGGTACACGGGTCAGCCTTCACAGCCTCACAGATTTTTCAAAAATGGCTTCTTTTACCCCTCTCTCAAACCATCTGTCCAAGTAAAAGAAGCCATTTTTGTCAACCTGGTAAAACCATCACTCAATACCCAAAAGATTCACCTCAGTTTCACATAACAAAGAGGCAGGTGACCAAAACCGTTCTGATGAGGACCACAACGACCCATCAGACTCTTACCAACTGTTTACACACCCAACAGGGTGGACCTGAAGTAGCTTTATTCTTTCACACCCAGAGTATATATTTGCTGTACTCCCCACCACCAGTTAGAACTGAAGAAGCCTCTTGGATGAGAGGTGAAACGTCTTCTTTTAGAAAATTCACGTCCAGTTGCCATGACAGAACTTTTTAAACTTGACCTTGACCTGGATGACTGAGAATCTTCATAGACATTACTTTTTAAGTTGCCCAAATGTATTGGAATTCAAACTTTACAATTTGAAAACAATTCTCAGAAATGTAGCTGCACAGTTCCAGAAACTGGATTTGTAGAACAAGTGTGTGTTTGCTTCTGTTCAACACCCTGTGTTTATGAGTCACAGTAAACTCCTCTTCTTTTACTCACTCTGCCTGAAGTCATTACGACCGGGTTGATGAGGATTGTTGGGTTTGTCTTTGGAAGGTCATAAAGCTGAGCACAATGAGGTTCAAGTTGGAGGGCAGGATCCAGTTGAAAAATTATATCATAAATTTACCTCTGTGCCATGGGAACTGCATTGTAATTCTTCAACTGAACACTAACCGAGGGTCCTGGAGTGAGACCCGCAGACCTGAAACGTGAGCAGAATGACCAGAGCAGGTTTGGATAACAAAGCTCTAAGTCTCTTAATGTTCTGAGCTTTGAAAGAGGCTGCCATCTTTTTTTTCTTTTCTCCAAGTCCAAGGATTTGGCAGTGGGCTTGGACACTCCATCAGTGTTGTATGAGCTCATGGGAATGTGGACGGATGCCTCCAGCACACATTCCCCATCTTTTCCACCAGGGTTTCTGGCACAGCCTGGTTTGTACTATTTCTTCTGCGTCAGAGTTGTTCAGCGGTTTGAAAATATTTTTATGTCAAGATCCCTCAGTCACTTCAGAGAAACCACAAACAACATGAAATGGATTTTTATGAACGTTAAAACTGGCATTGTACAGATTGATGAAAGAAAAGTATCGTTATTTATAGACCAGGCTGAACTGTGAGTCCAGAGCCTTTAGATCAGTGGTTCTTAACCTTGTTGGAGGTACTGAACTCCACCAGTTTCATATACGAGATTTAGATGGATTACGCTCTAGATGTTTGAGAGAGAAAGTTTTACCAATATTCAATTAATTCAATTTTGTTACTGCTCAGTCAGCTGACTATGATAAAAAGAAAACAAACAGCTCCATTGCAAATATTCATCTAAATATTTTAGGACCAAATCCTTTATTGAGATTTATTGAGCTTTTACCATATATTAGCTAAATATATTTTTATGTGAAATCAATATTAATGATTGTTATACAGTAAAGATGATTGCTGTACCACAGCATTAGATCCTTCACACATGCACGTAGTAGAGATTTCATAGTTAATGAACGTAGTGAGCTGTTTCCACGTCACTCTGTCACAGTTTGATGTCTGCACAGAGAGAGAACTGTTGTCAAAAGACCCCGCAGCAGCTCCTGCCGTATGACGTCCCCTTCCTATAATGTGTGGGTATTCACAGATCGACTCTTCACGTGTTGGTATGACAGCTGTAGAAGTACATAGAATGGCTGTATGTCAGCTCCTCAGGCAGTTTTTGACAGTTCAAGTCCGCCCAGAGGACAATACCAGCATTCAGTCCAAATCCAGAAGCAGGATGTATAAGAAGATCTCTGATGAGATTCCTTAAAGAGCCTCTCTGTTCCAGGCCTGCTTTTGTTGCTACAGTCTCTGCGTTCCCATATTCTCGTGTCTGTGTGTGCGTGCATTTTCAGTGGCCAAGAATGGAACTCAGAGCCAAATTACACTTAGTCATGCTGTTCTATTTGAACCTTGGTTCCAGTTCGTCCAACTCTGAGTGTCAATATTTTTAAACAAAGCACGTTGAAGAAGAAGCAAACATTTTTTATTTTAAACTGTCTGCAAAGTGAGTTTAATAACTGTTGACATTTTGGAGTATTTGCCTATTCTGCTGTACTGACAGTGTAAGCTACAAACAGTCCTTGGTCTCCACTGTCTGATTGGCCTCCTCATGATGCACCATTTTGTGGTGTTGTTGTATAGTTTGGAGTTTGAGCCCAGATTAACAAACGGTTGACCAGGATAATGCCTGGTCACTGGTCACTGCTTTTACATTTTATAATGTTTGATATTAAGGCTGATTTACAAACCAAAATGTAACTTTTATTTAATTTTTAGAAATGATGCAATAAATAATATGGAAAAAAAGTGCAAATGACGCTCCGTAGAGTTGTTGAGTCATGGAGGTGGATTTTAGTTTTTGACTTTTGTGGCCAAATTCACACAAACCAAAGTGTGTGTCTTGGGGTATTCTGTTGAGAAAAGTTTTGTCCTTGTAAACCCAGTGCCTCTCTTGGAGCAACCAGCCCATCGTTGGCCCCAGACTAATGAATATTCATGAAAGTGCTAAAGAAGCTGCACGTAAAGAAGAGTTAGAGCCAATTAGTGTGTCAAAAAAGTACACAAGTTGTATTCAGCCGTAGAAACCCAGAGGAAAAGCTGTTGGCAATGTGCTTGCTTTACATGCATGTGTGTTGGTTTCCACCTGCGTAACTTTTTCCAGACGCTCATTTGTTCTTGGCTGTCACTCTGCATCTATATGTCATGACCTGACATTCTGGAATTTAATTTACAATACAAATATCAAAGTTTATCTTAAGGTGTGGCTGAGTGCCACCGTTGCGCTGCTGTAAATGTGCGGCCCGTTGGCCCACGAGCTGCGCGGCTGCATTTCTCTGGGATGCGTGCGTGGAACCTCAGCAACAAAAGAACAGGCTGGACATCCAGGCGGTCTGAACAAAAGATGGATTGTTTTATGTTTGTCTTGACCTCTGAGAAGTTTCCCACTGCTCCTCGCATCGTAACCTTTCACCTACTTTTCAAGGACCCCCCCCTGTGGAGTGTAAAGGAAATCACTTCCTGTCTCCTAATGAATGTCAGCTTCACTGCATTACATCGACGATAAAGACAACTTCACATTTGCTTTGAAGAAACGAACAAAAACTTCTCCATGATTTAAACAGTTACTTGAATAAGTGTGCATTTTAAAGTGTCCCCACACTGAAGACATGTTCTGCTTATAGTCCTTGTCTGGGCCGATCCTGCTGTGAACATCAGTGCAACCAATCTTTAACTGCAACGAAATTAATGAAACCAAGTTTTGATCCTGGAAGATCTGGAAACAAACAAAGTATTTTTCTGGACTATAAGTCGCTCCAGAGTATAAGTAGCTCCGATGCCCTCTAGTGGCAGTCGGTGTGGCACACCCATTCAAAGGTAGTTCCCAGTACCGATAGTTGTTTTGGTTAGTGGACTCATTCTCCTGGTGTTTGGTCAGACATAAACAGCACTGTAAAGAGTACTCTGTAAACAAATAATTTAACGTTTCATGTTTTTTCTCACCACAGGGCGGCGCCGTGGCCATCCTCACAGCCTGTGAAAGGCCCAGTGATTTTGCTGGCGTGGTTCTGATCGCACCGATGATCAAAATGAACCCAGAATCTGCAACGCCGTTCAAAGTAGGAATGAAAGATGATCTGCAAAACAATCATTACAGTGTTTTACTTTTCCAAATACTAGTCTGTGTACTTTCATGTCTGTGGCAAAAAGTCAGTGTTTGTACTGTTTTTCAACATGAATATGTCATCTTAATTAAGGAAATAAACTGTTTTCTCTCCCATCGTCAGGTTTTTCTGGCTAAGGTCCTGAACCACGTGCTGCCCAGACTCCCTCTGGGCAGCATCAATTCCAAATGGGTTTCCCGGGACAAGTCAAAGGTAAGAGACAGGGTTGAGGTCTGTATGGATGTAAATGTTTGGGTGTGTACTGTACAGTATGCGTGTGAGGTTTGTTTGGATGAGAAGCCAACATGTGAGAGACACTTTGACTCGTTTCCAAACTGCAGCTTTTGTCTGCTTGCCAAGCGTGTGTGTGTGTGTGTGTGTGTGTGTACGTGCGTGTGTCAAACTTGTCCTATTGTGTTGTTTTTGTAATGACTAAAGCAGGTGAGCTCAGTGTGTGGGGTTTTTTTCCCACGTTGTGTTGTTCACTGGACCCACTTTTTTTTTTTTTTACAATTCAAAAATGTTACATGTCAAAGTGGACATGGTTTGGACAACGTGCTGAGGAGAGACTTTGTTCCTCAGAACAGTACCAGAACACAGGTTTACAGTATTTTGGTGGGACCTGCCCCCCACTTTGGGGACCACTGCAGTAAATTATCTGTGGTGATTTTTTAAAATGAACTTTTACAGAGAATGTTGTTATTCAATGAAGTGAGTGAAAAAAAAATACTGTTGAGATCACCACCAGGCCGTCTCTGTCTGATACGTTAAACTGAATGCATTGTTCTCACCTACTGTAATACAACGAATTAGAAGGTTAGTTGTACTGTCAGCTCCACATCAGTTAAACCTAGATTTATTATGTTTATATTAATGGTGATGATGATAGTATGATGAGTGAGTAAATCAGTATTTCAGGTTAATGGACAAAGGTTTAGACGAGACGATCTGCAGCTCATCAGTTTTTCTGATGAAAAATGTTGTGATGTGATCTGTGTGTGTGTGTGTGTGTGTGTGTGTGCAGCAGAGCAGGTCACGCTGTGGCCTTTTTGGATCTTAGTCATGTTGTGATTCAAAGTGTGTTCTGGGAGAGAGGAGCTGTTTCTGCTGGATCAGAGTCACAACATAAATATAGTCTGTAAGTGTGGGAGTGTGACCTATTTATGGGCTTTATACACAACAAAAAAGATGGTCATATATATTGATACAACACGATGAAGTGCCTTCTCTTCTGTGGTGCTTCATCATCCAAACTCAGTCACTTGTGTTGACAGTCAGCGTCTTTATCGTTCTCGCTGATGTAACGTGCAGTGTCAACCACTGTAAACGTGCGTGATGACACTGTAAAAACACTAACACTAATAATCGTGGAATAAGAGTTTACAGTAAACTGTGTGGTGATTACTTTGGTCCATGTCCTCCGACAGGTGGAGGCCTATGACGCAGACGACCTGAACCACCACGGTGGGGTCAGGGTGTCGTTCGGGTGGCAGCTGATGGGGGCTGCGGCTCGCATAGAGAAGGAAATCCCGACCATCAGCTGGCCGTTCTTTCTCCTGCACGGTGACGCCGACAAACTCTGTGACATCAGAGGTTCTAAGATCATGTTTGACAAGGCTCCAAGTCCAGACAAGAAGATCAAGGTGGGACGTTATTTGGCTAAAAATATATCTGTTCATCAGAAACCAAAGTGTTGCACTTGGATCAGTTCCTTGTCCTTAAAGGTGAAATCACTCCATTTATGTTTTCATATGATTTTTATACTGAATTGATGTTACGTCACTTAAAGAAACAGCAGAATAGATTTCCTTAAAAAGGCCAGGCCTTATTTGACAGCATGGCTGATTTGACCGGCCTGCCTGCAGTCCAGATCTGTGTCCGACTGAAGGTGTCCTGCACTTAGTGAGGAGGAGAATCAAGTCTGGTAGAAACTCTACTTGACAAAGTGCAGTCATTTCATACTATATTTACAGACTGACTTCTTCATGCATAGAACTCTTTTTTATATATGTTTGTTTATAATAATTAGAATTAATATAGTAAGTCAGTGGTTCTCAAACTTACTCTGTACCAGCTGAGAAATCACTGATCTCTCTGAGTACCACCATGATGACCAACATTAGAATACAGCAGCGTAGGCCTTCACTGTTAGCTTCCACCACAGGAGAGAGGTTTAGAAAGATATTTATGTTTAAATGTTGTATTAATTGTGCATGGTATGTTTCAGATTTATTCAATTGAAAATGTAAATGTGAAAATATGAATTTTCCCTGCATACCACTAGAGAGCGCTCTACCACAGTTTGAGAACCACTGTAGTAAGTCACATCACTGATGATTGTTGTGTAAGAACAACACAGTAGCTGTGGATATATTAATAATAATAATTTGTGTTTATACACACACACACACACACACACAGTCATATATATTTATATATGTATAAAATAAAAGGCACAAATTATCATATATTATTAGCCTTCTCTCAAGACAGAAGCACGTGGAACAACAGGAAGTACAGTAAATACCACCTATAAAACAGACACAACTATTTCCCTGCTATTCATCCAACTAAAAGTGAGAAGTTATCTATGAAAGAAGTCAAAAAAGGGAAGAATGACTGTTCCCATGACCTCCTTCATCATCAGGAGTCACTGACCTGGTCAGTCAGGTGACAGTACAGGAACATGGTGGGTTCAACACTAACACTTTGTCCTTGTTTCAGATCTATGAGGGAGGCTACCACGCCCTCCATCTGGACCTGCCCGACGTGGCCCAGTCCGTGCTGAAGGAAGTGTCGGCCTGGATCACAGAGCACCTGCCCCTGAACTAACCACTACCACAACAACCTGGCTCTTTGACTGTAAATGTGGATTTTTCATTCTAAGCTTTTAACAGACTCTAACTGTTCTGACTCTGGCCACATTAGTTCGATTATTCCACCTCTGCTGTAGGCCGCCTGTCCATCGGCCCAGTGTTTCCAGGACAGGAACCCATTTTTAATTGTAACTTTAAAACGTTTTACCTTTTTTTTTTCTTGTAGATACTCCACAGCAGTGCAGTTGGTCTGTGGAGCATTTTTAACTGATTGTCCGATTCCCTGTCTTGATCATTCCTCTCATGGTCTCTGAAGTGAAGTTTAGAGTCTAATCCTAAGTGCAATAATGAGGACGGTTTTAAATTTGTTTCCTTTGACTGGATCCAGCATTCACAGACAGGTCAAAGGTCAGGATACAGGTTAACCCCTGGTTGAAGGTTGATCATCTACCTTCTGAAACTGCAGCACTGTCTTCACAGAGCTCGTAACAATAGAAAACATTAGTGTTTTGTGATTTATTCCTTATGCGTGTTGGATTTAAAATAATATAAAAACTAATATTTCTGTTTGTACAAAAACAACAAATATAAACATTCCTGTTTTTATCTAATTAGGGTCAATATTCACCAGATGTCAGGAGTTTTGGACTGATTTAAACGAACACAATGGCCTCTTAGATCATTGACTGAATTCAGTGACGACAAACTAAATGAGTAGAACTGTTTGCCGTCCCTCTCTCCCTACCTCTCTTTGAGTGGGAAAGGTCAAAAGGTCAAACGTGTAGAGGTTCCCTCCTCCTCCTCTGTGGCCTTTGACCTTCAAAAGTGACCATTGAGCTCAGTGATCCGTGTTGAAACGGTAACTTCATTAGAGTCGGGCTGCAGTACAGCTGGGAAAACTGCTGTTCATTTAGTATTTAATCAGTTTCTGCTAAAGTCATTACACAGTGGGATCCAGCTGCTCCCACAGAACAAGGACACAGTCAAAACACAGCTATTACAGAAGAGAGAAAAGTTCCAGAACTGTTTGCACCTAATCACAACACTAATGGAGGGAAATGGTCAAGTTTAAACTGGCACCAGGAAGAAGCAAATGTTTGCCAAGATTCTGGATTTTTTTTAATGGAAATACTCAAACTTGTTGAAATGGAATATCCACACCTCAGGACACTTACGTTTATCAACAGTAGAGCATATATATATATAAGAGGTGGACAGCCATCAGTGAAGCTGTGAAAAAGGCAGAAAGAGGCTTGACTGGATTTGTTAAAGGTTTTCTAATTCCTGTTTATAGATTTATTTTAACTCTGGTTGGATGTGTCATCTTTATTTTTTTATTTTTTTCCCCAAATTTAATCAGGATTTTTTAAAATCACTGGCGTGATTTGTCCCCCTCAGATGTTCACTAACTTCACAAACTAACGGCCTCTCAGTGTTTTTCCTGGGCCTCTTCATGCAGCCTTACTGTGGGGCGTGTTGTATCCCAGCATCAGGAACGGGGCAAACGAACCACTGAATCTCACTAACAACGGGAAGATAAGCTAACAGTGATTCAGAACTGGCTTCAAATGGTCTCTTTTTTCAACCACAGCAATAAAAGAAACGCTGAAAAGCTGATAATTATAAGCTACACAGACTCACTGTGTGTTTTCCAGATGACTGTAATTAGCATGGATTATAGTGCATGCTGAAGTTTTCCTCTTCACTCGCAGCACAGGTCATGAGGTTTTGTTTCTGTAGCCTGGGAACGTGACAATAGATTCTGACGGTCGTGGTTGATCCTGCATGACAGCCGACATGTGCTATTGATTCAGTGAGAGTTTCAGTTCCTCTCACAGTGTCCACAGAGGCAGTCTATTTTCAGTCTGTAACTGACTTGGTCCCTCTGTCCTCTCTGTCCCTCAGCTGTGTCCATCAGTCTCTGGTCCTTTTTGTCTGTTGTCCTGTGGATTGCTCATGGTTTGGTCCATCACTGAGGCCTTTGTGCTGCTAATGAGTCAAGCATTTACTGTCTGCTGAGTTCACTCCTGTCCATGACCATCAGAGCAGCAAAAGGTCAAACTGCCATCCTTAATGGATGTTTCTGTTTGGGAATTTAGCGCCATCTAGTTAAACAGGAAACACGTGACCTTAGTTTGGAAAAGGCTCAGCTTGAAATATTGTTCAGAAGTGAAAATAAAAGTGATGTTATGAAGGTGTATAAGTGAAATGAGGTCATTTGTAGAAATGCAAATATTATGTGGTCTCAACTAGAGGATTCAGGCCCATAAATAGTTTAGAGTTAACAAAACTAAATTATATTCATAAATGTTCTCTTTTTTTATTTAAAAGATAATTTTGGTCAGAAAGTTGGCTGTGGAGACTTAGTATCATAACTGTGTTTTACTACATTTTAGACCATTGATGCTAGCGTTAGCTTAAAGCTGTTGTGCTTGGCTTGACCTTTTTGTTGAGATTAATTTGGATTTTTTAGCAAATAGCATTGCAGATTAGGGCCACTTTAATCCAGCTCAGCCTGGAGTTTATTCGGCCCCTTTAAAAGCTCTTCAATGACCTACATTTTGTCTGTGGGGGGGCTGAGGGGACTTTGGGCAATGTATGCCACCGACACAGAAAGTCTCTTATTTGGGTCAGATTAGTTTTCTTCATTAACATTGCAGAGCTGGGGTCAGCTAGCTGCTGGGGTCTGGGATTCAAAATCAAAGTTCAAAGTTGTACTCCATCAGTGGGTCCAGTGAACGGGCCATTCTGTGCCGTGAACAGTTCTGCTCACTGGGACTGTCAGAATCACAGCATCCCGTTACAAAAGCAGCAGTTACCGTATGAAGACGCTGCTCTCGCTCGTCAGACAGATTGACAGATCAGGTGCAGCACAGATGGAGATGTAAACGATTCCTCACAGACACACACACAGCAGACACAGCGACGCCGTCCCACTTGTTTTTCATTTTCCTTACGGTATTCTGTCTGCTCTGTGGGAGACTTAACCTCACAGGAGCTCAGTAATCCCACCTGTCAGACTGAACGACTGCTCCACACTGAGGTCTGGAGGCGGTGGAGGAGGAGAGAGAGGAGAAGAGAGTGATTAACAGACAGGAGAGTGACTGTCCGTAACTATGGCAGCAGCATTTCTAGGTATAAACCTGTGGAGACGGTGTATTAGTTAATGGTTGTGCGTGAACAGCGGCAGCTGCTGCTCTTCTAAGGGCTGCTTGACCATTTCCTGTCAAACAATTTTTTTACTCCTTTTTCTGTTTTATCGCATCCATTCTGGCCCAATTTATTTATTTTTTTTATTTCACTCTTCACCTGCCTCAAAGGTGAGAACAAGTTACCCATCATGTAAAGCCATATTTTCACATTTCCTGACAGCATGAAATTATAGTTTTATTATTATTGTTCATGTGCATGATGATTTGAAGCCATGTGCAGATTCTTTGTCAGTATATCTAGGACAGGATTACTTTATTGACTTAAACCGAGGAAAATGAAGGGCAGCAAACCACTGAGTCTAATTGAATCTAAGTTTTTTTTTCCTTCTTCGTTTTTTAAAAAGTGCTTTAGGTAATTTCCTCGTCTGATTTTGTAATTTTGACTTTGTGACTGTTTCTGAATTAAGCGCCGTTACAGTTCTAAGGTCAGAGGTTAACAGTCCTGTCCACAATGCTACAATAAATTTTTAAAAAAGCAAAGGGTTTAAACAAACTTTGATAACAACTTTTAATCAACCTTGTGGTCTGGTTTCTTTTTAGTTGTTGTACTGCTTGAACACACTTGTAACAATACCACAGCATTGCTACTGACACGATGGAAATACTGTATATGTGAAATATTTTATTTATCTTGTTCAGAGTATTTATAGGAATTAATATGGACTATAGGCTACTGAGGCACTTTGATACCGTAAACCAGGCCCGCGTGTCTTTATTTTTTTTGAGCTGTTAACAATTTCTAAGAAGTAAAATGGTATGAGTCTGTATTCATTTTATATCTGTCATCCCCCTGAAAAAAATGTTTCTGATTTGAGGATTTACAGACAGAAAAATGTATGTTACTACTGTGCATTTGGCTGTTGAAGTAAAAACTTGTTTGTACTAGAACAATGAATGTATGGATAACATCAGTTTTTAATTCTTTTTTTTTTTTTTTTTGCTGCAGGTTATCAGGGTGTACATGTTGGTTTAGTCAATACACATTATGTTTAAAGACTAAATGACAGTTTTCAGGTGTCCCTACAGCAGCTTTATTTTAAAAACAGGCTCTGATTCACACCATTTCAGTTGAGGAACAAATTTAATATTACAAATATTGAATTACATATTTCTGTTAAATGTTGTTTGTGCCTTATTCGTGTGTCGGGACCTGATTTTATGAGAATTTGTGTACGCAGGATGGTGGCTGTGACTGGATCTGTGTATTACATATCACTGTTGTTTTTGTGTGTCTGTTTGTGTTTCTAAATCAATGGTCTGAGCATGTTTGGGTTAAAAGTATGTTTGTTTATAATTTGTGATTTATTGACTTGCGCACGTTTTGCAGAAACACTTTTCTCTGTGGTTTTTGCAGCATTTCCTATCAATTAACACCAGATATAGATATGACTTTGACTGTCCTTTATTGTTAATGTTGTATTAAATAAATGTCTTTCGTTATTTCAAATTGTTTTGACAAGAAGTTTTTGCAAAGAGAAGGGTGATTTTCAAACGTTTTAGTCAATGTAAAAGTTTCAATTTGTCATTAGTAACGTATTTATTTTCAAAGAAACAATCAAATGCAAAAAGAAAGAAATCTTAAAATTTACAGTGAGACAATGGTAAGGCTTACATTTTTTAACATTTTATCTTTTTTGTTTTTTGAATGTTTAATTCAAAGAGAGACTGGAAATACCATAAATAAAATACTGACATTAAAGCAGGTGTTATATTTTGACCCCTTATGTGTCAAAATTTTGATAAGAGAAATAAGAGAAAAACAGACATAATATGAGCAATGAAATATTATGAATAACAAATACAGTGTGATCTTGTGTAAAAAATATTGTATATAATAACATTAAAATGGAAGTAATAATGATGAACTGCTTGTTACAAGAGTGATATTGTCATTACTCCCTGACAGAATAAACTACATGACTGTTCAAATTGTAGTCCACGTGACAATCTTTTACATCTTCTTGTTCTGCTATAATATAAATTATTATTAAAGGTCAGTTTAATTATACAGAGGGAAGATGTAGAAATAAAGCAACTCTTCTCAAAGGTCAAAAAATGTACAGGATCAATGTAAACAAAACATAGCCACTAGATGGCAGTGTTACACTATATACCAGCAAATGTCTCGTTTATATAAAACCCCTCTTGCAGCAGGGATGTGTGTATGTGTGTGTGTTGTTCTTTTTTACATGAAAATTCCCCTGAGAATGTAGGCTAATTTTATTTATTTATTTATTTTTTGGCATTGCTGCATATTAGTAGTTAATCTCACTTCAGGGAAAGACCAACATACTGAACATGTGAATCATTTGCCCCATCCAGTCAGGGGGTTGCAGTGACACGCTTGTTTTCCTTTCAGAAAATGCCTCTCCCCGATTGTCTTCAGCAAATAACATTACTTGCTGATCACATACACTAACTGATAGCAGCAATTATTGCTAAGGACAGTGGACCACACGTCACAATCTAATGAATGGGTTGTTCTTCATTATTTACCTGCTTGGTGTACTTTTTTTATTTGCTGTTTTTTTTTTTAAAGAATTTTTTTTTCATTTGTTAAACTGGATTTTTCTGTTGTGACTATTGCTCATTCGTCCAGCAGGGGGGGCATAAGGTCTATGTTTTGTCTGTTTTGTTTAAACACCTAGACCAATCAGAAAGGGGTTGGATGAATTAAATCAGGCTGCTGTAGCCTTGGCAACGGCTTTACCTCTGTGACAGCACAGGAATGGAAATGGAAGAGAGAAGCTTTTACATATAGCCACTCTTGACGCTGCTTTACTTTTGGGTTTCTTTCCATGGAAAAAAAATCCCAAAGAATATAATATACTATATATTACGATGTACTGTGGCTGCAGATATAAAGTCTTCAAATGTTTTAAGAAAATTAATAATTCAGATCAGGATTTAAGGAGTAGATGGAGGTTGATTGATGAATGGACGGTTGCAAGGAATTGGAACATGCTCCTGAAAAAAAATGCGAACGCTTAGCTTTAAAAGCATTGCTTTAAACATAAACAACAACCTAAACAAATGTTCAAAAAATATATGAAAGCCAACGCTGGATTACTGGTTTCCATCCAACTGACAAGCTCACTTCAGTGGGTGTGGCTATTTCGCTCCATTTATAAACCTCTGCATATGTTTTCGCCTCCTTTCACATAATATTGAAACCCTGTATTTTAATTCGTCAAGAGTCCTGTCAGTCAATGTCAAGCGCCTTCTCTGCCATTAAAGCACGCCTTCAAAGGTTTGCCTTTGACAGAGATTCATTCGAGCGTAACAAATTGTTAAGCATGTCATATGTAGCAGGATACATCTTTAAGATAATTTAAAGGCGTTTTTTTTGTTCCAGTTTAAAGTCATATTATTTGTAGTATTCTAACTCATAGGCGGTTCACTCGGTATTCCCGGTAAATAACACTTTCTGGGTGTTTCGATTGAAGTGGTAGAGCACCGTTTAAACCAACCGAGGGTGACTTACGTCGTGTTACTGACAGCACTGCTGGATTCACTGGTGGCCAAGCAGACGTTTCCGTAGTGGAAAGCAGGCAAGAGTTGCTATTAGGTGTTTAGCAAGTGAGCCTGTCAGTTAAGCCCAGCTACCACAGCGAGTCCCACCCTCGTCGAGTGCGTTCACGTTGAGAGAAGCTACAGAGTCCCCTTCTTTTTTTCCCTTCCCCTCTGTCTTTTAAGTTCTTCTGCATCGTTTGACACATTTACATCTAACTGGCAGCAACAGCTAGTAGTCGTATGACCGTTAGCCAAGTGACGCTAACGTAAATTGTCGAGATCGTGTGTATATTCTGTGTTGGACTACGATCTGACAAACTGAAATAAGCGGCAGAATAAGGGATAACGAGGAAGACACCGAGACGGAGGGGACTGGCTAGTTCAGCCGGCGAGATTTAAATCGCACGTAAGTAACTCAACGTTAAGTTAGCTGAACGCATACGACTTAACGTTGGCTGTGCACTTTGCTACGATTACATGACACCGTTTATCCGATGCTTATTTGTCCCCTGCAGCCACTGCTAACCGGTAATGCATCCTAAGAGCTAGCGAGTTAGCTTATATCAGCTGTGTGGAAAGTAAGGCAGCTCTTGACTAGTATTTTGTTGCAGTCATATTTTGTAAGGTACCGATAGAACAGACAAGTCCAGGTACTGTTCACTCGTCACTCTTCAATATTCGTAAATAGTTTGCTTGACAGCAGGATTAGCTAATTAGCTGAGTTGCTAACTAGCTTGAGCCGGCCGGCCACCCACATAAGTTGACAGCTTAGTTGGTGACGATGCTTTTAAGCAGCGATGTTGCTGACACTCGGGGGAAGCCATGGGTTTATCGGTCCCCAGCATAGAAAATATAATGTCCATATCAGTATCTGCTGTGTGCAGTCGTGGTTTAGGAGCCTGCCACTGCTTGTACTCTGGGATAAAGTGGCTGACGCTGAAGACCATGGTACTCAGCAACTCTTGACTTCGAAATTAAATGAAAATGTTTACCACAATAATACAACATCCAACAGCGCTGCGCGACTTAGTTTCTTCACATTGTTGTTTAGATTACATGATTGTTTTGATTAATTTATTGGAATCGTTATAAAAAAATTAAACTGTAATTCATCAGTCCAATTTGATACTCGTACTTGTATTAATTGACCAGGCCTCCCCGGTGCATCTCTGTTGTCGTGCCAATCTGTCATCATCAGTCCGGTCACACACAGGTACACAGTGTACTGGCAAAGTAGAAGTCAGAGTCGAGACTGTAACTGGTACAGCCTGTCAACACATGGCTTGGGACAGTTGCCACTCATTATTATATATAGACACACACATCTGTAATTCTGTAATTCACTTACACCTAAATCTGTGTCATCCCAGAAATTGAAGCTTGGCCTTAAGACCTTGACTGCCTCTTTCATCAGTGAGAGTAAGGCTTATATACTTTTTAAAGAAAGAAACTATCTTTTATATCTTGGTAAACACATGAACATTGCTTTTTTTTTTTAAAGTGGAGCTGCCTAACTTTCTGGAAATGTGGTCTGTATAGTAAAAGAGGAATTTCTTATGTCTAAAGCAATATTGACATATTGCTTTTATTTCTCAGATTGATCGCAAACACCGCCACCGAGCCACACACAGCCATGAGTATTGAGATACCGGTGGGGTTGACAGAATTGCTGCAGGGTTACACTGTGGAAGTGCTCCGACAAAGGCCGTCAGACCTGGTGGATTTTGCTGTACAGTACTTTACCCGTTTGCGGGAAACAAGAAGTCAGGATGGGGCCGGTGCTGGAGGAAAGATGGGGAAGGGAGTGATGTTTGATGGAGAGCCAATGCAAACAGAGTCGAATGGAGACGATGACGAAGACGACGATTCCGACTTTGAACGTAAGTAGATGCTTTGGTGTCATGATCATCAGCTGTTGTGTTGGACAAGAGTGGTGGGAAGTGTCTGTACATGATGATCGCTTATTTGGAGTGAATGAATGTTTAGGCAAAAAAATGTCACTATTATATATTCACCAAATTCATTCATTGTGTGTCAATACATTTGCATAAATGCCTTGTTTGTACTCAGAAATAATGTTCAAAGGGAGAATTTGAGATTGCAGCGATAGTCTGTTTTTTTTGTAATACTTTGCTTTCATTGTAAGATTGTGGGCTTCCAGGGCAATTTGCTAATTTCCAGAAAGTACAGTGTTAGTATGATTATTGAGTGTTATTGTGAATTTCTCATGAAATGAAATGTCTTTGTTAAGATGGATTTTGGTTGATACCTAATCCTTAACACAAGTATCTGCCTCGTCTCTCCCAAGGATCTCGATACCATTATTATTATTTACACCATTTGTATTTATTTGTTTCACCCCATTTCCTTGGATCCTGCCTCTAGACTGCATCAATGTAAACGTCACTGATAAATCCCTGATTAAAATGGAGCAGACTACTTTCCTTCTTGTCTCCTCCATTTCAATCAGTTTCGTCAGAACAGTGGAATTAAAAATCTCCGTATTTTTTCAGCTATTTCTTTTATTACTCTAAATTGTGACACAACATACCATCATTGAGGACTATTTAAGTAATGTATGATGCTGGAATCTGATGACTCTCAGATTTAAAATAGGCAATTAGTTAGAAAAGGGATTCATTTGGGAACATTTTCTGCCTGTGCAAAGATGGAACACTGTGCAGTGAGTGTGTTATCTGGCCCTATAACTCCATTCTGTTTGCCATACATTCGGTGTCATTTTCAGCAGATGCTCTGATGTTCCGTGTTTGACAAACTGACAGAAAAGTGTAGGCTGTTTCACTGCTCAGCTCTTCTCTGTGTGATTGAGAACAGCGTGTCCTTTATCACTGTGGAGCCAAAGGCTGTTATTTTGTGAATGGTGTGTTTCATATTTTGCACAGTGTTTTCTCAATGAGCTGTTGTTATTAAATGCTAGGCAGAGGTGTTTTTTTAAACCCACATGATCTACACAACACAGGTAATGTTTAGAAGTCTGCAACAGAATGAAACAACATTTTTTTAATTGCTGTTGACCTATGAGTTAATATTGAAACTTCTGGTTCAGTGTTCATACACAAACCAGCTCTGTGTTTGTGTGTTATTGTGCCTGTGTGTTTGCGTTTTGCATATTTGCGGTAACGCTTTGTATCTGCATTTTTGAAGGCAAACAGATCACTTCAGATTTCACTGTTTAAATTCCAGCTTGGTAGAAGCTGACCGTCCTCCTTTCCTTTACATCGTAAGTGATGAGTTTTTAACCATTTCATCACTTCATCATACTGTAGGTGTTTGTTGCACACAAGGACTGTTGTCAGTTCTGGATACCAACGGAGGTTTTCATGGTGATGATGTGGCTTAAACACATGACATCCATGACATAATATAATGAATTCCTGTGTTGACTTGTGTTGAGGCATTGATCAATGAGGGGGAAAATCATAGGTCAGTATGGCTAAAACATCATGTGCTAGTGCCTGACCACTGCTGTAGCCTAAAGGTATGAAGAAAACTATAATGTCAAAGCTTCAAAGTATTTTATTCTTGTACTGAAAACACAGGGATTAACTTTTCACTTGCATGTTGAGTGAAAACATCCACACTCTGTTTTATGCCTTCATTTTATGCCTTTGCTAGCTGCCACTGCTGTGCTTATAGCTGCTTCATATTCCCTGTGCTCAGTGATGGAAAATGACTTAATAAATTACTTAAATTTGCTGTGTTAAAGCTGCTAAATATTTTTCTCTAATTTTAGGCTGAGTACAAATTTAAAATTGCATCTCTTTTGCCAGAATATATTCAAAATTCAGATCCAGAAAATATTTTAAAAAATACTTTTTTTTTTCTTTTCTTTTTTTTGCAGTGTAGAGTGCTGTCTGTAAAAACAACTTGAAATTGTGTAAAAAAAGATTCATTGGATTAGTATATCATCAAATCTCCATTGTTTAATTTTTCTTTCCTGTTCTCTGCTTCCAGCTGTGTACACTTCACACACAGACCACGGTTGGTCTGTAGCAACTGTTTGATTTGTTAATCTTGCAGTCCAAACAGATATACTTGAGTCAGTATTTGTGTTTTTTTGTGTGTGTGTGCGTATGTGAGAGAATCTGTGGCAAGTACTTGTGCAACAGGTGACCTGATTAGCAGTCTACTGCGTGTGTCCACTTTGCCTGGAGCATGCAGGCAAATCTAATACACCCAATCTCACAGCCTTAAGTTCCAGGGGCTTTACTCCTCAGCCAGACTTTGTTTTAACACGGTCTTTTTTCTCCAAATACCTTTGTCACGTCTCATTTGTCTTTCTTTCTGCACTAAGATAAAATGTGTGTTTCCTCTCGTGTACTCCTTCCTGTGTTTACAGAAGCACTCGTATGCTGCTCTGTTTCTTTGCCCATTGTTCATCCTCTCTATTTAACTGTCATGTTTGGCTTGTGTTTCTACGTCAGCTCTGTGAAAGTCAGTCTGCTGGTTGGACTACTTTCAAGCCTACTGGTTCAATGTCATACTCCTGAGCTTTATTAAATTTCCTCTTTATTTAAAAATTCTGTGGAGCATTGAACTTTTTAACCTTATATCCTTTCCTTTTTCCTTGTAGGATTACAAACATTATTT
Organism: Cynoglossus semilaevis; assembly: GCF_000523025.1. NCBI lineage: Eukaryota > Metazoa > Chordata > Actinopteri > Pleuronectiformes > Cynoglossidae > Cynoglossus > Cynoglossus semilaevis. The sequence goes on along the minus strand of NC_024316.1, from coordinate 11,021,487 downwards.
GCCCCCCTTAATTGATGCAGAAATTTAGTGATTTTATTTAGTGATCTCTAGTAGCATCAGCACCGTGAAAATGGCAAATGTTTAATGGAGACTCTTAATATGAAAATGTGTTCAAAACAGCAAGAAAGTAGAGATGAACTCAAGCTGGACGAAAGAATGAAGATTTAGTTGCATTTGATGATGTATTACTAAAAGAAAATTAGTCTGAGAAAATCTAGCATTAAAACCCAGGTCAGAGCTTGTCTCCGTTCTTGTGTACTACTTTTCCTAAGAATGGTACAGAAAGTGGATTTCATGCAGCTGCTTTAGTGTAACTCTCCTGGTGTTGTTGTAGTCCCCTACTGACACTGAACACTGTCATAAGTCTTATAGTAACTGTGATGCAAAAGACATTCAGAATTAAACAGCAAGCATCATCACCATTTGGACTCTCACACTTCTGGCACGCTGGCTGCTTCATACTGAGAGCCAAATACTCTCTTGCGCAAATCAGTCTATATATCTTCTATTGTTTTGTCATTTACGACTGATCTCTGTTCTCTATTTTGTTCTCTACAGACGTGCTTCCTGCCTGACTCCTTCCTATGTCCTCTCAAGGCTGGTATTTTTGTCAACGCCATCCCTGAATCAACTGTAAAAAAAAAAATAAAAAACTTTCATTGGATGTTTATCTGCTATTCTACTCATCTGAGGATTACATTTGTCACAGGTCTGCCTGTCACTGCTTTATTCAGTTTCTTTCAAACCTATTGCCGTCTTCCTCGATTCTCCCTCAATGCAAGCACAATCTTATTAGACAGGCTGGCTCAGAGCAAGAAGGGGCTATTAGGGTAGTTTATCAGAACCATCTCTGGCAGGATTAGAAAGAGTTATCAAGGAGGCAGAAGTGTAGGACATAAGGGAAAAAAATAATTGGAAGAAGGCATTAGACAAGGAGGAGCTGAATAAGAGCAACAGAGACCAGATGAATTCCTTCAAAGGGAGAGTAAAGTAAACACATTAGCTACAGTTGTTTAAAAAGGTAATAGCAACCAGTGAATTCAACAAGCTGAAGTCTTTTCTCAAGTAAATATAGAACACTGAGTGCTTCGATATTTAATTCAAAATGTGGTTGTTTGGAGCTTTGCAGATGGTTGTCCATTTAAAGCAGATTTTAGGATAAGGGTCAGAAGAATGGGATAGATTGTTGTCAGATTAGGCGAGTCATTTGTTTATATGAAATAGTTGGGTTACATCAGTATTTAAGCGGGTCATATATTATTAATCATACTTTCTTTGTAAATCTCTATTACATTCAAATGACAGTCTCTGTTGAACATTGGCTGGTTGACAAATACATATTGTACACTTTTTCTAGGTCTATGTATATAACACTTTAAAAGAAATATGAATAAAAAAAAACAAACACTGTTTGCAAGTAAACATGGTAGTTATAGTTAGAGCTGTTGTAGTAGAACTGAACAACAGTGTTTCCCAGACTATGATCAGCCCTTGCTTTTCTAAAGAGGGATTGTTGGTTTCCTGCCAAACAGGCTGTGTAGTCAGCTGAACCGACAGAACAGCAGCATGTGGCTGCTGGCTGCATCACATGCTGCCTTTAATCCTGAATAACATGCAGAGTGTCTTTAGATTTTAATAAATATTTTGTTATGTTTATTAGGAGAACGACACCTGTTTTCTGTTTTTCAGGACAAACACTTGCTTAGGTAACGCTGAAGACCATTGAACTCAACATCCTGCTTACCACTGATGTTAATTTACCACTAAGGTCTCCAACTGTCTTCTCATGGGGGACTTAAGCTCCCCCACCTCCTCCTCTCTGGACATTAAATGTGGACTATGGGAGTAGAAACTGTTAATAGTTTACTTCCAAAATCCACATATCCTTTTCTTTTTTACTTATTACCTTCATTCATTAAGGACGCTACGAAACTGCAGAACAGCACAAAAATGATTCAAAGATTCATTCATCTTTTTTCCATGCTGTGTGGTTTAAAGACCATAAATGTTTCACTACACTCAAACATCCACGGTAACCATGGTGACTGCTGGCCTTGAATGCTCTGTCAGCCCATTGTTGATGATAGTGACAGCAATCAGCCGTGGCCTGCTTAATCGCAAATGAGATAAAAACAAAAAAATGAAGTCTGGAGGTCAGCAGCAGTTCACAGCCTTCCTCTCTGTTTCACGTATTGTGTCTGTATATTTGCATTGCCTTTCACACCTTGTTGTATTGCAGTAAAAATGTGGGATTCTGTAAAACCTTTATTATTTTTCCACATTTAGGATTCCTGTCTGATGACAAGAGAAAAAACATTAGTAATAAGACGAGAAGTGACAGGAACGTTACTAGACTTAACACTGGCTCAGGCTTGAGAGAGTGGACATCCTTTGTGACTGTAAAGAATCAAGTAATTGGGCACTAGATTGCTCTTGTTTATGTTACTGACTTCATGAGAGTATGGTGCAGTGTTCTGCTCACTGAACTACTGAACAGTTTGTCTGCAGCTCTAAGTCTTTAGGACCACTAAGGTTTGTCAGTCTGGTTGACTGACATGATCCTGCACATATAACAAAATCATTTTGCTGCACACTCACTGCTGCAGGATAACACCTGGATAAGATGTGAAGGCTGGAGTCATTCTTATAATTCCCAGAACATCAGCTTTTCAAAGAACGTTTTAATTAATCAGACAAAAAGGTCATAAAAAGTAGTCTTGTTATCTAAAATCCTCAGCAGCACATTCCACAGCTGTCAGGTAACAGTCCTAGTTTACCTCAATGCCCTTTTACAATCATTCAGGCCATCGGTGATAACAGTGGAAGCTGAGTAATGATGCTAACGCCAACAAAGGTGTGTTTTACACATACTAGACTAGTCTTACAATGTTTTACAGATATGAGCTGTTTTCATAAGTAGCCCAAAGCCTCCTATTCAGAACATGGGTTGGTTTCAAATGACCCCACAAGTAGTTTCACAGGTTCAAATTACAATGTGCATCAGCATTGACGTAAGCAAGCACTAAGGAATCATTAGTGTGCCACAGCGCCTGTTAGTTCTCTCCACAAATGTGTTGCCCACAAGATGGTTTTTAGAGAATACAAAAAACAGTCTGAACTTCCTGCTACTCCTTTTTGGAAAATACATTTTAATTAACTATACAGAACAGATGACACAGCGTGGACGTGTGGTTTTTTGGTGCTTTTTTATACTTCTACAGCAAGAAGGTCACTGATTCAAGCTTTGTTGATACATGTGAATGTTGATCTGTGTGGGTTTTGTCTCGGTACACTGTGCCTTCCACAATCCAAAAACAGGCAAGGTTAAGTTGACTGTATGAGTGTGTGTTGTTGTGAGTCTATAGTGGTGGCCCTGTTGTGGACTGGTGATCCTTTACTGCTAGGCCTGAAGCTTAATCCTGAAAAGGAATAAACCATAGAAAATAAACAATTAAACCCAAACAGACTATAATCTTTTTTTGTTTTTTCCTTGATGGGATTATAATTTTATATAACCTAAAATATTATCTTTTTAAATTAGAGTATAAGTCGCACCAGTTCCCTCTAGCGCCTGTCAGTGTGAAAAAAAGGAACATGTAAAGTTTCAGTGATACAGGAGAAGCAGGAACTATATTTTATAATTGCTCTGTTCACTCTGGAAACCCAAACAGAGCAACATGAGAAGTCTCTCACTGTAGAACTTAACAGCCTCGTCTTTAAGTACTCTAGTGAGGGAGGTGGTGGTTTCAGCTGAAGATGAAGCAGAAAAATGAAACACAACGCAGTAGAGTAAAAGGCCATGTTTATGAGGTGGACGTAGTGTGACCTGGATTTTAGAAACAGGAGAGCAGCACAAGGACAGTTGAGCTGTCCTTGTGCTGTAGGAAAGGCCCGCCTCTGATAACTGAAGTGACGTTGGTTTCACTTTGCTGCTGCAGTGGAACGGTCGACTCAGAGTGTGTTGATAATAGAAAATTAATGGTTGGGTTGTCAGATACTCTGTTTTAGTTATTTAAAGGATTAAGACCAATGACTGATACCTGTTCATCATCACCTTGTGGCATTTACTGTATATAACAGGCACATGTGCTTCTCTACTGCAATGACTGTTGTTCTGTCTGACGTAAGGTAGAGAACAAAAATCCCCGCACTTCCATGAACCCAGGTCAGGGAGGGATTTTCCTATGGTGCACTAACACTTTGAGTGCAATTAGTGTAATTTGATTAATGCTGCTAAGCACAACAGACTAAGCAGTTAACCACTTAGTTCTAAGAAGTATGTTAATATAAGGTACTAAAGTATACTTTCTAATCCAGCAAAAACTAGCATATTAGAATAATGTTATCGTGTTACTGTTTTCCAGTTTGATATGTATGCTCTTATTAAATGGGATTTGTATTCAATATTGACATAGCAGGAGCTGATTATTATGCCATGCACTCTGGGGGAAAAGAAGAAAAAACTTAACTCTTTGTAGCATCAACTTTTCTGCACATGGCCTTGCTTTAATGGTGCTTTTTCTTTTAATACCATTACTGTGGTAAACAACCATTGTCCAGTGTGGGTCACTGGGACTTTTTTTTTTTTTTTAAGTTTGTTTGTTTTTCAAAGGAGAAAGCAAAATAGACAAATCATTGTTTGTATTAATTACACTAGTGTGCTTCTGCACTTGTTTGAGCAATGTAGAAACATATAAACAACAGAAATAATGACCAGTAAGCAAGCAACGGAGAAATAGGGGTTAACAACAATGCAGCTAGTAGCTGAACGGGACCACTTCCTTTTAAGGCCTGAAAAGGGAAGGGAAATGGAAGGGGGTGAGGGCTGAGAAAGAGGGAATGTAGTGAGACAGTTATTGGGAAAAAGAAGCAGAATACATGAGACAGTTATTTGGTGGGAGGCAGCTAGAGAGTTAGATAATGGGAAAGGTAAAGAGAGGACTTGGTGGGAAACGCAGGCAGAAATAGAGCGTGAGAATAATAATGAAGAGAAGAAGCTTGATGACATGGTAGAGTTGATGAGAGGCCACGTTCTTGGCAAGGCAGAGAGAAAGAAGAAGGCACACTCAATCAGAAGAGATATACACAGTGGTTTTAGCAAATGGAAAAAAGGGAGGGACTAGCAAAGATGGATGAAAGAAGTAAACTTTGTTGTACTTTGCTGCGTTGACAAAGTATTTACAAATGACAGCGTTAGGCCACATGATGAAGGAGGGGGGAGAGTTAGGACAAACAGGTTGGAAGAAAACAGCCCAATAAAGTGGTCAGCTTGAGGAACAAGCAGCTGCTGAAGGATTATTACAGACATTTGTCAATAAGCTTTGTTTTTCAATGCGTTTTTGTCGTTGGTTCCTGTTTATGTAGTCTATATATTCTTACAGTGTGAGTGTATTGACATTTACATTTGTGGCTCTTTTCTCATGTCAAATATTGCATGTCACTGCACATCTCTTTTTTTTTTTTTTTTTTTTTTTTTTTTTACAACTTCTGCGCAATAAACTCAACATTCAAACAGCTTCTCATTGTCATATATCTGAGAGCTGATAAACTGTCTGTTGGTACAGCTGAAGTCACTAGTGTAACCCTGATCTCATCCTGTGTGAACTTAATGTATATTCCTTTTATACTAAAGCAAGGCCAGGGGAGAGGCCATTGAGGTCACGGCCGCCCTTACAATTTGGATGCCCTCACTCCCCAACCCCCAGAGTAATCGGTCTCAATGTTGGGTGGTCAGACGTGGCTCAATTGACAAGTTGGATTTTACAATATTGTCCCAAGGCAGGGTTGGGAGCAACTCGGTAAAAGTAGAAGTGTTTGACTTGGGAGTGGTCCAATGATAACACTAAAGCACCTCCTCTGCTAACAATGACAAGGGGATCTTGAGTTTTATCTTCTGCATCTAATCCTCCCTGATCAAAACAGGATGTACAGAACCCTCTTTATTTCCGTTGTTGCCAACAGCATAAGTGGTGCAGGGAGAGTGAGGAAGGGAGATGAGATCAGCAGACACGACCAGTGTGGCTGTGCTTTTGACATTATGTCACATAGGAGAGAAGTCACTGCACTGACCGACATGTGACTGGAACATTATTACAAAGAAGTCTTTTCATCACCGACTTTGTTGAGACCTTTTTCTAACTAACCTTATCAATTGTTGCATCTCCTTGCTGTGATGTCAATAAATACAAAGCCATGATGTAATTTAAGCCACAGGAAGACAGTGCAGTGTGTGTGGTGGGCTGCTTTGCTGCATCTAGGTTCTGTTTCACAGAGGCTTTTTGAAGTCAGGAGCTTCTTGTTTTATGTGAACCATATCTTTTGATTTTGTCAACTTTCTCAGCGAGCTCATAACCATAAGCTAGTTGTGTCAGTGGCATACTGTATGAACATTGCTGAACCAGGCAGTCAACACCTCGTCCAGTGTGACAGAACCATACGTGTTTCAGCTGCACCTGGACAGATTCAGAGTTGTATTAATGGACTGACTTTCCGCCCAACACTGTCTGTACAACAGTCACAAATTGTGTCCAATAGTAAAGACTGAGGGCAGCATCATTGTAAATGAATACATGGCCAAAAAATAACTTGGATTGTTTTTGGTGGATAATGTATTTGATGCTTTGAAAATTCCTGAATACTCTACATTTAAAAAAAAACAACAGACATATATGGTAAATTATGTGACAGCTACACAGAAACAGTAAAACACACCGAGGAGACTTAAAGATCTGCTCCATTAACAACAAGCCTGACTATTTTTGTCAACAGACCTTTTCACAAAATAACAAAACATCATTGTTTTATTTATTTTACTAATAGGTGAAGAGGAGCAGCCAAAGGGGATCTAAGGTGAAGCTGTGGAAAAAAGGCATTTCCACTGATGTGACCTGATGCACTGTAGGAATAATTATCATTTTAACTGTGGTCATTGCTCACTTTGTAAGGCCTTAGTTAACCTCAAGGTGTAATTAACATGTTTGACACTTGTCATTTGTGTCTGGAATAATGCACAACCAGCAGAAAGTGTACATGAGCAGCTGTGATACCTGCCTCTGAACTACATAGTTTGACAAGCACAAGTCAAAAGATGTCATTATAGGCAGCATATGATCTGTCTGCTGTGTCTCAGCTGTGACTCTGCTGTTTTAATTAGAATGGAAGCCTTTCCCTTTGGCTTTTTGGAGGAAACAGGTCTTTAAATAATGCAATAAAATATTGTGTTTTCATGTTTGTGTTCCTCTTTTTTCTGTCCATTTCTCTCTTGTGTTTCATTGTCATATGTAACTGTACAATTGTGTGCAAGTAGCACAACCTTTGTTCGACATACATGTTAGGATTTGGTTAGATTTCCTTATTAGACTGATTTCAATGTAAAGTTGCAAAGCCTAGAAGTATTGCTGCTTAGATTGGCACACTTCATCTGGGAAGGAGGACCCACAAGAATAGGATGCATCTTATTCCAGCCTCACTGAAGAAACGGTAACCAGAAAACTACAGTGGGGCCTCGAGATACGGGTTTAATCTGTTCCACAACGGATTCACTCGTATCTAGAGAGAGAGCAGGGGAAAGAGAGAAATAAAGCAACAGGTAAAATGACCAAGTGAAGGGACAGTGAGCGAGACAGGGCAACAGTGCCGTGTGGAAAAATGGAGCTCGGTTGAGTACTCATAACTTCATGTTCCCTCGTATCACAAGGAAAATCTTGTAATAGTTGCTTACTCGTAAACTTATCTAAAAGATTAATTGATAACATATTTTGCATTAAATACGTGGCGGGGAGTAGAAATGTAAACCTTGAAAGAACAATGTTATTATTGTTAGTCCTTTCTGTCTGTTTCCTGCTACTCGCACATTGCCACAAAATTCTCTTGTCTTATAATCAGCCGCCTGCCTGCATTTTGAGAATGATGCTTCTGGAGGGGTTTCTGTGTGTATGTGGGTGTGTGGGTGGAGACGAGAGCTGATGATGTGCTTTATTGTGTCTACATCTGAGCTGGAGCTGCAGATTCTGTGCCGCATGCGTGCAGTGAGAGGTGCTGTTTTGATGTATCCTAAACTGTTTGTATGAAATTGCTCCATCAGTTCTACTAGACATTGAGGTGCAGGATTGAACCAGCATGCCTGGGCGAGCGTGCATGCCAGCAGGCGCTGGGAGTGACATCCGAGGCTGCAGGCCAGGGAGGAGATGCAACACGTGAGGAAAGCTCTCTGCTCCCCACATCTGACCCTGTTGTTATCAATCCTGCTTTGAGAAGAGGAGAGGAGAGGAGAGGAAGAGGAAGAGGCATGAGCAGAGAGGAAAGAGGCTGAAGGGAAAGTAGAGAAAGATGAAGCGACAGTGTGGGAGGATAGAAGAGGAGCAGATGGTGGAGAGAGCCGCTGAGGAAGAGAATTAATACGGGGAAGGAGGGAGACACTGAAAGAGGGACAGAATGAAGAGTGGATGTACAGAGGAAAATTAGCCTTTTACAAGGGAGGCAAATAATTCAGTAACTTTGTGTAATCCTAGAATCCTAAATGAATCTGATGATGTTATTTGTAATTAATTCAAAAATACTATATTTATTTTTACATTTTTAATTTTATTGAGTGAACAATGTTTTTCTTCTATACCCTCGTGCATAAAAAGGACACGGTCTGACAGTTGATTTGACAGCACTGATTGTAACCATGTTTCTTCAATACTCACAAGATATTGCAGATGATTCCAGATGTATGCGTGACGTGCGCTGTGTAAATTGAGTTCTTCTCACAGGGTTGTCTGTGTGTGGTGAAATGAATGGAAAATTGTACGGGGTTAGAAGTTGGGTCCATTCAGTTCTACAAATCAGTAATCAGAGGGTAAACATTATATGGATAACTATTTTTATTCATCCAACAACACAATACATGCTCCTGTTACCATTCTGTTGTGCCAATTTGATCTAAATTGAAATACTCCTGAAGGAGGCTGACGTGCAGCCAGAGTGACTAACACAAAAGACAGATTTCTCCTTGGAAATGCCAAGATTGTCTCGGTCTGGTTTTCTCTCAGAAATGAAACTGGAAAACTGGGCGTGTGAAAAGTGTGAGTGGCAACAGGTGGATGGACAAATAAGACACCTTTTTAAAACTGAATGTCAACAGCCTGACTTGAGTGCCAGCTGTTCCTTTTTCAGATGATAACAACGTTCATTCTGTTCCCACTCTCTTCCATTTTGCTTTTTCCAAACAGAGCAGCCTGTTTCTGCCTTGTACGTGCAGAAAAGTCAAAGAATTTCAATTTGAAATTGTAAGGCCTGTTATGTTGGTTAAAAATGATCATTATTAACATGCAAGAATGATAATATTTCAACCTTCATCTACATCTTTGTCAATTGTAAGGTTGATGATTAGGTTAATGTGGACAACACCGTGGACAGTTCGGCAGCCCACAGGCCTCATAAATGTATATAGCTTTGGCTTCGAAACTCCACTGAAGTTTTATTAATATTATTTAAGCACTGTGACAGCTGCAAACATCTCTTGTATCACGTCAGAGCTTTTCTTCCCAATCATGGACAATAATGAAGAAACTAATGGAAGTAAATTAATTTGCTTTCATGCCTTTCTATGCAAAAGGTTTGTGCCCCCCAGGGGGGGCTGTCCACCCGAAGACAAGTGACAATGGGACGTTAACACAATGTTGAGTCATTTAACTGTGGAAATAATTAGAAGTTGTGAGCGTACTTCAGGACTCCGAGGTCAGGTTTTGGTCTCCCTTCCTACAAACCAGCTGACACAACTGATAGACTGAGCAGACAGAAAGTCGCTCGCTGAGCTCGGCTATAAGAAAAATCAATGGGAAACACCTCACTCACTCGCTGAGGTCTCTCCCTCTCTTTTTCACCTCCCATTGCCTCAGTGATCATTTCACTTCTCACTTGTGTCTGTTTCCCCACATTTATTTCTGAGTCAATGCTTCTTACACTAAAGCCATACTCCACTCTCATCAGTTCATCTACTCTTCATTCCCTAAATACTAAACTCTAACCACTTGTCTTTGATAGTGTCAACATTTCTCTCTCATTCATCTTTGATATTTTGCAGCACATATCACCAACACATTCCTGACATTTTACGTTGGCTCCGTCTTCCTTTTTTTGCTCTCCCTTTGATTTGTTCGCGTTTCAAATGATGTTGTCGTGTCATCTCTCCTGGTCTTTTCTTTGTGATTCTCCCTCTGCCCCCCTCTCAGTTTTTTCTCTCTCTTATCTCTCTCCATCTGTAATGCCGTTTTTGCCAGTGAGTGGGTGTAAAGGGATGGCTGTATGGGGAGATGAGTTGGAATGGGAGTGATGATCTGCCA